>NC_142150.1:23810000-24546666 GCF_024610735.1 Ursus americanus | reverse complement strand
CGATGAATTGTGACAGTTTACACAGTCTATTATGTGTTAGTGAGCATCTGTTTTCACCATGTTCTACATAATTAGGCTTTCTGCCACTTTTAGGTTTTAGGTTTATTAACAACTTTCAAATCTAGTAAAGTGATATGCTCTACATTGTATGATAATTTTCTTCACCACATAACAGATGGAATCAAAGTTTCAAGGCAACAGTAATATCCCAGGGTCTATTGTCGCTATGCTAAGAAAGTCAGGTGTTTATAGACTTTCATTGTGGGGATGTAAAAATTGAGATTCCCCTCTATTCGGAATTTTCAGAATCATAGTTTTTATGTAGTATCTACGTTTTCTATTAAAAATCAAGTTAAATTTCTAACTTTTATCAAAAACACTGGATTTAATTTACTAAAGGAGTGTTTGATGTTCTTCTCTCACATGTAAGACATTATCCCTAGCTTCCAGACAAAGTAGTACATGAGACAAACAAGATTTCTAGTGGAAGATATATCCACAGTCAACAGGGAGGATACTAACTTCAGATAGTCACAGGTGAAATGAAACAAGATGATACAGTAAAGAAATTGTTCTTTGTGTTTTAGAAAAGTAACCAGAAGAGAATTCTCTTACGTATTAACATTTGGGGGAAAAAAACAGCAAGGGAATATCTAGGAGAAAAGCATTCTTTTTAGGTGGAATCGAAAGGGAAAAAATGAAAATGAGATGTATGTACATGTTCGAGAAACATAAAGAACACCAGTGTGACTGGCCTGATTGTTGTTGAGAGGTTGACAGAATGTGGTCAAGTTCAAGGGCAAGACTTATGCCATATTAAGTCTTTTGTTGGCTTTGATAAGGACTTTTTTATTATATCTTAAGTGCATTAAGAAGCTATTAGAAAACTGTAGTCTGAAGCATTTGGTGACTTCTTTATATATAAAGTTAACTATTACATGAAGGCAAGGGAAAACTAAGGAAGTGCAGTCAAGAGTCTACTGTATTGGGGTGGGAGATGATAATAGCCTATTATGAATGTGGAAAGGAGCTATGAAATACAGTATGTATCGGAGGTAGAACCAACAACTTACTAATAGACTGAATTTGGTAGGAGAGGGGAAATGGAAAATTAAAGGGGAACCTTGGGTTTTGGGTTTGAACAAGTGGGTAGGCATAGTTCATTTTTGCTGTGATGGAGAAGTCAAGGGAAAAAGAGATTTAAAAGTGAATACATAAATGAATGGAACCACTCTGGTTTTATATATCTTAGCAAAACCAATTCAAGATGTAATCCTCCCAACTTCCATTTGAGGGTAACTAAATTTAAACCATACCAACTGCCATAGGTTTATGCACCTAATTATGTTTTTGGTCTAGAATAATAAGAAAATTAGTTAATACATTCAGCGCAGTTTCATGGTAAAGATAACCTTTCTCAGGTGACACATCACCTTGTTAGGAGCTATTGATTTTCTCTGTTCTAATGTTAACAGGGACAGAGGAGCTGGCATTATTTCTAAAATTAAATATTTAAAACTTGGCATTTCAAAGAGTATAATTTCCTACTTAAGGATAATAATAAAATGTTCCCAACTATTTCAATGCACTTAAACTGAAGAGAAGTAATTATCATTGATAGGTCAAAATGAATCTGTTTCTTTTATCTTAAAGATTCAAAGATACCTTTGCAGTATCTTCAACCTCATGGAAATCTCACCTCCACCTTGTTTTAAAATTATAGAAGTGAATATATGCATAATAAGAGTATAAGGTAAGAGGTGTAATAATAATATAAGCAGCAGAGACTAGGGATTGCCACATTATTCTTTCTTGAGAAAACAGAAGCCGTTATGACTGGAGAAACAGTTGGCACATAAGATCTACCAACATTGTTGAATGATTTAATATGTAGTAGATAATATTTCAAGGAATCTTTAAAGCATGCTTGATTTTGTTTTTTTTTTCTATGAATTTGCAACCTAAGTCATATAATTTATTCATGTTAAAAATATACATTAAACACAGTTTCACATATATGGCAAGAATGTGTACCTGCATTCTTCACTATGTTTATGAGAAGCAGAATATAGTTAGTTTGGCCAATCTTCAAATAATCAGAGCTAACTCCAAGTAGGAGGCATAATTTGGGGAGTTGTTTGCATCTTGGAAGAAAGCTAATTTGTTGAGCTCTAGGAGGAAAAGTAGAAGAATACATGATTAATATATGACTAATATATATTATCATACATGTTTGGTTAAAAGAGAAAGATGGCTTTGGATATGAAGAGAAGGAAGAATCTAGGCAACAGAAATTATATTTGGGAGAAGATCAAATAAAAAAAACCCTTAGTTTTAGCAACTGAGTAACAACTCTAAGAAATTATTAGTATTGAAGCAACAGTCGGAGTTATCAAGTAAATTAGGTATTGGAAGGGCATTTCTACCAAGTCACTTGCATTGGTATAGAGAATGCTGATTAAAAGGGAAAAAAAAGAGAAGTTATGTTCATAAAGCTGAATCATAAAACAGTATGCAGTAGAGTAGGAATAACCTGGAATACTGAAGGCAGAGGGATCTGAAGTGACAAAATCAGAGGAGAATGAAACTGAAAGCTTTATAAAAATCTACTTGAATATTTAAATCAAGAGATGAATTGGCAAGAGAAAAATTTAGAGAAGTAGGAAGGGAACAGTTCATAAAACCATAATAATAGATAGCATTTATTTTATGTAAATTATTTTCTAAAAAGTTTAGCAAGTATTCTAAATCTATTAGCTTATTGATCTGAACACTAGCGTCTATAGCTGTTGGATGCATTCTGTGTGTGTGTGTGTGTGTGTGTATGGTAAAATTATTTGTTAGTAATGCTTTTGAAAGCTTCTGCATCTTGGGTAGGTTTCTTAGTCAATTATAGATTTACAGTTATATTCATTGCTTGTTCTATCAATTATAGAAATAAACATGAAAAATCACTCATTATGAATACATTTTGTCAATTTAAAAATATATTCATTTAATTTTCTTTTAAAATAATCAGATACTATATCATCAGATACATACACATTTTAAAATTATAATATATTCTTAGTAAATTTCAACTTATCATTGTACTGTGAACCCTTTTATTTATAATAATGTTCTATGAATATTATTTTATTTAACATTAATAAAACAATTCTAAAATTATTTTGTTTATCATTTCCTGGGTTAAGTTGTAACTTTATTTAACTTAAAATGTGTGTGAGTGTTTTATCTTTGTCTCTTGAAAACAGCATATAGTTGAAGTTTGCTTTGTGATAATCTTTGTACTTTTTTTTTAAAGATTGATTTATTTATTTGACATACAGAGGGAGAGAGAGAGAGCACAGTAGGGGGAGTGGGAGAGGAAGAAGTAGCTCCCCAAGTGAACAAGGAGCCTGATCCCAGGACCCTGAGATCATGACCTGAGCTGAAGGCAGATGCTTAACTGACTGAGCCCCCCAGGCACCCCTAATCTTTGTACTTTAATCAGAGAATTTAATCTGTTTACAGTTAATATAATTTTTCATAAACTTTTAATGACTATCATCATATATTATACTTTTTTTGTATGTCTTGCATGTTCTATATTTCTTTTTCTCTCAATTTTGCCTTCTTTTGGGTTTATTAATCATTTTTAAACTTTATTTTCTTTCTACCTACAATTTGGCATATATTTAGTCCATTTCTATTGACTATCTGAGAAATTACAATGTGCATGCTCCCTTATCAAAATACAAATGTAATCAATCATTTTACCCTCTCTCTATACTGAAGAAGTACTGCAGATGCCACCATAATCTCCCCTCCTTATACATAACTGTAGCCGTGTTTTAATTCTTATTTTACTTTTTACCATGCAGGAAATTATTATTGTGATTTTATACAGTTAATAATCATTTAAATTTTCCCTCATGGTTACTACATTTTTTTTGCCAGGCTTTCTGGAAATTAGTCTTCTATCTACTACACCATTTACTTTAATTCTGGGATTAGTCTTAACTTTTAGACTCAGAGGAAGAAAACTTGTTCACTGAAATGTGTGCTTTTTCACATTACCAACTGTATCTGAGTTGTTACTGAATGCTGTTCATTTAATGTCCAGTATGCTAGTCACTGTGGAATGGCCACAACAAAATGAGAAAGAGTCTCCACATGGGGAGTTAATTAGTTCATGATTTGAAGAGTCAACTGTCTTAATAATTTTGGCTTCCATTGCATTGCAGAATCTCAAAAGTCACAAATGTCACTCAATTAAGAATCAAGAAAACAAAAATTAAAGACAATTTGCTGAGGATGTTAAAAAGCTAATTTTCCATTATATTTTGAAAGAAAATTATGCCACATATGCGGCAGTTAAAGGAAATATTACAGTGAGCTCTGGAATCTTTAAGAATAAAAAAGAAGAAAAGAAGTGCAGGTCATGTGGCTGCTGAGTCCCTTTCAAAGGCTAATCAGTCATGCTATTTCAATTTCCCTTTGCCAAACATTACATTAATGAAAATGATAATTGTAGTTCATTACATTTGTAGAGGTCTTTCGTATACCTCATCTCCTTCCAACCACAAAACCGCCTTTTGAGGAAGATATCATAGCCCCAATTATAGATGAGAAAACAGTCATTCTGAAACAAATCTAGAGCCAAAATGGTACTTAAATTCAGGTTTTCTCTCTCCTTCATTGGTGCTTTTTCTACTATGCCAAGCCACCTGAAAACGGAGTCTTTAAGATATTCAGAGAGGAAGAAAATCCTATGTGGTAAGGCTTATTATTTTGGAATGATCTAGAAGAATGTCAGCAATTGAAAATAAAAATCTCTTGTTCTGTATAACTTATATATGCTTAGCCACATTCTGAGAGTTTTAAGACCCCCCAAAGTATTTTGAGGAATGAAAAAGATATGTTTAAAGCACTAAAAGTTACTTAACTTCCATCTTTGTAAGTAAATCTAGCCTGAATTCTTAGTATAATAAAATTCAGGAAAAGAATAAACTTCCTAGTGATTCTTAGCTATCGGGCTATTGTCAGAATTAGTTAGATTTGTTGTTGGCTGAACATTTTATTTAGAATTATATATACACAAACAAATGAATTTTATGTAGAATTTGTGTGTGTGTGTGTGTGTGTGTGTGTGTGTGTGTGTGTGTGTGTGCATGTATGAATTGAGTGCTAACATAGATCTGTTTGGTGCTGTTGTGTGGTGAATTTGTTTTTGAGTTGTAGGCTATTTTGGTTCTTTAAAAAAAGAGTGACCAAAGACTCTTAGGATACATTATTTCAACTTCTTACATCATTGCATTTTTGGGCAGGTAGGCAAAGTGAACTGAAAAGAAAAACAAGAATTGTAAAGTATACCAATCCAAACATAATGCTTTAGATTCTTGCATAACACCTTCATACATGGCATCTGATTCAGCTTTCCTATCCCCAAAAAATCTAAAAGATCAGTAGAACAGATTCACTAACCACCACCACCATCCCCACTTTATAGACAAGAATTTAAAGTACAGAGTTTAGAGATATTTTTTAAAAAATTCCCAGAGATATTAAAGGTCAAAATATGTGTTTGCATATCTCAATTTATATAAAAAAGGAAGAATATCAGGTCAAATACATTAAAAAGCAAAGTCACAGGGAAACTGATGGCTTGCAACTGATAGTTTCAATGGAAACAATTCAAATAATGTTCTAGGCAATCATTTAGTAATACAGGTTTGCTTTTTTCCTAAAGATTTTATTTATTTATTTGACAGAAAGAGAGAGAGCACAAGCTGGGGGAGCAGCAGGGAGAGGGAGAGGGAGAAGGAGGCTCCCCACTGAGCAAGGAGCCAGATGTGGGCTTGATGCCAGGACCCTGGGATTATGACCTGAGCCAGAGGCAGATGCTTAACCACTGAGCCCCTGGGCACCCCACAGGTTTGCTTTTTGTAACTTTTTTTGTCTGTGTTTTTGTTTTTTGTATTCTAGGAAGGTAAAGAATTTCAAGTTAACTGTGCAAAGGTGATTTGCAAATATTTGTTTTTCTTTTAACAGGCAATTTGGGTGTGTGGCTATATCTGCCTTAATATTTTCCCATAATAAAATTTTTATAATTGTGACTTATACGGAGCTTCACTTATCCATTTTTCTATATCTAACAAAACTTAAATCTGAACTGAATCAAACAGAAGTGCGTATAATCCTTGCTTCAAATTGTTACAAATTGTAAATTATCTGTTACAAATTGTGAATTATCTTTGCTGAGTTACTTGACCTATTTTTCTCTTAAGTTGGTACAAAAGTAGTGCCTGATACATAGATTTTTGAAGATTAAATGAGTGGATATATGTGACCACACTTGATACTATATTTTTTTTTTTTTTGCACTTTGGTATTTTAAATCTCAATTTTATTATTGTTATAATTATTATCATCAACTCTTCAGTAGAAGTTAAATAGCCTCTGTACAGTTATTTAGTTTTTAGGGGATGATGTCAGTCAAAGTCTGAAACTGAGCTTTTTCTTTTAGTTATGACTCTGTCTTTAGATTGCAAATTTAAGTAGTTGAAATTCTAATAATCTTCAAGAAAAAGAACAGGTAAGCAACAATTCACAAAGTTCAATTTAGCAAACTATGAAGGAGACAGACTCTTAACTTATTTATTCTTTTGGATCCGATTTCATTACATTTCCAAAAGAACACTGAATCCAGGAAAAAAAAAAAAAAGAATGACTAGTCTAGATAATTAAGGCATGCAGTCCAATAAAATTGTCTGTAAGGACAGAAGTGTTTTATACTTGTGTTCAACACAATCACCATTAGCACTTGAAATGTGACTGAAACACTGAATTTTCAATTTTAATTAATTTTAATTCAAATAGCCCATGTGACTAGTGGCTACCATATTGAAGGGCACCTGTTGAGAATCTATCCCTAAACCAAGTCAAGTCATAAATGAACTAATGCTTAGCACCATATCCTCTTGCCACCTAAAGAATCAACTTGAACAAACTGTGACTTTACAAAATTCAAAAGACAAAAATATTGAGAAATAAAAAATTAGTCTTTGCTGCAGATTCTACTTAAAAGGATGTACAGTGTTTAACACATTTCTTTCTCTCTCTCTGATAGTCCACAGTTGAGATTTCTTCCTGGCACATTATCAGGAATAAGAGTGCTATTTTGAGCAACTAGCATCTTTTAACTTATGAACACTATGATTTAAATTTTATGATTTCCTCTTGCCAAAGCCTGATACTAGCCTCAAAAATAAGATTCTCTTAAAGATAGACTTAAAAAATCAGTAATATAATTTTCCTAGTAATTGATCCCAAACAGTATTGATATCTTCAGATACAGTCGAGAATGTAAAAAAGGTTTAAAATTAACATATAATTTATGAGGAGTGTGAAACTGAAGAATTTTAAGCAAAGAAGAAACCGGATAATGCAATCAAATCAATGTAACCTCATAAAGCTTTCCCTCTCCCACCAAGCCTCACCAAAATCAGCATGTTTTTAAAAAGCAACATCCTACCTGTAGAAAATGATTGTTTCAATTTAAGAAATTGAATTTTAAGAGTAATGTGAAAATAAAATAGTAAAATTATAAAAATCACAATTGATTTATTAAAGTAAAATCTAATTAGGGCACAATGAGAGAAAATATAAAAGATGATATTCATATTCTCAGAAATTGCATATGGCATAAAAGAAAATAAAAATATTATTACTATTATCAATATAGGAACCAGCCTTTAGGACTTTAAGAAAATCACAAGAGAGGGAAAAATAAGTTGTGTTGGAGCTGGTTCATTGGGGTGTAGCAGAAAGAGCAAATAACATGTAGTCAGAAAAAGTAACTGAAGATTAATTTCCATTATGTGCTGGTTGCATAACCATACACAGTTCAACATAAGCCTTGAATCTGAGTTTATAGGGCCTTAAGAAAATATAACCACTGCTTTCTAATCTTAGACTTCTCTATGGAAACACCCTGGGAAGTTAGGGAACAAGTAAAAAATACTATATCATTTGCTATATATCTATTAGACATGGTGCTGCGTTGTATATGTCCTTGTTTACCCTCACACGAAACCCACAGAGCTAGCTCTCATTACCAATGTCTTTTTTTTAATAACAGCTTTCTTGAGATAGAATTCATTTACCATATATTTAACTATTTAAAGTGTATGATTCAATGGTTTTAGTATAGTCACAGAGTTGAACCACCATCACCATAATCAATTTAAGAACATTTTTTTATTACTCCTCACCCCCCAAAACCCATACCCATTAGCAGTCCCTCCGTTTTTTACTCCACTCCCACCTCCAGCCTTAGGCAACCATTAAGCTATTCTTGTCCCTTTAGATCAGCTTACTTTGGACATGTCACTTAAATAGAATCATACCATACGCGGTCTTTTATGGCTGGCTTATTTCACTTAGAAAGTTTTCAAGGTTCATCCAGTGGTAGCATGTACCGATACTTCATTTATTTTTATTGCTTAATAATATCCCATTGTATGGATATTCTACATTTTATCTATCCATTCACCTGTTAATGGAAATTTAGGGTTTTTTTTCCCCCACTTTGGGGCTATTATGAATAATGCTTCTATGAACATGTGTGCATGTTTCCCTTTTAAATTCTCATTTTCTTTGGGCAAAGAGAATAATGCTTAAGTAAACTTCAGTGCTAAAAAGGGGAAAAGAAGACCTTGCCTTTCTGTTCTGAACTAACTCCTATCAAAATGTTTTCCAATCTTTGGGAATTGCAACTGTCGTCATTCTGAAAATCAACTTGTCGAGTTGAAAGCTTTTAGGGATAAGAACCAATGTCGTCCCAGCGAATGTTGTCATAGCCTGAGTGGGAGGGAGAGAGGAGAGTGCAAAGCAGTGTAGATAATAGAGACAGGTCCTGGGAGCCACACTCATGAAGGAAGTTGTGAGGTCTCTGCAACAAACAAGCATTGTCTATTCCAATGCAGGGTTGCTAATGTTCTGCTACAGAACACAGAGCTTTGTGTTTCTCATTCCACTCACTGGCAGCAAATTTTGCTCCTTGTCATTTTGGATTGTTATAAAAATGTGATCCTTCCCATGATAAATCTAAGCATGTCAATCATATTTTATTAAACTTAGCAGCAGCAATATCTCCTAGCATACTATCAGTCCATCTCTATTTAGGATTATTATTTTTTTAACCATGGGTTTTGAGTGATCAGAAAGCATTAGAGCTCTATATTTGTGTGACACTTCTGGAACCTTATATTTCTAAAATGTAATATGCTGTATCATGTGCAGCAAAGTTAAATAGGGAATGAATTTATTCATGAGGGAAAAGAGGTTGGGGTAACTTGCATAGCTCATGCAATCTAGAGTTAAATAAGGCTAGAAAGGATGCAGATCCATGGTAAAATGCTTATTGATGCTTTTGTGATCAGGTTATGAAGAATATTAGTTTTGTTTTTCAGCATGAAAGATTTACGTGAATTACGGTAAACTCCTCTTGAGGCTTTAACTCTTACCTTCCAGATTTTTTATACAGTGCATGTACAATATTTTCTATTGTACACTCACCTCTCCTTCCTTAGTTTTGTTCAGTTATATCTAGTTATAATAGTATTGTAAATAGTAATCCTAATAAATATTGCACAATTAAGATGTGCCAGGCACTCTACTAATCTCTCTCAGTGCACTGTTACTTAGTATTACTAAGTTCAGTGACTTAATGCTGTTACCCATTTTATAAATGGGATAATTCTATATTAAATCAGTTAGCAACTTACCCAAGCTAGTAAATAAAACCCTTACAAGATTAGCTCTATTCTAACCAGTTCCTGAGCAAATTCTGACTGTGGATATGAAGAGTCTTTTAGGAGTTTCCACCTGGCAGTAGAAGGGATCTAATATGATGGCACTGCTGTTATCAAGAACCAGTATATGTCACATTCTATTATAATTACCTAATTATTTGACTATCTTCCTCCAATAGATACCACATTTAGGGTGGACACATTGTTCAACAATGCATCCTAGAATTGAGCACAGTAACGATGCTCATTAAATATTTACTGACAAAACAAGGTAAAGAGAAGTACTGATGAAGACATGAGCTAACTCATGTCAATTCTATCACAACCTGTCCTTCCCAAGTCATGTTGCTCTTGTCCCGCTAATCGGACCTCTGTATCTCATAAGACCTTATTTTCCTTTTAGTGCCCAGTTTCCCACCAGGACTGCATTTCTTCCATAAACCCAGGAAACCATGGTAGAACACTGAATTTCTGTGGAACACATTTCAGATCATGTACCCTTTAACCTCAACCATTGGTTGAGATCCTGCTCCAAAGAGAAATTAACTTAGAATCAAAAACAGATCCCTTCAAAGTTGGGGTATCACTGATGTTTTGAATCCCCTAAGATCATTCATCTTCTACCAATTTGAACCAAGGCCAAGTTCACTTGATTCATCTAGACATCTGTGTTTTATTTCTGGTTACCATACTTTGGTGATTAATTCTATTTCAGTTCAATTCCTCAGTTCTGATCTTATTCAGTCTCATTTCTACTTTCACCAAAGTTCTCAAATGTGGTCTCAGTACTCAAACAGATAAGAGTAATATAAATTTTCAAGTACATTTAATCTCTGCGCTGAAAATAGATCAGTATAAGTTGAAAAGATCTGTCCAAACTTTATCAAGCTTTAGAAACAAAGTGAATTTTACACTTCACTTTTCTTTTACACTGCTTCTGTTGAATTTAGAAGTGGTATATTTAAGACAGTAAATTTAAAAACTTAATGAGTGAATGAGTTCTATTACTAAATTTTAAGAAGTCAACATAATAATTTGTAACTGACTTCCCTATTTTTTTTCTACTTAATATTTGGGTTTAACTTTATTTTAAATTCCTGAATAAATTTTATACTATACTTCCAGCAAAGGTCCAGTTTGCTAATATAATGAATGAAATGATGGACTTATTTTCAGTTGAGAATGATTCTGTATATGTTCTTAAGATTTATTCAGGATACTTGGGAGTAATTGAACAGAGAGCAAAAAAGAAAATTTCAAAAACTAATATTCTGCTAAGTAAATTTGTGCACACCAATATATGTGTGTGTTTGTGTGAGAGAGGGAGACAGAGACAGAGATGGATAGAGACAGACAGAGAGAGATGTTTGTATATGCAGAGTAATTCTTGCTGTGAATTAATAGTGGAAATTAAAGGGTAACATAACACTTTAGAAACATTTTGCTGCCCATTATTTTAAACTAGTATTTTTGGAAAAATTTGCAACTCCTTTCAGATAAATGAATAGAGCTTAAAGTGACTTAGAGGGGCGCCTGGGTAGCGCAGTTGTTAAAGCATCTGCCTTCGGCTCAGGGTGTGATCCTGGCGTTCCGGGATCGAGTCCCACATCAGGCTCCTCCGCTATGAGCCTGCTTCTTCCTCTCCCACTCCCCCTGCTTGTGTTCCCTCTCTCGCTGGCTGTCTCTCTGTCACATAAATAAATAAAATCTTTTAAAAAAATAAATAAATAATTAAAGTGACTTAGAATCTTCATATTATAATTTATTATTCATTTCAGAATTTATTGTTTTCAGCAGTGACTTTATGTTTTATTATATGAATTATCATAGGAACTAATTTAACTACCGTGATATAAAAACCAGTTCAAAAATTAAGGATTTAAGGATCGGTAAAATAGTTTCATTTCAGAGGCCTTATACTTTTACTACTCTACTCAGTGAAGACACAGAAAATAGATGATAGAACTCACCCTCTTAATTATATATAGGCTAGAATGTAGAATCCATAAGATTAATTAAAGATTAATAAGTCTTATGTTACAGCATCAATATATAAATTCTACTAAGTACAGTATTATAATAATTGCTATTACTGTTAATTCACACAACTCCTATTTATAATAAAAAGATTTGAAATAATTTATGTAAAACAGAGCAAAAACCTCTATTTAAAAAAAAGATTAAAAACAGAACCAAGTTATAAATGAACAGTTTATGGGAGAAGGGAATGATTATATTCTGAAATCTATGCTAAAGCACATTACTATAACTTAATGAGCTTCCCAATAATCATGTAAAGATATAAAGGAGGTATTATTCAGTTTTTTTTTCATTTCATGTAGCATGTTAATTCATTAGGAAGCCACTGCACCATTTTTGACCTCTAAAAAAATTTGTTTTATGGTCCATTGTTTAAGTTGCTATTACCATAAAACAAATGCCTCTAATCCTAGTGGTTTATTGTTTTAAACAATATGTGTTTATTTAGTTCATGTATCTGGGGGTTTCCTAGAAATAGTTAGATGAAAGCTGGGCTCAGTTGAACAGTGTTGCTGATCTTGGTTGGGTTTGGCTGCCTAGCCTGGGTTATGTTCTCATGTGATGGAAGAGGTACAAGAGAAGCCTGCATGATTGTTTAGATGCTTTTCAAGACTATACTTACACTATGCTTCCTAAAAGCCCATTGACCAAAGCAAATAAGATGGCTGAGCTCTTAGTGGAGAAACAGCAACCCTCCTCACCTCACCCCCAAAGTGAGAGAACATTATACAAAGATACATGGGGAAAAGTACTGATGTCTAATTCTGTTACTGTCAGGAAATGGAGAATTGTAACAGTAATTCTTCCACCAGAATCTTATCCAGCCATTCACTCAACAGATAATTTTTTAGCAACTTTTATGTGACAGGATCTATGTAGGAGCAGGGGATACAGCTGGAAACAAAATGCAAAAATTCTTGGCCTCTCATGAGTAATATTTTAGGGGAGAAAAACAGAAACTAAAATCTACAAATAAAATACATAACGCACACATTAGATCATGACAAATACTGTAGCAAACAAGATAAAGCAGGGAAAGGGAATAGGGAGCCTTAGGAGACAGTATTTTAAATAGGATGGTAAGAGAAAGACATAAGGAGGAGGGGACATTTAACTAAAAATCCAAAGGAAGTGAGGGCGCTGTCTATACAGATAAATTAGGATTTCAGCTAATCAAGAAAGCAGGAAATGCAAAGACCCCAAAACTGAAGCCAGTCAAGTTTTGCAAAGAAGGCAATGAGATCAGAGTGATAGCGAGAAAAGCATCTGTTGGCTTTATAAGCCACTGTAAAGACGGTGACTTTTGCACTGAGTGAAAGCGAAGGCAATTACAGATCTTTGTGACAGCCTTAAGTTTTAACAGGCTCATTCTGCCTGTTTTATTGAGAACAGAGTGTAGGCAGGAGAGAGGGAGCAGAGAGACTACTGCAATAATTTAGACTACATAAAATGGTGACTTGGAGCCTTGGGCCAGGGCCATAGTGGAGGAGATGGCAAGAGATTACTCAAATCTGGATTTATTTTAAGGGAAAATTTTTGTATTGACTGAAAGACTGGATGACAGATAGAGGAGAGAGGAAGAGCTGTTTTCCAAATTTTTGGTCTGAGTAACTATGACATAGAAGTGACTGTTCACCAGACATGGAAAGGATATAGAAACAGCTTTTGGTGACAACCAGGAGCTTGCTTGTGGATGTGTATCAAAGTGGAGACATTAAGTAGACAGTCATACATATAAGCCTAAACTTTGGGGGGGAGGTGTGAACTAAAGATATGCATAGATGAGTCATCAGTATGAAGGACGTTTAAAGTCATATCCAGCATGACTCTCAAATACAACTATATCAGTATATTAATCCATTAAATTTAAATAAATATATATTATTAACCAACTATTTTCAAGATTTTCCTGGGCTCACAGTGCCAATACTATCTAGCATACTGTCTTAAAAGTTCTTAGACATCATATAAGGTATTCATAATGTTTTCTTAAGCCTCAACCAAATAGCTTGGGGTTAAGGAAGGATTTCTGGCAAAACAATGAAAATAAAGATTAAGTGAGATAAAGCTACAAAAGCCAAATAAGAGGAGCTGAGAAAAGATAATGATGCGCTGAGGAATGAATCTCACTGAGCATGGAGATGCCCAAGGCTCACCCCCCAACTCAGATGATTCCATGCATAGGTTTGACGATCCAGTCCCAAATGGTCTAGAAATAGTCAAACTTGAGTCTAGAGTCTGCATACAACAAGATCTAAACTCAAGCCAGGCAGGACTGGGGGTATGCAAATCTGACAATAAGGGCAAGTAAGCCACAGCAGGGATAGGGACTGATTTGGCAAAGGATTCCAGAAGGCACCATTAGAGTCACTTGAGAGACATCTTAAAATCAGTCTCACGAAAACAACTCTATTCTAGTCTCTCATTTAAAGTTCAGCCTTGAAACACTAGAGATTTCCCTCTGATTGGCCTTTCTCTAATTCCAGAGAGCTATGATCTTTCTCTTCTATTTAAAAAGCTATAATACTTTCTTGCTCCCACTTCAGCAGACAAATCAGAGTAGCAGGACCATTAACTTGGTGTGTGTTTTACAGATAAATAAGGATTTTGAACTAATCTGTATACAAGGATATTTGGTCAGGCCTGGAGATTTAATTGAACTTGGTATTCATTTACGGTTAGTTTGTTTTGTTTACTTCTTATACCATTAGCAAACTTATTAAAAAGGAAATACAAATAAACTTTTTGCCAATTACATAAGAAAATAATTGGATTTTATTAATCCAGGAACTCAGGCAATCAATTAAGGCAAGGGTACTCTGGTTTCAGTCACCTCATTATTCTTCATGCTAATTAACGCAAATACTAATGGGTTGCTTAGAAATGGGATCTTTATTCCTTTAGACACATATTAAAGCTCTTAAAGTAGCAATGTTTGTGTCTTTGAAAAAAATTATGTTTTTACTGAATGGAGTATTTGCTTTAAAGTAGAAAATTTCATTCTGAGCTATGATAGTGGGTTCTTTATAAATTATTGTTAAATTAATAATTTAACCTACAAATTAATAATCCTTTCAAGTTTAAAATCTAGTAACAATGCCAACTGGATTAGGAACTAAAAAGAGTACAATATATTAAGTATAGGCTCAAGCTCCATCTGTTAAGCTAATTGTTTCTAGGGTAGTAAGTAGGATTTTTAGCTTCCCTGAGCCTCAGTTTCCTCTGTTCCTCTGTTACAGGAGTGTCCCCCATTCCTGTAAAATGGGTTAGTAATATTAGCATTGACCATGGAGAAAGGGAAAATGCAGTAATGGATATGAATTCGTGGTGCGTGTTGGATCCTCAATAAATGCTACTTTTTTTGCTTCTTCCCATCCCTTTCTCTCACGAATTCAGTATTTGCCCCTCCGAGTCATAGCTGATAGGGGATTCTTTCTGGATTTTATCTCTTTAAAACGATAATGTTGTTCCAAGCTGGTCCATGCTTTCCAGCCATTCTGTATGTATTAACCCATATGGGAGCTCATTTGTACTGAGGTAGGAAAGACAAAACCAACCTGCCTGAGCTTGCTTGGTAGGCAAAATTTCACTACCCTTATATAATGAGGAGTGTTGGTCATGCTTTTTCAAAATCATTTAGCCTAACTTATATAAGATTGGAGTAATTATTTCTAAAAATTATTTCTAAAAAAGCTTGTAAAATTATCTGTGTGGTGTTTATGCAAGTTCTTGCGTCGATTTTGCTATTTTAATTTAATCAGTAATTTTAATGTTGTTTTTTAAAAAATATTAACTTGTTTGTTTCTAAAATTATGGGTTTTTTTTAAACTTTTATATCTGGGTTATGTCCTTCACCAACTTCTGTTTGTTTTTTTATTTTTCTTATTAGTCTTATATGTAAGGTGTCTTTTTGGTCTTAACTAGTTTTAAACATTTCTTTTTATTACTGGTTTTCAGCAGTTTGATAATAATGTGTCCTGCTGTAGTGTTTTTTTTTTTTTATGCTTGGGGTTTGTATATAATTTTAAGAAATTTGGAAAACTTTCTGTTATTATTTTCTTATATATCATCTACCTTTTGCACCTTCAGGAAAAAATTATTCATCTGTTAGAGTGAAAAATGTTGTACAGCTCATTATTCTATTAAGTATTCTAAAATATTTTTCTCTGTGCTTTATTTTTTATAATTTTATTATTATTTTCAATTGTATTGATCTTTTATGTGGCTTTCAATTTTCTAATTCTCTTTAGCACATTTTTCACTTAACAGATAAAATTTTTTATCAGTATAATTTTCAGTTTTATAGCTCCAACTTTTCCTGATGAAGTGCATGTTTTTCTTTCCATCCTTGAGTATATTCTAAGGTTTAAAATAACTATTTTGAAGTTATAGCCTTCTAGTTCCATCATTTTCTCATTTCTGGTCTGTTTCTATTGATTCATATTTCTCTTGATTATGTATTCATTTCTCTGTTTCTTTGCATGGCTTGAAATTTTTAGTTGGATGTTGGACATTACAAATTTACATTTAGTGTTTATGTTGTTATATTCTTTTAAAGAGTGATGATCTTTGTTCTGACACACAGTAAAGTTACTTGAAGATCAGCTTGATTACTCTAAGACTTGTCTTAAAGCTTTATCATGGTGAGTCCAGAGTAGCCTTCATTCCAATCCTAATATAGGCCCACTAGTAAAGTGAAACTCTTCTGAAGATTATATCCACTGATATATTGGATATTTCATGCATATTTAATACATTTATATATTTATATAAATTTAATATATTTTGAAGTTTATCTAATCTGGTTGATAGAAACATGAACTGTTTCTCCCCTTGTGTGAGCCCTGGGCATTGTCCAGTCTATTGGTTTCTACTGTTTTTTTAACTTACTTTGAGGATGTTCCTTTCTTGTATGTGTTGTTCAACACTCAGCCAAAAACTTAAGGGCGTTCTTTGAAGATCTGTTGGTCTTTCCCTCTCTCTCTCTCAACCTCTGTCTTTCCGTATTCATCTGTGTTCAGCATCATCAATTCTAGCCACTTCTCCCTCCCTAAATACCAACCCTCTGTAAGTCATTGAGACCTGGAGTCTTTGGGGAATCTCGCTCCCTGTGCTGTGATCTGGAAACTCATCCTCTGTGGTAAACTGGAACAATTTCAGGGCTTACCTTAGATGTTTCCCTTACTCCAAGCATCATCCAATGTCTGAAACTCGTTGTTCCATATATTTTATTCTGTTTGCTACGTGATTATGGTGAGGGGGAAATGCCTGCAGTAGTCAATGTTTCATAGATGAAGATAAAAGTGATTTATCTAATATTAAATTAGACACTATTAAAAATAATATACACACCTATGAGTCTACCACTCACATGGAACATCTAATTTGCATACTTGCTTCAGATCAATCTAACGAAGGTGTATTTCATACTGAAACATAAGTCGCATACAGATTAGAACATAAAACATGAATACAGCTTGGTTAATTTTGACAAATTATATTCACCTGTGTGTAACCAGAACCTAGATCAAGAAATACTACGTTACCCTCTCTGTCCCCTTCTGTCAAAATACTCCCTGCTGAGGTTAACAGCTGACTATTAACGACAGAGATATTTTTACCTTTATATAAATATTTTTAAATATTTATATTTTTATAATATACCTTGATATAGAAATTTCTAAATTTTATATAAACGGAATCCTACATTTCATATCACTTTATATTGGGCCTCCTTCATCAAAAATATGTTTGTGGCTCTTTCTGCCTCCAGCCACCCAAGCGAGAGGAGCTGCAGCTATGTCCACCCCCTGCAATGGATGGTCCAACACAACTGCTCCAGTTTCCTGATTGAGAGGAACAAGCAGACATAGAGCAAAGAGCCCAATAACCTGAAGGTGCGCAACTCTTTCTGCTACAATAGGCTGATCAAGCACAAGGCTGGGGGTATGGAGACTGCTGCAGAAGGCAAAGGTGTAGTTGAGGTCAAGAAACAGAGATTGGCCAGAGAAAGCCTGCCACCTCTTACAAGCAGATTACCATTACAAGAACGCCCAGGCTCTCCTCAGCGGCAACTGGGACATGATTCACAAGAACAAGGACAGCCCAGATCTGCACATGGCCACTGTTCATAGAGCCAGCGCCATCCTATTGAGCCAGAAGCCTATGATGCAGAAGAGGAAGCACCCTCTCCCCCTCAGCGCCCTGAGCTCCTGAACACCTGCTCCCCACCACCAAAGTAATAATGAGGTCAACTACCTAAAAAACAAAACAAAAACAAAAACAAAAAAACAGTTTGTGGAATTCATCTATGTTAAGTATAATAACGCATACATTTATTTAATGATATACAATTATAATTATTCCCTATTAAATACGATAAAATGTGTAATCATTCTCCTTTGGTAGACATATAGGTTGTTTTGAGTTGTTTTATTTTTTAAACAGTGAGGTTGCGATGACTATTCTTTTAATATGTTTACAGTGGACATAAATGCATATTTGGGGGCACTTTGTATCTAGGAGTTGAACTATTGGTATATTTCAAGTCATTTTTAAATAAATGAAATACTGGAAGTAAAACCATTGCCCCTTTGTTATCATGAATTGCTAGAAACTCTTTATGGGCATATTTTAATATATCGACCTATATGTGCAGTATTTATAAGTAATACTCTATAATATTATTTAATAACCACATGAATGGTATATGATTTTGCTCTCAGTATCATATTTATTCATACTGTTAAATTTAGGTTGTGCACTTATGATTCTGCTGACACCACAACATAATTTGGGAACATTGCTTTCTTCACTGCTTCTTGGAATAGATTAAGTAAATTCAGAATTATCCATTCATTGAAAAATTTGTACACATTCTCTCATGAAATCTTTAAAGCATTTTTTTAAATTTTGGCAGAGGATAGCTTTGAAAGTTGAAATAGTGAGTGAAGATAATGGGGAATTGTTAAAATATCATTTTTAAATATTCTCATGGTAATTGGACAGATTTTTCTCTACTGGGTCAGCCTCAGCATTTTACTTATTCCAGTATATCAATCTTTAAAGTATTAAAATCTATTAAGGTAAATTGAGCAAAGAATTACCCTATAATTCTTATTTTTGTATTTGAGTTTATATCCCTGATCTCTTTTCTCATGTGAAATTTTGCTTTCTCCCTTTATCCTTTTTTTTTTAAAGATTTTATTTATTTATTGACAGAGAGAGAGACATCCAGAGAGAGAGGGAACAGAAGCAGGGGGAGTGGGAGAGGAAGAAGCAGGTTCCCAGCGGAGCATGAAGCCCGATGTGAGGCTCGATCCCAGGACCCTGGGATCATGCCCTGAGCTGAAGGCAGACGCTCAACGACTGAGCCACCCAGGTGCCCCCTTTTTCCTTTTTGAAATTAAGTATCTGTACATTTATTCAGAGCAATGTTGCTCAAAACAGCAGCAGATTGTAAAGAACCCAAATCTTCACAAAAGACAACAGCAAATAAATTATGGTACTTTCAGACATTGGAACATGCCGCCACTCCCACACCGCCACCAACAAAAAAAAAATACTGATGTCAATAAGTGAAGAAAAGAAAATTTGTAGCTGATGTATGCAATATGCTATCATAAATATAAGGGAATTAATATTATATACATGAATATATGATACATAAATATTACAGATGTACACATATGCATTTATGTATATGTGTATATTATATGCACACACATATACATACATATATCTATGGAAAAACTCAAAAGGTAATGATGCCATTTGTTGCCTTCAGACAGAGGAATGGGGGGGGGTGTTAAGGGACAGTATTGCCAGGGAGACTTTTCATTATCTATCCTTCATATCTTTTGAATTTTGAAGTATGTCAATTATGTGAATATATTACCTCTCCAGCAGAAAGAAAGAAAGAAAGAAAGAAAGAAAGAAAGAAAGAAAGAAAGAAAGAAAGCTTCCTTTTGACCAGCTTATTCAGTTTCCTAATATGTAATAGCAATTCAAATTTCCCCCAGTAATTCATTAGACTACCTGTTTCATTGCATACTTATTATTATTAGCACTCAGTGTTATTAATCTTTATGATTGTTGTCATTTTAAAGGGCAAAAAGGATTCTATCATTGCTGAGGTATTTATTATCTTGTCTACTAGTGGGATTGAATATCTGTTCATATGTTTATTATTCATTTGCATTTCCTCCTTTATAAATTGTCTTTTTATATGTTTGAATTGTTTTTGGCAATTTGCAGAGAGTTCTTTGTACATTAAAGTTATTAGCCTTATGTCTTCCCACATTTCTTGCAATGAGCATTTATAGTTTCCATAATAAATGTAATTTAAAATTTCTATTGCCTAATCATTAAAAAAAAGTTTCATAACTAGGTAGTGCCTAATGGCAATAAAATATGAAATAAACTCCTACATTTGCATAGTGCTTTATAGTTTACAAAGTTTTATCATGACTTTCTACTTGTAAAAAATAATTACTTAATTTTTTAAAGTAACTCATTCATATGATTCAAAATGTGAAGATACAAAAGTACATGTGAAAACTTTTCTTCTTGATCCCAAGTAACTCAGGCCCCTTTGCTAGAGTTAGTCAATGTTATTAGAAATCTCTTGTATTCTTCCAGAGTATTTATACATATGAAATCACATATGTATCATTTTCCACTTTATACAATGGAAACAGAGACACTACACTTGTCCTTACATTTTTATTTAATCCTGTATTTTAGAAAACATTCCGGATTAGTACATGCAGAACTTTCTCATTATGTTCTCTAACGGTACAGTATTCTGTTTTATGGATACCCTGTAACTCACTTAGCCACTTAAAGGATGTTTATGTCTTTCAGAAATTTTTTATCACAAAGAGTGAGGGAGAGAAAAATATTTTACATTTATCATTTCAGGTTTTTAAATCTCTAAGATTTAAGAAGGAAAATTAGTGGGTGAAAGTTACATACATTTTGGATTTTGATAGATATTACCAAATTTGCCTTCTAATCATGTCTGGTTTTCATATCCTACCCATTCAATGTGGTAGCAAACTCCTTGATTTCTGCAAATCCAATAGGTAAAAGATGATACCTTTGCATTTGTCTTAATACAGTAATCATAGTTAGATAAGGATCTATAGATATCAACCATTTGTATTTCCCTTTCTTTGAAATGCCTATTTATTTATGTCTTCCTGGTTGTAGGGTATTTATTGTTGTTAGAAAATACATTAAACATACAATTTCAGTCTTGTACTACTTGGAACTTATTCTTTTACAAAGGATGAGTTTTGCAACCAGCTTTATTTATTTCTATATTTATGGCTATTCACTCCTTCCAAAATCATTTATGGAATAATCCAACTTTTTCCGTTGATTGGCAGACTAAACTGTACATTAGATTTCCTATGTTCTAGGATCCTTCCCTGAGCTTTATATTCTGACTCATTGACCTGTGCTGGTTCACATTAATTAGATACTTTTTAATTAATGGAGATTTTTAATATTTTCTTATATCATGGGAGCATGAATCTCTCCTTGTTGCTTTATGTTTTCAGGGTTTCTACGAAAATTACTTCTTGTTTATTTTTTATACGAATTTTGATATTAATTGTCTAGATACCATCTCCTGCTCATAAAAATCTTGATGTTCATGAGCAGAAGAATGTATAAATATATCACCGTGAAGTCACACAACATAGTACTGGACAAGAATAAAGAGCAACATCGCTAACATGGCAAAGCCAATTGTTAGTGATGTAACCTTGTGGAAGGGGAGTGATGCTAATTTAGAAGTTACCAGGGAATTATCTGGGGTGATGGGAAAGTTGTATATCTTGACTGGGTGGTGATTACTTGGTTACAGTATACAGAAATACCTCTTTCACTTACTACAAGGGAACTAACAAATCAAGGGGCTACATGCAAGATCTTTCCCAGTAAAGTAGTTAGAATTGCTTGTACATTTTTAGAATTAACTCCCCAAATTTAAATTCTAAAAGATTTCCTACAACCACCCATATTTTATGCTATTATAATTTCAGTTTAGTGATTTTGGTCCAAATTCCACAAGGCTGTTGAAACTATGTTTGCATTGTCTCATTCGGATGAGAAACGTAATCTCCAATTCTGCATGCTTCTCTGAAATCACTTTGTCTTCTCCACCTTAACTACTTCAATCATTCCCTTTTCTAAATTTGAACTTTATAATATCATTTATTTCACTGAACTGGGTATGCTTATTTATTCTTTAATTAGCATTTGCAATGTGTTACAGGTAGTTGGTTATAAAGTAAATCCCACTTGGAATGTCCATTAAATTCTGTCCTTTCTTAAAATTTCAAATTATAACCTTATCCTTGAATGCCTCTTCAACTATTCCAACCCTCAATAATCTATTTCTTGGAATGCCGTCATAATTACCTTTATCTGATTATCCATTAGTAGGTAAAATATCTATTGCTTATGATTTTGTAATTCAAATACATGTGCTGTCCCCTGATTGGATTATAGCATTATTAAGGAATGAATTGTTTTAGATCATTCTGTTTTCTTAGAGCTTACACAAAGTGACAGCTAATTAGCAAACTCTTAATTATTTGACAATTACATGTTATAATGACCGTTTGAAAACCCAAATATTTATCAGCAAACTTGCAAGGAAAATCCATTACTGGATATTAGTAAAAATGCCCCATTCAAAGTAGAAGAATATAATCTATAGACATACATATTTTGTTGTAATGGTTTATAAGAACTATGACTTAGATCTAAATATAGTAAGATTAAGATATTAGTGGTTTTGAAACTAGGATATATATTTTCAGAGAAAAAAATAAGATGTTGTGGTTCTAATATTACTCAGCCATCAGGAAGAACAATTACACAACATTTGCAGCAACGTGGACGGGACTGGAGGAGATTATGCTAAGTGAAATAAGTCAAGCAGAGAAAGACAATTATCATATGGTTTCACTCATTTTGGAACAAGAAATAGGAAGATCGGTAGAAGAAGGAAGGGAAGAATGAAGGGGGGGTAAACAGAAGGGGGAATGAACCATGAGAGACTCTGGACTCTGGGAAACAAACTGAGGGCTTCAGAGGGGAGGGGGGTGGGGATTGGGATAGGCCGGTGATGGGTATTAAGGAGGGCACATATTGCATGGTGCACTGGGTGTCATATGCAAATAATGAATCATGGAACATTACATCAAAAACTAAGGATATACTGTATGGTGACTAACATAACATAATAAAAGTTATAAAAAAATAAAAAAACTGTTGAAGAATTTTCTAGAAGAGGATGCCTTTCTTAAAAAAAAATACTTTACGTAGATTAAAAATAAGGTTAAAAACAAATTGAGGTCCCCATTGCTTTCCATTGCAGAATTATAGAATAAGGGACTAAATAACATTCAGTATTTTTTCCATATCAAATCACTTCACACAAGGGTTTAATGTTCATTTGGAATGATATGTTCATTTCATTGTATATTTCTGTAAGACCCATCATCACCAGGAAAGCTCCTTTCCATATTTTATATTTCCTTTCATTGATCTGATGCTGAAAACGGTCATTTGTATTTCCAATTCAGATGGCACCCCAAAGTTTTAAGCCCTTATGCTCATTTCTGTTAAGTGGAATGATGCTGGAATGAAAGTTTCTTTGTGGCCCTTGTTCTAAGGCACAATCTTTTCTGTTTGAGGTATTCATGACACATGCAATCACAGACAACTTGTACCCCATGGCGCCAAGAAATTAAAAGATAACACGAATGGTATTGCACCAGAAAAACTATTACAGGGACAAACAGAAAAAGGCAATTTAGCCTAAGTCCTTGAGACATCTAAAATAATACTCAACACACTAAAAGGTGTAACTTGCCTTTGGGAAAGGCACTGAAATAATCATTCCTAGATAAAAGTCAACATGCGCAGAAGAGAGACAACGGAGTGGCACTGTTTGAGTGTGGCAGTGACCTTTGGCACCCAATTAGGCAGGGGGAGCTAACTTCCTCAAAACTTCATTCATGCCTAGGCAAGATCAAAGCTCTGTCATTTGTCTCTGGGTGTTAAAAGTAAGTTACTACACTGGAGTTTATTCTCTTTCCTTGAATTGGTAGTCACTCATCTTTTGTTTTTAAAATGGATAATTCTGACAGCATCTGATTTTTAAAAATACTTTGATGTAGCTGAGGGAATATACTATCAATGTCAACAGAAAATAATTAACTTTTTGTTTGAGCTTCAATTCAGATTTGTATGTGGTTTTGTGATCTCAGAGGCCTGTGTTTATTAGTTTCATTTGACATCAGATAATTCACCTTGTTAGGGACAAATAATTAAAATTGAAGCATTTTTTTATTTTGTGAATGTATACACAAGATAATGGATATAATCATAATAAAGTACACTATCACCTACATTTTCATGGATTTTTTAATTGTAGGCTTAAAATATATATAAAAGAAATTAAATGTGGTGAATTAAAACCACTACTGTGAATAAGCAATGAAAAATAATTTTAATTAATTTACACATTGTACTATATTTGTACTCACAGGCTTGGAAATAGTCTGTGTTTTAAAGTGGTTAAATATTCCTTGTGAAAACTTTATAAAAAAATCAATTTACTTAGCAAACTGTTCTGAAAAACAGCCACCAGCTACATAGGCGAAGATGTGTATTTAAACCAGGAAAGGTGATTATGTTTATGCACATTCGTGGACCTAGCTCTGGCAACTGTATTCTGGTACTCAAACCTATACTAGACAAAATAAGGGAAGTATAAACAAGACAGGTGATTTAGCTCAGATATTAATGACCACATTCAGAGATAGTGAGAGAAGTAGATCTCGCCATAGATGAATAGTTTCTGGTGTCTGGTTTCTCAACCTGGGTCCCTGACACTTGCCAGCACCTTGAGTTGACTTTCTCTTCTAGGTGTGTACATCAAACATTACCTGACTCTATCCAAGGCTGGATTCAAGGGCATGTGAGCACTGCAGTGGCACGGGGCCCCACGCTCAGAAGGACCAAGTGCTTGGTCTAATGCCCTGTTGTCACTGTCTTGAAATGCTTATTATCTTTGACTGTGTGCTTTGAAAGTGCATCTCCACGGCACAATTAAATATGGTTGAAGTGGGTGGGGGAGGCATGGAATCTCAGTTCATGTACAGTCCTGTGTCCCAGCCACTCAGTGCAGATTTTCAGTCGCCCAGTCCCCTACTCTCAGGCACCCCAGACTCCCACTTGCTGTTGCTGCTTCCCTCTACCTGGATCAACAACCCAATTGCAGCTAGGGCAATGGGGGCATGGAGCCCACATTCTACCACCACTCTTCACGCCTCAGTGAAGTTCTGAGTGTAAGAGCAACTCAGAACTGGTTCAGAATCCAGAGCCTGGGGCTCTGGAGTGTCTCTGGGTGGGGCTGGTGGTAGTCGTTGCCACCCACAGCAGGCACTTCCTGCCTCATCCAGTGAGCAGCCAGAAGCCATACATTGAAAGTGGGCGGGGCTGTGGGAAGGGAGACAACTGGCTTAAATTCCCTAGAGTGCCCCCACCCTCCACCCCACCAAGCCGGGACTGTGCATCAGTGTAACCGGAGTCCCAGCTATTGCCTTACAGGTGCCTTCGGTCACCCTGGGTTGGGCATCCAGGGTGGGTGTGAGGGTCCTCATATCCTGTATTCCCACACCCAGGGCAGCGCCCCTTAGGATGGTTCAGTGCCTGGCCAAAAACATCTTTTCCTTTGTTGAAGCTCCCAGTGTATAATGTGGAAGTGTTAGCTCTTGCTGGCCAGAAGCACGCTCCAGGAATGAGCTATAAAATACAAACTGTGTCATTTTGGTGTTTTCATAAATGAGCTAAATGCTCTTAATATTTGTATTTAAAACTAACAGTGCACATTATAAAGAATAATTCATGCTGATAATTTTAAAAATTATTTACCTAGAATGACATTAAACAGCAAATGGAAATACTTTGATAAGTCAAGAGAGAGACCACCCAAGAAAGGAAAAGCTAGCTTTATATTGGTAGTACCCTTTACAGCACTTTTGCTTTGGAACAAGAGGGCCCTGAATTTTCATTTTGTACTGCAACCCACAAATTATGTAGCCAGCCCTGCTTATACAGCGCTGTATTGGATTCTGTCTCAGTGCCAGGTGATATCTGTTTCATTTTGCCTTTCTTTTTTTCTGAAGCTGATGTGGAATAGATTTGCCTTTCAGATATGTGTACTGTATGTACCTCCCCATGTCAATGTCCTTCTGGACCTTCCACAGTGAACTTGTCAGCCTCCACACAGTCAGAAGTTTCTTCTAGATTGTATTATTGGTCCTGAATTGCCCCGTCTGGCCTATCTGGCTGATAGATTGCACCAATGCATGTCAGTGGGACTGCAGCAGGAGTTTCAGTAAGATATTAGCTGAAAAATATGGAGTGGATTCTTGAGGTGGTTATATTTGCAGCATTGGTGGTGAGAACAGGAATATCATGGGGAAGTTAAATATTTGATTAGCAGTAGTTTAGAGAATCTATAATGTCCTTTTCATCTCTAAATTTTATGATTTCAGAGAAGAAGGGATATTGTTGGCATAAGAAAAATAAATCATCTCTAATGTGGTTCTCATGATTATGAACACTCACTGAAAATCGGCCTCAAATTCTAGGCAGACGATAGTAGCTCCATAATTCTAGTTGAGGCGAGTTGATAGAGATCTTCTGGCTCATCTTTCTGACACAATTTGCTGGAAGTTTCAGAGGAAATTGAGTGTTATGCAATATTAACAGATGAGAGGAATAAAGAAATTAAATGAAATGCCTGATTTGACCTGATCACTCGTCTTACTAGTCAGTACTTTGTGTCTGTCTCTATGGAGGGTAGGTTGTGAACTTGGGCAATTCATTTAATAACTCTTAGCCCCTTGCATTACCTTTAATATGGCAATAATAATGCCTCATTTTATGATTAGTTGCAATAACACATAGAAAGTCCCAGCACCACAGACCAAATAAAATTTAATTCCATTTCTGTTTGGAACCTCTCAGTTTAATCACACTTTCATAATGTACTACCCGCATAACAGAAGCAATGAACTTCACTGAATGTCCTGTAAAGATGGCAGACATAATTACACCAATTTCAGGAGAGAAATGTATTGAAAGTGTAAGGCATTAATTAATTAACTAATTAATTAGTTAATTAATCTAATTCTCCTTTCTAGTATCCTTGATGTCTAGAATCAGATAACATGTGCGTAAGGGCTAAGTTTTGAATTATCCACTAAAATGGTTTTGGGCAAATTATTCCAATTATTTATAAAAATATTTAACCAGGCATATGGTAGATCATGCCTACATGGTATTATTACATGATATTCAAACTTAAATTGCAACAATAGTTCAGGTGGGCACCTTTTTCTGTCTTTTCAAAGTCTCTTTGCCTGTAAGGAAAACAAAACATAACAAAAACCCCTTGCCCTTATTTTCTTTTCACTGGAGCCCATGTCAATGATTCAGAAAACTGTAGATTCAGGCCCCGGTCATTAAGGTTTTGGGGCAACCTTATAAATTATAAAGCCATATTGTTTAACTCAGTGCAGTTGGTTCTTCCTTTTTTTAATGTGATTGCTTATATACATGCTTGTTGATTTAATTTCTTATTGAGTTTTATAAGTTTTAATTTCTCTATACCGTCACAGTTACTTAGCGCGGTAGCCTTCTGTATGATTTCACTATCCATCATTTATTTACATTTTAAACTATGTTCCATTCTCCTGATAGGGTCAACTTCCTAAGATAAGCAATTCAAATCACTGGAGATATGAAGGGAAGTAGAAAAGAAACTTCTTCCCTCCCAGGGTTTGGATTAAACTGAAATTTAAGACAGAGGAGAGAGACTAATGACAATATGAAAGCCCACTTCAGTACTCATATGATTTTTCAAAGAGTATAGATTTAGATATGTAGCCAAATGTGTTTACAATGGTTACCCAAGCCTACCCCCTTGAATAGACCCTTAATAGAAAGTCTGAATTTATAGAGCAAACACAATTGTGACAGCTGCTGACTCTGAAGGTAGAGTAGGGTGGGGGCTCCAGGTGGGGGTGGGGGGGTTAATACAGTCAATCTCCAGACTTAAGAGACTAGCGGCAACAATTCACCTATGTCAACTTTGTAAAAATCAAATCCTTGTTACCCATGGGGCAATATGCCAGATAACCTCCCCAACATAAAAAATACCCAATGAAAGGATTCTCTCTAAAGAAGTTTATATCACCTCCATCTAAAATTCTTCCATGATTGCTTACACAAAATTTTGAACTCTTTCCTAGTCCTCAAACCCTGTCTCAGTGTAGGGATCCATGAAGTGGCCCCACCTCACCTACTTAACTAACCTGATTACTTATACCTCAAAGTTACATCTACCACATTGGACTTCCTCTAAAGAATAGACACGTTGTGTCTTCAATTTTATCCCATACCATTCACTTAATATACAAAGCCCTCTTTGTGTATATGTTGCTTATCAAAATTACATTCTTCCTTTAAAATTTAGATGAGATATTGGCTCTTACAAAGGCTATTTTTTCTGCTCTCCTAGGTGGAATTATTTTTCCCCCTCTGCTGGGTCCTGGAGATCTGCTCATTCATTTAATGGAGTATTTCCAGTCACTTGACCTTCTAGAGTAGAAAGATCACATATTTGACTAGAATTTGAATCCTACCTCTGTTGCTTAATTAATTACCCTTATTTTGGTATCATTTTTCAACCCACAAAATGTGTATGATAATGCCTAATATGTATTTATGAGGGCAAATAAGAGGGTGTAGGTTAAAATCACCTTGGAGTGGTAGAGCTCAATATATTTGTTCCATATTTTCTTTCTTCTCATTCTTCAAGGTTTTTGCCTATATTAATTCTCTCTCTCTCTCTCTCTCTCTCTCTCTCTCTCCATATGGAGAGGGTAATTTCTTTTTAATTGTAATAATTGTGAATATAACAGAAAATACCATATTTTGGGGTACTTGAAACATACATCAAATACATTAAATGTATTTGAGATAGCATCTGTCCCAGTTTTACACTTGAAATTCTGAGTTATTTACTGATTAAGTGACAAAATATTTTAGATTTTACATATCCCTTTTAAAAATCAGCTAAGATACTTTATTATATGGATTTTGGATTTAAGTAGAAGAGGTTATTTAATGGGAAAAATCAGAAGGGAGTATTTTGTTTGTGGAGAATATTGCTTTAGGTTGTTCCAGAAAATTATATTGATATTGAGAACCAATAAAAAAATGGGTCGCAGTACATTCAAGACATTGTGGCTCCCATAAAATTATGAGGCATACCATACTTTTCATGATAAATAATATTAGAATTTTAACTTAAAATGACAAAAAGTTTGTCTGACAAAGACATGTTCAAGGTAGAGAAAGCCATGAGTAAGAAAAATAAAAGTGGCCAATATTTTGAGGTCTTAATATATCATTTGATTTTAAAAAATAAACTTAATATTTCAGGGGTGCCTGGGTGGCACAGTCAGTTGAGCAGCTGCTCTTGGTTTAGGCTCAGGTTATGATCTCAGGGTCCTGGGATAGAGCCCGGCATCGAGCTCTGTGCTCAGAGTGAAGTTGACTTCAGTATTGTCTATCCCCTTCTGCCCTTCTCCCAGCTTGCTTGTGCTTTTACTCTCTAAAATAAATAAATAAATATTTAAAAAAATAAATAAACTTACTATTTCAGTATTGAATATGACAGAGTAATTTACAGGGAATAATTATGATATATTTGGGGAAAATTGTCTGGCCAACAAAATATGGACCTTTCTGGTAGCTACTGTCCTGATTAGATATACCACAATTTATAGCCTGGTCCTATAAAGTTTTGTTCACACACTTAGTTTTCCATTACTTATACTGAGGACATTGAGGCTGACACAGACTACCTAGATGCTATAGAAAGCATAATACTATCCACTTTGTGGGGTCTTCTGAATATTTTTTCCAAGGAGAACTTACCTTTTTATTCATCTAGAAGACCTGTAAACAGACTAGTATTTTATTCTAAACACTAAATAGGATTGAGGAATTTTTCACTTAATCATTATCAAATGTCAATTTGATATATACACCTAATTTTTTACAAGCTGATACATCATTTCTAGAATTAAAATTTTAATATGAAAACTTATAACTCTTGTAGACTATATGGATTTGTGAACACTATTTATTAAATTCAGGTTATCTCAGGGGCTTAGGATTTAATGGTGGAAAACCATAGACCAAGGTCACTGTCTTAGTCCATTTGGGCTGCTACAACAGAAAACCAAAAATTGGGTGGCTTATAAACAACAACAATTTATTTTTCAGCATGCTGGAGAGTGGCCAGTCCAAGATCAAGGTGTCAGCAAATTTGGTATCTGATGAGAGCTTGCTCCCTGGCTCATAGAAGGCCATCTTCTCAAAGTATCTTCACATGGAGGAAGGGGGGAGGGTCCTCTCTGGGGTCTGCTTTATAAGGTCACTGATCCCATTCCCAACCTAATTACCTACAATAGGCCCCACCTCCTAATATAATGGTGGTGGTGAGGACTTCAACAAGAATTTAGAGGGGGAGCATTCAGTTGATAGCATTGTCCTTCATGTGATAGTTGAAACTGAGGTCCTCAAATTTACCTTCTGAAATACGCTGAAATTTCTGTGGCATTTCCACATAGTTGTATAAAATGTCAGCTCCTGAACTTTCTGGTAATAGGTGAAAATTATTTGATGACAACAACTTGGCATTAAATATCTAGCTTATATTCAAGATGGCCAGCCTCCATATATCTCTAAAATAGACTTCTAATAAATTTACACTTCTAATAAATTATTTTCCCTCTATCTTAAAAAAATACTCTTTTCACCTGCTAGCAACTATTTCTTATAAAATTGGGCACTTGTCCATGAAAATGAGTAATTGAGCCTGGAATTAGTTACTTAATTTCTATGTGCATAAGATGACAACAAAAAGCTGGACATTTTGCTTATGAGAAAGTTATACTTAAAAAGAATTCTCAGAGTTGGCTCTAAAAGAGTATTCAGTTGAAAAGTAGCATTCAGATCCTTTGGAATGGCTTCTCTGTTGGAGTAATCTGTAGTACGACAACCAGGAAACATGTGTCAAGTTGAATAGTTTTACCAGAAATATTTCTTGATTCCTAATGTGCCATCGCTACACCCGCTTCCACCTCTCTGGATTTTCTTCCATTCTTCCTTTCTATCTCAGGTTTACCATGATTTTTTCCCATTTACTCCATGCCACTTAGAACTATATTTTTGGCTTTATTAAAGCAGAATGGAGTTGGAAAGAAGCAGAGGGAAGTGCTATAAAGTTGAAGAACTGAGATCAAAACTTTGACTAGTTTCATTTGACCTCCTTCTAGAGGTGAATTTGGCAATTCACTTGACCAGGAGAATAGGTTCTAATGCACTGCTCATGAGTCATTCTAGGCAAGCCTTTGTGCCTTCTGAGGTACATCAGCCCATGAAGAGGAGGGTCCCTACTCTCCAGGTTTGCTCCCCTTTCATATCATGAAATAGCAGATTTTTGCCAAGCACCCTCATAAGACTATATTTATTTCTTCAAATGTATAACCTATTTCTTGAGGTCAGGAAAAACATTCTATACTACTCACAATATTAAATTTCATATGAAAGGTGAATGACATTATAGGATAGTGATTAAAGACATAGTGATTAAGAACACAGTTTTCCTGATTTCAAATTCTGCCTCAGCTATTCACTGTCTTTCAAACTTCAGAGAAGGCTGAATGCATCGCAGAGTAAGATAATAACGTGTCCACCTCCAAATAACGGGAACTGTGAGAACATACATCAAGTACTTAACAAAATGTCAGGCAAATACCGTAGGTACTCAGAGTATTTCATTATTACAAGGTACTACACCTCAGAACAAACACAACAAAACTTTGGAACTAACTGAATTTATTCAATACCTATTTACTTAGTTGAACTACTAACTTCTACCATTATACAGAGATAATCACCATAGTGTTTAAGAAGTACTTATCAGAAATTTTGAGGAGTTTATACTTTAACTTTCAACAGCAGAAACATTTCTGTTGGTTTCATACACTCTTCTTGGTTCAAATGTCCAAAACATGTCTTAATTTTGTCAATGAATTGAGCCAATTTTTCCCATATACTCAAATCGATTATTTGAATAAAGTGTACCAAGATAAATAAAAGCAAAGAATTAAAATTCTTTCTATTTATTGGGTTTTAAAGTAAAATGCCTAGCTGTACTAGGGCCAGACTTTTAAATAGCCAAGTACCTAAGCATTCTAAATGTAATTATTTTTACTGTTCTTAAAACCCAATTATGCCAAATGATTTAAAGCTATTTACCTTAAATATCGACCTGCTATGGCTTATTTAATTTTGCAGCAATATTCTCCAAATATCTTATAAGCATCAGAAAAATCTATATCTTAAAAAACAAAACTCTGGCATAATTTTTATTATGTCTGACTTTCTCCTTCTAGACTATAAGCATTATAAGTTGACTGTACAATTTTTATTGACCTTCTTGCAAACAAATATCTAAAGCCAAAAATAAATTGGACATTGGGGATGTGTGTACAATTAAGCAGGTACAAATATGCCTTCCAAAAAATAATTAAAAGATATGCAGGTAGCTGCTGCCTCATGTTTTCAGTAAGAGTAAGAAAAATTAAAAGGATAAAATTAAAAATTCCAAATAAATCTAGTGCCACTGCCATTGAAATATTGATACAAAAACACTGTGTTTCTACCATTGGTATGTCTTCACTTTCTGGTAAGCAGTATTTTTAAAGTTCAAATACACTATGTAAAAAAGTCTATAATTTTAGTGTATAGAGTTAAAAGCTCTTTGTTTGCAATATTTGTATTCTGTTAATTTTATGTCCATGTTTTAGGGAAACAGGAAAATTCATTTGCTTAAGATTTAAAAGAAATTCTACAATAATAAAATAAAATAAAATATTAAGTATCAATTAAAAAAAAGAAATTCTAAGTGGTAAAGACAGAAGAAGTAGCCTATGTGTTTTTCTTTGAATATGTGAGTATGCATGTGTATGTAACTGTGATTCTGAAGAAATTATTTTTCTGACATCTGACTTACTTATAAATGAGTCTATTGTTTTGGAGGTTGAAAGTCTTTAAAATTTATTCCTTGAATAAATCTTTGTTTAAATGAATACTTTCATGTATATAAAAACAGTTAAAATATATGAATAAATTCATGCTTTGAGATAATCTGATAATACTATTATTGTACTTTAATACATGAACAAAATGAATTTAGGACATTGTGTAAAATAAATCAAAACTATTAGAGAGATTATATGAATTTTACATTAAAAATATAGAGGTGGGTGCCTGGGTGGCTCCGTTAGTTAAGTGTCTGCCTTCAGCTCAAGTCATGATCCCGGGGTCCTGGGATGGAGTCCAGTGAAGGGCTCCCTGCTCAGTGGGGAGTCTGCTTGTCCCTCCACTCCTCCTCCTGCTCATGCTCTCTCTCTCTTTCTCTCAAATAAATAAGCAAAATCTTAACAAATATATGGAGGTAACATTTTAGGTGTTTCAAAGTTTCAACATTATTAAAGAAAATGTACATGAACATCATGTATAAAAATATATTCTTTTCATCTAGAAAATAATTCTATTAAACTTTAAAATTCAAAATTCTCTTAATTCTAACTTACAAAAAGTTTATAGAGTATTCCCTGTTAATCTCAAGGAGATGCTTGATAACAGACTATAGCTCCCAGTACATTGGACTTTAAGGCCAAACCATTTGTAGCATTAACTCAGAGTGTCTATCCAGCAACAAACAAGACATTGATCCCCATCACATGATGAGTACATATGTAGAGGTTCACCAGAGATAGGAAGACAAGTAGCTCACCCATAGTTACAGAAGGAGAGGCAAAGTAAAACATATGTGGCTTTGGCTTTATAACCCAGAAATATGATGTTTCAGGCATAATTGAGTCTTAGGTTTGAACACTGTTTTCAGTACTTTGTCTTTACTATTTCTCAGTGATACTATTTTCTACATTGACTCCATTTGTGAAAATGCAAAGCTTGTCACCCTTATTTACATCCCAACAGTTTAGCAACTTAAGCATTGAGAGAATACCATTTCCAGCCAGTATCATCAGTATTGTCTGAGGGTATGCAGTCTGCTCAACTTTAGATCTGTAATTACTTTTTAATCTATTTCTATGGCACAAAGATATGGTTCTCTGATTAGCCAGGCCTTGGGTCATGCTCCTACCCTCAACCTCAAACTAGAATGGGCCTGGTACAAGATACATGTAGAGTGAAAAATGGCAGAGAAGTTACCTAAAATAAAATTAGAATGCTTTTACCTGGAAGAAAGGAGTAGTCTCAAGTGGGTAAAAATAGATGACCTCACATACCATTCTCTAACTCACAAACATTTACACAAGCTCATCTTCCTCTACATTTAGTTTTCAAAAATAATGCCATGTATAGCATACCATCTCACACCAAAAAGAAAAAATTAAATAATTCACTTTGTATCCAAAGAGTTATCCAAAGTCTCAACCAACTTGCATATCCTGCTTTTGAGCTAGACATCAGAGTGATGGGCATATTTTTCTTTCAAGTCTCACTCCTAATCGGCCAACACATGGCTAAATACAAAATTTCAATACTGAAGCACACTACTCTAGAGGAACTGCAATAATATATGTTAATGTCTTTCCATTGTTTTTTGCTTTATTGAGGTATAACAGATATGCAACAATTGCACACATTTCACATGGGCATCTTGATGAGTTTGGGCATAGGCACACAGCTGAGATTGTGGTGATGGCATCACCGGTGTATGTATATGCTAAGTGTTTAGTTAAGAGGACTATGTTTGAGCTTCCTGGTATGTTAAAGCATACTACCACAAACTGGGTGGGTTAGAATACACTTCTGGAAGTTAGAAGTTCAAAATCAAAACATTGGCAGAGCCATGCTTTCTCTCCTAGTTCTTGTCATTACCGGCAATCCTCGGCACTCCTTGCTTGCAGCTGCAAAGCTCTAGCCTCTGATTCCATTGCCACATGGCTATCTTCCCTCTGGGCATCGGTGGTCTCCTCTCTGTGTGTGTCTGTCTCTGTGTCTCTTCTCTTATAGGGAACTCCGTCGTATTGGATTAAGGACCCACCTATTCTAGTATGATATCATCTCAACTCAATTACATGCACAATAACACATAATCCAAATAAGATCCCATTCACCCGTACCAGGGGTTAAGACTTCAGTATGTTTTTTAGCAGAACACAATTCAACCTATTACAAGGAGAAAGTGAAAGAATTCATCTTTACCATCAACGTATAATGTTCTTTGATGATAAAAGGAAAGCATCTACTCAAGAATCACAATGGATACTGCACTCAAATGTAGATGCTAGACCAAACACAGGAAAGGAAAAGGCAGTGTTTAAAAACAAAACATAAAGTTTATGAGACTTAAATCTCTTGATTTGAACAGGAATGTTTTCAGTCTTTGGAGAGAGTTATTAGAGTGTTTAGTCTTATCACCCCATGGAATCCCCATCTTTCCTGCTAAACTCACTTTGTTAGAACGCAATGAGGTTACTCAAGGAGCAGTACAACATTTTTAATTGATATCTAGACAACTGGGAAGGCAAAGGACAAGGGACTGGATGGCCAGCTGTTCTACTGGTGGAAAAAAGGGAAGATTGTTTCTTCATTGAGCAACTTTTTAGGAAAGAGGATGCAGCAGTTTTTCATGAATAAAAAATGTATCTTTGTGAGAGACACAATTACTTTAGAACCATCTTAGGCTTTCTCAAAGAAGGACTCTGGATTGGCAAATAAAACTAAGCAGGCATCAAGGGAAACTTTGGGCCAGAGGAGGAGATTGTGACAAGGTGGAATAGGGATTCATTCATCCTAATCATCTGAGAGTTTACAGATTCTAAACCCGGATGGAGGCTCTGAAGAAACCATGAAAGACTTGATGAGGGAAAGTCAGCTTTAAATACTGAGAGAGTAGTATGGCAAAGCTTGCTTTTCACATGGAACAGTGGTTAATAATTTCTTCTCCCTTACCTATCCTTTTTAGTCTTCAGGCTGCTACAACAAAATACTACACACCGGGTAGCTTATAAACAATAGAAATGTATACTGTATGGTGACTAATATAACAAAATAAACATTATAAATAAATAAATAAATAAACGCCAAAAAAAAAAAAAACAACAGAAATGTATTTCATGCAGGTCTGAAAGCCAGCATGGCTGCCTTCTAGTGAAGGTCCTCTTCTTGGTTCATACCTGGCACCTTCTTGTTGCATCCTCATATGGCAGAAGGGGCTAAGGAGCTCTGTGGAATCTCTTTTATAAGAGTATTAATCCCATTCTCAAGGGTTCCACCCTCATACCTCATCACCCCCAAAGCTTCCGCCTCCTAATACCAACATATTGGCCATTAGGATTTCTATATATGAATTGGGAAGGGAGGGATGCAGACATACTACTTCTCTACCCACCTCTGAATTATAAACTTCAGTGAACAAGGCAGACTTCCCATCTACATTAGGCCTGAGTTGAAGGAGAGCAAAAAGAAAATTTCAGAGAGTTGATTGCTATGTAGAACTGCATTTGGTAATTAAAGGTTTAAGATATTGTTACATAAATATGGTCCAAAATTTGAATGGGATTGCCTGAGTTCACATCTAAGGTTAGAGGAAGAGCCAGCCTCACTAAACTGATTTTAAAGAATGATGAGAAATAAAAATAAAGGTGCTTATGAATTTCCCTAGAAATTTTACCTGTTTAATAGAATAGTTTTAATACCATATAGTATATTCTATAGAACCAAGATAGAAAAGATTTCCTACTGTGGTTTTGTGGACAAACATTAGGGAGAATCTCCAGGGCCACTAAATAAGACTGAGGAATTTACCCCGTTTGCAATCAACTTCTTACTCAGTACTATGAAACTAATGATTTCTTTGTGGTGACCAGGCTGAGAAAAGTCTCTTGCGTTTCTAATGTTCTTAAATGTTAGTACCCTTTCACTGATTTGTGTTTTAGGGATGTTTCTCAAAGCAATGATCTAAATGAGGTACCTGGTCCATTTATCTGACAATATAAAATATTAAATTACAACAGGTTATAAGTAGACAGATACTTGGCACATTACCACTAATGTGAACAGTTTATACACAAGGGCAAGTACTTTTGAATCAATTTGTGGAATATCTCTTTGAAAATGAAATTTCTCCCCCAACAAAAATTTCTTACTTGGGACTCCACTCTTAATGTGATGAACAGAGCTAAAATCTCACATACTCAATAAGGCTCATCACAAATTTATTAAATTCCACTGCAGGAATTTTGACAAATGCTTAGGCAGAAAGCATAAACAAACAAAGCCATTTATTAAAAATTTAAATGTACGTTAAAAAAATTTTAGGGGCGCCTGGGTGGCGCAGTTTTTGGGCGTCTGCCTTCGGCTCAGGGCGTGATCCCGGCGTTGTGGGATCGAGCCCCACATCGGGCTCCTCTGCTATGAGCCTGCTTCTTCCTCTCCCACTCCCCCTGCTTGTGTTCCCTCTCTCGCTGGCTGTCTCTCTCTCTGTCAGATAAATAAATAAAATCTTAAAAAAAAATTTTTTTAAAGGAAAACATGCCATCCAAAAGTTATCAATTCTCTTTTTATTAAGAGACCATAATCTAGATTTAAACTATATAAGTCATTTATTTATGATGGCATAACAATGCCACAATAAATAATTATATCAAAATTAATAAAGAACTCACATGAGTTAACAGAGCTAGGCAGTAGAGCTACATAGTTATTTATGACTCATAAGCACTTCTAGTAAAGTCCTAAAAAAGACTGATTATTTTGGGCTACTAATTTTTTAATTGATCAGAGCAACCTGACAGAAGACATTAGAATGAAATAAAATTTAGTTTGTGAAAAAGTATTTTACTAGGTAAAAAAAAGAAAAAAAGTATAACTTTTTGAAATATAAGAAAACATGAAAACTAGCTATCTTTCTCAATAATGAGATGAAACTTACTTGCTGAAATAATTGAAGATTTTATAATTCCTGGCTGGGGAAAAGTGGAAGGGGCGGGAGGGTCACAAACAAACTTGATTCTCCTGCAAGCGAGAAACAGAAAATTCAATGCGATACTCTTGTTGTTGCTGTGGATGCTGCTACTGTGGGAAGTGTTCCCATCCACCTCACCGGGAAACACTGAACACAATTCACATTTCGAAAGATCTAGAGAAGAGTACTCTTTGATCCTTATCCATCCTTCCTTTCACTTGCCTTCAGCCTTTGATTGGAAAATAGACTTCTATGGTTGGAGTGGTCGATAATACATGTGGAGATCAGGGCAAAGTTCAGATGACCTCGCTGATTGATTGTGCTTTCTTTATACTTTATGTTTGTAATTTAACGAGATTTTTTTAAATGTTTTTTTTTATTGTATTATGTTAGTCACCATACAGTACATCCCTGGTTTCTGATGTCAAGTTCGATGATTCATTAGTTGCGTATAACACCCAGTGCACCATGCAATACGTGCCCTCCTTACTACCCATCACCAGCCTATCCCATTCCCCCACCCCCCTCCCCTCTGTAGCCCTCAGTTTGTTTCTCAGAGTCCATAGTCTCTCATGCTTCATTCCCCCTTCTGATTACCCCCCCTTTCTTTATCCCTTTCTTCCCCTACCGATCTTCCCAGTTCTTATGTTCCAAAGATGAGAGAAATCATATGATAATTGTCTTTCTCTGCTTGACTTATTTCACATGGACGGCACTGGAGGAGATAATGCTAACGAGATTTTTCATAGGAAGCTAATAATTTTTTTGAAACAGGAAGGGAGACATTTTGGAAAACAGATGTGTGAATTATGCTAGTGTCTCCACTTTATCTTTTGACTATGATAGACACGCCCATTTGTAAATAAATAAATAATTTTATAAAATTTATTTCCACTGATATTAAACTTTCAATCAGATAATGAAAGCTGTCTTCTTGTGTCACTCACTTCCCATGGGTTTAAAATATTATAAAATCCCTTAATGTCATTTTGTGTGCTCTGAGACTGCATGTTCTTCCGAGGCAGAACAAAACAATTGCTATATATTACAAAATGAGAATAATAATGAGTGTATATGTTTTCAACACTTACTCTTCAATTATGCCACTTTTATATACAGTGAAAGAGATCTGATATGGCACATGGATATGCTACATGCAGCTACATGATTATCGGTCAGGAATAAATGGAAAGAAACCTTGGGTTTTAGGCTGAGCCTGATTATAAAAATATCATTTTGGTGCATGTGTAAGCTCAACAACGATAAGTTTAAGCTCTTCTGCTATCTGCCATATTCAAGGCACATGAAATGGTAGAAAATGCCTCTGTATTAAAATGTAATTTGACAAACTGGGCAATGCTGCAAGAAAACATTTTTTCCAAAGAAATGTAAAATCAAAGGATAGAAATTCTGAGCTATTGGTGTTTTAATTAAGAAATTCTGAATTATCTAAATGAATCATGCATACATTAATACAGGATGATATATTATCTCTCTCTCTCTCTCACACACACACACACAGAGCTTAAGATTAAAGAAATGAAGCTTTAAATAGAAAGCCCAGATATTAGTAAAAAGAGAAAAGATGAAACCTTAACTAAATCTGTCTCCTAGAAAGAAACTATTCCAAATATATATATATATATAGTTCAGGGAGGAAAACACAACTGAAACAGCCAAGATAGAGCTCCCTTTATCTGGTGCAACGATTAAAGTGGTGTATACTTACAGGTTGACAATATCTGCCCATTCATAGAACAGACAATTAAAAGTTAATGTTTATGAAATCAGCATAATGAAAGTTCAGTCCTATTTTTTCTTTGGTTAATGATCCTTTATTCAAAGTCTTTGCCAGACATTCATATTATTTTTAAATAAGTACAGTGAAAAGTAACACACAGCTTTGAGACCAGGCATGTCCTTCCTGGGAGCACCATTCATTCGAGTGTTTCATCACTAACCTTCTTTCCACTCAGTTTACTATTTGTTATACTCTGGTTTCTGGAGTGACACAGAGAAATTCTACTTTCACATCAGGATGGATATTTAGATATTTCAATGCCTTATAGGTGTTTTGTCTTGTCTTCCGATCATGTAAACACAATGCACAAAATGATTTTGTACCAGTCTTTTACATTGGAATGGCTCCTTTGACAGAGAGGTTGAGCAAATTCTCAGTGATTCAATTTATAAATAAAGGAATTTAAAAATATAAGAGCGTGGATTTTGACTCTAACAATCTGGTTCCTAGCTCCATTCTTTTTAAAACGGAATGACCATTGGAAATTTATTCAAATTTTCTGTGACTAGGGGCACCTGAGTGGCTCAGTTGGTTAAGCATTCAACTCTTGATTTCAACTCAGGTCATGATCTCAGTGTTGTAAGATTGAGCCCCACATTGGGCTCTGTACTCAGCAAAGAATCTGCTTAAGATTCTCTCTCTCCCTCTCCTTCTGCCCTTCCCCACACCCTGCTTGTGCGAATGCTCTCTCTCTCAAAATAAAATTAAAAACTCTTTGTGACTTAATTTCCTCATACATAAAATGAAGATGATAGTAGTATCTCTCACATAGGATTATGAAAATTAAATTAACGCATAAATTTACAGTTTCTCACATATAATGTTCAAAAATTATGTCTACTATTTTTGATGTTGCTGTATAATTATTGTCCAAAGAAAAAGTAATAAAAGGGATAAAGTAGAGAAATATCATTGTCAATCTGCTTATTAATGCCTAAGAAATTAATGTAAAATACATTTTTTAGAGATTTTGATGAGAAAATAATCATAAATTCATGGAAAAAAAGGGAATGGGTAGATTTAGAATAAATGTTTTTCATTTCCTTGTTTGGGCAGATGGAGAAGCTTCGCTCCATAACGTCACCCAGGACGTTGGTTTTCCTGGTTTAATATTACTCCATCCTCTCTAGAACAATGTGTGTGTCTACATGGTCAGACTTAGGTTCTTTCCTGATTCATGCTCAAGCCTTTATGAAGGATGGAGAGAGAATGCCCTCAGCAAGTAATTTCATTTTAAGTTGAAAGCTACCCATTCCTGTTATGCTATTTTTCATCGGCAGGGATTCAGTCACAAGGACACACCCACCAACAAGGGAACCTGGGAAATGTGATCTTTATCTGGATGACTCTAGATTAAGAAAGAAAAGAGAATCAGTTTAAGGGAAGAAAGTCACCTTGCACTCAACCTAATTTCCCCAGCTCAAAACGGAGTAACAGTAGTCGTTCTTAATTGCCATGTCTGTTCACCCAGCCCTATTCTGGTTCCAAGAGTTTGGGGTACATTCTCTCTAAGCCTGATGGTGCATGATACTGGTAGTCTCAGTGTAAAGTAGGAGCAATGTTAAATGAAACAAGCCTGAGGCATTTGGTTACCCTGGTTATCCTCATATATCCATAGCATGAACGGGAGATCGGAACTGAGTGCCTTAAAACTTATATCAACATGATATCAAATGAATCACATTTGCCCAGCATATTTATTAGCTACTATGAACAATGAATACAATGATGAATAGTATAGACTCTGCCCTCAATATGCTCTGATTAGGGAGTTTAACTAATAGACTGGTTGTATGTGTAATCTACCTACATTTTATAATTGTTCTCGGTGATGACTGGACACCAGGAACCCAGATTAAACATTATTTCTGGGTGTGCATGGGGTGTTTCCAGGTGAAGTTAGCATTTGAAGTGGACTCTGTGAAGTAAATTGCCCCCCTCCCCATGTGGATGGGCATCATCCAATCCACTGAGGTCCTGAATAGAACGAGGGGCAGAGAAAGGAGGAAGTTGCCCCTTTTCTTGCCTACTGTCTGTCTACTTAATTGGAACGTCTCCTCTTTTCCCTCAGACTGGGATTTATAGCATCAGCTCCGTGGTGTCCCTGGCCTTCCTACCCAGATTGAATGATATCATCAGCATTCCTGAGTCTCCAGCATGTAGACAGCAGATCGTGGGACTTCCTAACTTCTATTAAGTCCTACTGGTTCTGTTTCTCTGAAGAACCCAGATTAATATACGTCCTTAGCTCAGGACTCTAACTTATCTCAAACTTTATCTCCCTGGCCTTTGTAGGCTGATCTTTGAAGTCATCACCCTGTTTGGATTCAATGTTTGAGGAGAAGGAAAGACTCACTTATGTATATTCATGATCAGTGATTTTGGATGTCAATCTAGGCTAAATTGCAAAGTCATTGGAGATGCCTTCTAGTTAACAGCCATCTCTCTCAGGACTGTTTCATGTATCGGTTGTTTGAGCACATACCTAGGCCTGGTTGCTTTTCACAGATTCAGAAAAATGCTTAAATATGAAAAAAAAAGGTATTGGCTCAGCATAGGGAAAGCATTGCAATATTAAGCCTTATATATATAAAATTGTATGTTTACCAAATGTAATATTATATCTATCAGACATTTGTACCACAATCCAACTATTATGCAGTTATACATGAATGTTATTTTATGTGCAATATGAATGAATTTTGATATATTTAATATGATATAGATTCAGACTGCAAAACCAAGTCAATAAGGCCCATTAAAATCTAAAATAGGCTTGCCATCTCCCACTATTGGCAAAAGTATCATTTAAGTGTGTGAGATAGTGACAGACACAGTTTCTAAGTTAAGTGCCTGATATTCAGGAAATTCTGATGAGTTGTGTGTTATTGCTCGGCTTACAGGAGAATGATATGTGACAATTAAAAAATTTAAAAAGTGATTTTTATTTTAGGGCATAGCAGCCCTGAGTGACTTCTTCTGTTATTAGGGCTTTCTCAGAATTCTTTTACTCAGTCATCTTTCATCTATAAAAGGGAGGGAGAGAGAATGGTATGGTAGAAAGAGTGACAAACTAAACCTCATGAATTTTGGGTTCATGCCCCAGACCAGCTCTTTCATGCAAGTAACCTAGCAAGGTCTCTGTTTGTTCCTCTGTGAAATAAGGGTTTGACCAAATCAAGAGACCTCAGCTTGGAGTCCATGGCCTATGAATAGTTCCTAAGAAATTTGTAACATCGTGAAACTTTATGCATACTTTTTAAAAGAAAGAGTATCCATAGCTTGAAAACCATTATTAAAAGAGTTTTGACCTAAAAGAATGCAAGCAGTAGGTGGCTTTCTAATTGTGTCATTGTACATAAGTCATTATATATAAGATTCATTAAATAATAATATATATTTAGTGATTATCATGTTCAGGGAAATATGCCCATCTGTGTTATATTTCTAATAAAGATACTAGAAATCTTTAGAATTATATTATATATTATAATTATTATTATATTTCTAATAAAGATACTAGAAATCATTCCATTGCAATGGAATATTTTAATGTTTACCTTTTAGTGTCCTCTTTCTTTCTTTTTTTTTTTTTAAAGATTTTATTTATTTATTTGACAGAGAGAAAGACACAGCCAGTGAGAGAGGGAACACAAGCAGGGGGAGTGGGAAAGGAAGAAGCAGGCGGGGCTCGATCCCAGAACGCTCGGATCATGCCCTGAGCCGAAGGCAGACGCTTAACAACGGAACCACCCAGGCGCCCCTAGTATCCTCTTTCTGAGCTATCTAACTTCATCTATTTCTAGTGGTAGATTCACAGTTGAAGCTAAAATGTCATTCCAGAATATCTGTACATGTGACTGTGCATTTATTCACATTGCTTGGTGTTTGCATGATCTAAGGAGCCTGTGAGCAGGGGAATTATGTGCTTGCACCTGGGGGTACCTGTGGGGGAGGAGGTGTGATGAGGTCTGCTCCTGTCCTCATCAGCCTTATGGACTTTTAGTTGCACCGTTAGCATATATGCTCATTTGCACAATATGAGGGGTTAAGGAAAGGGCTGAAAGAGGTGGCTTTACAATGTAACTAGTGAAAAATGGAGCCTTCAGCACTGATTGCTGCCATCTCAGAACTTAACCAACTAACATTATACAGAAAGGACAGGAGGGTGGCATTGTCACCCCAAAATATGCCCCTCTGGCATATGGATTTTGAACTAAAGGCACTTGAGAAACAGCCACTGCAAGAAGGGTACCCTCACGTTCCTTTTCTTCATTGAAGCAGGAGATGAAACTTCCATGTGAAAGATTCTCTCTCTAAATCAAAAGGAAAGATACATCCTTATCGACAAAGACAAGGAGTCAAGGCTAAGCGAAATCTGCTAAAATAATTCATTCTCCTTTCATCTCCCCATATTTTTTCGTTAGTTTTCCTTTGTTTAACCTATTACATAAACACAGTCTAGCCTCTTCTCTGGTCTTCATTTTCCCATGGGGGTTCCCACATACACGTAAAAATCTGAATGCTTTTCTCCTGTTAATCTCTCTTATGTCAATTTAATTCTCAAGCCCAGCCAGAGACCCTAAGAGAGGTAGAGGTAAAGTTTTGCCTCCCCTATTGACACAAACAAATAATACTTCCGTTATTATTGTAACAAAACCTGATATATACCAATCATAGTCACCCAGAGAAAACCTTGGGATATCACATTTTGTAGTACTTTCTCTGCTCTAAGATCTTTCCACTTATGTATCAACTAAACTTGATCCTCTGTGAGTCTGACAAAGCCAGGTGATTCAACCATGAGAGAATAATTTGTTTTATCTTCCTAATTTTTCCATTTGGTAGATGAAACTGTCCTTATTTCGACCTTTTCAAGAAGAAATAATGCTGAAGCAACTAAGCCCCAAAAGATAGATAACCCTAGAAGTATACTTCCCCATTGTAAAGTAACTTAAACTTGTTGCTCAGAGATTAACTTCCGAACAGGATTTTCAGCTTTAAGAGTTGTGTTTGGTAAGGAAAATTCAAAAGCAGAGGTCACCGTGAATTCCTGATATACTCTAACGAGGTGCATTCCATGCTGGGTGATAGGGATTTAAACGTGAATAAGACGGGGGTTCAAACAAACACATACCCAGAAATTACCAAGTCCTGTCCTCACCAGGCAGTGTCCAGAGATCTAAAGTTATTCTACTGTTACATATCATAGCCAAAATCTCATTTTCTCGTCCTGTATTTTTAGCTTGCTAAGCATTATAACAGAGGCTCACTGAATTTGCACCATATTCTTTTCCTCGCTCTCATTTTCCAGCAAAATAAATATGTGTGTTCCATTAGTATTTAAAATGTCCCTATTTTGTGGTAGTTATTTTAATTTGTCCATCATTCCCTATTGCCCTGCATTGTCTCCATTAGTTTTATTGATATATTCAGAGTAATGCCACTGTAGGCTTTCTATAAATGCTTTCTGCCTGATTTAATTCAAAAGTCTACCAGAAAACAGGGATGACTGACATCTGTTAAATAGGTTATTCTCCTAGTAGCCATTTGCAGCAGAAAAGTTCTCCAATAGTAATAAAATTAGTCCAGAGCAAAGACAGGGTGATGTTTGAATATTTCAGTTATGGGTAAGCTGTGGCAGGAGAGTCCTAGATTCCTTATGAAATGAGGAAGTATTTGTTAGTGTGACTTGATTTTTTTTTCATTTATAAATAACTTCGGATATCTTTTAAGTATCCCATTGGAGTCATAGTCAGAGCTAACCTTGCATACCTAGGCCAGGCGACTGATTTATCAAACCTCTGAAGTCTTTCAGTAAAATCAATGCCCACTTCCAATGAAGAGGTGTTTGATGAAGTAAGAACTTCATTTATCATTATTAGTAGTAGTATTAGTTTTATTATTACATCTAAATGTCTCGGGTAATTCAAGTTAAAAAAAAATTACCTGATACACAGCTGTCGGCACTGTCAAATATCAAATCTTTCAAGCTCACTGCCAGGCTGGTGCTTAGAACCATTATGAGTCATAAGCCCTATGCTAGGTAAATTTGTTTTAGGCAGAAAATATTACTACTGCTGAGAAACTTAAGATTATCAATAAAAAGTATCAGACTCCATTCTGTTTTGCATGACCAAAGTACTTTACGACACAATTCCATAGATTTATGTTCTGTCTCTAAGTATCAGTACGAAAGTTCTGACAACAAATTACCTGCCAAGAATTCAAGTTAGACAAAGAGGAAATTAATATTGCTCCTAGATTCTCCAGCCAATCTGACAATTATCCCTTCCTCTCTCTTTCATTTTTATGATTTATGTGCAAGACAGACCCACCCAAATTATCAGAATATACTCTCTACCTATCTTCCTCAAATCCCTCTTAAATAAGAAGCAGAAATATTAAGTGAGGAAGGGCAGAATATGTCACCCCAAAATATAGCACTCTGGTTTACTGGTTATTTGAATTAAAGTTACTTAGGAAATAGCCATGGAAGAAGGCCACTCTGACCCTCTTTTGTCCCCATGAAAGCAGGAAATAAATCTTCCATATGAGGGGCACCCTCCCTGTACCAGGGGGTAAGAAACATCCTTATCACCAGAGATAGATAATTTAGAACTGAGAAGGCTGTATAAACAAAACTTGCTACTTCTTCACTAAGTTATTAATCCAAGTCTAAATTTTTTTGTGTTGTCAAGCCTTTACAATTTATTGTTCCTTTGTCTAAAAGGTATAAAAGCTGCCTGCTTTCATCACTTATTTGACACTCATATTTGTATGAGCTCCCATACATACAAAATTAAATTTGTCTCCTGTTAATTGTCTTATGTCAATTTAATTATTAGAACAGTCAAAGAACCTAGAAGGGAAGAAAGGAAAAGTTTTCCTTCCCAACATAAGCAATAAACTAAATGTCTGTTCAATAGGCATAAGTGTTGAATTAGTAAAAAAAAAATTCAAAATTTAAAAAAAATCAATAACCCTCTATGTACAATAAGGTCCATTAGATTTATTTTTTTTAATTTTGGGTTCTTTTTCTTGAATATGTCTAATTATTTTTAAGTATTGATATTTTATGACTTATTTTTATGTGTGCTATTTCAAAGAACAACAAGAAAATGCATTTAAAAAACTGAATAAGGGGTGCCTGGGTGGTGCAGTTCGTTAAGCAGCTGACTCTTGATTTCAGCTCAGGTTGTGATCTCAGGGCCGTGAGATCAAGCCCCAGGTCAGGCTCTACATTCTGTGTAGAGTCTGCTTGGGTTTCTCTCCCCCTCTCCCTCTGCCCCTTCCTCTCTCTCTCTAAAATAAATAAATAAATCTTTAAAAAAATTTATGTTAAACCTCATTTTATTTCTCTATCACTCTAGGAGTCCATTGTACTCGTTTATAAATCAAAAGATCATTAGGAAGTGATAGTAAACTTATGTTTTTCTGTATTTTGAAACATTTGCCATTTCATAATTTTCAGAGGAAATCATGTCTGGACTAATATATACAAATCTAGAGATGCCTGGGTGGCTTAGTCGGTTAAGCATCTGCCTTCAGCTCAGGTCATGATCCCAGGATCCCAAGATCGAGTCCCACATTGGGCTCCCTGCTCAGCAGAGTGCCTGCTTCTCCCTCTGGCTACTGCCCCGTCCCCCCACACCCCACTCCCCCTTGTGCTCTCTCTCTCTCTGACAAATAAATAAATAAAATCTTAAAAAACAAAACAAAACACAATCTACCTTAGTTTACTAACAAAACTTTAGTTTGTGAATTAAATCATGGAGATTTCCCTTCATATTTAACAGTAAATCTTTTTCCATCGATTTAGGAAAGCTTCATATAATAGTAGAGCTATTGAGTTGCTTGAGTGAAGAAAAAAATGGAGAAGTGAGTTATCCACAAAGAAAAAGTTAAGTATGTATAGGAGAAAGCATTAGAAAGACTGGAAGTCTTTCTTGTTGTGACAGAATTATTTGCCGAAAGGGAAAATAGGGCAAATATGTCTTCTAAAAACTTGGAACTGCAGACAGTTTGTGACGTGACTATTAATGAGAACCTGGTATTATCAGTCAATAATAAGAAATTGTAACTAAAGCTAAAGTTTGCATTTTTCCATTAGTGTTTACCGTACTATTATCCTGATATTAGTGGTAGTTTCACTCTGACTTAATGTATCATTGATAATCTACAGAAGGTTTTATGCTTACCATTATCATTCTAATTATTGACATGTTAAAATAATATTACTTTAATTATTCAAACTCTCTCTTGTTTTTGTTTGTTTACATTATGATTATGCCTATTATCAGACACAAAGCATCATTATCTTACCTAAACTACAATGAATCATCATTTTGACAAAAGATAATCAAAAATCAATTCATCACTATTTGTAGATGGTCTTCAGTTTCTAACACACTGTACAACAGTATAACACAGTACGCATAAGGTAGAAGAAATACTATCTTAATGTTTAAACTTGGTCGTCAGAGATGCCAGGAAAAATTCCACGTAAGTTTTGTTAAACTTAAGTAGATTAAAATTGGACTATTTAATGATTCATTTTATGTAAAATTACACTTCAATCAAATCAGAAAAGATTCAATTAGCAAACATCACATATTGTGTGCATTCATCATCCGTTTTGGGTTTGACTGAGTTCAAAATAGCTGACCTTGAAAAAAAAGGAAAATATATCAAGGAAATGTTATTAAGGTTGGGTTCTGGAGTTGGCAAGGAAATTCACAAGGGTATTCTAAAAGTATTTCCTATGAAGCTGAATTCCCTTCTGTGCTAGATAATGGAGCAATTCTACTTTTCCTTTGGAACCACCCTGCTTTTTCTGGGTTTAAGGAAAGCTCTAAGCAGTGGCTAGATATGTTTTGAGTTTCACTGCCTTTTTCTTCTTTCTTACTTGAAAGTAAAATTTCATCACACAGTGTGAAAGATGCTTGTCAATAAAGATCTTGGTAGGGTTGCATCTAATTCCAAAGTATATAAGTAAGTACAGGTAAAATATCAAAGAGTATCATTATTCTAGATTTCTATCACCATATTTGTAGGTACAAGTTTCCAAAATATATTATTTTAATGTTAAAGCTGAATCTCTTTTGCTATATACTTTTTCAATTTTATTCTCTGTGCTGTAGTTAAACCAATTTCTCTGTTGTAGAGACTAAAATCTATCTCCTTGGAATTTGATAAGATTTCTTCTAGTTTAGGTATCCTCTTCAGACTCATACTTTTTATAAAATCACTCTTGTATCAAACCAACCTGACTTCAAATTCCTGTTTTCCCACATCTTAACTTGCTACTCTATAAAATTATCAGTCTAAACTTTAAATCTTTACTTGTAATATTATAATATAAAATACTATATTTAATATAAATACTATTATATATATATATAGAGAGAGAGAGAGAGAGAGACAGAGAGACGGAGAGAGGGAACCTAATAGGGTTTTCTCTTAGGATGAAAGTATATAAATATATTAATGAAGTGCCTAGAAAAAAACACTGATGTATTTTAGTGATTCTTCTCTTCCTCCTCATGTACTGACATTCCTCCCATGCCCATCTCCAACCTCAAACCTAACATGTCTTAATAAATATGGTGCAGAGTAATTCTTTAGTCATTGGGCCAATACTAAGTTTACACTTATTTTTGCAAATTATGCTTATGCTAATACAACTGAGAGTCCCAATTTGGGAGCTGAAGGAGATGACTGGACCCACGGGATTTTTGAAGCCTAGATTACCTAGAATAGGTGGTGAAGTGAGGAAGATGGCTGACAAGACTGAAGAGGTACACAGACAGCAATCATGAAGAATAGTGAACACAACAGGCTTGAGAAGTAACAGCAGAATGGGGTCTGTTAGTCTATGAACTGCCTGGATATTACTAACATACCAACAGCTTTCCTAAATATTTTCCTAAGTATGGATCATCACCATCAGAATTACCTGGGGGTGTTTGTTAAATTTTGGATTATCAGGTGCCTATCTGGACACACAAACTTAGAATTTCTTTATTTTCAAGACCTCCCATGGAGACTCTTTTGGGTGCTAGTCTCTGATAACCTCTTGTCTAGATGCATCTGTCAGTTCAAACGTTGATGCTTCTCTGAAATAGTAGAGAGGATTGGAGAGCTGTTCCTCATCAGGCTGATTTGGGCTCTATGATGACCTATTTGGTCATTGACCCCTTCCTCCTTTAAGTATTCTGTTGGGTCTCTAAATTACTCTTTGCAAAATTGCCATTACTTTTTTAACCCTGAAGAATGTTTTACCCCGCCATAAATAACCAGGATTTCTAGGGAAATGTCTGGGGTGAGAATGTATAAGATGAGCCTATAACACATTGTCAATTTTTCCCACTGGCTAAAGTTTTTAAAAACAGTAACTGCAAGTGGTTGCAGCACATTGGATTTATAAAAGTCATGTGTGTTTAATGATACTCAAGAAAAGGGACAGCAACAAATGTCGTGTATCTGTTTGAGTACTTATATCAGCCATAAGATCAAGGAAGAAAATTGAAATAGCAAGTTTCAACATAAACATCCTCTTAAGTTGATTATGTTTCTAGTTTAATTTGTATTGAATAATAGGAAATCTCACTTTAGTTAATGGGATTTCTGGTGGTATTTTCTTGGTTTTTAATCTTTTCCAAAATAGTTTGAATCTTCTTGTTTTCAATAATTTCTGATTCACTTCTGTTTTTCTTTTCAAATTGCTACAAATATCACTGGAAAGCAAGCTGTACTTTTTTAGCTAGAAGGTCCAACAGCCTCCATTCTGTAACAGGTACAAATTGTAATAGGAACAGATCATTCTACCACATTTTATCATTCCTTGATAGTATATTCTCTTACATTCTTAATGCCTCCATCATGTTCCATCTGAAGAAATACAAATGCAGAATTCATTGTTTTCACAGTCATTTTTGAATTTACTGTAAAGATAACCCTGACACTACAAAATTGTTTCTATCTTGAACCTATTTATCCATCATGTCAGAATGCCATTTACTTATGCATTGATTTGCCATTGCTTTATTTGTCCTAGTTTGGATCTAGAAGCAGGGCACATACCCTTTTTACATAGATGGATCATTCAGTAAAAAAGAAATTGTCAGCTTATCACATTAAGAGAAAAATGTTTAGTTTCTTTAAATAATCCATATATTATAAATAGTTTCATTATAATCATAAAATTATATTTTATTAATAATTAGGAAGATGACAATATTAATTCTAGGTGGTGTTCATTGAGTATTTCACATGCACTAGTATTTGTGCTAAATGCTTTACATACATGATTTCAGCTAGAGTAACAGAAATCCTATAAGAGTTATTATCAACTATTTTTTGTAAGAATTGATTAAAAATTAAATTAGTAAGCTGGATATCCCACAGTTAGTACGTGACTTCTGGAATTGCTTAAAAACTTTCTAATTATCAGAAATTATTAATTATTAGAAACTATAAGAGGAAGTTATCTATGTATGTTTGATAATATAGGAAAGGAAATTGAACATCTGGATCATTAAGAATCCAAATTTACTTCTTGTTAAAAAAAGATGCTAGAGGTTGAACTTCATGAGGCAAAACCTGTAAACATTAAGTCATTTCTTTCAAAAATATTATGCATGGCTTTATTGATTTGTTGATTTTTATCAGTACTACAATTTTCCCCCCTAGGAAATATTAGCCAAGTTTAGTAATATTTGTCTTCTGTTGGCAAACATATGATCAAAAATGAAGTTTGGGAAGAGACAGGAAAAGGAAAGTGGTGCAAGAAATTAGATCTTAAAAAATGAAACGATTAGTCATTTTTTATTTCAGTAAATACATCATGGAAGGTTAACAACTATAAGTTTAAACCAATCTTTCTGAAAATGTAGTCCTTTTCTGAGGCACTTTAAGTTTTCTTGATCTCAGTCCCCACTAAAAATCAAAATCACTGAGCTTGAGACCTAGAAGTAGAACAGACACCCCAGGTGATTCTAATGTATTTTGTTTGAGAACCAGTGCTTTAAACTTCTAAGGTAAAATTAACATTCAGCTCGATTGAATTATCATAAACATGCAGCAACTGGCAAATGTTCAATAGGCACCTTATTAAAAGAAGCTTTCAGTTTCACACAATGAGGACTTGCAATCCATTAACCCCCATCTGTGTCTGTTCAATTCACATCTACACTTAAAAATAAAACACTTACATGGAAGAGCCTTGGGCCAGAAACAAAGCACACTCAAGTTTAATAGTATCTTACGACTCAAAATACACAACCTTGAATTAAAAAGCAAAAACATAAATAGGGTTGGAAGATGTATCACACAGGCAGCAATAAAAATAAAAGAGCTACACTATTTATTTTGAACTTTTGAATGCAGTACCATCCAGTGAATATATATATTTTGATAGCCAATAAAAACAGGCCATTTAATTGCTTTGACTTTTGCTTCTTAGAGAGAATGAGTTCTTTAATAATAACTTTTAAAAAGCTGTAATTTTCTTGTTGATCTTTGAATGTTTCCCACTAAGCCTATTTCATGCGGATGCGGGCCAGCAGCCCTCCCTCCCATTATCATTAATGAGGCTAAGGCACTCAGTAATGGGAGAATGACCTTGTTTAAACAGTAGTTAGTTATTCATCCAATTGACTCTGATGGAAACGTGTAGGATCATTAATAGAATAAATGATCACACAACAGATACCAATGGTGGAACAATGTCTATAATAAGGGATGATAAAATCTTTGCGTCCTTTCTCTTTAGAGTGCGGAGTCTAGAGTGGATAGAGTCATTCGATTTATGCTTAAATAAAGTAACTACTTGGCATTTTGGCAAAAGGCTTATGTCAGAACACAACTAATGAATATCCATAGTTTTAAAGAGTACGGTAGATTTGCTGCATGATCAAGCATCATACACATGGATGAGTTGACTATATTATTTATGATGAGACTTGTTATGGTTTATAGCAGCTGGTATACATACAAAACCCAAGTTTATGTTTCATGAAGATAATATAAATTATTCTGACCATGACCAATATTTCTGCTTTTATACTTCATTGTTTTGGCAAGGGCATTCTTGTATTAAATATTTGGATAATTGGTTCAATACCTTGGGAACAGATAAACCTCACATTTCCTTATAAAATATTTCATTGTAATGGGCTCATTTTATAGAATTTCTAACAATGTCATTTTATGTATTTTATACTGAAAATGGTAAATTATTTAGATAGATGTAATACATATTCATGATGATTCAAGGAGTACAGAAAAGTAAAAATAAAATCATCCTAACTCTGGTAAGAACCAGCATTATTAACTTTGGGTAAATATTGCTCAAGCATCTTTCAATTAGTCTACTGAAATACAAATAGAAAGATGGATAGATATTCCATTTTTTAAAGATTATTTATTTATTTATTTGACAGAGAGAGAGACAGCCAGCGAGAGAGGGAACACAAGCAGGGGGAGTGGGAGAGGAAGAAGCAGGCTCCCAGCGGAAGAGCCTGACATGGGGCTCGATCCCAGAACTCCAGGATCACGCCCTGAGCCAAAGGCAGACACTTAACAACTGAGTTGTTAAGGCACCCCTAGACATTCCGTTTTTAAATACAGAGTGTTGAATTTGCTTTTATTTGAAATCAGACAAAATTGATATTTTTTCTTTACTGCCGTTCTTTTTTTTCAATTTTAATTTTTTTTTTTCTTTTGTAAGTAGGCTCCACACCCGGTGTGGAGCCCAACATGGGACTAAAACTCATGACCCCAAGATCAAGACCCAAGCTGAGATCAGGAGTTGGCTACCCAACCAACTGAGCCACCCAGGCACCCCTTTATTGCCATTCTTACATATAACAATTACTATCAGTTCTAAGGCACAATATCCACAGTTCTTTAATCTACGTTTTATTTTTTAAATGTTTTGGTCATCATTGCCATTAAAATACTCAAGATTTTTTTCTTGACTGAATTGCCTGGATTTCATAGTTTCCTTAAGAAATGCTTCCTTCTCTCTAGGGCACAGTGACAAATACTGAATTTTCTGAATTAGCTTAAGAGCAGAGGTTATGCTCTTTTCTGCTTTTGGATTCTTGACTAAGCTCAAAAACCTGGTTCCAGGTACATTTCAGTTTAGCAGAGCCTGTTCACAACTTTCCTGCAGCAAAATACAAGGTCACTCTGTTTATTCAGTTCTTTCTCCATATTTTCGGAAATCTTAAATATTTTTAGTTTTGAATGTTTTTCCTGTTGGTTTCTATTTCTCTTCAAAATCAAGTTTCTTTTCTTCCATATCTATTAACTTCTTTCTCTAGTATTTTTCACTTTTTGTCTTCATTCAGATTCCTTGTGACCAAAGATTTCTCTTTGTTAGCAATTTGATTTTTCTGATGTACATTCTGTCTTGTGTGTCTTTCAAAAGAATTATGTTTTATTATAATGGAGTTTTGGTCCTCTGTTTCATTAGACTTTTATCTTCTTTAACTCACTCTGTTGATTTATAATCAATTTTTGCACATTTTTCTGAATTCTTGTTCATATCAACTTGTATGATTGCTTTATGATCGTCTTAAAGCCAGTTAATTTGCTTATAATTCTGCATAACCTTACATGGACATGCAGCTATGCTTTATTTTTCCAATTAGTTAGAAAGAAAGTACTTTAAACTTTATTTACCTATTTATTTTCTTATTTTTTACTTATTTATTATTAAAATCTTATGAGCTTTGGGACTTTTAAAAGTACAACATGAATTACTAATGAAAACTATGACAACATGACAATAATATGATACACTATAACAAAATAATACTTATTTTTAAAGTTTCAAATCCTAAATTAAGCAACATTTTCTTTGGATATACATTTTATTAGTGTGAAGCTAAATATTTCAATATTATAGAGTTAGTTGCCCTGGATTCTGTATTTTGTTATATCCTTCATCTCTCATCAATTGGTTTTTTCCCCCCAGCAAACTAAGTTTCTTTTAAATTGATTGTTTTATGACTCTTTAAGATTAATTGTCAAGGAAATGATTTCTGGGGAAAATTACATATATCAATTTTTAAAGTTAATATAGCTTCAACAAATAATAATAAATAAGTTCCTTATATATGAGGTATTATATTATAGTATCATAGTTAAGAACTCAGGCCCTTCTATGCTATCTGGCTCCAGCACTATGTCTGTCATATACTCTGAGAACTTGGGCAATTTAAAAAATCTTTCTCAGCCTCATTTTACTCATTTATAAATGGCGCATGGAAATATTACCTGCCATATGGCAAAATACCTGCCATATGGGATTTGCCTGAGGTTTATATGAAATAATGATTCACAGAGCCTTGTATATAAAGATTCAAAATTATTAACTAATATGTTTTAATCACTATTAAAAACCATCAAGTCTCAAAGGCAATTCTCCTTATACCAGTTACTTACACTGTTTCTGGTGCTTTTTAAATGTACTATTCAAGGTCTTCTATATATGTATTATTATAAAGTTAAAGTCATTTCAAACTAAACTGTCATTTACTTACTTGATAATGATTATTATATGTCTGGTTTTGGTTTAATTTTATTGGCATCATTAGAGAAAAATAGTTTCTAATACTTGGTGCTGTTAGAGTCTCCTGGTGTCCTCTTTGCCTTTATAAAGTTGAGTTTAGGCAGTGAGAAAATGACAATAGCATCTTCCTTTTGCATATGAGGTTTCAGTTCTGTGTCTTTTAAAAAATATTTTCACAGAGTTTCACATCTCTCCTATATATCACTCTAAAAATAAGTTGAAGTTTAGACAATTGCCCATTGACCCTGGCAAAGGAAAGGATTAGATCTCAATCTCATGAAGATGAAGCAACTAAATTCCAATTTTCTTCAACAGCTTCTTTTTTTGATGTCTGCACAGAGCAAGGCTTCCTTGAGTCATAATCTCTCAAGTTCAGTGACTAGGAAGTTTAGGCCAAGTTTGTGATTGACTTGAAAGCCATGAGGAAATGTCTAGGATTTATGAGAAGTTTTCATGATGCATGATGTTTTTCTACTCTGAGTTTTAGAAACAAAGATGGTATCAGAGGCAATAGATAAATTGATTTTTGGTAATTTGGTATGTGCAGAAATTTAGCAAGTTGAACCTCTGCTTCAAAAACACCCAAATATCCTTAAAGTCCATCTTATGGCTTGACTATAAGATGTATCTCTATGCAAGTTACTTCCCTAGTTCGGCTTTCATACAGGTTTCTAAACAACCCTATTTGCAAAGAGGAGCTATTAAACACCCTTATGTGAAATCTCCTTAATTCTCCAAGTCTCAGTTTCTTTAATCATAGACACAGAATTAATAAACCCCACTCATGGAATTATAAAAATTGTAAAAATTTCAATAAATATATTAAAGCCACATCAATCTTATTTATTAAGTTTGGTGGTCTAAATGCTTATAAATTTGTTCAAAAGTATTAGTATTGACAGTCAAACTTTTATACCTTTAAATTTCTTCATTCAGCATAAATGTACCTATAACCTACAATCTATAAGGCACTGGTCAGTGCCAAATATATTTAAATGTTTCATTCTGACTAATTATCACCTAGAAGAGTCATAGAGAAGCAATGCAGACTTTTCTTAGTGCCATGTATGCATAGCCACATAATCATCAATAGACACAAGAACTAAAACCGACCCTGTCAGCTAATGTTTTGGGTAGCATTTTAATTTAATATTTGAGGCAGATATTATTTGTTGTTAATAATATAGTTATTTCATTTCTTCTCATCTTTTTTTTTTTTCTCTATTAGTAGTTAATAACCAGAAGAACAGAGAAACCGAGGAAGCTTTAGCTGCTCCTAGGTTCTGGCAGCCATCCGGTTCAATCACTGATGGTTGACAGACAATAGGAATCACCTCAATTCCTTCACTAGTCTCCTTTCTGGAAGAACTATGTAAACCATATAAAGGATGGTGTATGTTAATGAAATAAAAGATCATTTCGTTTTTTTAACCTCTTCAAAGTCTTTTGGTTTAGGTGGTCTACAAATTATCTTGAGAATGAAGCTGGGGCATAGTAACCCTCCCTGTAATATGCAATAATTTGATGAGAAATTCCTATTGTAGAATCTAAGTTACATTGTTTTCCTTTCTTTTACTTATATATAGGCACTTGTGTAAATTCTGATACTGATTAGTTGTTTTTTTTATTCAAATGTTTGCTTTCATGGTAACAGTTATGTTGATGATTAAAAATTTAATTCAGGGGTGCCTGGGTGGCTCAGTCGTTAAGCGTCTGCCTTCGGCTCAGGGTGTGATCCCCGCGTTCTGGGATCGAGCCCCACATCAGGCTCCTCTGCTGGGAGCCTGCTTCTTCCTCTCCCACTCCCCCTGCTTGTGTTCCCTCTCTCGCTGGCTGTCTCTCTCTGTCAAATAAATAAATAAAATCTTTAAAAAAAATTTAATTCAAACTCACCTTGGACCTAATGATAACGTTCTTGTAGATGTACATTGTATGGGTATGCATATGGCACCTACACTGTTAAGGTTGCAGATTATACGCTTGTTCAAATTAGTAGTCATTTGTCTACTACACTCCAGTGATTCTGGTGAGTCAGACCCTTGACATGTAACTAAAGAGGAACAATCTTAATACTCAGAAAAAGTTGTGTTAGGATGGAATCAATTTTTCTACTTGAAGTCCCCTGTGTCCACAGTTCTTTCCAGATAATAGAGCTATTTTTCTTAAGTTATTTCATCTTGGGTTTCCGTCTCTAGCACCCAGAAACAATTGAGCTAACACAGTATTGCCTTTTCCGGAATGTCAAAGGAACAGAATCATACATGTAACTTTAGCATAATACACTGAGATTCATCCATGGTGTTGCCTGTATCAGGATATTCCATTGTTTCATAACTTGTTTATTCATTCACCATTTGGACACGTGGGTTCTTTCCAGCTTTTGGCATTTGTGCCAAAAGCTCCTAAAAACAAACAAACTAACTAACAAACAAAATGTGTGAATGTGAGCTAACACGGAGGGAATGTGTTTTCCTTAAAAGCTACTAATTTTGTTCTGCCCCTATTTATGTTTCCTAATTGAATTAATATCATAAGCATTGACTTAATATCGCAACTTGTTATAATCAGTTACCCAAACTTGCAAATAGTCTTTGTCTCATCACAGTCTATATCTACCAATGAAACAGAAATTATGATGTATACTGAACAAGTTATTTATGTCAATTATGAGTGATTAAATATAGGGTAAATAATCTGGCAGATATTATTACTTAACAAATATGTGCCATCAAATATTTAGATGTAAAAAAATATATCTTCTCTAGCTACTCTTCTCATTTCTTAGTTTTATATTTAATTATAGAAAATTGTAAAATTGTTATATTTCTCAAAACGTCATAGAAGCAATTTCTTCTTTTGAGAGCACAGGAATTAGAAAATTTTATCTCATTATAAAAATTTTTCTATGAAGAATTTTTTAGCAATTGGATTTAATATTGGCTCAGTATGACTGAAAATGTTACTAAAATCTATTTCCCTTAAATAATATTTTAATTTTGAACTTTTAGAGAATTTATACTTAGATGAAAGTTACAGAAAAGTACTTATTAAATAAATGGAATGCTATTAAAATGAAATTTACTATATAAAAATAAAAAGCTTTCAGACTATATCTTCATCAGCTAAGTGGTATGCATTATTATTTTTAAAACTTTAGGCAATGTAGCATATCCTTTGTGATAAGTATGTAAATATGCTGATGAGATTTCCAGTGTTTCTGAAAAGAATCTTTTATTTGGCCTACTTAATGTGGAGTCATAATCTCAAGGGGAAAAGTAATATGTGGAGCATGTTGAAGTAGGTAAATGAGGGAAATTTATTATAATCACAAGTAAGTCAGGAAGCAGGATGCAGACTGTCTTATTCTAAGTCCCCCATGTATAGGATATGTTACTTTATTACTTCATATTTGAAAGTGTATATGTCATACCTGTATTCTTAAATATCTGTGTTTTGTGATATAAAAGATTATTATTTACTATGGCAGACTGGTTACTGATTTCATATTATAAGCCACTTGAACTCAATGTATAATAGATATGGATAGAGATTAATAGATAGATGTAGATATAGATATTCGTGTATACATAAAATAGGAAATTAATAACCAGTGTGTCATAGTAGTGATACTTGGTGGTATTATTAGCATCATCATCTTTCTCATCAGCATTATCATTTATTACAGCAAGTCGGCATGGCAGGGTTCATGACACACGTGAACCTGTATGTTGTTTACTGAGTGGAAAAGTAACTGAAGTATATACTTCAAGATGGTAAACATTTATGCTTTTTGTTTATCAGAAACTTTAACTCATGCTCTGAGATTTAGAATTGTTTTCTGACATGTAGTCTTTCATCATATGTGAAGACGAATTTTTGTTTACAAATTAAGGGAAAATAACTTTATTATTTCAGTGATATTTCTCCTTTGCTCAAAACCTTCCAATGGCTTCCCAACTTACTAAGAATAAGAAACAAAATAAGCATAGAAGGCTCTACAAGAGCTGGTTCCCATTATCTCTTCGAACATGTCTGCTACTACTCTCACCTTTGCCTACTCTCTTGCAACCACAATGACTAGCTAGCTTTTGTTGGAACATACTAGGAATCCTCTCATCTCAGGATCCTTGCACTATGCCCAGGATGCTCTTTCTCCAGACAGCTTAATGATTTTTTTTTTCTTTAAATCATTCAGAGTTTTGCTCAACTATCACTTTTCTGTGAGGCTTATCCTTATATGTACTAGTTTACATGATACCTTATCATTTGCTTCTAAGTATCCTTGGCATGGCACAGGAGAAACAAATAACTATATTTTAAAGAATCACCTTCCCCAGATAGTTCTAGATTAGATTTTACCAGTGAGAAGAACTCACATGAGATTTAGGAGACAGAAAAATGAGGTGACATTAACCTTTAAAAACAGTTGTATCTAGAATCTTAGGCAGAGACGTTCAGAAAATCTCCTTCATATTGGTAATGGTTTCAAAGCAATATGTTTAAAAAGGAGAAATTTGGAGGCACCTGGGTGGCTCAGTCAGTTAAGCATCTGTCTTCAGCTCAGGTCATGATCCCAGTGTCCTGGGATCAAGCCCCATGTTGGGCTCCCTGCTCAGCAAGGAGTCTGCTTCTCCCTCCCTCCACTCCTGTGCTCACTCTCTCCCTCTCACTCCCTCTTTCTCTCTCCTCCTCTCAACTAAATAAAATCTTTTAAAAAAGGAAAATTTTGGCAAAAAAAAGTCATTTTTAGATAGGTAAACTTAGATCATCACAAACTGACTTTCTGACAATTGATTCTAAAGAATTCATTTCGGAATAAAAGGTAAGAAAAAAAATTCCAGAAGGAATAGTTAATAAAAAGGTAAACACAGACATAAATGATGATTGGTATAAAATTATAACAAGGATAAAGTTCATTTATGGGATTAAAAAATCACAATACTTTAAAGGCATTAAAACACAAGCCATAGACTGAGAGAAAATATTAGCAAAACAGAAAACTGATAAAGGACTGGTACTAAAAATATACAAGTCTTAAAACCCAACAATAAGTAAACAAGCAACTTAATTAAAAAATTAAAAATTCAACAAAGATCCGGATACTTCATCAAAGAAGACATACAGATGGCATACATATATATATATAAAAAAGCTCAACATTATATATTATCAGGGAATTGCAAATTAAAACAAGATACCACTGCTCACCTGTTAGAATGGCTAGAATCCAGAACACTGAACGCACCAAATGCTGGCAAGTATGTGAAACAAGGAGAACTCTCATTCATTGTTTGTGGAAATGCAAAATAGTTCAGCCATTTTGGGTGACAGTTTGGTGCTTTTTCACAAAACTAAATAAACTCCCATATGATCCAGCAATCATGCTTACTTGGCGTTTACTTAAATTAGTTAAAAACCTATGTACACACAAAAACCTACATTATAATATTTTTAGCAGTGTTATTCATAGCTGCCAAAACATAAAAATAATCAAGATGTCCATCAGTAGGTGGACAGATAAACAAACTGTGGTATATCCTTGTAATGGAATATTATTCAGCAATTAAAAAAATGAACATGGTGGAATGAAAGTCATGGTAGTAACCCAAATGCATGTTGCTAATTGAAAGAAGCCATTCTTAAAAGGATATATACTGTATGATTCTAACTATATGATATTCTGGAAAAGGCAAAACTATGGACACAGTGGAAAGATCAGTAGTTGCCCAGAGTTCAGGAAGAGGGAGGCAGAGATCACTAGGTGGAACATAGGAGCTTTTAGGACAGTGAATTTATCCTGTATGATACTCTAATGGTAGGTAAATGTCATACATTTGTCACAACCCATAGAATGTACAACATAAAGAGAGAACCTTAATGTAAACTATGGACTTTAGTTAATTACAATGTATCGATGCTAGCTCATCAAATTGAACAAATGTATCACCCTACTGCAGATTGCTAATAATAGGAAATAATGCATATGTATACAAGACTATCCAAGATAATGATTTTAAGACCTGTGAATGGGTATTTGTGACACTTCACTTCAGATAAATTTTCATGTGATGGCATCATGTATAAGTGAAAACTACTGTATCAAACATCTCCAATGGAGGACCACATAATGTACTTTGTAATAATACTATTATTATTCAAAAATTGACTGATATAATGATGAACACACTGATGGGTTCAGTAAAAGACTAAAATGGATTTTTTTTCATAAATTGTGATCACGAATAAAGGTAATATAAGAAACTTACTATATTATTGTATATAATTTATGTTTATATCAGTGTGTCACTATAATTAAGTGCCTATAAAAGTCACGGCACTGAACTATTGAAAAAGAATTAATCTACTTATTCAGAAATAATATTTTGATACATGAAGGCAGAGATAAAATAATCTACAGACAAATTTTGGAAAGATAAGAGAGTTTCGTAAGGTGGCTGGGTTTAAGATAAATGAGGATAAGTCAATTTCATCAAACAACTAGAAAATATAACTTAAAAGAAGACATAATTTAAACAATATCAGAGAATATAAAGTACCTTTGAATAAATCATAAAACTATCCCTAAGAGTCCTATGTGGAAAACTCTAAAATGTTATTAGGATATAATAAGTAAGATATTGATAATTGGGGTGTTAGATAACGTTACTGAACATAAAGATTTAATGTTATAACAACATTTAATGTTATATAAAGTTTCAATATAATTCTAAATAATATTCTTTAAGACATCATTATGATTTTACAATTCTTAAATTTATATTGAAGAGTTAAATCTTTCCATCTCTTGATATAGTCAAATAGCTTATATGTGATGAATCTCTCCACTGGGAACAATTAGAAAAATTAGATAAAATTGAAATAAACAAGTATTTTGTAGCATTGGAGAACTAAGACAGCAAGGGCTTGAAAGGCAAATATCCTGGGGAGAGGGGACACATACTTAGCTGACTCCTGCATATTTTTCCAATTTGTCAATCCCTAAAGCAGCTGAGAGGTTAGGAGTTGAGCCAGAATTGGTGGCTACAAACCCTGAGAAATTGCCAAGGCTTCTGACCTTTTCTTAATGATGCATAAGCAAAAATATGACTTAGGAGATCTAGTAAACACTTCAAGCTTTCTTTTGGACCTCCCGAAAGCAAGCAACATATGAATGAATGCTAACACTCACAAGGCCTAAAAACCATCTTGGAAACATATCAAACTTAGGTTAAAGGATGGGGATCTGCCATAATCTGCCCAAAACAAAACCACATCCTACCAGGACAACGAGAACTCCTTTTATAGCCTTATATTTTACCTACAAGCTTCATAGCCAATATCCAGTATTGAATCAATAACTATTCAGCAAACCAAAATGCAGGAGTGATTTACCAAAAAACAAGAAAAATGCAATAGAAATAAATTAAATTGTGAAGATATTAAAATCCTAAAGAATCTGGGGCACCTGGGTGGCTCAGTCGTTAAGCATCTGCCTTCGGCTCAGGGCGTGATCCCAGAGTCCTGGGATCGAGCCCCACATCAGGCTCCTCTGTTGGGAGCCTGCTTCTTCCTCTCCCACTCCCCTTGCCTGTGTTCCCTCTCTCACTGGCTGTCTCTCTCTGTCAAATAAATAAATTAAAAAAATAATAATAATAAAATAAAATCCTAAAGAATCTAAACAGAGATTTGCAATCTATAAAGAAAAAGCAAATGAGAATTCCATATGTAAAAAAACATGATCACTGAAATTAAGAACTCAAAATTATTTAATCCCAGGTAAAATACAGGAGAGTAGAAGATACATATCCTGGAAGATATGACAATAAAAAAATCATCTGAAGTATAAAGAAAAAATTTTAAAATTAAAATATAAAAAGCAAGAGCCATATGAGACATGAAGAAATTAACACAAAAGCAGCTAGAATCTAAGGAAAGAGAATGAGGCTGAAAAGTATTTGAAGAAAAAATGACAAAGAATTTTCAACATTGATAAAATACCATACCAGAGATTTAAAACCATTTGGAATGCCCAGCAGATTTATACACAAAGAAAACCACACCTTGGCTCATCACAGCAAATCTACTAAAAATAAAAGACAAGGAGATATTCTTAAAAATAGCCCAAGAAAAAGACACTGCTATTGGTGAAGATACACAGAATTAATGAAGGAAGCAGAGGGTGCTGAGAGAGATACAGGCAATATTACAGATTAATGAGGAAATGTTCAGTAAATGAAAATGAGAAAGTTATGTATTTCCACGGGAAAAATGGGATTTGGGGTTCCTATCTGGCTCCTTGCCAAAAAAAAAAAAAAAAAAGAATAAAAACCTAAAAAAAACTTCAATGTAAACGATAATTTAATTATTTAGAAGAAATTGTGGAAGTGTACATTTATAATATTTGGTACAAATTTATTTCTTTAACAATAGAGGATAAAAGCTAATCACAAACTAAAAGTTTGATAAATCCAATTACATTAAAATTAAGATTTTCATCACAATGCACCATGAAGAAAATGAAAGAATAAAAAGTAATACTATATAGTCTAAATCAAAGGGAACTCTTTTACAATGTGGATGATAGATAAATAAGCAGGATAGTTTGAAAAATAATTTGACAGTATCTTGTTAAATTGGGTAGTAAAATATCCTATAAATCCATCAGTGTCTTATATATTTATTTTAGAGAAATTCTGGCATATGAACACCAAGGAACATGCACTGGACAGTTCTTAAAAGCACAGTTTATTAAAGCAAATATTTAAATAACAAACCTAAATACTACAAGCAATATTTAAAAGTAAATTATGGCAAGTAATTTGATGGACTATTATCAGAAAAAAATGAATTACTACCAAAACAATAACAAAAATCTTATAAAGTTACTATTGAGGAAAAGAGTCACAGATTTCAAACTATAGTATGATGTCATCGTATAAAGATCTAAGACAAGTAAAAACAAATAATACTTTAAGATTCATATATATGTAATCATAATATTTTTAAAAAGAAAGTGGGAAGTATAAAATTGAGAAAAGTCATAAGGTCTATTGGAGACACAAGGATATGGAGTAGGAGGCAGACGAGCACAACAAAATTAAGAGAATGGTGATATTATGGTTAAATCGTGCATACACTAAACAAGTCTAGTTTATATACTTATTCTATAGAAAAGATGATGGAGAATTTAGTGCTTTGGTATTACGTTAACTTTTCTTGTTTTACTTCTTTATGACCTTGCACAGAATAAATTTGGCACACTGCAAACAGTACCCCATATTCGAAAAGGGTTTACTTAGACCTCTTCAAACATAACAGCATAGCCCTGCAGGTGATGAGATTTTTGCCAGACAGGAAGCAACATCGCCAAGGATAACAGATTAAAAAATCAAATTGAAACTGTGAACCATGGATCCTCCATTTTGATGCTGTCTATCTCTGAATATTCAAGTATAATATGAGTTCTTAGGTGCTGAAAATAATTAAAATTTTATTTGCCACTTTTGTTTTTTAAGTCATGGGTTATCAGTAAATAGTAGATTTAAATCCTTAGCTGAAAATTTTTGGACTTTGCTCTTTTTCTTGGGAAATAGTACTTAGAGAATATGAAGATGATACAAAGTTTGTTGCTTAACTTTACATTGTCAACATATGTCTTTATATTACATATACAACAAATGTCAGAGTATCTTTAACCGAAACAGGTATCTAAAACTGTTTGCTAATTTAAAATACAAAAGCAATGTTTGATAGTTTCTTTAGGTATTTGAAACGAATTTTAAAACATCTTTGTTTTGGGGTACCTGGGTGGCACAGTAGGTTAAACGTCAGACTCTTGGTTTTGGCTCAGGTCATGGTCTCAGGGTCGTGAGATTGAGCCCCACGCTCTGTGCTCAGAACGGAGTCTGCTTGAGTTCCTCTCTCCCGCTCACTCTGCCCCTCCCCACCCTCTCTCTCCAAAATAAATAAATAAATCTTTAAAAAACTATATCTTTGTCTTACTCAATTATCACAAAGACCTTCTATGGTTTCAGTAAAACTAATTCCCGTGTACCCTCCTGTTAATTTTGTGCCACTTCTCTCTAAGCTAAAGTGCAAAAGGAACCTTTGTTCTTTTTTTAAAAAGATTTATTTATTTATTTTAGAGGGGGTAGAGAGAGCATGCAGCAGGCAGAGGAGCAGAGGGAGAGGGAGAATCCTCAAACAACTTCCCCCTGAGCAGGGCTTAATTCCAGGACTCTGAGATCAGGGCCTGATCTGAAATCCAGCCAGCCGCTCAACTGACTGAACCACCCAGGTGTCCATGACCTTTCCTCCTTAGTAGTCCTCTCTTCTCTCTAGCTAAGAGTGGCCAATATACAATGGAACCAGCATGGGGACATGTAGGTGTCATTATCACAAAGTAACATACAAATATGTTAAACAATGATGTTATTACTGTAAAGTCATTCCACATTGGAACTTATCCCTTATCAATGCTTCATCTCTTTTAATATAGACAATACAATAAACTATTGATGAACAGTTTTAGAGTCTATGGTGTTTTGTACATTTTTTTCCTGTAACCAAGACAATTCTGTTTCAAATGATCCTTTATTTCATAGCTTCCAGCACTTTTGGAGGACTTTATAAAAGAGCTGAAAAATGGTGCATGGTTTTATGGTAATACAGTTATTTTATTTAACTCTAGGTAAAATTCCCTAGAAATCTCTTAAAATGTAAAACTATAGCCTTCTATGGCATATTTATCTCTTAAAATGTAAAATTGTAGCCTTCTGTGGTATATGTCTGTGCCCAGGGCTAGATTTCATGCAGTTCTTCTCTCACAGCCTGCTTTACTGAATCATAATTTTAGCACCTCTAATCAATTACAGATCAAATCAGAGATTCCCCATACTACTTCATGGGAAAAATGACTCCTTTGGTGTCACAAGAGATATGTTTCTTATCAAGACAGATGACGAACTTAGAATTATTTATCATTTGTTGGATGGTGATAGGAAGAATTTGGTGTTTTTTTGTTTTTTGAATTTTTAAAATTTAAATTCAATTAATTAACATAAAATATATTATTGGTTTCAGAGGTAGAGGTCAGTGATTCGTCAGTCTTATACTATACCCAGTGCTCATTACATCAAGTGCCCTCCTTAATGTCCATCACCCAGTTATCCCATCCCCCAACCTCCCTCCCCTCCAGTAACCCTCAGTTTGTTTCCTATGGTTAAAAGTGTCTTATGGTTAAAAATGTGGGTGACTCCGGAAGCCAATATTACACTATATGCTAACTCACTAGAATTTAAATAAAAACTTGAAACAAAAACAAAATAAAAATAATGATTTACAAACCACAATAAATAAATAAATAAATGTGATTGATAGGTAGATAGACAGACAGATAGATAGATGTGGGTGAGACAGCTCATTTGGGTTTCTGGCCTAATGATTCAGATTGACTGTATACTAATCATTTTCATGTAATGTGTAAGTTTTCTGACTTATTAGTCTTGGGGCAAAATGGGCTGATTTGCCCAGAATTTGGTTATTAATAAGAACATTTTTCTTATGTGTATAAAATCCACATTCTGGGGTCACCTGGGTGGCTCAGTGGGTTAAGCATCTGCCTTTGGCTCAGGTCATGGTCCCAGAGTTCTGGGATCGAGCCCCACATTGGGATCCCTGCTCAGTGGGGAGTCTGCTTCTCCCTCTCCTTCTGCTGAAAAATTAATTACAGATAGCAATTTTTTGTCTTTATGACTTTCTATAAAATGGTCCAGAGATTAGTTTCAGACAATAGGATTTGGAATTTTGGTAGAAGCCAATCCATTAAAACATCCTTTTACATATAATTCTACAATTTCATAAAACAATTTAAAAGGCTTTAATATCTTAAATGACTATCTCAATTAAAAATGATTTATGCACCAGTAGAGTCAGGAAAGAGGGAATTGAAATTTTTATATAGTTGTCTCCATTCTGTACATTAAGATCTGTCCAAATATGCTCATCAAATAAGTGAAATGCATTCTCTTTGGTTTCTTTTGATTAATATCACCGTCTACTTCTTTGAATATTAAAAGCTATCTATTTCAATTCCCTGATCATAGCTATATATGTGATTTTTGCTCTGAACCTTCAGAAGATGTAACATTTAATTCAATTCTAGAGTAAAGCTTATGCAAATATATTCCTTTGCTTTCTCTCCTAACGGATCCAGCCCATGCTTTTCAATCTTGTAGATTTCATTGAGTCATTTATTAAATGCAAAGTTTTAGATTTATTAAAGGCTTCTTTTTTAATTTAATAGTATCTTCATTTTCTTTATAAGAAAGAACATGAACATCCTTTATGTTATTTGCCTGCCTTGCTTTTTATTAAATGATCCTCATCGTAGTAATCATCAAAATAAACTCATCTGAGATGTCCTTTAAGGAGATTATGAAGACTCTTCATTTTTTAAATAATTTCAGTTCAGTATCTACTACTAAAAATTGTATATTTTTGCTAGAGGGAACAACATAAGATTTCCACAATCATTTTATCAATGTTGGAGACAATAAACCACATAATCTGGACTAGAATTCCTATAGAGAAGAGTGACTCCTTAATTTGTGGAGGCATTGTTTTAAAGGAGGGGCACTAGCCAAGAAGCTGAATGTATAAGATGTAAGATCTATCTGTAACTATCTGTGAAACCTGGAATAAATCACTTAGCTTCAGTTCCTGCACTTGTGAAACTGAGACATTAATCTCATAATTAATGGGAGACCCAATGAGCTAATGCATAATAATTAATATTCTGCATTAGCATAATACCATCATGAGTTTTACTGCTTTCATTTCGTATGTATTCTTATTGCTTATTTTTATTTAAATTGATTTTTTTTTAAAAAAATTAAATGTATTTCCTAAAAGGAAACTTTATATCATCATTATCATGGAAAACAAGGATTTTTTTCATAAATAACAGATAACCAAAAAGTAAAATCTTTGATAACAAAGCAATGCTACAAAATCCTACCGGAATATATAAATACTATTCCAGTTGAAGATTCTGAGCCTGAAGCTTTATTTTTGTTAAAAGAGGGAAAGATTATAAATTGCAATATTCAACAGAGATGTCCTTTCAGAGCTATTAAGAAAGCCAGAAAGAAAAATAAAAAGAAATATCTTTTTCTCTCTGTAATTCAATGTTACTTAATGTTAAGATCATAGACCATCTAATTATCTTCTGTAACAACAATTTTATGTGTCCCATATTTTGTGAAATATTAAAGTGATAAACATAAAATAACATAGTACCTGCCAATACATTATGATAATTATACAAAACTAAAATGGTAGTTTTACCAAATTAACAACCTTCATCAACCCAATTAAGTGGAGCAAATTCATATGGGTGGGGCTTACTTCCAGAACAATTCATTTTTATTTTAACAAATTCCCTAATTAGTATCAGGCTAGTTATAGTATTCCTCTTTCAAGTATTTGGTAAAATAAGGACCAACAGCACCAAGTTTCCAAAATACATAAAAATACTATACCTCCATACTGCTGATGAGAACATCAACTGGATTTTTATTTTGATTGTTGTTTTCAATTCCAAAATTTCATTTTGATTGATCTTTACATATTCTATTTTTTGGCTGATAATTTCAACTCTTTGGTAAAACTTCCTATTATTTTTTTCTTTTGCTTCAAGCATGTTCTTAATTGTCAATTGAAGCACTTTATTTTGTTTACCATAGTTTCTTTAAAATATTTATCAGATACTTACAATATTTCTATCATCTTGCTTCCAGCATTTATTGGTTATCTCCCATTCACTTTCACTTCAGATCCACCTGGTTCTTTGTATAATGTGTGATTTCTATTTGAAACCTAAACATTTTTGTAGTATGTTATGAGATGATATGTTTTGGCCAGTGTTATAGCAAAAATTGCACTAAGTTAAACAGGCAATAGAGGAGAGAGACTAAGATACAGTCTAAACTGAACTGCACTGAAAGGAAGGACTAGGGAGTCTTTAAGAGCTGGGGATGGAGGTGGGTCTTGGGCCATGTGTATTCACTAATCAGCTTTACCCAGAAGCAAAGCAAACTTTCTGGATTCTTTCTAAGAGGAGATTGCTTTATAATTTGGAGCAAGGTACCCATCTACACACCTAAATTATATTTCTTTTTTTGTTTGTTTTGTTTTTCTTTGTTTTGAGAAAGAGAGAAAGAGAGAATGCAGAGCATGGGGTTGGGGGGCAGAGGAACAGAGGGAAAGGGAGAAAGATTACGACCTGAGCTGAAATGCTGAAATCAAGAGTTGGTTGCTTAACCAACTAAGCTATCCAGGTGCCCCATTAAATCAAATTTTTCTTCCTTTCCTCTCCCCTCCCTTCCCCTCCCCTCCTCTCCTCTCTCCTCTCCTCTCCTCTCCTCTCCTCTCCTCCCCTCCCCTCCCCTTCCCTCTCCTCGTCTTTCCTCTTTCTTTTTTTCTCTCTCTCCCTCTCTCTCTGTCTTTCTTTCCAGTAGGCTCCACACACAGTATGGAGCCCAAATTCACAACCCTGAGACCATGACCTGAGCTGATATCAAGAGTCAGGTGCTCAACTGAGTCAGGTGCTCAACTGACTGAACCACCCAGGCATCCCTCCCACCTAACTTATATTTCTATCCACCCACAGATACTGGGGGATGGGAACTCTCTCTTCCTTGATGAGTAGATTTCAAAGGGATGGCTCCCAAGTCCTACAGAATGAACGTCCTGGGTTATAAAACTGGCAAGAAGCTTCTAAAAATATTTATGTCTCTATATGGCTCGATGTCTCAGTCAGTTAAATGTCTGCCTGCAGCTCAGGTCATGATCCCAGGGCCCTGGGATCAAGCCCCACATTGGGATCCCTGCTTGGAGAGAATCCTGTTTCTCCCTCATCCTCTGCCTGTTGCTCTGTCTACTTGTGCTCTCTCTCTGTCAAATAAGTAAATAAAATATTTTTTAAAAATTAAAAAATATTTATGTCTCAAAGTGGCAGAGGAAGATTTTGGAATTACACATTTTCTCAAGAAAATGCACTAAGGAAAGAAAGGTCAAGGACCTAAAGGCAGGAAGAAATCTGTCACAAGTTTGGTCATGCCGAGGGAAATGTTAACACCATCTCTGTCACTGGCTTTTTCTGACAGGGCCTTAGCAGGGAAAGAGGGAGGGGTACCACTGAGTTACTGCTGGTGGAAATCGAAGTCCAGATTCTCCACTCAACTTCCATGACGCTCAAGGGGCGGTGGCTCTCCATCTCTGCTGAGCAGGGTGAGAGTTTTGTCTCCACATGTGGTCTACACTGGCACAGTGTTTGGGGGTAAAAGAAATTTGTTGCTGCTTGCTGAGGTGGAAGTCTAGATTCTCCATATGGTCTCCACTGACATTGCACAGTGTGGGGATTGGTTGCTCCTCAGCACACATAAAAGTGCCAATTCCCCACCTGGCCTTCTCTGACTCCAACCCAGTGGGGGCTGAGAGCCTCCTTACAGTCTGACAGAGGTACAAGTGCAGGGCACCTGTCCTGCCCTTGCTGACATTGTGGAGTGGGGCCAGATTTTTCTGTGCTGTGTGACTGAAGTTGAGCCATTTATGGTCTAAAAATTCTTTCCTCTCCTGTTGGTTAGAGAGAGGTTTTTGTTGGGGCATTATCCGTGTCCACTGGTGTTTCCAGGTTGACAGCTTTTTAAATTCCAAGTGTGTGATCTAAGGCAAAAAGAAAACCCAAGGAACTCACCACCACCATGTTGTTCTTTGGGTCCTGAGCTTTCTAGCTGGTCTTTCTTCCTCTGTCTACTTTTCTTTATATATATATTTAAATATAATGTCCAAGGCTTTTAGTTGGACTAAAACTAAAGATTACTTAGGAAGAGAAATAGGAAAAAGTACTTCTGCTCCATGTTCCTGGAGGCAGAAATATACTTTTATTTTTAAGTGAATTGTTCTTACTCTCTTCAACTAAACATGTTGGCTTGGAAGGCCAAACTACTTCTTTCCACTGACCTAAATTGTGCTGCTGCTGCCGCTGGAGATCCAAGCATTCCACAGTCTACTTTTCTCATGAATCCCAAATATTGTTCTTTAAAGCATCAAAAATCCTTTCTTATATTCTCGATGTTACATGATAAAATTTTAAGCTTGGCAAAATAGGTAATATTTTATGACATAATGTGTAAGTCTTTACATTAAATATGCCACTTCTTGAACTTTTAACATTGATTAAGTTGCTTTATTTCATCTAACGCATAATTCCTCATACAAAAAAACTTAAAAAAAGAAAAAAGCATTGAACTTACAAGTTGTTGGAAATATTAGACATTATGGTTCATGTGAATTTGTCAGCATATTACATAGGAAATATAAAAGCCAATATTGTTATAATTATATAACGTACCATGTTTTCTCCTTCGTGCCTTTAATTGTATAAGTTTTTGAATTAGATCTAAGAGTGGAGAGGAAAGTTTCAGGAAGATTCGAGAGTATGGACAGCAGAATTAAATTTATGTGCGAACTAAAAAACATTGGCCTGGTGGAGGTCAGTTATTCATAAGGGTAGACATGTATAATATGAAGAGAAAGGAAATCTGTCTCAGAGTGAAGACTCCATGAGTAAGACGGATTATCAACAATGATCCCACACATTAAAAACAAAAGGAAGTTTGAAATGCTGCCCATACAAGAAGATAAAAACTCACAAATACTGAATAAATTCATTTTCTTACTGACATTTTTACATTCACAAATAGAGTCTCATCCAGTAAAAAGAAAAAAAAAATTGAAATGCTGTTGTAGATTGAGGATGGAGATAGTTTATAATTTTATATGTTTCCAATCCTGACGATTTGTTTCCATGCATTGAACCCTAATAATTGTTTGCGTGCCTATTTTTACAATATGAAAAATGATGACCTCAAAACTTAGGGTCTTTCTTTTTTTAATGCCTACCAGAGTATCTGACATGAAGAAAGAACTTAATGGATTTTTCACCTAAATGAAGCCTAAGAGCCTTCACACGACTATTTTTCAGCACTCCCCCAATTTCTCTACTTTTTCCTTAGTCACTGTACATTTTATTTCTAGCCCTTTGGCAGAAGCTACTCACCACTCCCTTCACATCCCGCATTGATCCATCCCTTTGGGGTTTAGCGCGTCACTTGTATAAACCCAGAGGCCAGTTTGTAAAAATTCCCTTTCCCTCTAATGATGTACCTCCAGCCTCATTCTCTGGCTCACCTCCACTCTACAGGAACATCGTTCGGCCTTTGCTCTTCAATCACCTAGTGCACTATTATAATCTTTCTAGGCTTCTTCTGATCTATGCGCGCGGGAGTCGGATTCACTGAAGACTGAGGTTGGCATGGATCACTACCCTGGTTCCTACCCTCGGATCCCTTTCAGTGCCTTGTCTTTCCTCTGAGCTCTGTGAACACATTGTGTAGCCTGAATGAAGTACGTGGGGAAATGACAAAAACACAACGCTCTCTCTCGCTGCTCCCTGCAGAGCTTTTGGCGAGCAGAGGGCTCTCCGCCTCATTCCTGCAAACATATTCTCGTGCTCTCTTTCTCAGCATTGCCAACACAGAGCTTTGAAAATACTCCCTGAAATGCCTCTGAAACTCATGAAGATGAAAGGGCCTCTTCTCATCGCCCAGTGGTAGAGACCACGCTGCTAGAACCGCTCCGGAGTCGACTACTGAACTGTGCGCAGAGCGGCTCTTGTCGCGGCCAGAATGTCACCGAGTTTCCCAACCATCGGTGCTTCCAAGGTCTTTTAAACGCCTCTGAAGCCTGATCCCAAAAGAATAAGATGTCAATACTCCTGAATGCACTTAGCTAGAAATTGTTTGCCCTATACTCTAAGGGAACTGTTCAGAAGAAGAAAAAAAAAATCTCTGTGTTTAAAAAAAAAAAAAGTGTAAAAATTCAGGCCATATGAAATTCGTCTAAAATTCCATTTTATCTGCAAGTGTTACCTATAGCTATACAACACATAGATGATGACTTCATCACGCCCACATCATTACTTAGGTGACTGCATCTCACCTACACAGCACATACCCTTCTTCGCTAGAACAAGTAATATAATCAAAGATTGAACAAAGAGAGACTGGGAACCTTATAAGTTTTAAAGTGGTAAATTCCTTACATATAAGCAGATAAAGCTGAGGCAGTAGAAACACACCTGGTCACAGTCTCTCTCTTCCCCACATCCTGTAATATTTTAAGCACTGAAATTTGAAGAGTTCTTATCTCTCATCCTCCTTTACTCCTCAATGTAATGGAAAAGGCTTTTACGACATATAAAAGGACAAGTGCACTAATGACCGTGTAATCGCAAAATCCAGGATCATCTTTGTAATCGTAGTACTTGATCTCTCAAAATCATTTGTCACTGAAAATATTCCTTCTTTCTTTATTTTTTAAAATAAAGATTTTTTTTAAAAAAATTTATTTGAGAGAGAAAGAGCACATGAGCAGGGGGGAGGGGTAGAGGGAGAGAGAGAAGCAGACTCCCCTGCTGAGCAGGGATCCCAAAGCCGGGTGGATCCCTGGACCTGGGATCATGACCTGAGCAGGGGGCAGACGCTTAACTGACTGAGCCACCCAGGCGCCACTCCTTCCTTATTTAAAAAGGAGAAATTTTAAACCGAAAACCAGATTACTGTAGTAAGTGAGAGAATAAAATTCATTTTGTTTTTTAAAATTATTACTGAACAAATACATTCATTATAAAGGACTAACATATATATTGTCTGATGGGTGTTGATGAAAGACAACTGACATTGTTGATCACTCACTTATATATCCAGAATCATACTGGCAAGTGATAGATTATCTTTAAAGATAACTTCAAAGAATTTCTTCAGTCTCTGCATGTATATACCACAGTCCCATCAATACATGGATACGGTATCTTCCTGTAGAATCTGAGCTAGCCTTGTGGCTATCTTTTACCAATAGAATGTAGGGAAGAAGATACTCTGCCAGACCTACACTTATGTTTCCAGAGGACTAATAACCTCTCCTTTAACTTTTCGGACTCTAGCTGCCATGCAAAGAAGTTCAGATCAGATGACGGAATCATGAGAGAACTACACAGACAGGCCTGGTCAGATACCAGACGTTCTGTCTATCCCATCTGCAGTACCGAATATGTGATTAAAGTCATCTTAGATGTTCCAGCATCAACTTTGCTCCCACTTAAATGCAGTAGTCACTAAATAGCTAAGTGACCACAACTAACAGGAAATTGAGAAGACCTGCCCATCAGAGTCTTACTTTCTTATAAAATTGTGGGAAATGGGGCACCTGGGTGGCTCAGTCAGTTAAGTGGCCAACTCTTGACTTCAGCTCAGGTCATGATCTCATGGTTGTGAGATCGGGCCCCATGTAGGGCTCTGCACTGAGCGTAGAGCCTGCTTAAAAAACAACAACAACAACAACAACAACAACAACAACAACAAACGACGGGTGCCTGGGTGGCTCAATCATTAAACATCTGCCTTCAGCTCAGGGCATGATCCCAGTGTCCTGGGATGGAGCCCTGCATCAGGCTCCCTGCTCCGCTGGGAGCCTGTTTCTTCCTCTCCCTTCCCCTGCTTGTGTTCCCTCTCTCACTGGCTGTCTCTCTCTCTCTGTCAAATAAATAAATAAGAATGAATGAAAAAATTGTGGGAAATGATAAATTGTGGTTGTTTTAAATAGCGAAGTATTTGGTGGTTATTTACTCAGTAATACATAAATGAGACAGACATTGATACATGGAAATGGAGTGCTACATAGCAGAAACTTAAAATATGTGGTATCGGCTTAGAACCAAGTAGTTCTGGGCTGGATGGGCACTGAAGAGACCGTTGGTAGAGGCTGGAGAAGCAATAAAGTGGCTGTACTAAGAGGCCAAAGGAAAGAAAACCAGGGCTCTGTATTGATGAGAACATTGGCAAAACTGCTGATTGAGTTAGCCTAAAATGTAGAAAATATATCTAAGAAGGTACCTAGGCAGAATGTCTAAAGTGTCAATTGACTTTCTTCACTATGTCTGATAAAATATAAGACAAGTGATGAGCTAATGAAGAAAATATTCAGTTTTGAAACAGAATTTGGAGGAAATATTTCCACCTGAGGACTTTCTAGGTTGCAAAATAATCTTTTTTTTTTTTTTTTCCAATCCCCAGACTCAAAGTTAAAAATAGCCTCAGGGAAAGATCAAATTCAGGGAACTGCCAGTAAAAAGATCAAACCAAGAGTGTTTTATAAGGCCTCTTTTAAAACGTCAGAAAGACTTGAGTTTTATCCTGTTTTCCCCCAGCATTCAAAAAAAGTATTCTAAGAATATTAAGGGCAATGTCCAGTAGAACCATGGCTTGCAGCCAAAGATTGAGAGGGGCCTATCTTGAAGACATTGCGGGTATGGCTTTTTTTCTAATAAAACGAATAATAATTTCATACATTAACTTAATACAAAGTTACTAGAAACCTGTACAAGCATTGACTAGTAGGGATTAAGACAGTTCATAATGAAAAGAGGCTCCTGGCCACCGACTGTTTTAGTATAAGGAAGAAAAGCTATTTAGCAGCAAACAGTTCTTTCTTTTCCTTCCTTCCTTCCTTCCTTCCTTCCTTCCTTCCTTCCTTCCTTCCTTCCTTTCTTGAGAAAGACAGAGAGAGAGAGAGGAGGGAAGAAGAGAGAGAGAATCTCCAGCAGACTCCTTGCTGAGCACAGAGACCGACTCAGGGCTCGAGCTCACGACCCCGAGATCATGATCTGAGTCAAAACCAAGAGTTGGATGCTCAACTGACCGAGCCACCCAGGTGCCCCACACACAGTTATTTCTTATGATAAAGGACTGGCATCTCAGAGAACAAAGCTGATAGCTCTGAGGATGGAGTCACAGGCCGAGGCTATCCATCGAACAGTGAATCAATTCTCACAGCCCAGAACTGGGTTCTATTCAGAGAACTTTCCCTGTCTGCAGACATAGAAGGCTCTGAAAGCAAGCAACAGCAGGATTTCAGAGGAGCTATGGAGCAGAGACTGCTATGTGCTGCCTATTTCACTCTTTAAAAGGGAGTCTCTATTGTCTTGTCCCTGTCTCATGATTAATACTAGGAGCAGATAACCAGCCTTTTAAATTCTTAGTTAATCAGAGGAATTGGACTTGAACCGAGGAAACACCATCCAAAGCCAGTCCTGATGCAGATCAAAAGATACTGGGCTTCAAGTCATAGGTTATGATGAGATGTGTTTGGGGAGGTGTTCAAGGGGCTGGGTATATTTTTTCACCTGAGAGGGGCATGATTTATCATGGTAGATTTTACTGAGATTTGTTCCTACAAAGTCGACCCTTCCCTGTACATCCTTGCCTTTCTCACATCAAGACATACTCTACTTCTCTTAAGAGTGACCACTGGAGGGAGGGAGTTAAGATGGCAGAGGACCCCTTTTTCAGCCGGTCCCCCGAGTCGAGCTGGATAGGTACCAGACCAGCCTGAACATCCACGGAGTCAGCCTGAGACACAGGAAGATACATCTGGATCTCTACAAATGAACATCTCCAGCACTGAGTATTGAGGTACGAAGCGGGGAGCCATGAAACCGGTCACAGATATTGGAAGATAAACGGAAGGGGGAGGGAGCCGCCACATTCGGGCGCGGAGAAGTGGTAGCCACCTGCACGGGAGAGCGGGCGGACTCGTGGACGGCACCCGCGAGAGAGCGGACTGAGACTGTGAGCCAGGGAGCGTGTGCCACCAGACTGAAACGGAGCTCCAGTGCGCTCACTGGAACCAGACTGAGACCGGGAGCTCCGGAGCGCGTGGAGGCAGCTGGCAGCATTAGAAACACAAAGGACAGAGACGCGCCGGCCCTGGAAGTGAGGCTGGGACTCCGGCTGTGGGGCGCACATCCCGGGACGCTGCAGGGTTGAGCAGCACCAACAGAAACAGAGTTATAGTGGCCAGAACATCAGTGGAGAAAGGTCCGCGATCCCTCTGTTCTGATACAGAGGCTGAGATTCAGCCACTGCTGCTCTGACTCTCAGAAGAGGCACAGCAAACCGCCAGGGAAAGCCGCCAGAGAACAAAAGCCTGGAAATACCGGCTCACAGCGTGCCCATCCCCATCCCCCCTCGCAGGGGACACGGAGACTCTACCCAAACAGGGTTGCCTGAGTATCGGTGCGGCAGGCCCCTCCCCTAGAAGGCAGGCTGAAAAATCAAGAAGCCCACATCCCTAAGATCCCTATAAAACAAGGGTGCACGGCCTGGGTCCCGGTCAATAATTTGGGCTCTGGACAACCCCGCAACCTCTCCTCATCAGAATGACGAGAAGGAGAAATCCCCCCCAGCAAAGAAAAGACAATGAGTCTGTGGCCTCTGCCACAGAACTAATGGATATGGATACAACCGAATGATCAGAAATGGAATTCAGAGTAACAATGGTCAAGATGATGTGTAGACTTGAAAAAAGTATTAACAACAATGTTAATGAGAATATAGAATCTCTAGGGGTGGAAATGAGAGCAAATCTGGCAGAAATTAAAAATTCTATGAGCCAAATGCAGTCAAAACTAGAGGCTCTGATGGCCAGGGTGAATGAGGCAGAAGAATGTATCAGTGAATTGGAGGATGGGTTAGTAGAAGAGAAAGCTAAACTAGAATCTGGACTTAAAAAAATCCACGCGCGAGAATGTAGGTTATGGGAGATTACTGACTCAATGAAACATTCCAATGTCAGAATCATGGGCATCCCCGAGGGGGTGGAGAAAAACAGAGGTCTAGAAGAGATAGTTGAACAAATTGTAGCTGAAAACTTCCCTAATCTAGCAAGGGAAACAAACATTCGTGTCCAAGAGGCAGAGAGGACCCCTCCCAAGCTCAACCACGACAAACCTACTCCACGTCACATCATAGTGCAATTCGCAAATATTAGTTCCAAGGATACAGTATTGAAAGCGGCCAGGGCAAAGAAATTTCTCACGTACCAAGGCAAAGGTATCAGAATTATGTCAGACCTGTCTACACAGACCTGGAATGAGAGAAAGGGTTGGGGGTACATTTTTAAAGCTCTTTCAGAGAAAAACATGCAGCCAAGGATCCTTTATCCAGCAAGGCTGTCATTCAGAATTGATGGAGAAATAAAGACCTTCCAGAATCGCCAGTCATTGACCAATCTCGTAACCACGAAACCAGCCCTACAGGAGATATTAAGGGGGGTTCTATAAAGGTAAAAAGGCCCCAAGAGTGATACAGAACAGAAAGTCACAATCAATAGAAACAAAGACTTTACTGGCAACATGGCATCATTAAAATCATATCTCTCAATATTCAGTCTCAATTTGAATGGCTTAAATGCTCCCATAAAATGCCACAGGGTTGCAGATTGGATAAAAAGACATGACCCATCCATTTGCTGTCTACAAGAGACTCATTTTGAACCTAAACATACATTCAGACTGAAAGTAAAGGGATGGAATACCATCTTTCACACCAATGGACCTCAAAAGAAAGCTGGGGTAGCAATTCTCATATCAGACAGATTGGATTTTAAACTAAAGACTATAGTTAGAGACACAGAAGGGCACTATATTATTCTTAAAGGATGTATCCAACAAGTGGATATGACAATTATAAATATATATGCCCCCAACAGGGGAGCAGCAAGATACACAAGCCAACTCTTAACCAGAATAAAGAGACATATAGATAAAAATACGTTAATAGTAGGGGACCTCAACACTCCACTATCAGAAATAGACAGAACACCCATGCAAAAAATTGACAAAGAAACAAGGGCTTTGAATGCCATACTCGACGAGTTGGACCTCATAGATATATATAGAACACTACGCCCCAGAACCAAAGAATACTCATTCTATTCTAATGCCCATGGAACATTCTCAAGAATAGACCATGTTCTGGGACACAAAACAGGTCTCAACTGATACCAAAAGACTGAAATTATTCCCTGCATATTCTCAGACCACAACGCTCTGAAATTGGAACTCAACCACAAGGAAAAATTTGGAAGAAACTCAAACACTTGGAGACTAAGAACCATCCTGCTCAGGAATGACTCAATAAACCAGGAAATCAAAAATCAATTTAAACAATTTAGGGAGACCAATGAGAATAAAAACACAACGGTCCAAATCCTATGGGATACTGCAAAGGCAGTCCTAAGGGGGAAGTACATAGCCATGCAAGCCTCACTCAAAAGAATAGAAAACCCTAAAATGCAGTTTTTATATTCTCACCTCAAGAAGCTGGAACAGCAACAGAGGGACAGGCCTAATCCACACACGAGGAAGCAGTTGATCAGATTAGAGCAGAAATCAATGAATTAGAAACCAGGAGTACAGTAGAGTAGATCAACAGAACTAGAAGCTGGTTCTTTGAGAGAATTAATGAAATTGACAGACCACTGGCAAGACTTATCCAAAAGAATAGAGAAAGGACCCAAATTAATAAAATTATGAATGAAAAAGGAGAGGTCACAACCAACACCAATGAAATTGGAAGGATTATTAGAAACTTTTATCAACAGCTATATGCCAATAAATAAAGCAATCTGGACGAGATGGAGGCCTTCCTGGAAACCTATAAACTACCAAGACAGAAACAGGAAGAAACTGATTTTTTAAACAGGCCAATTAATTATGAAGAGATTGAGTCAGTGATAAACAACCTTCCAAAAAACAAAACTCCATGCCCGGACAGTTTTCCTGGGGATTTCTACCAAACATTCAAAGAAGAAATAATACCTATTCTCCTAAAGCTATTTCAAAAAATAGAAACAGAAGGAAAGCTACTAAACTCATTCTATGAGGCCAATATTACCTTGATCCCCAAACCAGGCAAAGACCCCATCAAAAAGGGGAATTACAGACTGATTTCCCTAATGAATATGGACGCCAAAATCCTCAAAAGATCCTGGCTAATAGAATCCAACAGTACATTAAAAGGATTATCCATCATGACCAAGTGGGATTCATCCCTGGGATACAAGGGTGGTTCAACATTCGCAAATCGATCAGTGTCTTAGATTTTATCCAGAAGTAAAAAGGCAAAAATCATATGATTCTCTCAATAGATGCAGAAAAAGCATTTGACAAAATACAGCATCCTTTCCTGATTAAAACCCTTCAGAGTGTAGGGATAGAGGGCACATTCCTCAATCTCTAAAAACCATCTGTGAAAAGCCTACAGCAAATATCATTCTCAATGGGGAAAAGCTGGAAGCCTTTCCCTTAAGATCAGGAACACGACAAGGATGCCCACTCTCGCCACTATTATTCAACATAGTACTAGAAGTCCTTGCAACAGCATCAGACAACAAAAAGGGATCAAAGGTATCCAAATCGGCAAAGAAGAAGTCAAAATGTCTCTCTTCGCAGATGACATGATACTCTATATGGAAAACCCAAAAGAATCCACTCCCAAACTATTAGAAGTTATACAGCAATTCAATAATGTGGCAGGATACAAAATCAATGCTCAGAAATCAGTTGCATTTCTATACACAAATAATGAGACTGAAGAAAGAGAAATTAGGGAATCAATCCCATTTACAATAGCACCAAAAACCATACGTTACCTTGGAATTAACTTAACCAGAGACGCAAAGGACCTATAAACTAGAAACTATAAATTACTCTTGAAAGACATTGAGGAAGACACAAAAAGATGGAAATATATTCCATGCTAATGGATCGGAAGAATTAACATAGTTAAAATGTCCATGCTACCCAGAGCAATCTATACTTTCAATGCTATCCCGATCAAAATATCGATGACATTTTTCAAAGAACTGGAACAAACAGTCCTTAAATTTGTATGGAACCAGAAAAGGCTCCGAATCGCCAAGGAACTGCTAAAAAGGAAAAACAAAGCTGGGGGCATCACAATGCTGGATTTTGAGCTATACTACAAAGCTGTGATCACAAGGACAGCATGGTACTGGCACAAAAACAGACACATAGACCAATGGAACAGAATAGAGAACCCAGAAATAGACCCTCGGCTCTTTGGGCAACTAATCTTTGATAAAGCAGGAGAAAACATCCAGTGGAAAAAAGACAGTCTCTTCAATAAATGGTGCTGGGAAAATTGGACAGCTACATGCAAAAGAATGAAACTTGACCACTCTCTCACACCACACACAAAGATAAACTCCAAATGGATGAAAGACCTCGATGTGAGACAGGAATCCACCAAAATCCTATAGGAGAATATAGGCAGCAACCTGTAGGACATCGGCCAAAGCAACCTTTTTCATGACACATCTCCAAAGGCAAGAGAAACAAAAGATAAAATGAACTTGTGGGACTTCATCAAGATAAAAAGCTTCTGCACAGCCAAGGAAACCGTCAAAAAAACTAATAGGCAGCCCGCGGAATGGGAGAATATATTTGCAAATGATGCTACAGATAAAAGACTGGTATCCAAGATCTACAAAGAACTTCTCAAACTCAATACGCGAGAAACAAATAAACAAATCATAAAATGGGCAGAAGATATGAACAGACACTTTTCCAATGAAGACATACAAATAGCTAACAGACACATGAAAAAATGTTCAAAATCATTAGCCATCAGGGAAATTCAAATCAAAACCACACTAAGATAGCACCTTACACCAGTTAGAATGGCAAAAATTGACAAGGCAAGAAACAACAATTGCTGGAGAGGATGTGGAGAAAGGGGATCCCTCCTACATTGTTGGTGGGAATGCAAGTTGGTACAGCCACTCTGGAAAACAGTGTGGAGGTTCCTTAAAAAGTTAAAAATTGAGCTACCCTATGACCCAGCCATTGCAATACTGGGTATTTACCCCAAAGATACAGACGTAGTGAAGAGAAGGGCCATATGCACCCCAATGTTCATAGCAGCATTGCCCACAATAGCTAAGTCGTGGAAGGAACCGAGATGCCCTTCAACAGATGACTGGATTAAAAAGTTGTGGTCCATATATACAATGGAATATTACTCAGGTATCAGAAAGAATGATTTTTCAACATTTGCTGCAACATGGACGGCACTGGAGGAGATAATGCTAAGTGAAATAAGTCAAGCAGAGAAAGACAACTATCATATGATTTCTCTCATCTATGGAACATAAGAACTAGGAAGATCGGTAGGGGAAGAAAGGGATAAAGAAGGGGGGGTAATCAGAAGGGGGAATGAAGCATGAGAGACTATGGACTCTGAGAAACAAACTGAGGGCTTCAGAGGGGAGGGGGATGGGGGAATGGGATAGACTGGTGATGGGTAGTAAGGGCACGTATTGCATGGTGCACTGGGTGTTATACGCAACTAATGAATCATCGAACTTTACATCAGAAACCAGGGATGTACTGTATGGTGGCTAACATAATATAATAAAAAAACATTTAAAAAAATAATTAAAAAAAAAAAGAGTGACCACTGGCTTTGTGACTTGCTTGACCAATGAAATACAAAAGATATGACACTCTATGAGTAACATCCCTGGTTCTTAAAAGGTGTGGATCTTGCATTTGTGTCCTTTGGATACTAAGTCTCCATGTAAAAAAAAGTTAGGATTTTTCTTCTGCAGAGGCCAGAAAGACAAAGTTTCAGCATACTCCACTAATTCTAGCAATCCTATCTGCCGTGCCAGATATGTATGTTAGGCTATCTTGTGTCCTGCAATTCAAGTCAACATGCTCCAGTCAACACCATATGGAGTAGAGATGATCCACTCCCACTGAGCCCTGCCCAAGTTTTGTAATTATGGGCAATAAATTGTTATTATTGTTTTAAGTCATTAAGGTTTGTGGAGGTTTGTTACATAGCAGTAGATAGTGGATACAGGCATTTCATATGTAGATTCTTTTTCCAGTCTCAATAAAACCTTCTAATACGGTGTTTAGACTTCAAATCACTTTCTGAAATATTCCTAAGTTCAGATGATTAAGCCAGTATGAAGATATTGTACTTGAGTTACCTAAAATATCACCTCATACTCCAGTTGGCTAGAGGTGTTCATGCATTCATGATGCCATTTGACCTTTAAGTTCTTGGACAGACACCTATTTGTCTAGGTTAATTTCAAGGCAGTCTATGTGGAGTCAAGAGAATTAACTATGTGACCTTTGGAGTTTTCTTCCAGTGTATGATTGTATGATTTATGCTGGTTCACCAGCTTTCATGGCAGTATCTAATGGTGTTAACTCAACATATGAAAAATCTGAACCTGCAGTGCTCTTTTATAACTGCCTATACTTTGAAAAATTAGGAGGCTTAAACTGTCATTTCAAGGGATACAGAAAGAGAAATGGCAAAGGCATGGCAAATCAAAATGTAGAAATAGGAAGCATGCTCCATGAGTGGAGCTCAAAGTTCTTAAGTACTTTGATTATTAAAATAATATGTCAGAAGCAATCAATACATATTTGAACATAACCTACCCCATTCCCTTAGGCAAAGGATCACCTTAAAGTGAGAAGGTCGGGGGCACCTGGGTGGCTCAGTTGGTTAAGCATCTGCCTTCGGCTCAGGTCATGATCCCGGAGTTCCAGGATTGAGTCCCAGGATCAAGCCCCGCGTTGGGCTCCCTGCTCAGTGGGAATCTGCTTCTCCCTCTGTCCCTCCTCCCTCTCGTGCTCTCTCTCTCTCTCAAATAAATAAATAAATAAATAAATAAAATCTTAAAAAAAAGGGGGGGGGGAGATGATGGGGGTACCATAGGGCAAAGTTGTAAAGTTGTCAGTACAACTTCATGCTACATGTCTGAAAATGTGCTAGGCACCACTGACAGGGCCGCATGATCGAAACACAATCTTTGACCAGAAAGATACATCTCATTATCTAGAATTTAAAAATCAGTAAAAAAAAAAAAAATCCCCTCTAATTCTTTAAGTGATTTTAAAGTGCCTTAGCAAAATTTCAAATCCCACAAGTTTAGCTTGCTGGCTCCATCTTGGTGATTTAATGGCTAGGAAGTGACATAAGAATATAATTACAATACAAGTAAAAACAAACAATAGTATTGCAATTACTTTATTTGTATGGTGTTCCTCACATTTTCAAGGAATTCATATTTTATCCTCACCACTGCCCAAGGAGGTAAAATGAGAAAAATTAAAGTTCTTTGAGAAATGAGAAAGAAGATACACAAAAATATTTTAACATTTTCAAGATCATACAGCTAATTATTGAGAAATCATAAATTAAAAAGATACTTTTATCATTATTCATTCTCATTATAAATGAGATGCATCCAATTACTCTTATGGTTAAACTTTCTAAAAATAAAAATTATTTCCATGGTACAAATATTAACAAAAATATTAACAACTTTTTTATAGATTATACTACAGATTAGTCTTCAGTCCAATAATTAGAATATTTACATTTATCTTAACTGCTAGTAAAATACACATCTAATTTTTTCTAGTCTGATTATAGTTTGCCCATGGTAAATACCACTGGCAGTGTTGGGATTACTAGAGTTACCTTTCTTTTAATTTATTTCTTTGTTAATAATTAATAAAGAAAGAAAGAAGGTATTAACAATGACACTGTATTTTAAAAAGGATAAGGATGTCTAAGGAATATTAAGTTCATTATAATAAGTATGCAAGGGGGACAGCTTCACAGGTATGCAATGTGTAAAGGACCCCATACTTGATTTAATGCTCTGTTGTTACTGTCTTTGTCAATTAAGGCTCCTATAACAACATACCACAGACTGAGTAGTTTATAAACAATAGAAATTTATTTCTCACAGTTCTGGAGGCTGAGACACCAAGATCAGGGTGCCAGCATAATCCGGTGAGGGTGTTCTTCAGGGGGCTGACTTCTCATGTCCTCATGGGGAAGGAGGGGCAAGGGAATTCTCTGGGACCTCTTTTATAAGGGCACTATTTCCATTCACGTGGGCAGAACCCCAATCCCTTCCCAAAGGTCCTATCTCCTAATACCATTACATTGGGCCTTAAGAATCTAACATATGAATTTTGGGGGAATGCAAACATTCACAGCATGGCAGTCATCATATGAAATTCTAAATAATTTTGAACAAGAGGCCTGCATTTTCATTTTGCACTGGGTACCACAAAATTATCTACGTGGTGTGTAAAGTTTGCTTTTGTAGAATTTTCTAGATAATCTTTTTTACAACTATCAACTCATGGCCCAGGCTAACAATTCTGAAGATCATTAGAATAGGAATAATTTCCCAAATATCATTTAGATTCCTTGATAGTAAGTAGCAGAAAGTAACCTTATTGATGTGAGCATACATACAGTGATTTTTTGAAAGGACGTGGTATAAATCAGAGTATGGAGGAATCACCCAATCTTTGGCAAAGACAGGAGATAGCACAATTTAAGAGATTATGGGATCAGGGATTAGTACACCTTATTCCACAGTGCTACTCATATCCAGGTGCCTTCCTACCCTGGGTATATTCCAAAAGACTAAAATTCTTAGCAAAGAGACAGAGAGAGAGACAAAGAGACTATAAATTTGATTCTCTTAATTAGATCTATATGTTGTCTCTCCCTGAATTCATATGTTGAAACCTCATCCCCAATGTAATAGTATTCGGAGGTGGAGCTTTTGGAGGTAATTAGGTCATGAGGGTGGAACCCACATGAATGAGATTAGTGTTGACTCCAGAGAGCTCCCTGGTCCCTTCTTTCATGTGAGGACACAGGACACCTCACCAGACAGCAAATCTGCTGCTGCCTTGATCAAGGACTTCTTAGCCTGCTGAACTGTGAGAAATACATTTCTGTTGACTATAATCCACCCACTCCACGGTGTTTTTGTACAGCAACCTGAGCTAAGACAATCCCTTTGAATCCAATTAAATTTCTTTGAATCATTTAAAACCTCTATTTCTCAGTGTTCAGACTTTCTGCATCTGACTTCAAAATTCTCCAGCTCTATTAGCTACATTTGACTCTATTCGAACCGCACATAATTGTTTTTCAGACAGAAGAGGATTGCCTGAGAAGTGGTATTGTACAGTGATGAAAAGTGTGGACCTCGAGACAGATTGCTTGTGTTCACATGTTGGCTCTGACAAGTTTCATCTTGGGCAAGTTACTCAGTCTCGTTTGTTAAATGGGAATAGTAACAGTTATTCTGAGGGGCTATCATAAAGATTAAAGTTGTTAATATACGTGAAGTGCATGTAAGAACAGTAGCTGGATATAATAGACACTATATAAACATTTACTATTGTTCTGTTAATGAAGCACAGTATATAATGGTTATTCGAGGGGTGTCTGGTGTCTGGAGCACTAAGGGGTTCATTTGAAGATCCAAATCATCAGAATAGTATGAACTGATTGTCACAATTAATTTTATTTCTGAGAGAATGTCATGTCACCACTTTTTTTGAACTATCATGATCAATTACAGGCTAATATATAAATTTAATCTAGTATAATAGGTAGTTTGAATTATTCTCTGAATGTTTCACTCTCTCAGTCCTTCTTCCTTTAGCCTTGCTAATATACAAACTTACATTATCTTTAATAGCTGCCCTTTGAAGTTCTATAAAGGCATGGGTTACTTAAGAGTTCAATTTTCTAAAGCATATTGATGTAAATTTAACTCCAAGCAAAGGAAAAGAGTAATTATTCCAAGTTCTTATATGTTTTTTTTCTTTACATGGAATGCCATAAAATTCTGCATATTTCTCTCAGAGCACACTAATAGTAAATTAAAAAGTAATACAGATGTTATGAATTCTATCAATGAAAGGAAGATCTGGAATCCTGTGCCTACAGCTGCTTTGAGGTAGTCCAAAGGAAGCCTTAGAATGGTGTGATTTCTTCAGCTACTCATTGAGTTATTTTCTTATCTAACAGATGTTCATTGAGTACTTCCTGGGTGACAGGTGATATTCTGTTCTCCAGAAATAAAATAGTGAACCAGACAGACACATTTTCCAATTCTATGGAACTCATATTATAGGAGAAGGCATATGCAAATGCATGCATATGATAATGTCAAATAATGAGAAGTCCTGGGGAGAATATACAGCAATGTAATGTGACAGGGTGAGTGGTAGTGGAGACAAGGTCAGAGAAGTTCTCCCTGAGCAGCTTATCTTTCAGCTGAGATCTAAATGAGGAGAAGAAATCAGATGTAGGAGGCTGTGTAGGAAGAGACCTTGACAGCAGGGAATGCCCAGTGCAAAGGCCACAAGGCTGAGGTGAGCCTGTACTATTTGAAGAGTTGAGAAAAGTCCTAGTGGCGGAAGCACAGTGACCGAGGGCAGAAGAGTAAAGGGGCATGAGATGGGAGGCCCAGGCATGGTTTCAGTGTGTAGGATCACTTAACAGGTAGTAAGGAATCTGGGTTGTATTTTAAGTGAGATGAGAATTTACTGAAGAGTTTTAAGCAGGTTCATAGTATTTTTTTACTGACATTTAAAAAAAATTATTTTGGCTTTTGGAATAATGGATTTTTGTGGCTGTATTATAAAATTACAAAATGGTCAAAAACATACACAACCCTGTTGGCAAATCTTTCTGACCCCAAGGACTTAGTAAATCTGTAGTTCCTACTTCTTCCCTCTAGATGTTTCAAATTTGGCCATGTAAGCCTTAGCACTCGGTGAAATGCCCACTAATAAAACTATGGCTACTTATTTTTTGTTATTATTTAATGACAAAGTGCTTTATTTATAATGTAACTTTTCAGAAATATATGCTAATACAATTAATGTATTCAAAAGGAATATTAGCAGTTTCAAAGTAGTATCCTTGTTTACATATCTATTACATACAAGATGTCAAATCAGAATCAGTGGAAGGGAAACAGATCAAATTATTGCCTCTACCTTCAGAAAACATGCAACTTATTAGAAAAATTATATGTTTATGAATAAGTTATTACATCATGGAAATGTGCAAGAAGAGCCTTAGGGTATCATTAATTTCTTTGTAGTTTAAAATGACAAGATGGTATTTTCGTTTGGCGGGGGAGAAAAAAGCAAGAAGTAGTGAAAATTAACAGGAACTCCAGAAGAAACAGTAAAGTAAAAGCTGACAGAAACTGATCTAAGAGCACTAACAGTTAAAATATTCAATAAATACATGTCAGAGTATCATTGAAAAAAATATTTAGAATAAATAATCTAAATTTTGTTTGTTTTAAATTAGGTTCTGGTACTAATTATAAAAGTTACTCTATTTCTCTGACTTTAATTTCTTTCTTATTAAAACAGAGTAGTTGGCCATGCCAAATACCAGGCTACTTTTTTTTTTTAATTCTATAACTTGTTATCAAGTAAGTATGCTCCCTTCCAACTATCTTCAGACAGCAGCCAAGTCAGAATGACCTTTTCAAAATGCAAATCTTATCAGGGCATCCTCCGACTTAAAATATTTTGATCACTTTCCCTTTCATGTAACATAAGAGAACAGGGCTCAGCTTGGTATGGTCCTTTCTACTTTTTGAGCTCTCTCTTGAACCACATTCCCCTAGCTTTCTCTAATTCAGACGAAATGCCTTTCAATCACTAATATTCATATCATGCTTCCCTTGACTGCTGTTCCTGGGATACTTTTTTCTCCTGTCTTGCCTTAACTCCTAAGGCTCATTAATTCCGTGCTCGTAATTTATATCGAACCCTCTTTTATAAGCTTTATGTCACTTTCAATCATGACACTTATTATAGTTGCAATTTTTCAATTAGTTTTATGGAACTAACCTCTACATATTCTACTAGACTGAGGGTCCATGAAGGTAATAGCTATGTCTATGTTTGCTCTCTGTGGTATTCCAGCACCTTAGTTGTACCTCCTAAGTGTGTACTGAATGGATGAATCAATGAATCAATGAGGAGAGAGATTAATGCTGGCAGTGAAAATGGAAAGAATGGATATAAAATATATTTATGATAGTGTCCTCTTCCTGATAGACTAATTCTCTATAATCGTCTGATTAACTAATGGTTTTCTTCAACTTCCCTACAACCAACAATGCAGAAACAAGTAAGAATTTGGAACTATCAGGGGCACCTGGGTGGCTCAGTCGTTAAGGATCTGCCTTGGGCTCAGGGCATGATGCCAGAGTCCTGGGATCGAGCCCTGCATCAAGCTCCGGGCTCCGCTCGGAGCCTGCTTCTTCCTCTCCCATTCCCTCTGCTTGTGTTCCCTCTCTCACTGGCTGTCTCTCTCTCCATCAAATAAATAAATAAAATCTTTAAAAGAAAAAGAATTTGGAACTATCAGAAATAACATCATCATTGAACACTGGGTGTTTGTATGTAAGTGATGAGTCACTAAATTCTACACCTGAAATTCATATTACACTGTATGTTAGCTAACCGCAATTTAATAAAAACTTGAAAAAAAGAAAGAATATCATCATCCTGATAATTATTATCAAAAATCATTTTCTTTATCATTATCATCGTTGTGATCATTGCCATCATCAACATCACCGCTATCAGAATTACAAATATACCTCTGTTCAGTACTTTAGCAGAATGGAAATTAAAAGTATATATACATATAGAGTCAGACATATTTTTCATGAATAAAGAGGACTGATGATCAAGTGAAGGGGAAGAAAGTGTAAATCTGTAGAATGTATTCATGGTTTGAGGTATAATGTGAAAATTTAGCTTTGAAAGGAAGCAATAAAATTTGCATTTTTGAATTTATACCTAGTTTGACACTCTCTAGGCCAGAACACATGCTGTCAATACAAAATGCAGTATTTATGTAATATTTTGGCATACTTGAGTGAATGTAAGTATTTTTCTCAAAGATCTTTTCCTTACAGGCAATCACTTTTTAACAGTCATCCTTCTTCTGCAATACATGGCCCTCATCACCTTAGAATTTAACAAAATATCACTGTACAATGCTCCTTTTTCAATCTGAACTTGTATCCCAGGTATAGGAAATATTATCTGTTCGCAGAACACTTCTTCCCAAATTGAATACAAATGCACACCAAAGCTATGACAGATTATTATGGACACCTTTATTTCCCTTTGCAGAAAAAATAACTGGGATTTCTATTTTAGAAAAGAAAAAGCAGCACCTATTCAAAATATTACCTGAGATAGTTAAACTTGTATTATGCAATATATTATGTTTTTGATTATAATATTAGATAATAATGGAGCAAGCAGAGTATCATGCATCCATTTTTCACAATATATAATTGAAATTCAAAATATTTCTGGATGAATAAATGAATCTACAAGTCAATAAATCAATTTCTATACTTTTTGTTAGTGATTAAGGTATTTTTCTTTCTAAAAACAATTTGGTTTGAGGTATATTCACAAAAAACAAACTTGTTTCATCTTGTAACACATTACATGTTTTTTCAAAGGAAAAGAGTGTCATGTGCATAATTACGTCCTTATAACTTCCTAAATATGATTTCTCACAGCATTCAATTGTTTCAATCCAGTATTCAAAACATGAGTGAAAAATTCCAATTTGACATCTAACTCTTAAATTTTAGGAGGTAACTTGAAGGAAATCAACACATCTAATTTTTGGTTGTTTTCTACCAATAGTAATCTTCTTAAAATTACACATTATGATAAAAAAATGGGCAGATGAGTATGAAGCCAAAAAATTCCCCTCTGATTTTTATATAGTTCTTTCAGCTGACACCATAAGGAAATAGAACTTTTTTTACTCGTAAAAATAATTAATTTTGAAACAATTTAAACTTAAGAAGTGCACATTATAAATAAAAAATTCATTCCTCAGAAAGCAAAACATTTTCTCTACTCCTAAATTAAGGCTGTTGTCATCTGTCTCATTTATTCACTTATAGATGGGAGTCTTAGAAATTTAAGATCTACTATATCTTAAAAATATGGGTGGGTACATTAGGATGGGTGTATATTTTGGAATCTGATAATACTCAACTCAAAACTTTCAAAACTCATTCAGTTTGAATACCAAAAAAGCAGTCTTTTAATTCTATTCTCATTATTTCCATCATTTTGTCCAAATACTTCCCCCTTCCACATCTTACTGGAATTGAAGATAAAACACTGAAAATCCACTATCTCAAGATATTCTTCTGAGATTTTGGCCCCATTTTTTGAGATACAACCTTCATCTAAAAGCTTGTAAAACACTGATAATTCAAAAAATTATCTACCTAGTGCCTTTCTTCCTTCCTTCCTTCCTTCCTTCCTTCCTTCCTTCCTTCCTTCCTTCCTTCCTTTTAAAGATTTTATTTATTTATTTGACAGAGAGAGAGACAGCCAGGGACAGAGAAAACACAAGCAGGGGGAGTGGGAGAGGAAGAAGCAAAGCAGGGAGCCCGATGTGGGGCTCCATGCGGGGCTTGATCCCAGGACCCTGGGATCATGCCCTGAGCCGAAGGCTGAAGCTTAACGACTGAGCCACCCGGGCGCCCCAACTGGTGACTTTCTAAATGAAAATTAAAACCTGACCTTGACTTTCACTAGAGATAGCAATCTTTCATATGCACACCAATCTAGATCAGTCTCTGTAAGTATTAGAGATGGAATTAAAATCTAACTTCGCAATTTCTTTTCAGCTATCTATGCTGTGTCTGTGCATGAATCTTGATGAATGGATGCAGTTGATAATCAAGGCCAAGTAGTTTCCTAAATATAAGTCAGTGTCAGGATATAGCAGCCATTTACAATTCAATTCGGCCACTCAGAAATTGAAACCCCTTCCAGTTTTGTGGAAATCCCCAGCCATGGGAAATATACTGTCCCTCTTACAACAGAAGCTATAAAGCCAGAATTCTGTCTCACCGGTCCCCTCTTGCACCTAGAACATGAACAAATGACTTGGACTTAACTAACCAGTTGTACCCAGCCCAGACCTGGAATTGTAAGCCTGAGATTCAGATTTGCAGGGAAAATGTGAGTACTATGCTGGCAATGAGGAGAGAATCAGTAGTAAATACATTCAGTTTGAGGCAGTGGTGTATGAGCATACTGGGAAGTGTCCCATGACATTAATAAAAAAATTGAGGAAAAACAAAACAAGCAAGCAAACAAAGAACTGAGGCAGTGATTAACACTAGGAGAAACAAAATGTTGTATTAGGATGATGACGTGTTTGTAATTCATTATATAGTGCAGCTGTGAACAAAAACCATGTAGTCCTAAAAGTGCATTCATGAAAAACATGGATTTAAGTAAAAATTAAGATGTGATTATATCACAGACATGAAAAGAAAGGAAGTGGTAGAAGGTAGGAAAAGCTAGAGATTCATTTTCCAAATTTGAAAGTCAATATATGTATTAGGATTTTCCAGAGAAACAGAATAAAGGGACGTGTATATATGTATATAAATAGATATAGAGAAATGGGGGGTGGTGGAGAGAGAAAGAGATTAATTTGAAGGAATTAGCTCACATCAATGTTGAGGTTTGGCAAGTCCAAAATGTGTAGGGTAGGCCAGCAAGTTAGAGACCCAGGGGAGAGTTATAGATCAAAGACCTTCAACTGATAGCAAGAAACCCACCCATATTATGGAGAGTGATCTGCTTTACTCAAAATCTATTGCTTTAAATGTTAACCTCATTTAACAAATGTTCCACAGAAATATCTAGAATAACATTTGACCAGATATAAGGGTACCATGGCCTAATGAAGTTGATGCATAAAATTAACCATCACAATATATAGTATCTAAACCTGAAAAATCAAGAGGTAGCATGGGGCAGTGGGATTAAGAACAGGGAATGATGAAATAGGGGACTGTACTTTTCTCATTACCAATCTGATAATTTTTACTCTTTGACTCTTTAATCTACATGAAAAGATTCCTTGAATAAAAACAATAAACTAAAAAAACAATGATTTTAATAAAATTGAAAAACTCATGTGTTCATCATCAATATTTCAGTTGTATATTGTATTCTCCTAAGACAAATATCTTTTTTTTTTTTTTTTCGAATGTCAGTAGTGCTGAGGTTTGAGAAATCTGTTCTACCACAGTGATTCTGCATGTTAGACTTGCTCAGTGAGAGTTACAAGATACTGACACCTTTGCCCTGGTCTATCCCTAGACTAATTAATCTTGGAATCTCTGATACAGGGACCATGGCATTAGTTGTTCACTTTGTTTTGTTATTTTAAATTTCCCAGGGAGTCTAATGTACAGCCGGGATTGAGAAGAACTGTTCCAGAGGTGTCACTCATTTGTAAACACTCTGAGCTGCCAGTACCCACCACCCCTCAGCCTTAGACCTGAGCACTGACATTTTTTTTTTTTTCTTAAATGATTTTTTATTATATTATGTTAGTCACCATACAGTACATCCCCGGTTTCCGATGTAAGGCTCGATGATTCATTAGTTGTGTATAACACCCAGTGCACCATGCAATACGTGCCCTCCTTACTACCCATCACCAGTCTATCCCATTCCCCCACCCCCCTCCCCTCTGAAGTCCTCAGTTTGTTTCTCATAGTCCATAGTCTCTCATGTTTCATTCCCCCTTCTGATTACCCCCCCTTTCTTTATCCCTTTCTTCCCCTACCGATCATCCTAGTTCTTATGTTCCATAGATGAGAGAAATCATATGATAGTTGTCTTTCTCTGCTTGACTTATTTCACTTAGCATTATCTCCTCCAGTGCTGTCCATGTTGTAGCAAATGTTGAGAACTCGTTCTTTCTGATAGCTGAGTAATATTCCATTGTATATATGGACCACAACTTCTTAATCCAGTCATCTGTTGCAGGGCATCTCGGCTCCTTCCACAATTTAGCTATTGTGGACATTGCTGCTATGAACATTGGAGTGCATATGGCCCTTCTCTTCACTACGCTAAGACAAATATCTAATAATGGCAAGGAATTCATAAAATCATCTGTCTACTCAGAAAGGTAGGAATAGTAAAGCCGCGGCATACACAAGTTTACATAAAGGTCTTGGCCAATGAAAGCATCAATAAATCATTCTTGGGTTGCAAAAATAAATATATACATGTTTCCAATAATAACTTTTAAGTCATCCCCAAAACCACATCCCAAATCACCCACAATTGCTATCACCACCATGAAGGTTTTCTCCAATAAGATGATGATAATGCAGTCTTGACTTCATCCCCCAGACACCTCTAACTTCAAAAAAGTTATGAAATTTGTCAATGTAATGATAAATATATTCTATGAATATGTCACATATGATGAGAATTCTCTATTTTGCCTCAAAGTCTAACGATTCTTTTTAGTGCCAAAGATACTCATGTAAGAGTGAAAGCAGACATTCATTAAAAGATAGAGAGATGATAGATGATAGATAGATGATAGATAGATGATAGATAGATAGATAGATAGATAGATGATAAATAGCATTCCATTATAAGCCCCAACTACCTCCTCTGAAATCCTTTCTACTATAGAGTCTCTGTATTAGCCCCAAACTGATCAAAAATCCAGATGAATTCCCCATATCTGGCATTTGTCTAAAATTGCTCCTTATTCACCTTACTTGCTGATGCTATCTCCTTCTCAAACAGCAACAAAAACTTCTTTCAAACCTCATTCCTTCCTTTTCGCTCAACATTCTTTAAAACACAAATCATTACTTCTCTTGGTGAATAAGTTTATTTCAGAATAAGTTTATTTCTTGATAGTTCATTATAAATTTTTGGCTCTATGTTCTTTAAAATAAATTAATCTGGCTGTCTAAGTTATTTATTGCACCATTTTGTAAATGGCATATAAGCTGTAAAGTTACTGCATATAAAATAACTTTCTTGGGGCACCTGGGTGGCTCAGTCGGTTAAGCATCTGCCTTCGGCTCAGGTCATGATACCAGGGTCCTGGGATCGAGCCCCTCATTGGGCTTCCTGCTCAGTGGGGATTCTGCTTCTTCCCTCTCCCACTGCCACTCCCCTGCTAGTGCTCTCTCGCTCTGCTCTCTCTCTCAAATAAGTAAATAAATAATAAATTTCTTAACATGCAAATTGATAGATAAACTGGAAGCATTTCTTAACATTATATACCTTAAAACAAGACTAAGTCACATATAGGCAGTTCTATTTTTTGATATAAGCTTGAGATTTCATATTGATGAATAATACATAATAATATTTTTCATTTAAGATAACAAAATATGCTCTGAGTTAGCAGTTTGGCCTAGAAATTCTGATTTTATGTGATAGATTCATATAAAAATTAAATGTCTTTCCTACAAATCAGCAATAGCTTATTTGAAAAGGCAATATTCAATAAAATAGCCATAAAGCCACAAACAGAACACGACTTCTAGAAGTAAAACTAATAACAAGTATGCAAGACTTTTATAAAGAAAATTTTATAAGACATTTTTGAATGGTACAAATGAGAACCTAAAAAATTGGATATATTATGTTTATAAGTGGGAAGATTCAATATTGTATTCCAAACAATTTCCAACAGTACCTTTTTTTTTTTGAAATTTGACTTTACAATGTTATGTAAACAAACAGAATCAAAGCAATGAAAATGATTTTGGAATAAAATATCTATAATTATTAAATATCAATTTTATTTTAAATTTACAGTAATTAAGTCAACCAATATTAGTGTCAAAACAGATAAATAAACCATTTTGGTGGAGAGTTCAAGAACAAATCCACTAACATACTGAAATTAGATATATAAGATATTCAGAAGTATAGGTAAACTATTCAATAAATGGTACTATGAGAAACAGGCTTTTGAAATAAATGTATTTAATCCTACTTCAACTTACAAACCAATAGGCTGGGGAATCACATTCCTAAATAAAAAATATGCTTTAAAACATTTATAAAAACATACATATATATACACATACACACATATGTGTATATATTCTCATAAATGGGAAGATATATATGTATATAAATGTATATGTATGTTTATACATATCAGATTTTTTATTTTATTTTTTTTAAAGATTTTTTTAAATTTATTTATTCGACAGAGATAGAGACAGCCAGCAAGAGAGGGAACACAAGCAGGGGGAGTGGGAGAGGAAGAAGCAGGCTCATAGCGGAGGAGCCTGATGTGGGGCTCGATCCCATAACGCCGGGATCATGCCCTGAGCCGAAGGCAGATGCTTAACCACTGTGCCACCCAGGTGCCCCTATACATATCAGATTTTTTAAATGAATACAATGTGGGGAAATATATACAGAAGCAAGATGTGTAAAGGGAAATATTTTATACATTAAAGTTAGAAACTGACTTTCTCATATAAAATCACAATATATGTAAGTCTTATAAATATACACTGAAAAGACACACAGTTCATCTTCAGTGGACAAAGATTATAACCAGGCATCTCATAAACCAAGTAAATCATATAGAGAATAAAGATTAGAGAAAAATGTTTAACCACACTAGTAATCAAAGGGAAAAAATTGAGAAAAAATGGAATGTTATTTCATATCTATTAGCTCATCACAAATTAAAAGTCTGACAACATTAAATGTTGACAAGCAAGTATAGTAAGGGAAACCCTCTTAAGCTTCATGAGGGGAATGTAAATTTTACAGATACTTTATAAAGTGATTTGACAATATCTATTAAAGTCAAATATCTACTTTGTATCAGTTCAGGATTGTGGTACCCTATGCAAGATAGTTCATTTTTCTTTTATGGAAATAAGTATGGAGGCAGACAGTCCAAGAAGGCCACATGGTCATTTGGCCCCCAGATTCCTTCTATTGTTGGCCTGGCCCATACATGCAATAAAAGTAGAAAAACTTTCATGATAATGACATTTATGAACATTAATAAAAGTGAAGGAAAAAGAATGGAAAAGAATAGGCCAATTAACAAGTTCTTGGAACTTAACACTATCTTTCATGTTGTATTTCTCAAGGGAAAGAAAAGAGGAAAATGATTAAATTGTGATGAAGTTGAGTAGGTTGGTAATGGGGTGTTTGTTATGTTAATCTCTCTAATTTTCTTTACTTTAAAAATATTTCAGAGAAAATATATTTTAGGGGTGCCTGGGTGGCTCAGGGCTTGATCTCAAGGTGGTGAGTTCAAGCCCCATATCAGCCTCCTTGCTGGGTGTGGGGCCTATTAAAAAAGAAAGAGAGAAAGAGGAAGAGAGGGAGGGAGGGAGGGAGGAAAGAAGGAAGGAAGGAAGGGAAAGAGAGAAAGAGAGAAAGAAAGAAAGAAAGAAAGAAAAAAGAAAAGAAAGAAAGAAAGAAAGAAAGAAAGAAAGAAAGAAAAAAGGGAAAGAAAGAAAATATATTTTAGTCCATAGAAAACTGAAAATAATAATTAATAATTAATAACGTATGGGGTAAACATTTTCACTCAGTATGGTTGCTCACACCTGAGAGTCAATCTGTCCATAGGAAGTTCCTCAACCCTGGAATCCTGTTGGTTGGCAAGACCATCTCCTCACCCACGCTGAGAAATGTGCACCCCCTGCTTTCCAGCATCCCTACCGCTGGGCACAATCATGGGGCCTATGATGGTGATACCGGAGAGAGAAGGGGCCAGAAGCTTTCTCTCTCCCTCTGTGAGGATAGTAACCGCAGTTCGGAGCCACATTTCTCGAAGCAGAAGTGAGGACAGAGCAAAGTGAAACTGTTCTCAGCTTGCCGGCAGTGGCCGCTGTTTCTTACAGTTTCTCAGCTTGCCGGCAGTGGCCGCTGTTTCCTCCGTGCTGGACTTCAGGATTTGAGGCTAGGAGCTTTGCCGTGAGCATCATTGTCAAGCCCTGTTACTCATTTTTAAAACAACCCAATATCTATTTCATCTTTTTTTTTCTATTCTATAAGCCAGAGTCAACTTTTGTGGAGAAGGGATGAAGTAGAAATATAGTTGCTGCTAAAATAAATTTAATAAGAGTTATAAGGAAAGGCCTGAAACAGTCAGTATGTAAACCATTAACAGAGCTGGAATATGGGAGAAGAAACACACAAAACCGAAAGTAGTAAAAGACAATGGAGAAGTGCTTTTTGGGCTCATGCTCATCTATTTACAGGGGGAGTGCAATATAATGGGGAAAGCAGGGACTTTGAAAACATAATGGCTTGAATCCTTCATACCTCTGACTCAATCCATTCTGAAGGCAAGAGGCTTCTCACCCACTTACACATGCATGGAAGACATTACTATGAAGACAATAGCTCTCGTTCATGGATAACATAATTCTTTATTTCCTCCATGTTTTGGAGAGTATTCTATTGTGCAGTGAGGTGGGCGCACACGTGCACGAGTGCATGTAGGCTGTGTGTGTGTGTCTGTGTGTGTGTGTTTATTTTCTCTACTGGCTCTCAATGAGATAGGTTATTATCACTATTTGATTGAGACCCTAGCTGGATCAAGGTTGACTTTAAAATAAACAGCTATATATGCTTGCAAACTAATAGAAATTTCTTGCTTCATGCCTAGGTACATTTTGTAATACATTCCATTCAATTAAGACAGCTCTCCTTATAATAGGTTTCTATTAATCCTACAGTGACTGATAGGTATTTTTGCTGTTATAATATATTGGTATTTTATCTTTTAATGTCCTTTCAAAATTTCCAGATATTACTAAGGGAGGAAATAAAACATGAAAAAAAAAAAAAAACTAATGCAAAAATTGCTACCTGTATGACCTTGAGAAAGATACTAAATCTCCTGAATTTCAGTTTTGTCAACTGTAAAATAAAGGGATTAGATGAAAGGAACACAAATGTCCCTTTCAACATTAAGATTCTGGTTCGATGAATACAGATTGATTTTTTTTTTTTTTTTTGGCCAGGGTAGTACTGAAATAAATATTTCTATCATTATAAACCTCATAAAATTTCCCATTTCTGAGATTTGCAAGTAACATTCAGGAAGAACTGAAAAGTCACAATTTAGAGCTATGAAATTTACGGTGAAATGATCTGACACCCAGAATTGATATTTTACAACTGTCATTCTCCAAATATTTTTTTTCTAATAAATATGTTTAGGAAGTATTTTGTGAATTTAAGAAGATGTATAAAGAGAATTATTCATTTTCACACTATTTTATATGTGGGTATTTTGGTGGCAAACCAGGCTAAATTTCATTCTGCTAGGTGTCTACTTTACAGATATGTAAAATATTATCTTTACCAGGAAGTTTCAATTAATAACCCTATTTAGACCTTTGTAATGAAAAAATAGTCCACTAGACTCCTTGGGGGTGGGGGGAACTGTACAATTAAACTAATTTAGTTGTAATACCTGTCTGGCATTGTGATATAAAAATGATTTAAGATTTTGCTATGCGGGAAGAATGAGCTAAGTTTTATTAAACACCTTCATTTTAACAGGGACTCTTCCAAGGGCAAGGGCATCGTATGTGTTATTCTAGTTTTCTCTTTCACATATCAGTGTGGCAGCTATAATGCCTGTTTTACAGACTAGAAAGCTGAGGTTCTGAGTATGTAATCAAGGAATACTTGAAATAGATTTTCAAGGTGACAACACACATTATTATTTAATCTTAACCACCCTTTTTAGTTAGAACCCACCCCCTCCCTGTCACTGATCAGAATAATGATATTTACTACAATAATTTCCCCAAGGTTACTGAACTTGTAAACAACAGAAGAGAGTAGAAAGTGAATTGTTTACACTCCAAATCTTGCCCCACCAAGTCTTACTCCACCGTGCTTTAAAATTATTGACTTTCTATCTTCCCCTTACATCTTTGTATTTTACAAGACTGGTGAATAGGAGAGATGAATAAGCCATCACAGGTCTACATGATTGTATGTATGTATACATGCACTTATGTAAGTATTAAAAGAATTGGAGGAATTCCACTGTAAGAAGTATAAGGTGAGTTTCCTGCCATCAAAGAGCCTAGACTCTAGACAAGGCGAGTATTCATGCATTTATACAAAATGCGAGAGGGCGGCAATGTGACACAAATGAGTCATTCAGAAGAGACATAGCATAATTGTGCACACACTACGGGGGCATCAGAACTTGAGTGGTTCACCCTAGATACACACAGAAGGAGCCTAGAGCCCGACCAGTCAATAGTCTTTACTGAATCACACATTATTTGGACTCTGTTCTAAGGAAGCAAAAAGGCCAAAAATGAGAGGCAAGTCTAAGATCAGCTTAGCAACTGAATATTAGTTGTTAAGGAAATAACATAGGCTATAGGGCAAAACGCCATAACAGGACTCAGAGCGCCAACGATGCAAGTCTGGGCTCAGTGGGAGTAAACAGTTGAGAAGGAGGAAAAGTCCAAAAATTGTTGACTTGGAAACTTCCAGAGAGAGAGGTTGAGAACAGAAGCCAAGGGCACATTGTAAGTGGTTCAGAATCAGAAATGTCGAAATCATGCTTCAATCTGTGAAGGGTAGTAGCTCAGAAACTAGGATCAGCTTGTATGAAGTCTAAGAGCTAAGGATTTGGAGCTCATAAAGAAGCCAGGAACCACTGAAGATTTTTTGTGAGGCAGGGTCATCTTTAAAGAGTAGTTTTTAAGGACCTTACTGGAGTTCATATATTTTGTTAGTTTTCATTCAGCAATTTAAAAACTGCCAGCAGAGGAAAACACAGCAGGGGACATCATGATCATTTTCTAACAGAAGAAACACATAAGTGGCCTTTCCTTATGTTTGGAGATGTATAATAGTAAATTATTTTCTAGGGATGGGGGCAGCATAGGTGCAAGTAAATTCCTTTTCTGGTAACCCCACAGAGATGGTGTAACCAGACTGAAACCTACATGCATAGATTAAGTAATCTAGTCTGTAAGTGTGTGTGGGTGTACTTTGCAAAAATTATGAAATGTTTCAACTTAATAGCCTTTATTTTATTTTTAAAGATTTTATTCACTATTATTATTATTTATTTATTTGTCAGAGAGAGAGAGAGAGAGCACAAGCAGGGGCAGCTACAAAAAAGCAGGCAGAGGGAGAAGCAGGCTCCCTGCCGAGCAAGGAGCCTGATCCAGGACTGTATCCCAGGACTGTAGGATCACGACCTGAGCCAAAGGCAAACGTTTAAACGACTGAGCCAGCCAGGCACCCCCAACTGAATAGCCTTTAAAGAGACTGTTTTCTTCAATTCTCCTTTGACCTCTCTCCACACCTGCCCTTTCTATACATTTACATCTGTCTATTTTTATCACACAAAAACTTGCACTGACCAGTAGGAAAAAAACATATACTTTGGTTCATCCACTTATTTTTCCTACTAGTCGATGTAAGTAGTTGAGTTAGCAACTCAATGTAGACTATAAAATATTACCTTCAACAGTATTTGGGTGAAGAAGGCCTGAGAACATAGTTGGTCAATATCAGGAAATCAATAATTCACTTATGAAATAAAACTCAAGCATTAAAATTCCAGAAGAATTGGATACTGGACAAAGACAAGGTTTTATTTTTAAAAATTTCTGCTTGAAGAGGCTATACACACAAAGATTTTTATATTGGAAATTGAAATCACAAACCTAGAGGAAGTTTGAACATTTTTTGGACAAAGTTTTCTTCCATAATAAGGAATACCTCTTTGGATGCCTGCATGGCTCAGTCAGTTATGTGTCTAACTCTTGATTTCAGCTCAGGTCATGATCTCAGGGTTGTGAGATTGAGCCCTGCATCCGGGGGCTGGAGCCTGCTTAAGATTCTCTCTCTCCCTGTTCTTGTGCCCCCCCCCGCCCCCATGCCCCAGTACCACCCCTGCCCTAGTACCCCCCCCCCCACTCCTGCATATACACACACTCTCTCTCTCTCAAAAAAAGGAATACATCTTTGTGGCTGGTTAAAGTCACTCAAATCTAAGTGTTTCATTTAAATACATTCTTCTTTCTAAAAAGAATTCGAAGGAACTCTGTTTAAATAAATAAAAGGCTTGTCTAGTATGAATATTTTAATTGAAATACTTAGAAATATTCAGAAATAGATACGGTCTATGTCAATTACATTCAATCTGGAATAAACAAATATATGTATATATGAACACGTATGTAAATAACATATATACACACAAACACAAATATCATTTCAGAAGTGGCAGAATCCATTGAAGAAATGCCAAGTTTTCCCAGGTAAGATTCTGTCAAAAATAAATGATGGAGGGGAATGTAAGACAGAGAACAAAAAACAGAGGCAACCTTACAAACTGTCTTATTTGAAATTTATGATACTCCATATATGTATCATTTTTTCCCAGCAAGCTTTAGGACACATTGTACATTGTGCTCATCATGACCATTGTACATCTGGCAATATTTATAAAGATTTATTGCCCATGGATGAATATTACAGAGGTAATTAATTTACTGTGTAAATAAAAGAAGGGAGGAGGGAACTAACATATATTTTATGCAAGGCATTTGAAAATTTAGGGTTAATTTTATAATTGAGGTTCAGATATGTTAAGTCAATGTTCAAGGTCTGCATGCTAATAAGTGGCAGAATTATTATTAACACTTAAGTTCCTGGCCTATGTACCAACTTATTTACCCATGTATTAAATTACCTACCACTTTTAGGCCTAACATGACAAACACAGACTTTTGAAAATTCTGATTTCAAAATGATAAATGTCTATTCTAGGGGAAAAAATGGAAAATAAAGGATTCCAATAGAAACAAGACAAATATTACCAATATATCTGCTACTTGTTATATGCAGTTTCCACTCTGCCATTTCTATGCAAATTCTTATTTATTTTTACTAATTTAGAATTATTCTATATACACCTGTTTACAATATACTCGCTCCTTTTGTGGACATTTTCACTTGCCTATATTATCCTACCTATATCATTATTTTAATGGATCCGTAAAAAGATTTATTCATGGAACTAATTATCTATTGTTGGATTTTTGTCATTCCCAACTTTTATTACCAACACTGCTATGATGTACGTGCCTCCAGCCACCACTGTGTGCATATCTCTAATTAGTTTCTTGTAATAAATTCACAGAAAGACATTTGTTCACTTGAAAGGATATATATTCCTCAATTTACTGATATGTTGCCAAATTACCCTCCCAAAGTTTTTACCTATTTAGATTCTCAAAAACAGGATATGAAAGCACCCATGTACCCATCCATATTATTGTTAAAACTAGATTTAAAAAAAAAAATTCACATAAAAGCTTTGCCAGTCTTTTGTGAAAAAATACTATTTCAGAGATTTAATTGCTATTTCTTTGATTATTGGTGATGTTGGGAAGGCTTTCATTGGCTTACTGTTTTTTTGTGCATCTTCTTTTATAGTAGACTAATTTATTTGTGTCTATTTATCTATTGGGGCTTTCAGCTTCTTTTTTAAGAGAAGAGCGTTCATACACGAAAAACATTTTCTGCATATGTTTGCCTCCTCCTCCAGTTTTGGTCTTTTATCTTTGTAATTAATTTTATAATCAGATGATTTATATTTAATGTAGTCAACTCGCAAATACTTTGAACTTTTCATGTATGTTTGGAAATAAGATTTCACCACAATTTAATTAAATATCACAATCTCTGTATTTTCTAGTTCTTTAATGTTTGCATTTTTATATTTAAATATTTAGCAAAGATTTGTTTTGTCATAATGAGATTTTTTTTCTTTTTCCCCTACTATGGTTCGCCAATGTTCCCAATTGTCAAGACTGGTGGAATGCTCACCATACAGTATTTTGTTTATCTTATGTTTATTTTATATCACTTGTGTTAAGAAGCCAGTGACTCAGTTATGCTTATGTGATTTTTCTCTTATACACAATCATTAAGTAATCTGTCCTAGGCCTTTCTTAAATGAGAGAAGCACCTCAGGTTAAAAAGGAACAATAAGGCTAATGTTAACAGTCCTAATAAGATGTACGCATGCTGTGTCCGTACTATGAAATAAGTCTGTTCTAAACTCAGTGAACATGTAACTACAGGTCCCTAAATGGCCTCATCAGGTAAATGGTATTAATATCCTGACTGATAGATTAAAACACAATATTGAGAAAACAAGTCAGAAACTGATAGAAGTAAGATTCAAACCCAGGCAGGCTGACTCTGGTGACTAGGCTATTAAACATTTCACTGTATTTGCCGATAAGTAAAGATAGAAGGAGAAGAGAAGACTACAAGGGGTGGAAAAAAGGGGCATAAACTCAGCGAGTGTACAAAAACAGAACATATCCCTTCAGTTATGTTTTGTATTTTTTTTTCTTTTACAAACTTGGAAAGACAAACACTAGGAGTGATTAACATGAAAAATGGAAGTATATTTACCAGTAAGTACGGCCAAAGGTAAAGGGAAGCATTCTCCAAAGCAGGCAAGAATTGTAAAGTATCGGTGGTCTTATTTCCCCATAGGTGCATAAATGTATAATGATTGGGGCGATATTAAATTAAATTATGTCCATAAAGAGCACAACAGATATTTCAATGCATCAGCACCAGATGGACAGTAATGAGAGAGGTGCTAACCACAGTCTCACCACAGTGTTGCCCAAGCACATTTCTATTTTACAGCAAGAATATTCATGCATACTTTACTACAAATTAAGCTGTGATATAGAAAAGAAAGTCAGTAGTTAATGCAAAATTCTCAGATCAAGTCATGTTTATATATATATATATATGTGTCATCCAAGTAAACACACAGACTTTTGTGTATACGTGGATGCGTATGTGCATATACATGTGTACACACACACACACACACACACACCATACGCACCACACATATGCATGTGCAGATGCTTACACGCACAGTTCATATCTAAGAATTCAAAATATTATTGACAAACTGCTGGTAAAATGATGTTTCTATTTTACCATTGCCTTTGAGTAACTAATTCCTAAAGAGAGGGAAATTCACTGTGGCCAAGCAATTCAAAACATAAAAAAGCAAAGAAAATGCAAAAGTGCAACATTAAGATTTTCAAGGCAGGAATAAAGAGGGGGTTCAGAAGGAAGGTAGGCAAATGACATTTTGATACGCTTTACTTCTCAGGATGGCAACTCACTCAGCTAATTGTATCGTTTGCATTTACTTCTAATTTATCATTTTAGTTTATAAATCCCTAACGGTATCAAAGCCACTTTCAAACCCATATACACACACTAGTAAAATGGAAGAGCCACTTTATGCGTCGCCCTTTATATTCCGTGATGTGGGCACCCCCCAAAGTTCTTCCACAGTGTTGGAAAAGTGCATACAATTTTCTAAAAGATTTTCACTTTGTTTCACTCCAGGTATTGAAAGATACAAAAGCTATTTGCAGAAGGATTCAGAGTATCTGAGCTCTTTAGATGTTTTCTTTTCTGCCATTTGTTTTAAATTCAGGTCAGAAAAGCTAGTGTAATATTGGAATTGAAAAGAGCAGCAGTGTTTTGACATTGTAGATCTTGGCATAAACCTTGCTTCACTCACAGTATGAGATGTCATGAAACTCAACTCAGCATAATATAAAATCAAATGGGTTAAGGGAGTTCAAACAGCAAACATCCAGGTGTCTCTGGTGCCCAGCATCTAGTAATGCAACAAGCTGGTGACAAAATATCATCATGCCGGTATTTATTCAATATTTATCGTGTACCCACTCTGTGGCATGGATGGTGTCAAGGATGCAGAAATTAATAAAACATGCTTCTTCTTCTCGAGAAGGAAATGATCAGACAACTAGCATCTACTGAAAAATCAAACACTCACCTGAGCACTTCACATATACAGTTTTTTAATCCTTACCTTAACCTCATGAATTTGATTATATGATCATTTTACAGAGGTAGAAAGAGGATTCACAAACTGTTGATTAAATTATCTAAGGTACTTAAACAGCAAGTGGCTAATAAATATTTGGAACAGATCTGCCTTAACCACAAAACCTTTATGCTCTGGGTTAGAATATTGCCTCTCCAAAGAGACAACTCAACAGTGCAAAAGTGCAAGAAATCAGTGCACTGGGATAAGTACTTTGCATAACTGTATACAAATAACTACATGATAGTCAAAAGGAGGGTAGTGAGTTTGCCTTGAGACTGTTTTTTGTGCATGCAGTGGTATTTTAACTGGGCCTTGGGCCATGAAGTAATAACCATGCTTTTGCCAGCTAGAGAGCAGTGGAGCGGTATATTCCAGGACAAGGGAGCAGCTTGTAAAAAGCATGACATATTAAGGAATCACAACAAAGTTCTGTTTATAGGACGGATGGGGACAATGAAGAGCATACTAGAAATATAAATGGAGCCAGGTTGGGAAGGACTTTGCCATTTAAAGAAAAATGGACTTGGGGCACCTGGGTGGCTCAGTTGGTGAAGCGTCCAACTCTGATTTTGGCTTAGGTCTTTTTTTTTTTTCTTTTCTTTCTTTTCTTTAATTCAATTAATTAACATATAGTGTATTATTTATCTCAGAGGTAGAATTCAGTGAATCATCAGTCTTATTTAACACCCAGTGCTCATTACATCATTATATCCTGTGCCCTCCTTAATGTCCATCACCCAATTATACCATCCCACCACCCTTATCCTCTCCAGCAACCCTGTTTATTTCCTATGATTAAGAATTTCTAATGGTTTGTCTTCCTCTCTGATTTCGCCTCATTTTTCCCCTCCCTTCCCCCACGCTCCTGTTTTGTTTCTTAAATTCCACATGTGAGTGGATTCATATGATGTTTGTCTTTCTGTGACTGACTTTTTTCACTTAGCATAATACCCTCTAGTTCCATCCACGTCATTGCAAATGGCAAGACTTCATTCCTTTTGATAGCTGAGTAATTACACATTATATATGTATGTATATATATATATATATATATACATATATATATACACACACACACACAACACATCTTCCTTATCCATTCATTTGTTGATGGACATCTGGGCTCTTCCCATTAACTGGCTATTGTGGACATTGCTGCTATAAACATTGGGGTGCAGGTTCCCCTTCAGATCACTACATTTGTATCTTTGGGGTAAATACCTAGTAGTGCAATTGCTGGGTTGTGGGTAGCTCTATTTTTGACTTTTTGAGGAACCTCCATACTGCTTTCCAGCTTGCATTCCCACCAGCTTCGTAAGAGGGCTCCCCTTTCCCTGCATCCTTGCCAACATGTTTTAATTTTAGCCATTCTGACTGGTGTGAGGTGGTATCTCATTGTGGTTTTCATTTGTATTTCCCTGATGCCCAGTGGTGTTGAACATTTTTTCATGTATCTGTTGGCCATTTGGATGTCTTCTTTGGAGAAATGTCTATTCATGTCTTCTGCCAACTTCCTTGATTGGATTATTTGTTCTTTGGGTGTTGAGTCTGGTAAGTTCTTTATAGATTTTGGATACTAGCCCTTTATCTGATAAAACATTTGCAAATATCTTCTCCCATTCTGTAGGTTGTCTTTTGGTTTTGTCAACTGTTTCCTTTGCTGTATAAAAGCTTTTTATCTTGATGAAGTCCCAATAGTTCATTTTTGCCTTTGCTTCCCTTGCCTTTGGAGACATGTCTAACAAGCAGTTGCTGTAGCAGAGGTGAAAGAGTTGCTGCCTGTGTTCTCCTCTAGGATTTTGATGGATTCCTGTCTCTCATTTAGGTCTTTCATCCATTTTGAATTTATTTTTGTGCATAGTATAAGAAAGTGGTCCAGTTTCATTCTTCTGCATGTGGCCGTCCAATTTCTCCAACACCATTTCTTGAAGAGACTGTCTTTTTTCCATTGGATATTCTTTCCTGCTTTGTCGAAGATTAGTTGACCATAGAGTTGAGGGTCCATTTCTGGGATCTCTACTCTGTTCCATTGATCTATGTATCTGTTTTTATGCCAGTAACACATTGTCTCAATGATAACAGCTTTGAAATACAGCTTGAAGTTTGGAATTGTGATGCCACCAGCTTTGGCTTTCTTTTTCAACATTCCTTTGGCTATTTGGGGTTCCATACAAATTTTAGGATTATTTGTTCCAGCTCTGTGAAAAATGTTGATGGTATTTTGATAGGGACAGCATTGAATGTACAGATTGCTCTAGGTAGCGTAGACATTTTAGCATTATTTGTTCTTCCAATCCATGAACATGGAACGTTTTTCCATTTCTTTGTGTCTTCCTCGGTGTCTTCCCAGTTCCTTCATGAGTGTTCTATAATTTTCAGATAAAGATCCTTTGCCTGTTTGGTTAGGTTTATTCCTAGGTATCTTATGATTTTTGGTGCAGTTGTAAATGAGATCAACTCCTTAATTTGTCTTTCTTCTGTCTCATTGTTAGTGTATAGAAATACAATTGATTTCTGTGCATTAATTTTACATCCTGGCATGTTGCTGAATTCCTATATGAGTTCTAGCAATTTTGAGCTGGAGTCTTTTGGGTTTTCCACATAGAGTATCATATAATCTAGGAAGAGTGAGAGTTTGACTTCTTCCTTGCCAGTTCAGATGCTTTTTATTTCTTTTTGTTGTCTGATTGCTGAGGCTAGGACTTCTAGTACTATATTGAACAACAGTGGTGAGAGTCGCATCCCTGTTGTGTTCCTGACATCAGGGGAAAAGCTCTCAGGTTTTCCCAATTGAGAATGATATTTTCTGTGGGCTTTTCATAGATGGCTTTTTATAATAATGAGGTATGTTCCCTCTATCCCTATATTTTGAAGAGTTTTAATAGGAAAGGATGCTGTATTTTGTCAAATGAGTTTTTTGCATCTATTGAGAGGATCACATGGTTCTTGTCCATTCTTTTATTAATGTAGTGTAACACACTGATTGATTTGCAGATGTTGAACCACACTTTCATCAGCTTAGGTCTTGATCTCAGGGTCATGCGTTCAAGCACCATGTCAGGCTCTGTGCTGAGTGTGGAGCCTGCTTAAGATTCTTTCTCTCCCTGTCCCTTTGCTCCTCCTTCTCCCCCATTTGCTCTTGCTCGAAAGAAAGAAAGAAAGAAAGAAAGAAAGAAAGAAAGAAAGAAAGAAAGAAAGAAAGAAAGAAAGAAAGAAAGAAAGAAAGAAAGAAAGAAAGAAAGAAAGAAAGAAAGAAAAAAGAAAAATGGAATTTTTTAAATACAGGAAATGGAGTCGTGATGTTTTTAATATGGGGAAAATAAACATATTTGCATTTATTGACACTTTATTTTTAAAAAACTATGTTTTAAACATATAATAGGCATTTCCCTTATAATGTTTTACATTTATTTGTAAAGATCCTGGCATTGTTGATTTTCATGCAATAAATAACAGAGGCTGTGGGAGGGGAGAAGGTTTGAGATCAAATTCTTAAAACTAAAGATCTCATAAAAGGACAGAAGGAAGGGAGATACAACTCTGATTTTATGTATATTAAAATTTTTAATACAGAAACACTTCACAAATATAGCACTTTACTTGCAAAAAGACATGAGGTTTCTTTTGTGGAATTCAGTGTGGTTCTGTCTTTACAGCCTCCGAGTTTCAAGTAAGAGATTAGAAGCAAAACATCATCATCTTAGGACAAAATGTTATATCACAGAAAGAGGTGTTTGGAGATCATATTGCTTTTTTTTTCTTTTTCATATTTTTTAAAAGGTGGTATAATTTTCTACTGTTTGTGTACAAAGGAGAAAAATAGGAGAAAAAAAGAAGTCCTGCTATTTTTATTCTGCTCATTGTACCCTGATGGTACAAAGTCCTGTTATAAGCACTTCAATTGCTAGTACACTGAAAACGCTTTTCTGTCTTACTCAAAACATGGTAATGGGGACACATCAAACTCCAATTTCTTTTAACAGCTTTGTATCTGAAGGTCCTCAGAGTAAACTTCTCTCAGTTTTGTTCTTCTGATAATATATTCTCTCCTTTATTTCAAAAGCGCTATTGTTTCAAAGATTTCTACTATAATTCATGTGTTTGAATGTCAGTGTATACTTGGACTTTTGTATTCAGGTCACTCACATTTGGAATGACATTTTAAATAGTTTCATAAAGAAAATATGCAAATGCAGAAGAATTTCACCACATATACTTGTGTAGGCTAATGCGTACTGGTAAACTGGCTAAGGGAGAATGCATGTATGTACGTATGTCTGTCTGTCTGTCTGGCTAGCTGTATATAGTATGTGTTTTGTGTATTACTCCATAAGGTACCCCTTTCAGCGGAGTGACCTTTGTGATAACCCAGTGTATACTGGAAGCAGAGACTATGTTTCCGGTGTGAAGAAAATCAAATAAGAGCATGTGCCATTTTCCATTTGTGCAGTTCTCCTCCACTTGTTTATCCAACATATATGAAAAAATAAACATTCCCAACAAATAAGGTAACATAAGGCAACATATGCTCATGGTAAAATTTCATGAGATAAGATGTATAATGACAAGGTCAGTTTCCAGCCGCATGCCTACTCTTATTCCTCAACAACCAACTGACCTTGAACCTTTGAATGTGTCCTGAAATATTCTATGTATCAAAGCTTATAAATATTATTAAGCATATACACTGAGTGCTTGTTAAAATGTGTGACTGGGAATATAGTACATAAGTAGTCCTGCAACTCTTTTTTTTTAGATTTTATTTATTTTATTTATCAGAAAGAGAGAGCCCACAAGCAGGGGGAGCAGCAGGCAGCCAGAGGGGGAGAAGCAGGCTCCCCACCGAGCAGGGAGCCTGATGGGGGACTCAATCCCAGGCCCTGAAGATCATGACCTGAGCCAAAAGCAGATGCCCAACTGACTGAGCCATCTAGGCGTCCCTCAGAACTCTCTTTATTCACTTAGTATTCTTAGTAATTGTCTCATGTCCGCACAAAATTTGACTCATTTTTAGTGGCTTTATAAAATATTTAAAACTTTATTCCTTTTGAAATCTATTTTGGTATAGGATAAAGTAAATAGTCATTTATATTGCTTTCCAGGAAAGAGTACCAAGTCTGATGATGGATATATATAAATATATCCTTCATTGAACCATCTTTGTATTTTTGTAATTAATCCCACAAGAACATCTGTTTTTCTTCACTACGACACTGAATTATGTTTATTAATATCTATTTTAACTTTCTGCATTATTATCCATAGGTATGTTTGTTAAATTCTATTTATTTTCTCTGTGTGTACGATCTTCATGATAGGTTTTAAGTGAATTATAACCTAGAATATAACTATTTTGGAAATTTTCTTTGTGTCTTTTTTTAGTTGTTTTCGTTGTTTGTTTGTTTGTTTGTTTTACTATGCCCTGGCCATATTTAGGATTATCTATTTTTTAAAGGTTTGGTAGTATTTGTGAAATTATCTGGACATATATATGGGGGTAGTTTTTTATTATTAACTTTTACTTTTTTTGGAGTGTGATTACTAAATATTTCTGGGTATTAACTTTTGTTTTAGAAATTTTTTAAAGTATTCTTTGTTGCTTAATACATGGAAGTGATTTTTATAATTATTACATGCATACTTGAAAAAATGATATAGTCTTTGTTTATAGGAAAACATTATGTTCCTAGGTCTCATATATCATTATTTATTTTTGGTCCATTTGATAAATCATGGCCTGAAACAGATGAATTAAATATGAAAAATACTTTGCTTCTATTTTCCTTGTATTGCTATGGTGTATTTTTTAATTTATAAACCCTGACGTATATAATTTGGTGTATACACATTAGTCATTGTAAGACCTTCATGGGTAATTCTACCATTTTATATAAAATTATATAATGATTCTATCCAGTTGCACAAAATATTTTTCTTTATCTTAGATGTCTGATAATTTTATGCAAACATGGATCTAGTAAACTGTTCTTTGTTGCTCTTTTTGTGGGCTGTGTTACACTGTTTCAACCTTCTATTCACATCTTCTTTTAACTTTCAATAATTTTCTTCTTCTTAACTTCAATAATTTTCTTAAATTACCTATATTTGGTCTTTATTTCTGTAATATTTTTTTAGCTCCACAGCTCATTTCTTCCCAGCCCACTAAGATCAACACTACATGATAGATTTCACTGCAAACTATCTCTTCTTCTATGCCTCCCCAACTGACTTATTTCATGCAAATATAACAAGTCTATCTGATTTAATTTAGCCCTACATTCTTTCCCTGCTTCTTGAGGTTTTTTTTTTTATTGTTTTGCTATTGTTTTATTTGTTTTGTTTTTTTTGTTGTTATTGTTGCTATAGTATGTTTAGGGACGCCCCCACAACTAGCTTGTGTCATTTTTAACATTTTTTTCAAAAATGATGGAGAAAGTCCTTAATATAAATGAAATAATTTGCTTAGAGCATGTTGAGTTTAGATATCAGTGAGACATGTTATAAGAGGTGTTTACAAGACATTGGAAATACAGAGTAATTACTTAAGAAATTTTTTTTTGTACATAAAGAGGCAGAAATAACACTGAGAAGACAAGCTTAAGAATGTAAATGGAGAAGAAAATTTCATGAGAAACACCTTCCATGGAGAAAGAAATGGTCAACAGACGGAGGTTCAAGATCTAATTGATCAGCCAACCGTCATGTATGAAATACCTATGAGGTTAGAGGTTATGGTATAAGCCTCAAGCAGATAATAATAATAATAGAGGTCATACATATGTTGTAGATTAAAATTTAGTGTCTGAGGCCCATCACTGTCTCTATCTCTATAGAATATAAAGGACAAAAAAAAAAAAAAAAAGCTACCAATGAGGAAAAACTCAAAATACTTAACAATAACCATGACATTAATTTAAAAAATAATAGAGAATTGTTTGGGTCCCCTTAACCTTAGAAACAAAAATAATTATAAAAAGCATAATTTATGACATTATCGTCAAAGCTCTACAAAGATTAAACTTTGAGCATCCAAACTGGGAAAGATTTGAGAGTGAACATTTATATGGGATGACAGATATAAAGCAGGACTTTCCTGGGCTACTTAGGATGTATCGTCACCTAATTCTGAGGCACTTGATAAAACAAGTGAGTCATTAGTGAAACAAGTATATCAGGTGGTAACACTTTGATTTTACTCTTGATTAATATCAAGCATTGATTTTAACTATACGTCCAGCTCTCTTGCTTGTAAGCCAAGTTTCTGTTACTATTTGCTTCAAAGTGGGCTCTCCTGCCACGAATAGAACGTGCATTTATCTAAATGACACTTCTTTCCAATTCACCACGCAAGTTTATTTGTCAGTGTAAATAAGTGATTTGCTTTGTCTGACACACAATTCATCCGTTTAGGGTTTCGGGTAGCTGGATCAATTTCTTAATTACTTCTGGAGAGTTGATGCAACTTAGTTGCCAAGCATGGATGTATGAGGCCACAGACCTTGGCATCTTCAGGGAACAATGAGTAGAGCAATAATGCTGGCTCAAAGCCAATGAAGTTCAATTTTGACATCAGTGATCCACATTTCTTGAGGAATAATTCCCATCATTGAAGCCAGAGGGTACTAAGCAATGTCCCTTCATCTCCATGGAGCATTAACTGAGAAATTATACTCCAGGCTTCAAACTGGCGTTGGTGTTCCTGTCTCTGCACGAAATGCCATTGGTGAAACATCGTTTTTTGGTAGCTCCTTTCCACCCAGACGATAGTCTCTGAAAATCTAATGAAATGTCTTTTTTTTTTTAATCTTTATTTTCTCAGTCCTCCATTCACTGCACATATTTTTCTGAACTTGTTCTTGTCTCATTCATCTAGGAAAAGTGAGTAGGTCAATAAATTCAGAGGTTTAGGCGTTCTTCTTCTTTATTGCATTCTTGGTAGTTCTTATCCCCAGCCAGACACATTAAGTGACGGACGGTGACGGTGGAGGCAATAAGGATATCTTGATTCTAACCCAAAGTAAACAGGCTGTCATAAAAATATGGAATTGACTAGATGACAAACTAAATTCTCTCTCTGAAAGCAATTATTTCTGAACCTCAGATCTAATAATCTGCAATTCTGAAGGCTGAGGGGAGTGCTCATTCGTGGCTCGATCAATTTAACACAGAAACCCACATGATGATGCAGATAGCAGCCAAGAGGAAACAATGTTTCTTTGCTCTGAACAAACAATAGAGATCTATTCTAATACTTATTGGCTCTCAATTTATTACAACAATAGTATGTTATGCAATCATCCATATCATCAAACAATAGCTTCACTGACTAGTATGACCATATTTTGTACAGGAATAGAAAGGTAAATGAATGAATAAAAGAATGCTTTCCTTCAGGAAAAGGTAAATGAGTCCCATGAAGCAGATATTTGGTAAAATAATTTTAGCTCTACATAATATTATGCCTTTTAAATAATACATTTAATTGGAGCAGTGGCTTACAACTAATGAATAGCTCTATCTATCTTTTTTTTAAAAAGACTATGAGAATGACACAGGAGAAATGAAAGCCAATATATAATAATGGTATCACACTATGTGATAATTCTAAGTAGAGACAGGTAAATATAGTTTGAAGAGCTATCAGGAAGCCAGAACTAAATATTTTATCCCTTTTAATCCTCAATCAATGAGATTGCTATTATTTCCATTTTATCTTCAGGAAAAATTAAACTCGGAGTTACAAAATCCTTTACCCAAGGTGACATGGGAAAGTAGAAAAAGTCAAGATTCAAAGACATATCAGTCATATTTCAAAGCCTAGATGCATTCGACTATATCTAACTGATGTGATAGGTTGAATCAAAATATGCTTCTAATATCACCATAATTGAATATAGAATGTTGTCATTGCAATATAGGTCTAGCCACATAAATTTACTTATGAATAAAAGGGCTTATTAAATGTCTCATTCCACCAAAATACTATAGAGTTAAAATAATTATATTTGTGGATGTCACTTGAAATCCAATTAAGCAATTAGTAGTAAATGTGCATGTAGGTGAATATCTACTATTCTCATTATTTGTTTTCACACCTTAAAATAGTGAATTTAAATGATTAGTGTATAAAATCAGAACAGTCCATAGCTAGAAAGCATTAAACTTGTATAAAACTTTAATTTTCTAGTAAACTGATACTTGGAGAAGTAAGGTGACTTACTCAAGATTTGATAGGAAGAAAGAAAAATTATTTTAAAAATTCATAATTCTTATTTGATATAAGGTAGATTTAAATTTTCTTAAACTCTAAAAAAAAATCCAATGTTTAGCTAATACGGAGAGTTCATTTTGGGTGACCAGAACATTGCTTAACTTATAATGATACATCACTTATAATGAAAAGTGCCTCCTATAAATTGCCTCTTGTATGTCTTTCTGCTTAAATTTGAATTGCTATAAGTTGTCTAGTACTTTTCTGTTCATTATTCCTGTAATTTTATTCTTTTGTCTTTGGGATATAACTATAATTGGTAACTATAATATAGAATTATAGATTGCATCACTATTATTTAAAATTAGAAAAAGAGTTCCTTTTAAGTGTTTTGAAAAGGCAGGATGTTTGGGCAATGTTTATACTGCAAACTACAGCTACACAGAAACATATAAGGTTTCCAGTTTGGTGGAGAATAAGTCCAGTTTTGTGATAGATGTATACAAGACTACAACACTGTTCACAGAATTGCAAGGTGGCATTTATAGCTTAGGTAGACATATGTAGTCTACACTGGAGACATAGTATTATGTTCTTCACATTTACCATTGAGGCAGAGAGCAGTCTGCGTTACTGGGAAAACTGTATAGTTTTAGCTTTTCTCTCAAGACTGAACTTCACGATTTTCTTCCATAGAGAGTGAAGCTACCTACAGAGGAGGACAACACACAGTAACGTACTTCGTACCTGACAAGTGTTCTTCTAAGCCCATACCATATTTTAACTCATTTAAGCCTCCAGGCAATACTAAAGGATTTTTTTATCACCACGCTTTATGGATAAATAACTGATGTACACAGGTTAATAAGCCTGGTATTCTCTACAATTGCTCCACTATTTCTCTCAAACATCATGAAATCACTGAATTTTAAATGTCCCCACCTCAATCTTCCCTGAATGCTGTTTGCAAACGGAAAAGTTACATATAACCTTCACATCGCCTAGCCGTTTAAATATGTTTTATAGATGAAGCTGAAACTGACAGCAGATGGTGCTTGGGGAGAGTCCATTATTTTCCCTTTTCCCATCACATAATAGCAGTTTTTACTATCCTCTCCTCCCTCCATACATTTACCCCATCAGAATAAGCTTCCAAGAAATTAACTAATGAAGCTATGTTTTACAAATATATACTTGGCACACGTCTTTATACATATATAGAAAAAACAGATTTTAGCCTCATATTTAAATGTTGATCAACCATTTCTGTTCCATAATTTCATAATGTCTCCATTGATTTTGCTCTTACCTTTATCATCCCTAGGTTTTAAGTGATGATTTAAAATGTGGGCATTGATTATTAATGATTTTATTCTATAAGGACTCTAAAGGTTACAAGAACCATTCGCTCTTCATTTCAGAAGAAAGGAAAAAGTTCTCAGCTAATTAGAGATTCTCTAAAGTTCAAATGATAAGGTCAAAAACAGACATTATTTTTTATCTAGAAGTATAAACACTGTTTATCAATAAACATGGTCCAAAGCATGATCACAGCAAATTTTGGTGTCACAAGGGGAGTAAAATAACCCTTTCAAGAAGGAAATGCTAAAAAACATAAATAAATAAATAAATAAATAAATAAATAAATAAATAAATAAATAATAAATTCGGAAACGATTCTCCAAAATGTTTTTTACCAATTTGCAATCTGAAAATATGTTAATATGTAAACAAAAATGTTGGGTGATCATTAAATATAAAGGGAGTGTTTAAAATAAGAAAAAAAGTGAATGCGATTTTATTCTCATCAAATTTTCAATCAGTAATTTTCTAAAATTATGTATTTTAGTACATAGCAAAATGATGACGCAGCTTCTAAAACAACCACCTAGTGATTGGATGCTAAATGAAGTTTAAACTCATGGTAAACAAAGGGGGAAAAAGATGTTTTGATTTGAAATCTAAACAGAAATGCACACCATATCTTTCAGAAATGCCATAATGCACATTTGATGCCCCACAAAAATGAAAGAAATATTTTATAAAATTTGGCTTATCTGCTTATAAATTTGTTTTTTTTAAATCTGCTTAGCAGAAGGTGCAACTGGATATATGAAGTACTTAGTAGAGCCCTTAAATAAATAAATGAGAGCCCTTCTAAAAACTACTGTAGATTTTACACAGAGCATGTGAATAGAGGAGGTCACTACAAATCAACAAACTGTACATTTGACTGCCTTCCAAGTCTAAAACCCTAAAAAGAGTATTAACTTTTTAAGTTGAAAAATGGTTAATATTGAATTAGTTATATATGGATTTTTTTTCACAGGGTGTGTCAGTTAGCCATTGCTTCCTAACAAAATCTCAATGGCCTATAATTAATCCTTCATCCCTTTTATGGAAAAAAACAAATAGAGAAGTCATGGGTAGGGAGAGGTGTTTTTTATTTGTTTGTTTAAGTGTCTGTGGTTAAATCTACCACAAAAGATACAAAAAGAATAAAACCAGAATATTTTGGACAATGGGTGGTATTGCCAAAAATAATCAAATTGTTATGCATTTGTGATCATAAGAATAAATAGATTTGCATCAGGGGAATGCAAATCAAAACCACAATCAGATATCGTCTCATAAAGTTAAAACACAAGAAACAAGTGTTGGTGAGTATGTGGAGAGAAAGGAACCCTCGCGCACTGCTGGTGGGAATGCAAACTGGTGCAGCCACTGTGGAAAACAGTGTGGAGGTGCCTCGAAAAATTAAAAATAGAATTATCATATGATCCAGTAATTCCACTACTGGGTATTGACCAAGAGTATATAAAGATACTAATTCAAAAAGATATATGCAGCCTTCTGTTTATTGCAGCTTATTTACAATAGCCAAGTTATGGAAGCAACCCAAGTGTCATCAATAGATGAATGGATAAAGAAGATGTGGTGTATATGTACACACAATGGAATGTTACTTAGTCATAAAATATAGTGGAATCTTGCCATTTGCAACAATATGAATGGACCTAGAGGGTATAATGGGCTGAGTGAAATAAGTCAGTCAGAGAAAGACTAATGCCATATAATTTCACTCAGAAATGGAATTTAAGAAACAAAACAAAGAAAGAAAGAAAAAAAGACACAAACCAAAAAACAGACTCTTAACTATAGAGAAGTGATGGTTACCAGAGGAGAGGTAGGGGGATGGGTGAAATAGGTGAAGGGGGCTAAGAGTACACTTATCATCATGAGCACTGAGTAATATACAGAATTATTAAATCATCATATTGTACACTTGAAAGTAATATAGCACTGTATGTTGAGCATAATGGAATTTTAAAAATGTAAAAAAAAAAGAATAAACCAATTTGATACAGAAGTAATTTTTGCCACAAAACTCAAATAGTTGTAATAAGTAATCACAAAGTATGAACATATTGCATTTAGCTGTCACATCTCCTTAAGCTCCTCTTGGTTGTGACAATTTCAGACTCTTCTTGTTTTTGATGACCTTGACAATTTCAAGGAGTACTCACTCATCAGGTGTTTTATAAAATGCCCTTGAATAGGAGATTTGTCTGATGCTTTTCTCCTGACTTATGAAGGTTATAGATTTTTTGGTAGAAGGACTTCAGAGGTGAAATGGTTTTTATCACACCACATGAGGGGTACATGCTATCACCATGACCTAGCACTTTTGATGTTAACCTTGATTATCTGGAAGAGGTAACATTTGTCAGGGTTCTCCACTGTGAAGTTATACATTTTCCCCCTTTATTTTTCCTGCTTACTAATGTTTGGTTGTACCATAGTTTGTATATTCATTCATCCATTGAAGGACATCTTAGCAGTTTCCAGTTTGGGGAGATTATTAATAAAGCTGCCGTGTTAAATACTCATGTGCAATGTTTTATAAGGAGATAAGTTTTCAAGTCAGCTGGATATGCCTAAGAGTACTATTACTGGATCATATGGTAAGACTATGCTTAACATTGTGAGAAATTGATGACTTTCCTTCCAAAGTGGCTGTGCTTTCCCTGTCTCAATGAACAAGAGTTCTCACTGCAGGGCACCTGGGTGGCTCAGTCCATTGAGCATCTGACTCTTGGTTTCGGCTCAGATCATGATCTCAGGGTTGTGAGATTAAGCTTCACATCAGGCTCTACGCTCAGCATGGAGTCTGCTTTGGATTCTCTCTCCCTCTCTCTTATGCTCATGCTGTCTCTCACTGAAATAAATAAACAAATAAAATCTGAAGGGCAAAAAAGAGTTCTTGTTGCTCCACACCTTCATTAGCAATTGCTGTTATCAAGTGTGTCTTTTTTAGATATTCTAGCTGACATACTGGTTCTGAATCTATATTTCATATAGTTCTTTGTACACACCTCTGTAGTGTCATCTCCCACGTTGTACAGTATGTGTCTATTGTCTCCACTACTAAATGAAGCAAGCCCCTTAGGGTAGGCTCTACATTTTACTCACCATAAGCTCTCAGTATCCAACGTATGGTAGGCGATTTTTGTTTGTTGTTGTTGTTGTTTAATGAAAGCAATATTGAATGAAAGAACAAAAGAATTGTGTCTACCGAATAACTTCTAATGTGATTTGAGCATAAATATGTGCCTCTTTTCCATTGTGTCCTGTGCATCAGAATTGGACATCTGATCCCACATTAATGTCTTTTCTAAAAATATGGTCTTTTGAAATATGTTCCAATTCATTAGAGCCATCTATTGAAAGATTAATTTCCAAGCAAAAATTAATTTTGTCTCATATATTAAAATTAATACAGAAATAAATGTTATTTACTCTTACAAAAGGCTTTTACTTCTTCCAATCAAGTACCACTGACAACTTTTTAACATATTTGAACAATATTGTCTTTCTTTTAGTATGTAACTGCTTAGCTATATATTGTTGTGGATGTGATGAAAAATATCAATAGTAAATATATTGAGGGCAGTATATTAAAGTAATATACCATGTTAATAAAAAAATTTAAATAAGTTGATATACATTCAGTGGATCATTCTTCCTCACTTTAGACTATTTTCCCTACATCAAATTTATTACGGTACATAATTATTATTTCATAGACCATGAATTAAGACCAATGGAATTTAAGAAAGTTACATCATGTCATTTATCTCTTAGGCCAGGATTTAAAGCTGGGTTTATAAGCAGGGTTTATGTCGTACTTCACACTGACCATACATTCAAATGTATTTTTGAACTTAGTTAATTGATCTTAGCCAGCTAGTTTTTTATTAAACTACCAAATCTAAAGTCCCTCAAAGATACAGCTATGTGATCTTATCTCTAATTACTAAACCACCTTGCTCTTTTGTAGGGCACCTTACAGCAATAATGTGATATAGATATCAAAAATAACTGATGATGCAGAAGAAAGCTAAAAAGAGCAAATTTGTCAGAATACACCATAATCATACAAGGTGATTCATTTCCTAATTTTCTTTTTACTTCAAATATAGCTGTAATGTCAATTTTTCTAGAGTACCCTGAGGGATTCATAAGTTATTCTCAATGTCAATGCTTTGCTCCCCACATAGTCTCCATTCGTTCAGAAATAAAATTAGAGAAAGCAGAAGACAGTGACTCAAAGATTCTCAGTTTGTGCCATGTGAAAATTTATTCTCCAACCCATCTCCTGCCTCCCTCGCCAAGATTCTGGACTCTCATGTACTTTTTGCTGACTCCTTAGAATTTATATTCTTTTCTCCTAGTCTTCCTTAGATAGAATGTGGATGGATGTCTACTTCCAACAGTAAATCAGTTGCTCTATGCACAAAGAACATTTGTTCTAGTAAATATTTTTCCTTGATTCCTCAGCAAAGTATGAGCCGAGAACTAGTTAGGCTTATGAAATTACACGAGGTTGGATGCCATAGGAATGTTTTATGTTGATTGAAAAATGAGGGAGAATAAGGTTTCTTAGTGGATCTGTGGGAGAAATATGATTGGTGTAGGTCCTATTGTTGTAACACAACTACCAATTTTCAAGTTGGTAGTCTAAACTTTTTTTTTTTAATAAAAAGGAAAGTCTGGACTTTTTTTTTTCAAAATTTATATTAACCAGTGCTATGAGTTTGTTCATTTATAGAATGATGGGAAATTAACTTGGAATCATTCACTGAGTCTACTTTGAAGATGGCATAAATATATTATTGTCATATTTTATATTTAAAAAAAAACAGAGTGTGACTTTTGAACTGTGGCCTCATTAGGGTAGCATTAGAATGGTTTCCAGTTTTTTTTTTTATTGTTGTTTTTTTGATGGATGAGGTAAGATGTAAAAAATAAATAAATAAACATAAAAATAAGTGACTCTGAGAAGAAAGGCTTTATTCAGCTGATGTACTTTAGGAAGCACCTGAAGAGCAGGTACCTCCCAAGGAAACAGGGTCAAGGTTTTGATGTGATGGGGAAACTGCATACCTGTCGTACAGTTTCAGCTTAGGCTGTTTTTTCTTTTAACTAAAACATGTGGTTGTGGACCATTCCTGTAATCATGTTCCTTGCTCAGAGTTCCAATAACCATCAGAAAGATATTTTCTGAGAACTATTTTTTCAAAACCTGCACTTAATCAGCTAATGGGGGTGAAAGTTAGATAGCAAAAAGAAAGAAAAGCGGGCAGGGGTAGAAAACAAAGGACTGGGGTCTTTGCCGTTTGTTACAATATGGACCTACCTGACACATTACTTTTAGTCAAAGTCCATAGTTTACATTGAGGTTCAATCCTAGAATTATATATTCTAAGGGTTTAGACAAATGTATAATGGTGTGTATCCACTATTACAGTATTATACATAGTAGCTTCATTGACTTGACCTTTTTCTGTGTTCTGCCTATTCAAGCTTCCCTCTCCCCAACCCTTGGTAACCACTCATCTTTTAAATGTCTTCAGTTTTTCCTTTTCCAGAAATGTCATATAGTTGAAATCATAATAAATGTAGCTCAAATGTAGATGGGCTTTTTAAATATAAATTTAAGTTCTCTCTGTCTTCTCATGGCTTTACAGCTTTTTCTTTTGAGCACTGAAAAGTATTCCATTGTCTGGATGGACCACAGTTCATTTATCCATTCACCTACTGAAGGACATCTTGGTTGTTTCCAAGAGTTGGTAATTATGGATAAAGCTTCTATAAACATATGTGCGGACATAAGTTTTCAACTCTGTTGGGTAGATACCAAGGAATGTGATCGCTAGATTGCTTGCTAAGAGTATGTTTAGTTTTGTAAGAAATTGCCAAACTGTCTTCTAGAGTGGATGTGGCAGTTTGCTTTCCTACCAGCAAGGCATGAGGGTTCCTATTGCTGCAAATCCTCACAAGCCCTCATGCTTGCAGTGTTCCAGATTTTGGTCATTCTAACAGGTTTGTAGTGGTATCTTCTTGTTTTAATTTGCATTTCTCTGATGACCTATTATGTGAAGAATCTTTTCATATGCTTACCATCCATCTGTATATCCTCTTTGATGAGGTGTCCTCGAGGTCTTTGGTTCATATTTAAATTGGGTCGTTGGCTTTCTTCTTGCCAAGGCTTAGGAATTCTTTATATGTTTTGGATATAGTCCTTTAATGTCAAATCTAAGGTCCTTTAGATTTTCTTCTAAATTATCTTCTAGAAGTTTTAGAGTTTTGCATTTTACATTTATGTCTATGACCCATTTTGAGTTAATTTTCTAAAGGGTGTAAGGTCTGTGTCAGGATTCTTTTTTTTTTTTCCCCTCCCTTATCAAAGATCAGTTGACTATATTTATTTGGGTCTATTTTTGGCTCTCTATTCTGATCCATTTATCTATTTGTTTATTCTTTGACTAATACCACACTGTCTTGATTATTGTAGCTTTATAGTAAGACTTGAATTTGGGTAGTGTCAGTCTTCCAACTTCATTTTTTTCCTTTATTGGCTACTCTGGGTCTTTTGCCTTTCCATATAAACTTCAGAATCCATTTCTTGATTCTAAGAAACAAGATACCTTGCTGGGATTCTGACTGGGGTTGCACTGAATCTGTAGATTAAGATGAGAAGAGCTCATTTCTTGAAAATAGATTCTTCCTGCCCATGAACATAAAATATTTCTCCATTTATTTGGTTCTTTGACTTTATTCATCAGTGTTTTGTAGTTTTCCTCAAAAGATCTGGTACTTACTTTGTTAGCTATATAATATACTATTTCACTTTTGGGGGTGCCAATATAGATGCTATTGAGTTTTTTCATTTCAAATTCCACTTATTCATTTCTGGTTATAAGAAAGCAATAGACTTTTATATATTAACCTTGTATCCTTCAACCTTGCTGTAATTGCTTATTAGTTACAGCAATTTTTTGTTAAGTTTTCAGATTCTCTACATAGCCAATCATATCATCAATGAACAAAGACAGTTTAATTTATTCTCTCCCCACCTGTATGCCATTTGTTCTCTCTCTTGTTTTATTGCATGAGCTAAGACATTTGTTTCTTTTAAAAAAAAATTATATCCTATGGTATGCCTAGGTGATCTTATGATACTGATATGGTAGAAAGGAGAAAAGGCCTTTAAACAAGGTTTATTCAATTTCAGAATTAAATTTCACTTAGCTAATCAACTTTGATTTTATAAAGGAAGAAACTAAGTTTAAGTGACTTGATCAGGATCACACTAGCTTAATACTCAAAAGAATACTAACATTTCTTTAGTTCAGTGATTATCAACTACATTTTCCACCCTACGGGATATGTGGCAATATATGGAGACATTTTTTATTGTCACAACTTGGGGAAAAGGGTTGCGTCTAGTGGGCAGAAATCAAGTATGATGCTAAATATCCTATAATGTATAAGACACACTCCCATAGTGAAGAATTGTTTAGTCCAAACTATCAATAAGCCCACAATTCAGAGGCTATGGAACTCTTGACATTAATCATATTTGTTAAGCTAACGCAAAGTACTAAAACAAATTTTAGTTGCTTACATAATGGAAATCTATTATTATTCAACTGAATCCAATGCAACTATTTCAGACTGGGAGTCTTTCTTCAACCTAAGATTCAGGTCACCAGATATATTATCTATTGCTATATAACAACTTACTCCTAAATTTAAATTACCCATAAATTAAAGTGGCTTAACAAAAACACATTTGATTTTTCTTATAATTTCTGTGGGTTAGAAATTTGGGAGCAGCTTGGTTGGACAGTTCAGCTCTGGCTAAGAGTTTCTCATAAAGAGTCAGATATTTGCCAAAGTTGCAGTCGTCTGGAGGGTTGATTAAGGATGAAAGTTTGCAATAGCTTCCAAGGGACTCACTGACATAGCTGGCAAATTCACGCTGGCTCTTGGCAGGTACTTCTATTTCTCTCCACATGGGCTTTTCTGCTGGGCTGCCTGGGTGTCCCCATGGCAGAAGCAGCAAATCAAGAAATGGAAGTGAGAGCTGCAATGCTTTTTATGACCTGGTTTTAAAAGTCACCTATCACTTCAGCAGTATTCTATTTGCCACGCGGATAGCTCAGTTTCAATTTGGGAAAGGACTGCACAAAGTTTTGATCACTGAGATGAGAAAATTATTGAGGGTCATCGTCAATGCTAGTTATTACACCTCATTACATCCATTATATGTTTCCACCGGCTTCAAAGATCACCATTGAGTTCTCTTTAACCCAGCCAGTAGAGGGAAAGAGCAGAGAAAATCACATGCAAGAGATTTGGGGGTAGTGCTGGTTGTGCACATTCTCTCTTGCTAAACAAAAACCACAGGGGTGGTTGGAAAACGTGATTTATCTCTGTGCTTAGGAAGAAAAGTAAACAGCTATGGCAAAACATCTACCAAGTTCTGTCATACCTCCAGAAAGTTACTTGAACACAAACAATATTTTAGGCAATGTCATGCCAAAAAGGAATTTCCTTCAGAAATAAAAAACATACAAAACTATAACTGAGAGAACAAATCTAATTATTAGATTGAGAGATGCTATCCAATAAGAGCATATTATGCAATTCAGTATCACATAATTATGCTTTTTATTCTAATACATTAAAAAAAATTCTTCACTTTTTCTAGTCATTAATTTATAAGGATAACAAACTAACCTGGATTAAGTATCTTCGCTGTGCCATACAATGTATAACATATTTAAAGACTGAGAAAAAGCTATTATAATCCCTATGCTACATATCAGAAAACAAACTAAAACTATTCAATATATTATTCAAAATGAGAGAGCTATTTATTATTTATTTAAATAAATATACAGAATTTATTATTTATTAGAAGCAAAAATTCAAACCTTAATTGGTCTCACACTAGTCCCTACAAATTTTTATAACACCAGAATAAGGTGCTTTCATCTTACCATCAGACTGGTATTACTTTGCTCTTACTTCCTTAAGATCTGTGAGGTCTTTTAAACATTCATTCATTCATTCATTCATTCATTCATTCATTCATTCATCTATTTATTTATTTTCTCTTGATAGACAAGTACTTACACATTCTAGATATGTCCAAAATTGCAAACTTTTCTTTAACCTTGGACAAATACAAAATCAAAGGAAACTCTAGGCTTGAAACAGCATTGTGTTAAATCCTTGTATCATATTTGGAGCATTTTTGGAGAGTGGTATCATGCATGCAAATAAATGAGTGCATGAACAAAGAGATTTAGCTATAGAATATTTAAATTGTATCAGCCAGAAGCTGCCAATACTTTAAAGGACAGATTGTAGAGAAATCTACCAGAAGCCAAAATACTCTCTTCAAAGGGAGTCTTTTAGACATACAGAGTACCTTTGCTTATTTCCCATACATTTTGTATGACAAGCTATTCAATGTCATTCAGCGCTTGGAAAGGTATTTTATGATCAAGTGATGATTACTTTAGGGTGATGAGATTTGAAAGGTATGCAAATGTGTTCTTTGATGGAAGAGCCATTTACCTCTGAAAAGCAACATTACTAGAAACCGGATACATTTAGAAGTAAATGGCAAACCCAGTGAGCCTCACAGTATTTGGCTGGTTCTTAATCAGCAACATATCCAGAAACATCCAGGGCCAGGATCAGAAAATGGTAATATAGTTAAGCATTGGAAAAGTCCATAATTTTTCAGTCTTAGCTGTGAGCTAAATTGAACCTAAAAATACACATTAAGAAACATAGGAACAATTGTCTTGGAGCATGTCCATAGATTTCTGATCTCTTTTTATTGCTCCTCTATTAATTTCCATTCAAGAAAGCCATGCTGTTGTTGTTGCTGTTTTTAAACGTTTGCTATTGCTGCTGTTGCTGTTTTTTGTTTATTTGTTGACATTATTGCAGCTAGACTTATTTAACTTTGCATGTGGTTTACAGCAGTGTTCTTATCCTAGGGAATCCTCTCTATGTATTACTAATTAAAATCATTAGTTCATGTATTGGGGGCAAATTCTTAGATAGTTTTTTTATCATAGCATATGAGGAACAGAGGTTCTAGGGCCCTCATCTTTTCCCACTTGTATTACCAGTCTAACTACCACCTCTCCCAATGCCACCATTACCAATTAACAGTGCTCCTGCAGTTGGAAGGCTAACAGAAAAGACTTTTCTCTCTCTCAAACACACCTTTCTTCCTCCCTCACCTTTTCAAGTTAAAAAAACAAAATTAACATATACTAGGAATAAAATGCTTGATAGAGCCATAATATTAAATCCTCTTTAAAATGTAAGATTTTACCTCATGGATCCCTATAGAATCTTCACTACAGACCTATGATCCATGCTTTGATATCCATAGTTTGAAAAAGTATAAATGTAATGAAGAACTGACTTGGTATCATATTATGTGATGACTCAAAGCATTAAGTTCCTTTTGTTGATGTTCATTAAGAAAAATGACTCCCGGGGCACCTGGGTGGCTCAGTCATTAAGCGTCTGCCTTCGGCTCAGGGCGTGATCCCAGGGTCCTGGGATCGAGCCCCACATTGGGTTCCTCTGCTGGGAGCCTGCTTCTTCCTCTCCCATTCCCCCTGCCTGTGTTCCCTCTCTCGCTGGCTGTCTCTCTGTCAAATAAATAAATAAATAAAATCTTAAAAAAAAAAAAAAGAAAGAAAAATGACTCCCCTCGCCACCCCCCTCCCAAAAAAGAAAGAAAGACAGAAAAGAAAAATGACTCCAAACCAAGGTGGTACAGCGTGGTATCCGGCGGTCTGTCAAACTTTCATTTATACCAGCCAAAACACAAAAATCAAACAAAACATAGCAAAATCAAATTAAAAAAAAAAGTTTACTTTTGCCAAACTAAAAGCTGAGAGCCCCTACTCGTTTAGGTATTGGCACAGAATCACATTCAAGAGCGATAGCTCTCACGCACTGCCTCCACCCATCATAAGCAGATCAGATCCGATGGGGTGAGGACACAGAGTTCACTGGAAAGAGTATTAGCTTCAGAGTTAGAGTATGTGAAAACACTGGAATGATTATTTAACTTCCAGAAGCCTCTGTAACTTCATCTTTAAAATTAGAACCACTAAAATTAGTACTCAGGGTTTCTGTGAGAATTAGATACAGAAAGTGCGCAAAGTCTGAGAGCAGAAGGCTCCGTGCAGTTCAAGTTACTGGTGCACAGTTTGAGCACAGGAGGCTCTTTGAGGATCTCACCCATGGGGTCGATGCAATCCCAAAGGGGCCAGGACATCGTGCACGTGCAGGGATTTTTATGTGTTCTTCTTTACTATCTCAGTATGTTTACCTACATGTTGGGTTCTTAGCTTATTTAAACTCTGAATGGATCCCTAGTAGAGTTAAGCCGATCTAGTTTTCACCTCTGCTTTCAAACACTGATGTGATGGGACCTACATAGCATTTAGTGGCTATCTCCTTCATTTTGCAAGTGTCTAACTTCAACTGTAAAGAAACCCCTTGTCAGCTCTACACTTTTCCCTGACTAAACACCTTTTCCTGCCTAAAAGAAAAAAAAAAATGATATACTGATGACTTTCAGAGACAGTGGTATTTTGAAGCAACAAACAAAAATCACTCCTCAGAATTATACCTATATGATCACCTAAGGAAAGCATATTCTAGAGCCATTGCTTCTTACTTTTTCTTGTTTGATTCTAAACTGAGCAACAGTAAAGCAATATTGTGTTGTTGAGGAAGCATGGGTTTTGAAATCAAATTGGCCTAGGGTCCATCCTGTCCCCACCACTTAAAAATTGCATATTTTGTTCATGCCTCCTTGTGGCTCTGAGTCTAATTCTCTCATCATACTGTAATTTGAATAATACCTGCTTGCTGTGATGATAATGTGCCTAATGCAATATACATTTTCCACAAACTGCTTCTGTTTTGGAGATTCAAACCTTCCAGAGTTCTGGCTCCCAGCCTGGAAGGCAGCAAAGTTGAAAGTGCTGGATACAATTAGTAACTTTGTGCATCTTCAATGATAATCCTGTATCATTGGTGCTCCAGTAAGTGTAATACAATAGACTGATGAAAATATTCTTTTTTTTTTTTTTTTGTATTTTTGTTTAAAAGCTGTGTTTTACATTAAAGGCACACAAGTCTTGGGCAATAAAAGAATCACGTAAAATTACAAATGAGAAAGAAAAATTTTCCAAAACCTCATTAAAAGAAAATAGGAATAATTTATACTTCAGTGTAAAAGCATAAAAAAAAAATAAAAGCATGGCACTGTAACTGTATATACAGGCATATGCATGTGGCATTGTGGGCAAGTTTCACTCCACTCTGTGCTGTAGAAAATAAGTTCCATGAGAGCACCAGGGTGGCTCAGTCAGTTAAGTGTCTGCCTTCAGCTCAGGTCGTGATCCTCGAGTCCCCGGATTGAGCCCCACATCGAGCCCCACATCGGGCTCCCTGCTCAGGGGGGGAGTCTGCTTCTCCCTCTGCCCCTCACCCTGTTCTTGGGCGTGCTCTCTCTCTTGCTCAAATAAATAAAATCTTGAAAGAATGAAAGAATGAAAGAATGAAAGAAAGAAAGAAAGAAAGAAAGAAAGAAAGAAAGAAAGAAAGAAAGAAAGAAAGAAAGAAACTTCCCTGATTCTATATTGGGAAATACCATTAGTGATTGCATTATTTTATATGAAATCACTTGAAAATATCTAATCAATTCTCTACTGAAAAATATCTAGAAAGCAAAGCTCATAGAAGTAACAGCATAGGTCCCACAGCTGAAGAGTACTGAGAAAGGAAAATAAACCTAGATCTTCTGTCCTCAAAGTCCATCTGACCCCCCACTACAGAATATTGGTTTACATTCCTCGCATAGCATTTCCAGTTGTTTGAACGCATGTCATTGACCTAGACACATCATTCTAGGTTCTGAAAACCAGGTTAATGTTGTGGGTTTTATGGCCCATTCATTTTTGCCTTGTCACTCATATAAAAGAAGGTTCTTGCCAATACAGTTGTAGCTCTGTGTGCATAAAATGTGAAGACATTAAATGAAAACCCCTCGTTTTACATAATTCTGAAAGTTAACATGGAAAATTCCACCATAAAAATGCCCTCAGCTGCATTAGAATCATTAGCCCCAGGCTTAGTTTGCACTGAACTAAAATGAGCAGTTCGAACAATAAAACAACGCTCACCGGTTGCCTGGCATTGTGCAGACCCAGTCATAAAGTGCATGTTATGATGTAACACCCACTGGGACTAATTAGTCCCTTTTATGTACGGAAGAGCACAAGCTGTGCAACCTTTGGGAGCTCTGACTACTCAGAAAACCTTCTATTCCTCTCTCCTCCCACTCTCTGCCCACAAGAGGGATTCTCCCATCAAGCCTCCATTTGGCTAAGAGAGAGAATAGAATCTGTGGTAATTGATAGTCTCTGTTCTGGCTTGAAGTGGAGCAAAAGCCTACAATTGTCACTCCTTTACTCAGACATATTTAATGGGTTCCCACTGCCTACGGCATAAAATCTTTAACATGGCCCCAGGCCCTCAAAGATCCCACCCGCTTGCCTTCACGGCCTTGTTTTCAGCACTGTGTCCTGATGACTGCTCTGTTCCTTCCACCAAGCCTGAATATTCATAGCTTCCCAGAAGCCAATCTTCCCACCTCACCTTTCTGAACATCACTGCAGCTTCCAAAAATGCCTTCCTACCTCTTCTGCCGACGTGAAGTCGGTCCCTTCACACAGGTTTTATGCCACCTGGTCCCTAAGGACATCCCAACTACCTTGGGCTTTGTAAATGTCTTACTTACTTATTAGTAACACTTAATTGCTCCTAAATGCATCTTTCTGAGGTCAGTTTTATTTTCTGACCACACGTTATTTTTCTCTGCCAGGAAAAGAATTGTCTTTTACTCTGTCTCTAGCTGCTGAATTTCTGACATTTCTTCTCTTAGGTGTTCAAATAGAGTGATTCCATTTTGTTTTTTTTTGGACCAGAGAGCTTAACCTTTTAGGATAAAGCATTTTGCATTACAGTGACTTAGGGGGAAAAAATAAGTCTTTTTTCTTACAGAGTCACAGGGAGAAACATCTTTAGTTTCATCCCTGTTGAAAAACCTGCTTTATCCTGGGTCCATGTCAGTCCATCTGAAACTCCTGAACCCCAATTAGCACCTCTGAGTGCAGGTAGTGCTTGTAACACTCATGAAGACAGTCTCGGATAAGAAGAGCAGGTAGTTTCATTGTATTTGGTCACAAGAGAAGATATAATCCCCTCAGAAGATCTCTCAGGGCCCTTTTTACCAATGAGATCTGGAGGAGAAACGGGGCTGCTGAGTATGACAGTGAAATGTTGAACTTTTAAACAGCCATGCTGGTTTAATACCAGGAATATTTAAAGAGGCCTTTAGCTATTTTGCTGTTCTCATATTATAGGCAAATAGTCATAGTTTATCTTCTGCTGGGCTGCTTTAGGGTCTTCTAAGCCAATCTCAATAGGTAAATATCAATTGTTCAGCCATAAAAGTCCATAAAAACCAGAGTTCCAGAAAGAGCATTATGTTTTGCATACAGTAATGTGTTTGTAAGTGTTTTATAAGCCCTGTGCAACAAAAATGGAAGTGTGAATACCAACAATATGATATTTCAGTTACTCTCTGGGGCACTTAATAATATTAGCAATATGTTTCAATCAAGCTCACACTACATTTATTAAGGAACTTTATGTGGTTTTCTTTTTCAATTTGAAGCTAATAATACATGGCTAAAAAAAACTCCAAGTAAATGTGTGGCATCAATCCTTGTATACCAGCTGATGTTTACAACAGCACATCATGGGACATTACTTCCAGAATGACTTGAAAGCCAAATCATGAATTTAGAGGGCTATATGAATTCCCATTATCAATTTTCAACAACCCAGACAATTCTACAGGATATAAACTAAAGCAACTGTATATCATGAACAAGGACCCCAGTCCATTTATCTTGTTAATTACCCCTCAACTACAATTCTCCAACTAGACCCTGGCAGGTAAAGAAACAATTTTTAATCAATCCAATTTTAATGACACTCAGGACATTATTCCTCACCCAAATGGATATACCTCTTATCCTTTCGCTAACAGAAGAAACATTGAGTTTGCTTCTCTTTACCAACAGATTATCAATCTAGAATGGGTATACCTATGAGGTATTCAATAATTTAAGAATCAACACACCTGTAGTGTTTATTTTAAATCAGATTTTTTGGATGGTTCCAAATTTGGTTATTCTATGCATACATCATTCCTTTTTACAAGACCGAGGTAACAGACAACAGAGGTAGTATATCCAGATCCCTTGAGTCCCTCTTATATTTCTGTAAGCCCTTCCCTGAGTTCTTCTTAATGGTTTACTTCTGAGACTCTTTTCCCGTGTGTGGCCCACAGACGACTAGAGTCACTTTCCCCTGCAAGCACAGAGTTTAAATCCTTTTGGTGCAGACTTTAGCCAACAACACAAAGATCGACTGGTTAGGGCGTGAGACTTCGGTCTCTGGCCTCAGGACTTGGTGACTCCTGAAGCAAATCTCGCACTCCAGAATTTTCCAGTGAAATCAGCAGAAATGGCCTTCTGCTGTGCTTTGCCACAGATCATAGACTTGTTTGGCTTCCTACCCTTCCTAGTCCTGCTTCTCTTTTCACTAGTTTATCTTGGGGGTTCTTCCTACTGAATCACTTGAATACAAACGCTGGCTTTGAGTTTTGCCTCAGGGGAACTTGAAGTAAAATAGCTTGTTTTACATAAAGTTGTCTGAGTATTAAGTACAATTCTTTGTCTACCAGTAAAGAACGATACAAACATAATTTATCAGTGACTCCTTTGCAATAATAATTTTGGTTACAGTTTCTTTTGGAGAGAGCGTGGGTTTAGGAATTAAACCAAGGTTCAAAGTCAATCCGGGCAGTTCACTAGCAATGTAACACTGGAAGCATTAATAGTCGTTGGTTCCTCAATTCCACTGGAATAAATCCCCAGAGGAATGTATTGAACATTAATATGTCTAGCGTAGTGCTTTGTTCATTATCAAATAGTTCTCTTTGCCTGAGCCAACCCTCTACTTGTTTGAAAATGTTTAATCTACCAAAAGTATGATACATTCAACTTAACAGCAGTAGGAGAGTCAGTTTATTTATTCCATATAGGTTAGACCATGTCATCCTGACTATTGATCGTTCAGGAAAAGACGGGATTTTAAGAGGGTAGGAGACAGAAAGGCATAAGGTTTAGAGGCATTATGCTTCTGAATGTGTCTTGACAGATAATATATCCTCCTTCTAATCCAGGAAGCCAATACTATTTTCTACCTTTTTCCTCCCCCCTGTGGCAGTATCGCCAAACTTGAATAGAAATGTCATTATAGAAGCAAAATTTTTAAAACTCCAGATGTCAGGAAGAAACGCAGCTTTAAAAGTTTACAGGGAAGTCAAAGCCACTTGATATTTATTAGAAAGGCAAGCTGCTTAATGAGTGTGTCTATGAGGTAGGAAGATTATATTGCTCATGTTATCTTGTAGTTAAAATTATTTGCCCAACATCTGTGATCCCTTCCTCCTTTCTCACAGAAATCCATTTTGTTTAGGTATCTAACCTTTCTTATGCAAGTCCTTGTGGTGAGAGTGAATCTGAATTCAGCTCCATCTCCTTGAGAGGGCATGAACATTCGAAAGATAATGTCATGTTTATTGATTTAAAAAAAAAAAAGTACATGACCTAACTCGGGCAAATAAATTTTGGGTGACGTATTTCTAAGTCTTTTGAATAGGTTATTCCTGGAATTTGAAAGCAATCTGAAGTAAGTTTCTTACCTCTCTCTTCCTCATTTTCATGGGAAGTTATCAATCGCATATGAGTTTAGCAACTGTTGCAACCATTTCACAGTTGGACTAAAGACGAAACACTGAAGGAAGATGCAAAGCCCAAAGAATTACAGAGAGATAGAATTAGAGCACTCAGTTCCAAAGACAGTCATTTCTCTATTTGTGTGAGCTAATACGTTTCCATATTTTCAAAGTCGATTTGATAAAGTCAACAAATTACAACCTTTGGTAACAAATTATAACCAACTTGGTGAATTAAACTGCATGAATGTATTCCTTCACAGTTCTGGAGGTCAGAAGTCTGAAATCAATGTGTTGATGTGGCTCGTTCCTTCTGGAGGCTCTAAGGGAGGATATTTCCCATGCCTATTTCCCAGCTCCTGGTGGCTCCTGGCAATTCTTGGCATTCATTGTTATATAGACACATCCCTCCAATCACTATCTCAGTTTTTTTCACAGCTTTCCTTCTGTGTACCTCCAAGTGTCAAATCTCTTTCCTCTCTATTACAAGGACAACAGTCATTGGATTTAGGGCCTGCCCTAAATCCTGAATGAGCTTGTCTCAAGATCCCTTACTTAAATCTACAAAGACCTTGTAAGGTCACATTCACAGGAACCAAGGATTAGGACTTGGAGATGACATGTCTTTTTGGAGACGCACAATTCAACACACTACAGTTGAATTTTTGTTTCTCACAGACACAACCATTCTTTTTGATAATGGACTCCAACTTAACTCAAATAAATAATTCCCTCATTCTGTGGCATAACTCCAGGATCCTGGTCTTAAAAATGATAGAATTCTACAATTTAAATTTTGAAAGGGCATTTTTGGTCATCTCATCTAATGTTCCCCTTACCATAAAAATCTCTTCAAGGAGTTCCTAAACAACAGCTGTCTGATACTGGTTTTAATTACTCTGAAATGTATATATTTTTCATGACATCTATATCACTACCAGAAAATTTTAACCATTTGAAATTTTCTAGGACCATAAAACATATCTTGCTTTTTAAGAGCCCAGATTGTGTAGCTTATATATATGAAAGAGCATTTTAGATCCTTATTGGAGCCATAAAAAAAGTACGTGGTACTAAGAGTAATCTCTGAAAGAATGTATTGGATTAACAGATGGAAGAGAAAAATGTCCACTTCGGGCAAGCAGTTTAATTTCTGCATAGTTTGCTCTATGTGAGTTTACCATTAAGACTTGATAAATATAATATTTGCTACTACTATACGTACTATAGGTTAAAATGAAGTTTGTGGACTTTAGTAAATGAAAACTAAATGCTCATATCCTGTGGTACACAATGAAAGGAGGGAGAGACACAAAACATCCAGAAGTAAGACAGATAGGATAAATGCCATGGATTTGAAATTTTTTCTGATTTTAGAATCTTTTATATTTATTCAATAAATACTCAGAGGTATCAGGTCATACTTCCTGCTATTTCCCTTCAAAACGATTACAAAAACAATTTGTGAGGCTCTTAAGAGAGATAAAATCAGATTTTTCAGAAATATAATATAGTGCCAAATTTCTGAAAACACCTTTTAAAATTGTATCGGGTCAACAGAATGCATAGATTAGGAAGTTTTAAATATGAACCATTCGAACTGAGTCTCAGGATAGAATACCATAATTCTATGACTCTAAAGATACAGACATGAACAAAACTCTTGCCAAACAATGCTCAACTCATACCTCCAGCCAGTTATCCTCAAAGTTGAAACCATCTCAAAACAGATGGCAAAAATTTAAAACTAAAAGAAATATCAACAGATATGTTAAGAAAAGTTGAATCAATGGGTCCTTCATAGAGGATTTGGATTCAATTACTGTCTTTACCTCTTCCAAGTCAATGATCCAATTACTAAGTTAATTTTTTTCCATATAAAATAAAAGTTCAGATTCATTTTAAGAAACACTGGACTCTCCACTACATACCTATCAGAATGGCCAAAATCTAAAGCACTGACAATGCCAAATGCTGACAAGGATGTGGGACAACATGAACTCATGGCTGGTGGGACTGCAAAATGGTATAGCCACTTTGGAACATAGTTTGGCAGTTTCTAACAAAACTATCCTATGATTCAGCAATCACACTCCTTGGTATTTATCCAAATGAGTTGAAAATATATGCCCAAGAACAAAAATTTACACAGATGTTTATAGCAGCTTTATTCTTAATGGCCCAAACTTGGAAATAACCAAGATGTCCTTCAGTAGGTGAAAGGATAAATAAACTGTAGTACATCAGACAATGGAATACTATTCAGCACTACAAAAGAAATGAGCTTTCAAGCCCTGAAAAGACATGAAGAAACTTAAATACATGTTACTAAGTAAAAGAAGCCAATGTGAGAAGGCTACGTACTTTAAGATTGCAACTCTATGACACTTCGGGAAAGAAAAACCATGAAGACACTAAAAAGATTGGTGGTTGCCAGGGATTAATGTAAGTAGAGGGATAAATAGCTGGAACACGGAGGACTTTTATGGCAGTGGAAATACTCTTTATGTTTATAATGGCTACATGTCATTATACATTTGTCAAAACCCATAGTATGTATATCAAAGGCAAAAAGAACCTTACTGGAAACTATGAAATGGGTGAGAATGGTGTGTCAATGTAGATTCATCAGTAGGAACAATCAGTTCTCTGGTTCAGGATACTGATAGTGGGAGAGGCTATGGGGGATGGGGTGGGGGGGAAGTGGCGGGATAAGGAAGGAAATATATGGAAGCACTGTATTTTCCACTCAGTTTTGTCGTAAACCTACAACTGCTCTAAAAAGCAAAGTCTATTAAAAAGAGAACATGATCTATAAAATACACTTTAAAAATAATTTCATAGGTAGTTCTCAAAAATAAAAACATTTTTCTGTATTTTTTCCAGGCTATTTTTTGTGCATAGTATTTTTCTTGCTTAATATTATATAATACTATTATTAAATAATAAATATTATGAAATGATAATGCTATTTGTTAGCTCTATAAATACTTCTGTACATATTATGGTCCAGACACTATTATAGGCAGTCAGAATACAATTATAAACGTGAAAGAAAAACTTTGTTTTCATGAAAGCTGAATTTGAAAAGAAAGAAAATACCCCCAAAAGACATGTCTATAAATAAATTTTAACTTGCTGATCTGTGTTGTGCAAATATAATGATAATGAGTATAGGGTTTATATGAATTAAAATTAATTCCCCTAGTTGAAAATAAGAGATATCGCCCCACTTCTTTTTTTTTTTTTGTACATTAGAAAGTTGGTAATTTACCTTAGAAACCGATAATTTTAAGTAATTTTCTATCTTTTTGAAATATATGCAAATCTTTTTAAAAGCTAAGTAAGGCTCTTGACAGCTTTAAGACCCAGGGGTGTCTTTCTCAAGGACCAGGGAACCATTTTTTGAAATGCAATCATCAAAAAATATAGTGTCCCTATCTCCTGGTTTCTGTGGGATGGTCGAAGCCTTCAGTGGGCACCATGTTTCAAGTTGCAAAATATCTCTTGTCATAAAATGAGAGGTTTGTTTTTCCTTTGGATAAAGCCAATGGCGTAACACAGACAGTGATCATCCCAATTACCAAGTGAATTTAAGATGAACCCTGTATGACAAATAGCGCTGTCAACTGCTTTTATTTGAAAACTAGTTATTGTTTATCTTAAAAACACAATGCGATGGGTTGTATCTGCTTGAACATATAGAAGGATGAAGTTTCTTCCTGTCTTTAAAATCTCTTGGTGATATGCATCAGATTCTGGTTTAATGCTTCTTTAACAATAAAATTGTGTTTTTTCTCTTCTACTGTTGTGGAGAGGTTTTCTGGGTTAGGAAGATATTTTGTTTTTAATTACATTTCCCCAACATGAGATAGACAATTATGTAACAGGTCGTTTGTGGGGTTGCGAATTCAGAGAGAATGGTCTGTAAAATTCTCTAGAGAGATGATGTTTGAGCAGAGATCTGAATGTTAGGACAGAACTAGCCATATGAAATATCTGTGGTGAAGAGTACAAGCAGTGAGAATAGCGAGTCTCCTAGCTCTAAGACAGAGAGAAGCCGAGCTTGTTTAATAACACAAATTGGCCAGTGAATGTAACCTTTAGAGAATGACAAAGTGATGACAGATAAGGTGAGGAAGATAAGTTGCAGCCAGGTTAGGTAGGGTTTGCAGTCATTAAAAAGAGTCAAAAAAAATCCTAAGTGAAATTGTGTGTTATAATCTGGCTTCTGTGCTTAAAGATATTACTCTATCTGTTTTATATGGACCACGAAGGGGAGAGAACTTCAGCGAGAAGTTGATTCAATGTTTATTACGGTTGCCCAGGCACGAACCAGGACTACAGTAACAGTGGTGGATGTTTAGTGAGATGGTTGAATTCACAATAAATTTTGGAGGTAGACACTCCATTTGGACATGAAGACTAGGAAAAAGAGGGAAAAAGGAATAACTTTAAAGTCTTTGGCCTTTCTGATTGGATGAATGATGCCATAAAGAGCTATTGCAGACTGAGGAATATTAAAGGAGGTGGGGTATTGTATTCCAGCCATGGAGTGCTTGAGACATGCATTAGGTATTCAAACAGAGACATCAAGTTAGTAGCTAGAGATGAGTCTGGAAACTCAGAAATACATTTTGGGAAATCAACAGTTTAAACTATATTTTCAACCATGGGTCTGAATCATCTAGAATAGAGTAGAGGTAGTAAAAAAATAAATAAATAAAAATGGTTGATGCAAACTGTGCCCTCAGGCAAATGAACACTTGGAGAACTCAGGAAGGGGGAGAAGCCAGGGGAGGAGAATAAAGAAGAGTCATTAGAAGAGTAGTAAATAAAACGAAATTAGGATGTTTTCCGTGCCAAAGTAATAATTCTGGTTTAAAAGGAAGTTGTCAATTTGGTTAGAAACTGTGTAAGTTCAAGAGTGATAAGGACAGATATTTGACATTTTTATTTAGAAAGTTGGTCATTTGGTGACTTTGATGAGATCAATTTCAATGGAATGACAGGGCAGAAAAATCTAAATTGAGTGGAATTAGGTGAAGAAAAAGAGATTGCAACTATAGACAGCTCTTTCAGTAGCTGTTAGGAAACAGGACTTTAAAAGAGAAGAGAGTTTTGTTACTTATTTTTTAATAGAGATGAGTGTAGAATGACATATATTATCCAGTAGAAAAGGTGAAAACACTTATCAAAAAAAGAGAAAAAGACAAAGAGCAGAAGAAGCTAATACAGCAAAATCCTTGCGTAGGTTAAAGTAGTGAGAGAATGCAATATACCAAAGGAAGTTCTGGTTCTAGCTACAGTGAAGGCTGTATCCCCATTATAACAGGACAGGGTATATGGGTACCATTTTAAGTAAATATATTGATTCATGTGACTCCTATGATCTTCCTTTTCTCAGTGAAATAAAAATACATAGGCCAGGTTTAAAGGAAAAAGAGGCAGGTATAAAATAGTTGTCTCAGTGTTATTTTTCTTGGAACTGTAGTAGGATTTCTGGGTAATGTAAATAAACATAACTTTATGATAGATTTTTATATCTTGATTTTCAATTAATGCTTTATCACAGGTAACTTTCTTGCTTTAAGATAAAATTCACAGTTTAATTCTTAAACAATGCAAATCTTTAGTTTGATAGCTGTTCTGATATTTACCAATGGTTTGTTGAATTTGGAAACATTTTCCAATATTTTAGTACTAAAATTACTGTAGTTCATGAATATTATTAGGCATGATATTTTTTTCCCCCTGTGTGTCATATCATTATTCCTTCTGTTGGTTTTCCCACAGTGGTACTAAAAGGACCACAGTGTGAGCATTTATGGCCTTTGATATACATGTAGTCAAGTTAAGCTCTCAATGGTTTACATCAATTTACCCTGGCACCATAAATGTATGTGATTGTTCATTTTACTTCACCCTTGCCAGATTTGTTTAGTAGTGTATTGCTTGAGAATTTGTTCAATGACCTGTGGTGTCTTAGTTTGTATTTTCCCCAGGAGCAGACATGAGGCCAGGATCTTAGTGCGAGTGGCTTATTTGTGGAGGTGATCAGGGGAGTATCAGTAGTGGAATGGAGATGTGTGAGAGGAGAGACGGTTACTGGTAGCCAGTAACCGGTGCTTTATTAAGTCAGTTACCTCTGTAGGTAACTGTAGTTTAAGCCCACTGGGAAGACCGGGGAGCCAGGGTAAATGGCATGCCTCGATGTTATCCCGATGACACGGGGAAGCAATTACAGTATTTATACACAAACGCCTGCTTACCACTGTTGAAGCTACTCCTGGTGCCTTGAATCAACTGGAACTTCACTGGAAATTCCCATCTGCACCATGAGCACCAGAGCACATTTTAACAGCATGAGAGAGTCACCATGCAAAGGAAGACAGATAGGAGCAGCTAGCAATTGGCAGGAGATGAATGTGGGCACTGACAGTATTAACCACACACAGTATCTCGTTTGCACTGCTTTTCGATAAAATAGCAACAATATGAAAAACACAAGATCGGCAGGATTTGTTTAGCCACCGCTATGTACCCAGCACTCTGCTGACCCTGCCACATCCAGTCCCTTCTCTTCCTTTCACCTCAGATTCCAAGACCCTAGCTACTTTGTTGTCTCTGTTGTTGACAATATAGATATTTTCAGAGACCTTCCTTGTTTAATTCTGTAACCATAATTAAAAAAAAAAAAAAACACCTTACCACCATCCTTGATGAATGAATGAAGGAATAAAACTTATTCTTCTATTCATTTCATTTCTCTTACTTGAGTTCTAATTTTTTTTTACTTGAGTTCTATTTTTAATTAATTTTCAATATCCTCAAGTTTTCTCTTTAACATACCTAGATGAACCATTCATGAAGCATACCTGGGTGAAATATTTTCTGAGACTCCATATAGGAAAAATTTGTTTTTATTCTTTTCCAACATGATTAATAACTTTGTTGGATATAAAGATCTTGTACATAGTAGCCCCACTCAAATTCTACCTTACTTTGATTGGATTCTGAAAAAAAAAGAATAAGAAAAAAGGAAGAAAGAAAAAAGAAACAAAGCCAAAATGATTTTGGGGTATGTTTCTAGAAAACTTTTTTTCCACCTTTGGAAATTTTTGGTATTTTTTTCATCGCAGAAATACAAAAAGATTTCTTATTTATGTATTTGTCCTAAAACACTTTAATTAGTTTTTAAAATTTTTTAAAGATTTTATTTATTTATTAAGGGGGGGATGAGTGGCGGGAGGAGCAGAGGGAGAAGCAGACTCCCACCCGAGCTAGGAGTCTGATGTGGGGCTTGATCCCAGGACTTTGGGATCATGACCAAAGGCAAAGGCAGATGCTTAACCAACTGAGCCACCCAGGTGCCCGTTTAATTAGTTTTTATTTTAATTTTCCTCTCCTTTTTTTAAGTACAGTATTTTTTTTTCCCTTAAAGGCTTCTACTCTGTTTCTTCTATTTTCTCCCATGGCCAGACCTAAGAGGTATATGTTGGAATCCTAATATCAATTCCCCCCAAATATTGTCTTTTAAAATAATTTCCCAACACATAACTTTTCCCCAGTATTCTGGGGTTTTTCTTTCAATTGTGTCTCATTGTTGAAGGAGTGTATCTCGGGTTTTTCCTCTAAAATACAAATTTGAGACTGCTGCTATTGCTCCTCTGTCTGTGCATATGTGCACTTCTACAGCTCCCATGGCTCGCCTGTCTTCTGCTTTACAAACCTAACGTACACGCCCTTTATTAGCGGACCTGAACTCAGAATTATACGGGTAAAGGAATTTGGCAAAATTTAATCCTAGATTGCTCTCCCACAGATAACAGTTTTTTCTTGTGATAATCGGTTGTTCCCTGGATGTTGTTCAAAAAGATACTGCCCCAAGATGGGCTGTGTGTGTGGTTTTTTTTTTATTTGCGTGTGTATTTTTAAGATTTTATTTCTTTAGAGTTTCATGTATATGTTTTAATTCTGTATCGTCAGCTTCTCTAACGGCCACATTTAAAAATTTTAAGCCTAAAGTAAGGGGAGAGAAACTCTCAAAATAATTGATCCCAATGTTCTACAATTACGTAAATGCATTTTAGGTTTCAGCAGGGCGTTAAGATAACCACACACCACTTTGGGCCCTGCCCCCTTCCTTTAAACATGTAAACAGAGAAGAATGACACAGACAACAGCAACACACTCAGAATGAAAAACAGCAATATGCTCTCAGTTAGGTATGAGTCATCTTGGAAACTGAGGATTCTTAATATGAACACAATTCAGAGGGACTGTTTTATGCCATCTCCTGTTTACTTAGAAAAAGGACAAAAGCCATTTTACAAAATTTTTTAATCATATTAAAATTACTATATGAATTTTGTCTTTCTTTCAACTATATGCTTAATTTTCATGTTCCCTCAATGACTATGTCTAATACCCAACCTATGTCAAAATATATCAATGATTTAATTTAAAAAAACTAGAAATAAAAGTACATTTTAATTACGAACTTTACAAAAATATGCACTTTTAGGGTGATAAAAGTATTTCACTTCCTATAGTAAATTCTTGTCTAGAAACTGGAAGTCTGGGGACGGGAGGGGGTGAGAGGGTACAATGTATATGACATACCAACATGAAAAAGCAGTGACAATTTTGGGCTTTGAGCTACCTCATTAAGTCAAGTGGGAAGAGACAGTATTTTTCAGGAAAGAACACAATTAGTTATAGTCACTGGGAACCAGGACTTCCTGCTAAAACAGGATAGAAAAATGCAAGCAAACTCCTTGGAAATGAGAAAATGCTCAATGATCAGGCCTGGGGCAAGGTCTAAGGCGGGCATAGCATCAAGAGTCACTTGATGGGGCAGCTCTGATACTGGTCTGTCACCACTGTACCAAAGGATGAGTCACTAAATCATTCTTCATGTAAGTCAAGATTGTGCTAGAGATAGAGTCAAGACAGATGGCTCCATGGATGGGGAATGGCTGGAAAACAAACAAGTCCTAAGTGTTTCCAAAGGTTAATGGAATGCACATTGTCCCTGAAAAATGTCTTGATGAACAGCTGATAAAGTTATATTGAGAAAAGAAGTATCGACGGTGCCAGAAGGATTAGCTTGTATGAGTAGGTAAAAAAGACAACTTCCTACACTAGACAGTTTCATGAGCCACTAAAACCTCAGAAACTTCTGTATTATTCCTCAAGCTTTCATTCATATATTTATTCAAAGCAAATTAATGATAATTTTTTTCATATCAAACTGAAAATTCCCAGAGTAAAGGGATGGGAAAAGAGTGTTTGTAAATGTTAAAAAAAAAAGGGGGGGGGATTTGAAACTCTCATCATTCATGCAGCCATGGAAGTGCTGAAGCGCTTTTTTGTTTTGGTTTGGTTTATTTTTTGGCTTGTTTTCTGCCTTTATTTAGCATGGTGTTTGTAATTACTGTGGATTTTCAAGGAATATGCGTAGAAATTTTACTTAGGGTAAATATAAAATCAGAAATGAGGAAGAGGAAGAAAATGCCAAATGACTGTATTCCTTAAGGGGTGGGGTACATTTCATGGAGTCAGGGTACACATGAAGACAAGAAGGTTAAATGCTAAATGCAGGTACTGCCTTCTTTGCAATATATTTGGAACCAGAGAATGTTATGTACTAGACCCCTTGAAAACGTTGTCTATGGCCCTCTCATTACCTTCCTGCCTCTAGAAATAGTCTCCTTGTGCACAAGGTACATACAGCTCTAACGCTTTTGTCCTTCAAACTGGAATAGTTCCTTAGGTTGTCTATGCACGGGTAAAACGAGAATCAAGCTAAACACAAACATGTTTTTTTATCAATAAATTAAGGTACTCAGGCTCAACTGAAAAATGAGATTTCATTTCATTCATTCCCCAGCGTTTTCTGGTCTGAAAAATGCAATTGGTATCATCAGTAAATGAGTCATGTTAGAAGAGGCCAGACATTCAGTACCGGAAGCCTTCCTGTGCCCTGTTCAGATAATAAAATCCTCTAAAAAAGCTATGATGTAGTCTGTCTATGTTTTTCCCTCTTTCATAAAATTCAGGATATGATTCAAGGCAACCAGGAGAGTTCAGTTTGGGATAATCTTAATGTTATAAAGCCTGTGATGACTGATTAAGAATTACGAGCTTTATTGGTATAACCTTTCAAATATCCTTCAAAATTCTTCCTATAGATTAAACTTGGTATGCAGGACTCTATATATGAAAGAATGAAAACAAAAGATACATCTGACTTTCTGAATCTGTTATAAAAGGAATAAGTCAACAGGTGAAAAAGTAGTGTTGGAATGAGGGAAAATCATAACAACAAACATTGATATCAGGAAATCCAATGGGAACACATATAAGCCACCTGTCCTAGCCAGCACCACCCCTCCCTAGAGTAAGACGAGCCTCTGCTTCTGCCCCATGATTTAGATCAGTGCTTCCCAAACTTGAATATACATACTCAGAGATACGGTTAGAATTCATATTCTGATCAGTAGGTCTTCGGTGGGCCTGAGATTCTACATTTCCAATAAAATCCTAGGTGAGGATTTCCCCATCACAATACTATTAATATTTTGGACCAAGTAATTTCTTTGGGGGCCACAACCTGTGCAATGTAAGATGTTTAGCAGCATTCCTGCCTTCCAGACACTGGTCCCACTACTGTCCCTGACTGGTTACAATTAATCAAAATGCTTTCAGATATTTCCAAGTATTCCCTAGAGGACAAAATCATCCCCATTTGGATGTCCTAGGTGATGCTGATGCTGCTGGTCTTGAGAGCAAGGTTTTGAAAGGGAACTACTTGGGCTTTCCATTAATTATGCTACTCTACACAGAGTAAGGAGCCTGTGGGGCCAACAGAAGAACATATTCTGATTCTATGCTTGTCTTCTTTTTTTCTTTTCTTTTTTTTTAAAGGTTTTATTTATTTGACAAAGAGAGAAAGAGAGAGAGAGAGAGGAGTGCACACAAGCAGGGGGAAAGGGCAGAGGGAGAGAGAGAAGCGGGCTCTCCACTGAGCAGGGAGCCCAATGCGGGGCTCGATCCCAGGACCCTGAGATCATGACCCGAGCCAAAGGCAGCCAGTCAACTGACTGAGCCACCCAGGCGCCCCTGAGCCCATGCTTGTTTTCTCGACCAAGTTCTAGGTAACTACGACCTAGGAGTTTTCTGCTAAAATGATCTAGGCCTTCTTCTAAAATTTATGAGCCCTCTTTGCTGGATCTGTTTTCTTAAGGACTGAATGTATCATTGATGTGTATGGACCTAGGACTTCAGAGGAGAGGGCCAAAGGGAGCCACCGTGAGGAGCTGTAGGCTGAGCTTGGACATGAAGGCAGAATGTCCACATGTATGCCACCCTACGCAATGGAAGAAGAAATGAAAAGCAAAGAAAATGTTATGGAGGAGTTGCAGGATGGAGGTTGAGAATGAATCCCCTTCATACTGCCATGTTTTCTATAGAAACTCTTAAAAGTCTGAAAATTCTAAGTTCAAGTTTGGCTTTCTAGTTGATTATAAATGTATGCTAATCAGAATAGAAGGACAAAACATACTCATTTAATGATTCTTCTTACTTGATTTATAACTTTAAATGTGTTATAGATGAGCCCCATTTATTCCTTTGCCTGAGGCTCCACAAATACTAGGAGTTGGCTTAGGTTTCAGGGCTGGTGGAAAATTCTTAGTGTACAATGCCAAGATAAGGTCCTGTTCAAGGGGAAAAACAGAATACCTTATTAAATAAGAGAAACTTAGGTTGCTTTATGTTGGGAATCCTAAAACAGCAGAAAACTGAAGCTTAACTGGGAGCACATAGTTCTTGTGAGTCTGTCTGACTCAAAGAGCATTTCCTTTGTGCTATGCCAAGCATTAACAAGTTTTTCTGTAAAGTGTCAGTAAATATCATCCTTTGCAAGCTGAATGGCTCTGTTGCAACTACTCAACTCCACTGTAGCTTAAAAGCAGCCATAGATAAAATATAAATGAATGGGTGCAGCTGTCTTCAAACTTTCTTTACAAAAACAGACTATAGTTTGCTAACTTTCTGTCGTATTCCTCCTCAAGACAAAGAAAGGGACTTTTAAGTAACATGTTAGTGGGGCATAATATTAAGAGTTGGCAGACAACTTCTCAACACATGTTAAAATCAAACCATGTACTGTGTGAGCAATACAGATAAAAATACAAAAGTAGATTTTTTGGTAACATATCTTTACCTTCATTTTGCCTACCTGGCCTCAGCATTTGACTGCAATAGTATTCATCTTTCATTTAGATAGGATCATCTCTCTGTAATGATAAGTGGAGGTGTTCCGCGGTAATGTGAGACTAATAAAGACATACATATAAACATAACCATATAAATAACCAAAGATGATTGAATGCATACTCTCAAACTAAAACCATATATAATGGATGTTCAATCACCTAAAATATGGTATGAATGAATTAAACATCAATAAATAAATGAACTGAACGTCAGTGTTTAATTCTTCTTTATTTGGAATTGGTGCAAATCTTTAAATTAATGTCACTAAGAGACTAACATTACCTTTGGTCTTGTTCAAATCATTTATCCATTTGTTTCATCAATACATATCTATTGTACTCTTCTTAGCTCACATCACCCTATGCTAGGATGACACTTTCTAACATTAGATTATTTATTACTTCTTGAAGAGAGTTTTTAATCTTTGTTTACATGACCTATTTGAGGTTCATTCAAATATTAACCCTTCATTAACAATGTTTTTAAAGATGTTAGGTCCCTTCATTATACTCTGTTGAATTCCTATCATCAATAACTTAATAGGAAAAAGTATCTCCTTGGTGTTTTCTTAGTACCTTTTTCTCTCTTTAGCTGAACTCTCCATGCTCTGTGGGGTTAATTTCTGCTTTTTTTTGTGCCCAACTTATGAGTGCTGTATAGCTGAACAGAAGGGACGTGGGTACTATGATCTTCTGTTGGAAAGGAGTAACTTAATTGCAATATGAGCTGAAAACGCATTCCCGCTACTGGGAAGAAGTATAGAAGGAATCCCACTTCTGATATAAAATCATTATATATCTTTCCTGGTACCTGCAGCTCACCATAAGGTGGGCCACCAAGGCCATTAAATAGTAATATAATTAGTAATATAATTAGAATTGTCCCTTTCTTCATTCTGTAACCACCTCTAGTTTCTTAATAATTCTTGTACAAGAGCCGAAAGATATTTGCTCATATTAAGACATCGAAGAGTGTCTTTTTTTAAATAGAATTTTATTTTTTAGAGTAGGTTTAGGTTCCCAGAAAAAGTGAAAGCACAGAGATTTCCATAGACCCTGTATCCCTATCCATGCATAGCCTCTCCCATTATCAATATCCCCTACGAAAGTGATGCATTTATTATAATGGATGAAGAGTATCTTCTGGCCTTAAGACATCCATATACAACCACACAACCATGATCTACATACACACACACACACACACACACACACACACACACAGAGAAAATAAAACCCAAAAAACAAAAACAAAAAACAACCAAAGAAAAAAGAATTAGGGATTGAAAATGAGGGCTACATTCTCATTCTCTATCCTTCACTTGCAATATGCATCAGGTCCTAGCATGGAGAGGAAGGCAGGCCGATAAAACATTTGCAAGGCAGTGAAATGTTTTCAGGTTGAAATATTCAAAAATGCATCTGCAAGGCCAAGATGAAATATATTATAAAATACACCGAGAAAAGTGCTCCCAAGATAGAAAACCAAGGTTCCTTGCTCATTTCTACCTAAAACAGCTTTAAGGTCTTCATTCTTCTTTTTCTGTAGCTAATACATTTCCAAAACTCTGCAATTATCACACATGAGTAAAGCAGGGAAAATGTGCTATGCTTTCTACAGCACTTCTCAGCCTATCCTTGATAATAATAATGGTGATGGACAGGAGTTTTATTTCTGGAAGCACAGCCACCATGTAAAACCAAATTATCAGATTTCAGGGCCAAAAAGAACATTTTGTTGGATGTAATAGTTATAAATCATTCCTCTCTAGAATACTGGAAGTTGTGGCTTTTAGCAAAGAAATATATCAAATGTAGTTTAATATTGATTTTTTTTTTCCTTTGGAAATGCATTTCAACCAAGAGGACCCCAAAGCTTAGTAAATCTACATGTAATTCTTATTCAGGCTACAGTTACACTTTCCCCCTTATTTTATTGAGAAATGTTTGTGACAGTTCATTCAATTTATTCTCCTAATCTGACTTTCTATTTATCGGAGTGCATCATGGGGGACTGAGGCCTCAGATTCATTGGGAACATCAGAGTATATACTGAAAAGGAGTGAATAATCCCCTGAGTGAGTGCTCTACAGCTCTTGTGAAGCTCCTTCCTGGAAAAGTGTCTTATACATTGGTTACCATGTGTGGTCATGTATGTCCCATTGTGCCATTTATCACATGTGGTCTCATTACTCAAGACATAACTGATTGAACTAGGTGTAAGTGCCTGGACAGGAAAAACAAAAATCTATCAATGAGCTGTAAGGATATCTTATTAGGTTTTGTCTTAAAATACAGAGGAATATTAAATCTAATGATATATAGATGTCATAAAGAAATGGGAAGTGTGCATAAGCATAAGGCTTGAAGTAGAATAAACTTTATTTAAACACCTTCCATGGAACTCTCCAAATAACATTTATAAGCAAGAAAAATTATTTTCATCATAATACAAATATAGGAAATGCTGAGTTAAATAAAGTTGAATGGATTAGTTTAATTTAAAAGTTTCTCAGAATGTTTAAAATACAAATACAGGGGCACCTGGCTGGCTCAGTCGGTTAAGCATCTAACTTTTGGTTTCAGCACAGGTCATGATCTCAGGGTTGTGGGATCGAGCCCCACAATGGGTTCAGTGCTTAGAGGGGAGACTGCTTGAGATTCCCTTCCCCTCCCTCTTCCTCTGCTCCTCTCTCTTCCTCTCTCTCTCTCTCAAATAAGTTAATAAAATCTTAAAAAAATACAAATATAAATTGTGAATCTCTATGGAAAGTGATGGCCAAAATTTTGTCGTAGATCTTAGGTTGCTTTTTAAATGAACTTGTTAAAATATCATAGAACACTAGATTCACATGAATACAGAAAATAACGAAATAGGATATGAGAGATTGATTTTAAAAACAACATCAGAGTCACATTGGATTTAACCAATGTACCCCACATTGGTACAAGAGGAGAGGGGGCTAAAATAGGGAGCAAGAGAAACAGGCTGCAGGGTCATAGCACGATACGTCATCACTACACTACTGCTCTGCTTAAAAGATCTTTAATGCTACTGTATTGTGCTTCACTTTTATGAAGAGTTGTTCTGAAATCTGAGAACCCTCTCTTTTGCTCCATTGTTCTTATGAAAACACTCATCAACTGAATATGTTAGATCAATATAGGGCAATGTATCTAGTTCAAAGTTTCAGCTGAGAAGAACCCCCTTTTGTTCTAATTGAGTGACATTTCAACGGAAACCTTTAATGGATGCGCAGGGTATGGCTAAAACAATTACAAACTTCATTATTGCCTCCTGCCTTTCCTTGAGCCATTAATGAAGAAAGGAGAAACTCCGAGGCAACTATGCCGTCTAACTTTGGAGCTTTCCTAATCTAAGCGGTACTTGAAGGTAGAGAAGAGTCAAGCCGTGTTCTGTCATTTTGGGCCAACAAACCAGGGCCTTCCACCGGGCTCAGCCTAATAGCAGAGACTACTAATTGTCTAACCATTAGGATTTTCTCCTTCCTCCTAAGAGAACACTCTTCACCACCACCACCACCACCACCACCACCACCATCACACACAGTTATTATAGGTGGCCATGTGCCCAGTTAAATAGTCCTATTTCTCAGTTTCCTTTGTAGATGTGTGTGGACAATGAAATATTAACAGAAGTAGAAGGGTGGAGATTATCAGAAAGCCCTTTTGGCCTTAAACTTTTTCTTCTGCCTGTTACCTAGAATGTGGGTGTGACGGCTTAAAGCAGCCGTACTGTGATCAGGAGAGAAAGGCCAGAACTACCATAAAAAACACAGATGTAACATATTGAAGTAGCTGCTGAACCAAAGCCAGAATCAACCTACTTTTGGATTTCTGATTGAACAAAGAGAATGAACTCTTATAGGAAGATTACTCTCTTCATATAGTCACTTTACTTTTAATTGAGCATTTTGAGGACTCTGTTTATAACTGCCTAACCCAGTTACTGACTTATATAAGAGAGGGTAGCTGATCATACAACAGAAAGGCAAACACTGGGGACCTAATGTGTTACCCAGACTGCTCCAAAGTTATGACCATAAGGAATTCATACTCCTGACAATAACTAAATTGAATACCCAGGTATTTGGGGATTATGGGGATATTTAGGCACAAGAAACATATTTTAAATTATATAGCTAAAAGTCCATTATGCCCTCAATTCAAACACACCCTTTTCACTTGGGTCCTAACTATTCTGCTTTATAGTCAATTTCCATCAGCTTGTTTTACACTTAAGGCTTACAGGACCCTACTATTTGGAGATATAACTTTAAAATGAAAGAGAAAATTTCTTTCTATAAAGTGGCATTTGTTTTCAGGACCCCGGTACAAAAAGAATAAGTTATCCCAAAGACCCATGTCAATACTGGGAAGATCCTGAACGTACCAAGTTCCATGCAACTTGAAGAGCCTAGCTAACACAGAGCAGACACTGATTTCTTCCCTACATCACCTTTGGAGGATTGTTGAAATTAAAACAAATGATGTTCAGGTTTTATTTTCATTTTCCCTCATGAGATGACCTGACTTAGATTTTTACCAATATTTGGAGAAGAGATACTGTAAGGAGGCATGCTATTTATACTTATAAATTATATCTCTATCTATATCCACACACATGCACCTCCAGGAAAGCCTATGACGATGTATGTAAAGGGGAAGAGCAGGCTGGGGAATGATGAGAAACTGCACGTTGTGTCATTCCTGTGTACTGTGTAGACGCCATTGATCAGCATTGGCAGGCCATTAATACGACCCACGTCCTGAGAGTTGATGGTCTTATTCTGACCCACTCAAGCTCTGGAATGGTGAAAAGCCATCTGGCTCTTTTGGTGCCATAAACTCTTATCTCTGGCTTTTCAGGCAACATGTTCTAACCAATTGAGGTTAATCTCAAGGACAACATGCCCCATCAATCAGGACATTTAATTTATAAGTAAACAGGAAACAATGGAAGAAAATTATAGAAAGATGAATTCGTCAGCGATCCCATCTGTTGTCCCTGGAATACAGTTTTGTTTGTTTGGTGGGGGGGTGGAGTTTGCCTTCTCTGTCAAGGTAGGTCCCTTTAATTTGTGTACGATTTCCAGAGCCTATGTTTTAGGTGGATTGTGATGAAATTCTGAGACCCCCAAAATATGCTTATATATTACTCTTCAGTTTTGTCTAAATATTTAAGTACATATTAGGGGATTGTAGAACTATATGGGGCTTCTGTTTTTCAGTTTCAAGTTGTAAAGAGGCTATTTGGTGGATAATAATAGCTCCATATATCAAAGGTGACTCATAGTGATGAAGTGTTAAATTCTTCTTAAGATCAAAATTGTGCTAGATTTCCCTATTAAAGATCTAAGATTCACTGGTGCTTTAAATAGATATTAAAATAATTTTTCTTGTTTCAGACTATTGAGAAATTATTTTTGTACTTTCATATGGCTTCAAATCAGTTTTCTAACTGTCATCACCACATTCTGTGAGCTGTGTAGGGTTGGTACAACCCTCATTTCACACATGTGGAAAAAAAAGTCCAGAAATTTTAAGGTGACTTTTTAGGATGACATTTTTTTTCTAGTAGCAGAATTGTAACAATAAGCCAGATAGCCTACTCCAAGTCCTAGGGTATTTTCATTTTACTCAAAGGCATCACTGTTATGCAGTGAAGCTTCCCTCTCCCCTTACTGCTACTTGTTAGATAAGTAAATTTACTAAAAGCCAAGTCTTTGTTGGAAACAATCTGGAAAATGTATCTTCTATAGTTACAAAACAACCTTAGAATAAAGCCATCTCTTCTCCAAGGAATCATTGTACACACTGTTGAGATTTAAAATAGACTATAGCTAATTCCATAAAATTAAGTCCTTTTTAAAGAGTTTATTTGATATCCACACTCAACCAAGAAACTTAGGTTCAAGGAACCTAGTGAAAACAACAAACGAACAAACTTTAAAGATTATTATAAAACTATCTTTCATTCACAGAAGATTGCAACTTTTTGTAATCTTCTTCTTCCACCCCTTTAGTTATAGGATCTCCAGAAATTCCTTTCCTGGGTGTGAAATTAAATTAATCAAATTTAAATAATTAAATTAAGATATTATTTAAATTAAATTATTTAATTAAATTTACTAAATGCTGCTCTCATAAATAAAAATAATTCAAAGACCTGATTTCCACACTTTCACTTTGTTCCTGATGCAAAGTATTCTCTTAGTTTCCAGGAGCAGAAAAACTAATACAAATAAAAAATTAGTTCCCATTAATCTTAATATTCCAGCAAAAGGAGAAAATTAAAGGAGAACTGAGTTCTTTCAATATACTATTTGGTATAATAAAATTATCTGTCTCCACATGATACCCATCTTTCTTCCTGAAAGCAGATACAGGCCTGCCTTGTTTTATTGTGCTTTGCTTTACTGTGCTTTTCAGATATTGTAATTTTTACAAATTAAAGTTTTGTGGCAATCCTGCCTCAAGCAAGTCTAGTGGCGCCATTTTTTTCAACAGTATTTGTTCACGCTGTGTTTGTTTCTGTGTCACATTTTGGTAATTGTCATATTTCGATTTGTTTCATTGTTATTACATTTGTTATGGTGATCTGTGGTCAAAGATCTTTTACGATACTATCGTAATTGTTTTAGGACATGATGAACTACACCCCTATAAGATAGCAAATTTAATTGATAAATATTGTGTGTGTTCTGCTTCACTGACTGGCCATGCTCCCATCGCTCTCTCTCTCTTCAGGCCTCCCTATTATTCCCTGAGACACAACAATATTGAAAATTAGGCCAGTTAGTAATCCTACAATGGCCTCTAAGTGTTCAAGTGAAGGAAAGAGTCACACGTCTCTCACTTTAAATTGAAAGCTAGAAATGATTAAGCTCAGTGAGGAAGGTTATGTTGAAAGTCAAGGTAGGCTGAAAACTAGTCCTCTTGCACCAGGTAGCCAAGTTGTAAGGGCAAAGGAAAAGTTCTTACAAGAAATTAAAAGTGCTACTTCAATAAACATATGAAAGTTACTAAAGAAAAACAGCCTTGTTGCTGATACGGAGAAAGCTTTAGTGGTCTGGATGGAAGATCAAACCAGACACAACATCTCCTTTCAGCCAAGGTCTTATCCAGAGCAAGGATTAGGCTAACTCTCCTGACTCTCTTCAATGTTATAAAAGCTGAGAGAGGTGAAGAAGCTGCAGAAGAAAAGTTTGAAGCTAGCAGAGATTGGTTCATGAGGTTTAAGGAAAGAAGCTGTCTTCATAATAAAAAAGGGCAAGGTGAAGCAGCAAGTCCTGACACAGTTTCTGCAGCAAGTTCTCCAGAAAATCCAGCTAAAATAATTAACGAAGGGTGGTTACCTTAAACCACAGATTTTTTAAGGTAGATAAGTAGCCTTCTATTGGAAGATGCCATCTAGGACTTCCATAGCTAGAGAGGAGAAGTCAATGCCTGGCTTCAAAGCGTGAAAGGACCGACTGACCGTCTTGTTAGGGACTAATGCAGCTGGTGATTTTCATCTGAAGCCAATGATCATCGACATTCTGAAAATCTTGGGGGCCCTTAAGAATTATGCTAAATATTTTCTGCCTGTGCTCTATAATTGGCACAACAAAGCCTGGACGACAGCACATCTGTTTATAACAACATGGTTTACTGAACATTTTAAGTCCAACATTGAGTCCTACTGTTCAAAAAAAGATTTTTTCAAAATATGACTGCTCATTGCAATGCAACTGGTCACCTAAGGGCTCAGATGGGGATGTACAATGAGATGGATGCTATCTTCATGCTGTTAATAAAGCATCCATTCTGCAGCCCATGGATCAAGGTGTGATTTTGACTTTAAATTGAAAATCTGGAAAGGATCCTTCTTTCTAGATGTCATTAAGAACATTTGTGATCCATGAGAAGAGGTGAAAATATCTACATTCACAGGAATGTGGAAGAAGTGGTCCTAACCCTCAAGGATGCCTTTGAGGGGTTCAAGACTTCAGTGGAGGTGGTAACTGCAGATGTGGTGGAAAGAGAAAGAAAACTAGAATTAGAAGTGGAGCCTGAAGATGGGACTGAATTGCTTCAATCTCATGACAAAACTTCAATGGCTGAAGAGTGGTTTCTCATGGAAGAGTCAAAAAAAAAAAAAAAAAAAGAGAAAAGTTTCTTGAGATGGAACCTACCCTGGTGAAAATGCTGTGATGATTGTTGAAACAACAACGAAGGATTTAGAGTATTACATAAACTTAGTTGATAAAGCAGCAGCAGGGTTTGAGAGGACTGACTCCCATTTTGAAAGAAGTTCTACTGTGTGTAAAATGCTACCAAACACCATCGCAGGCTACAAAGAAGTTGTTTGTGGGGCACCTGGGTGGCTCAGTTGGTTAAGCGTCTGCCTTTGGCTCAGGTCATGATCCCACGGTCCTGTGATCGAGCCCCACGTCAGGCTCCTTGCTCAGCGGGGAGTCTGCCTCTCCCTCTCCCTCTGCCTCTCCCCCCTGCCTGTGCTCTCTCTCTCAAATAAATAAGTAAAATCTTTAGAAAAAAAAAAAAGAAGAAGTTTATGAAAGGAAGAGTCCATTGATGTGGCAAACGTCATGTTGTCTTATTTTAAGAAATTGCCACAGCCCCCCATCTTCAGCAACCATCACACTGATCAGTCAGCAGCCCTCAACAGGAAGGAAGCACCCTCCACTAGCTAAAAGATTATGGCTTGCTGCGAGCTCAAGATGATGGCAAGCACCTTTTAGCAAGTATTTTTAATTAAGGTATGTACATTGGTTTTTAGACATAATGCTATTACATAATAGAATACAGTTTAGTGTAAACGTAACTTTTTATATGCACTGGGAAACTGAAACATTCATTTGACTCACTTTATTGCAATATTTACTTTATTGTGGTGGTCTGAAACCAAACCTGCAATATCTTTGAGTTATGCTTGCATATACACCTGTGTGTGTGTGTGTGTGTGTGTGTGTGTGTGTGTGTGTGTGTATGCCTGTTGTGCATAGCTAATAAAATACAGTTGGAACAAAAGAAGTGTGGGGGACCTCAATCTATGTGATCTTAGAGCGCTTGAGTTTTAGCAACTGACTTGAACTAAAGAATCATTTTAAAAGCAATAGTCATTTTTCAGTGGAACCCTGCAGCGAATTCTTTTGTGATATGAATAATCCCTTCCATAACGCAAAGGCTCATCCCCTAATTCACATGTGTAATCAGGTTTCATTAATTGAAGCACAGCTATATAGGCATGACCTTATCTTTGTAACAGCTGTCAAATAAATAAATAAATGCTTATTTGCAGTAAGTTTAATTCTATCCCTCCTGGTTCAAGTGCAGAAGTGCACACTTGCTGAAGCACAGCTCTACACAATGTGTCAGACAGGTAAACTTCTGGGAAATAACAGTGTCAGACAGATCAGCCTGGCATAAAGCTATCAGCAAAGAGGCCTCTTTTTGAAATTCTAGAATTACCAAGCTGTAAATGCAACTGGATTTCAATTATGGGCTACAGGCTTTAGAGAAGCATTGTTTTGTGGTGGGCTCTTCCTTTTTTCTATTTATACACAGGAAGCAATCACTGTCAGTGTCAATGTGAAATATGAGTGGCGGTGATGTACAAATACTGAGATGGGCACACGGAAGACAGCCACAGTAGGGGCTCTGAAGAAGGGGCAGAGTGTTACAGGTGAGAGGAAGCTGAAAGTGACAGGTTTTGGCAAAAGATAGTTGGATGGAATAAAAAAAAAAGGGAAGGAGACCCTAGGGTTTACAATTTAAGAAGAGGTGACAATGCATAGAGAATAGCTTTAGAGGAAGAATGAATAGCTCTGCCTTAACCTAAAGCAATACCTGCCTAAACGTCATGTACCGCAGGCCTTTAGGAAAATAAGCTTAAAAAAGAATAAGAACAACCAAACAGTAATAACTGATAGCATGGGGAAAAAAGTTTGCTTTAAAAGCCAAGAGATATTTTCTCCTCTATTGTGTTTTGAATATTCTACAAAAATAGAAGTCTTGATCTTTTAAGAAATTTGGTCTTTGTAGACGGATATGGAACAAATGGGAAGTTGACTGTTCCTAGTAAAAGAACTGATTTTTTTTTTAAGATTTTATTTATTTATTTTACATAGAGAGCACAAGCAGGGGGAGTGGCAGGCAGAGGGAGAAGGAGAAGTGGGCTCCCTTGCTGAGCAGGGAGGCGGACATGGGGCTCAATCCCAGGACCCCGGGATCATGACTGCAGCCCAAGGCAGACGCTTAACCAACTGAGCCACTCAGGTGCCCCCAAAAGAACTGATCCTATTATGAAATAGAGATACTGACTTCAAAGAGCATGGAGTTGGATGGGTATAGACATGTGGAAAATCATGAAACAACTTCCTTCTGGCTGGGAAAAGCTTAACTGCAGAGAAATTGGAAATCTCTGTATCTCTGTCTTTCCTCCCACTATCTCTTTGCACTTGAACCTGAAGCTGCATAAAGCAAAATGTCAGTCTTTTATGTCAAAAAAAGGGACTAGAGTTAGATAGTTAGATATACAGAGTTAAACACACACTAGTACAATGAAAAGATGGCATTTTGTAGCTGGAAGATAAGTCCAAGATTTAGTTCACTACTATATTTTCAAGATGAGAAAACTATGAGCCAGAAAATAAAAGTGAGATACGGTGTCTTAGTGGTAAGTGATCGAACCATATGTGACTCAGGTATTTGTTATTTTAGAAGGCTAAGCATATTTTAAAATGTATAATATTTAGATAAATATTACTTACGTTATGGGCTAGTGTACTTCTCTGGTCTTCCTAGCTAACCTGTCAGCCCAAACTGTTAAAATGGGCTGAAATGCACAATCTGAACCAGCAAACTAAAGTCTGGGTCCATTGAAAGAGTAAAATAAATCCAAGCATTATGGGAAAAGTTGATGTTCAGCAATCCAAAGAGATAGGATGGTGGATAAAGAATGAGAATCAGCTTCTGTGTTGTCAGACATAAACGAAAAAAAGAAGGGGCTAGGGTCTGAGTAGGAAGACCAATCACAACATCTGAAGAGGTCAGGTAGGTAGGTCCAAGCCATGGTCCCCCTGGGATATAACTTCTTTCAGGGTAGAAGAGTGATGTGATGCTAACTTCTGTCTTTGTATGAAGGATTCTCCTCTGTATATACTGGTAAATACTAGCCAGAAAATATCGCTCGCCAAGGCGTGCTGGCTCTTTATAAAGGTATGATGATTGGTATGTGACAGATCAAAGAATGTGTGCAAGTGGGAACACCCACACATTGTTAGATTTCATTTTACCTCTAAAAAAAGTGATATCTTCTGAAGATCCCAATTTCTCTAAGTGAGGGTGTAAGTATGCAAATTGGAGAGATTTTGGCAGGATTAAATTGTTTTACATAAGAAAGAGGATTAGGGGGAGGGAAAAAAAAGAGATCCTGGAAGCTGAGGGAGGCTGAACAAGTCTCAGAGAGATACAGGAGAGAGGGAGTTTGGGGACAGGAGTGGGAGATCCTCTGAAATAGAGAAAGAAGAATATAAGGGGGGAGAAAGAGAAAGCAGAGGTACGTTCTGCAGAACTTTGATTTATTTTTGTGCTGTGGGTTGTAACTTGCTTTTAATTCTCAAGAAACCACTTACTCACCAATGCTTTGGGGATTGGATTTATGCCACTTACTCGGATATGTGGAGGTGCTGAGGCAAATTTCCAGGTGAGGAAGAACAGAGGGTACAGCCCAAACCACAAAGTGTTCAGAAACAAACATGGGTTATCATGGGGGGGGGGGGGCTGCAAAGAGGCATAGTGATCACCATTGCAACAACTTGTTTATATCTTCAAATTTTACCTCAAATTTTAATTAAGCATTTTCTTTTTAAAAAAATATTTTATTTATTTATTTGACACAGAGAGAGAGGGAGAGAAGGAGAGAGAGCGCAAGCAGGGGGAATGAGGGGCAGGGCAGAAGGAGGCTCCCTGCTGAGCAAGGAGCCAATGCGGGGCTCAATCCCAGGACCCTGGGATCATGACCTGAGTTAAAGGCAGCTACTTAACTGACTGAGCCCCCCAGGAGCCCCATAATTAAGCATTTTCATTGTTGGGATTTTCAATAAAGCACTTACTTTATTAGAAAACAAGTATATGGAAATCTGTGCTTCATCTTTACCTCCTATCTCTTGGAAACCCAGTCCTACAGAACAGGAAACCGCAGAACTTAGGGAAAATTCATTTAATAAAGGCATAGAGTTTAGAAAAAAAGATAATCAATAGATCTTTGCTCCCTTGCCGATTGAGACTCAGGAATAGCTGTTAGATAAGCTTTGTTTAAAGGCTCAGCACAAAGGAGTTCATAGGTCAAAGGTATCTCATGAGGGAAAAGGAGGGAGAGGTTACAGCACCCAGGCCTCCTATGCTTCCTGACCCTGGGGAAGCAAACAGTATTGTAAGCAAACATTTAGAATACCCCAATTTTCAAAAGCCATGTAAACATTACCAGGAGGATAAGGACCTGAAAGCTGTAGCTCCTAAATAATAGTTCTAAAATAAAGAATCGTAGTTTCAAATACATTATAAATTAGTTTTGAACAAATGTTTTTTCCAGACAGGTGTGCTCAGTAGTTCTATACCCAGAAGTCACATGTCAGTGTATGTATATATATATATATATACATATATATATATATATATATATATTAGTTAATATATATATTAGTTAATATATATATTAGTTTATATATATTAGTTTATATATATATATATATATATATATATATATATATATATATATATATATATATATATAGTTTTATACCAAAGCAGGGCTTTTAAAAGTTTAGGAGAACCTTAAAAAAAAATCTTAACACTAGAAAAAGCATATTGCTTAAAGACAAGAAGAATGGGCAAAGTTTCTAGTGTAACAAATTTTGTGGAGTAAAAAATTATTAAAGTTAAGCATATATAAAATTAATATACATAATGTATATGCTAAAATAATCCCACAGATCTATGTGTTTAATGTTAAACAATGCAGCCCCATGAGATCATTCCACAACTGTCATCAGGGGGTATACTTCGAAGGGTATATTCAACAACATAATATAAATTTCTATTAAGAAAATAAAACACAACAAAACAACAATAGCACTCTCTACACACATACACAAAATACATATACACATATAAAGTGAATCTCTACAAAATCTTTTTGGTTAAAGAAACATAGAAACTGTAGGAAGTAATTAGTGTTCACATTCTGTGTAGATTGTTTGTTTATTCAAATATTAAAGTGTAACTTCCCTGCCTATGCAATATTTCTGTGCATGTAGTGCAAGATAAATTTTTTTTCCTCAGATCATTTAAGTTATAAGGGTTTCTTCCTGATTTTAGGTGATGGTATATTTCATTTTAAAAGACAACTTGCCATTCTGAATATTATTGGCATTACAAACCAAAATTGCTTTTGCTCTCCAAACTTGTTACAGGTTCTGTTTTGACCATTGCACAGAGAAGTATTTGACCTGATTCTAAAAGCTAGAAAGGAAAGATTTATTAAAGTAAGATCACTTCTGTCTGACCGCAGAGCCATAACTGGGACAGGGGAGAAGGTTGTGGAACTGAACACTACCAGTCCTCCGCAACGCTGGGTTGCTGATTCACATTTTTGTTGAAATCATTTTTTAAAAAATTACCTGTTTTCAGGATAAAATGTATCACTTACCACCAAGCATTGGTTTTCAAAATTTAATGTCTCATGAGATCTAAGAGAAAATCTGTACTTTAGAATCAAATCATATAATTATATTGGAGAAAAAAAGAGATTAAATACTGAATGATTTTCCCTGTCTTTTAAATATTGTAATGCAAAATAAAAGCATTTATTCAATACTGAGGTTCGTTGATTTTTAAAAAGAAATACCTGAAAATGTGCAATTGCCCTATTTTTAGAGTGCCAAAGTAGGGTGAAGGGAGAAACTGCTCTTTCTGTTATACAGGTGCAGAGTAACATTAATTGACCAACTAATACAAGCTTTAAAAAATGACTATTTACAAGAGAACCAGGCAAACTTGTTAGCTATGTTTGAAGATTTGAAGATATTGAAGAGCCTGAAACCTCACATGTCAAGCAGAAAGCTTACAGATTATTTATATTTTAAATATTTGTTGAAAATACTAAAAGTATGATAAAATGGTCTTTATTGTATTAATCTGACGAAGTGCCCAGGGACAAGCCTCTTTAACATGACTTTTATGGGAAAAAAAAAATTCAACAGCCTAGGATTTCAGACAATGTTTTTCTTATGTTTTAACTTGAGCATCCCATTGGAAAGCGTGTAATTTAAAAAAAAGTGGAGGGGCGCCTGGGTGGTTCAGTCGATTGGGCATCTGCCTTCGGCTCAGGTCATGATCCCAGGGTCCTGGGATGGAGCCCCATATCCAGCTTCCTGCTCAGCAGGGAGCCTGCTTTCCCTCTCCCCCTACTGCTCCCCCTCCCCCCACTTGTACATGCTCTGTCTCTGTCAAATGAAGAAATAAAACCTTTTAAAAAAATAAATAAAAAAGTGGATAATTACTGTGAGACTTTGTTAAAATTATCTTTACTCAGTGACCTTCTCTTTGACCTCAAATGCACGTAAGACAATAAAAGGTTAGCAATGATGAATATATCTACTATCTGTCAGCTGTGCAACACATAATAAAATATGTTATTCGTGTTATTAATTCTACCTTCTTTCATTGCTACCTCTATGTGGGGCTCGATCCCAGGACCCCAGGATCGTGACCTCAGCCAAAGGCAGATGGGTAACTGACTGAGCCATCCAGGCGTCCCTCTATCCAAGTATTTTTAAGGGCACAGTAACAAAAGCTGGTTTCATAACTTGTATAGTTCAGCAGCTTGCACAAAATAATAAAGAAACACATACCGAACTTCCTTCTAATAAACCAGATCAATAGGTGTGTATTTATAATTAATGGGAATGAAACCGATGCCTCAGAGAACCCTCACTTAGAGAACCCCTAAGTGTTTCCCTAAAAATGAGTTCTCATGGTCAAGCCTCTTTGTAAAATATACAAAAGCAAGATATTTTGGTCACAATTCTAAAAGATATTTTTCTCTTTCCAATCCAGCTTTCCACCTGTCATACTCCCCTTCCTCTTAATGTGACTGATATTTACGGAATTGGAAAGGTACAACGAGGTGATTAAAGAACACATACCTAAAAGTATATGAAGAAAAATAGTATATAATTAATAATTATTAAGTGTTTGCCACTCTGCCAAGCTCTTTGGAGATAATTTCATTTATTTTCCAGTAAAATACTGTGAATCATGTAGTCATATTGTTTAAAGGAAATTATTTCCAGAATAAAGGTAATTATGTTTAATTTATTAATATATGGAAACAGCCTATATTATTTTAAATGTCTATAATGTTTAAACTTTTGACTTTGATGGAACAGTAATTCCTCAATGGCAGATAAGACAGAAAGAAAATTTATAATTCATTCTAAAAGGTACATTTTGTTTGTTTTGCCCTAGCTACTGGTTCAAGTACCAATTTAAGTTAGGGAAACAAAATGGAAGAACAGCAGAAATATTTGTAAACTATCAATTTTGAGGACTTTTGGATGATAGAAAGCAAATAGTATTTATATGTAACATACAATATTGTGTATGTGATCTGTCCGTATATCTTACATATAAGATAAACCTCACATATAAGACACCAAAAGCAATTTTTAGTCTTTCTAGGGAAAATGTGGAGATACCACACATGTGAAGACAACAAATACACAGGACCCAGTGTCTGTTTAACATTTAACAGCATTGAAACCCCAGACAGACATGTGTGCATTTCCCTTCTCTCTGCGAAGCATATCTAAAACGGTGGGTTATATGCAGGAAGAAGATTCTTCATGGCTATAGGGCTTAATGGCTAAAGAGAGAAACCAAAAAGAACTTCACAAGATTCTACAAATTTAGAGCAGGAAAACAAAACAAAACAAAACAAAACAAACCCAAAAAACTCCAGTAGCTGTAGCATGAAATGAAGTATACAATAGTACTTCATACATAAAAATATTTTTGGTTTGTTTTAATCGAAAGATTTCACACCATGAATTGAATACTGCCTAAATCTGAGGAAACAAAAGGTAAAGTATTAGTATGTGATAAATGTGACCATTGGGAGAAACTAACTCTCCCCCTCTCTCAAACACATGTGCACACGCATATGCGCGCGCGCACGCGCACACACATACAGACACACATCCCCACCCAGCAGCCACATCTGTGCACTTAGCTAGTGGGAATGGCTTGGGGAATGGAAGCAGTGGGGCAGCTTAGAGGCTTTTCTCCTTTTTAAACCTCTGTTTCTCTTTAAAAATGTATATTGCTTCTCTTTTGACAGTTTTCTCTTAAAACGCTATTTTCGCATTTGTATACATTTAGGACGGTCACTTGAAAAGTTGCTTTAGCATCTGACCACTAGGGGGTACCCTCACTGCACACTTTGCTGTACAACTAGTGAGGCCGTGATCTCGACAGGGAGTGCAGTGAGATAAATTTTATTTTTGACTAATTTCAATTCTAAATTTGTTTTGCTATTTTTTTTTAACCTCCGACCCAAGGATTTGACATCATTGCAGTCTTCATTGTGAAACGCTAAGCCACTTTTTCTAAGTGCTGTTAATATTCAGACAACTTGGAGTGTTTCCTGAGGAGAACAGAATCTGAGCTTAAATAGCTCCTTCTAATTTTGCATCAGATTTCTGTTCTCTTCAGGCAACACATAAACCCTCATGGGTATATGGCATCAAATTATGTCAGTTTAATATAGTTGCTGCTATTCATCGTCTATTTAATGAAATAGCCAACATTGACTATGCTGCATAACATAAAATATTTAAAATATTCAAAATGTCCCTGTGAAAATAAAATCTGTTAGCCCATTTAATTTAAAAGTATTATTATCACTAGTGTAAAGAACTGATCTTGGATTTATTAATCTATTATGCCATTTAAAACATTCTTAACAATGCACTTCCATTCGAGTTTTATATACTAATTCCACTTAAAAGTGACAAACAGCTGGCCACAAAGTTCTCCTATGACTTCCCTTAACAAAACAATGACATACTAATTGATTGAAATTTATATCAAAAAACTGATTATAATATTTCCACGAGGGCAATGAGAGTAAATGAACTCTATTTCTTGTATTTAAGCAATTATCAATGCACAAATTCAGGATATTTAATACATTACCAATATAAAACTACAGATAGATATTTTAGTTTTAGAAAATGTCAGGGCTGATTTTGGAAGACCTTAACATGTGAAGAAAAGTTTAGTAGGTAGATTGTCCACATTGCCCATTCAGGTTTCTATATCTTTCATTGGCTTTGAGATATTTTAAAATTTTGTAAGTTGTAAAAAAATGATTAATGCAGGTAATTTTTGCCCATAAAATGGAAATTAATTGTTCCTAGTGGATTACAACTGATTATTGCCCTGCGGATGGGCCTTTTTTTTTTTTTAAATGTATTTGCAAATTCATTTCAGAATTTATTTCCTATGTATGTGTGCTTCTTGGGATTCTCCTCCGCATTAGTTTTAATTGTTCCCACATTCATCATCAAGTTAACATCTTTGACACATGTTTACCTTATATTTTTAAAAGACATGATTTTGCCATTAAATTTATGGTTTAAGTTAATGGGTGAGGATTCAGATCAACAAATATCAGGTTCCATTAAAAGAGAAACTACTACAAAATTTGAAAATAATTTTTAAAAAACTGTCTAATAAGACTTGCCTTTTAAATATATTAAAATATAGCATTAGTTTCACCTAGATAAACCTTTTAATGAGCCATTTTCCTTACTCAGCCAGGGCTTCAATAGCTCAAACACAAACACTAATAAATCCCCACAATCAATGTCAGTGTCATATATATATTTTTCAATTATTTAAAATAAGATGCATATGCATTTTAGATATCTGCAATATGCTTAGATAAGATATGCAGAAATATATATTAGTCCTGTCATACTATAATTAATTTGATCACCTTTCTCCTCTGATCCACCCCACCTCCCAACTTACTCCCTTCTGAATCCTATTGCAACAGTCTAAAATACACGTTTGTACTACAGTACAGGTATGGAAGATTTATTTCCTGATGTTGTCAAATTTGTTTTTCTGATGCCATAGTTATGTTTTGCTGTATGACTCGTAAGATGTTAAGAGTACTTACAAGAATAGATCCTCGGTGTTAGGGCATTATATGTGAGTGCAAAAGGGCTGCTTCTCCCTGGAGATGGCCCACATTAACAATTTCACCTTCGAAGAAATATTATTTCTTCTAAACTGAACAATTCTTGGGCCTCAGTCCATGACAGCTCAACTTCTGAAGTCAGATCAATGTAGCCAATGGTTAATGGCTGAGCAGCATGATGGTGCAAGCCAACAGAGCAGTTGCCCATGGCAACAATCTTTAGAGAGCACTGTGATATCACTGGGCTCCTAAAACATCACTGGAAATAAGAGCTGATGAACAAACTTTAGTCATCAGGTGTCAGAGGCCGTTAAGATGGGACTCTTACGGTGTGTCTTTAATAAAGACAAAACATTCAGTGGCACATAACACACATTCTAAATCAAGTACAAAACCTCCAATATGGGACTTGTAAAGCAGACGATTTTCAAGTAGTCCCTGAGACCAGTGGTTTTCAACTAAGGTCAGTTTTGCCTCCTAAGGGACATCGGCAATGTCTACAGACATTTTAGGTGGTCAGGGTTTGGGTTGATGGGGAAAGCTGCTACTGGCAGCTAGTGGGTAGAGGCTGGAGATAAGTTAAACATTCTGCAATGCACATGGCCGACCTCCATTAAAAAAAAAAAGATTCAGCCCAAAATGTCAGTAGTGTTGATATTGAGAAACCCTGGCTAATCAACACAATAATCTCTTGATCAGAGAAGGATGGAGTTAGAGAAGTCAGGAGGGACAATTGGTTTGGATTAAGATTTACTTGGAACTGTAATCCCCATCCTGGGGACAGGTTTTCCTTTGGCAAATCTCAGGTTTCGCTGACAGGGTTTTCAAAGAGTCTGTCATTGGCAAAAACAGTATTTGTCCCTTGAACTGGAAGAGTGAGACCACCTGGCAATTGCCCGGTGCCTGAGAAGAGCACATGAATGAAGTCACAGTTAGAGCCACCTACTCTTTTAGTCAAGTGAGAAAAGGTCACCGCGAGAAGGAAAGCAGCAGTTGTAAGACAAAGAAAATGCGTTCCTGAGGAGTTGTAATAGAATCCTTCCTAGGGGCTCTGATTAGATCTTTTTGAAATGGACTCTGCCCAAAAGTGTAGTGTGGATTGGGTTTGGAGCGCAGACAGGTCTTAAGGAGTCAGCCAGATTAGGCATACCTTGTGTTAAAAACTTTTCAAATGAGTGATTTCCAGGGATTGAGAAATTATTTTTCCCAAAAAGCTCAAAAGAGCACCCACTAGAGAAAGTACACCTTCCAATCTAACAGCAATAATGTCTAATCACCTTGGTAATGATCATGTGCTCTCTTTCCTCTCCTCCCTTCCACTGCTGTAGATCCGAAGGACCCAGAGGCAGCCTGGTGAGGTTTGACCAGACTTGCCCACTTCACTGTAGTCCTCTCTGCTTAAAGCAGAATGAAGCAGGTAGGGAAGAGAAGAATCATGTTTTGGACATTTTTTTAAAAATTTTATTTACTTATTTGAGAGAGAGAGCAAGCGCCCGAGCAGGAGGGAGGGGAGAAAAGGAGAGGGAGAGAGAATCTGAAGCCGACGCCCCATTAAGTGCAGAACCCAACATGGTGGGGGGGGGGGATTTGATCTCTGAACTGCAAGATCGTGACCTGAGCTGAGACCAAGAGTCAGACACTGAATGGACTGAGCTGAGACCAAGAGTCAGACACTGAATGGACTGAGCTGAGACCAAGAGTCAGACACTGAATTGACTGAGCCACCCAGCACCCATCCCTGGACATCTATTTTTAATTGCAGGGCTGAAACTGCTTTGAGGACCGAAGTTATTTTGGAGGAATTTTCAGTATCCAAATATATGACAAAAGTTAGGGATTTTATTCAAGGCACAAGGAAAAAGAGTCCATAATTTGAATTTGAAAGGGCAGTGGAGGAAACGAATAAATTGCTTTCTGTTTGTATCTATACGCTGGAAACAGATGATAGAGAACACATCAAAGGAAAGGAGGTCTAATTGTAGAATTTTCTTCGGCTAAGTGAAGTATGCAAGTTTGGGGTCAAGAAAGACATGATTTTCTTTTTTTATGACACTTTTTTTTTCTTCCATAAAATTAAACAATTTTAAGAATATCAGTAAGAAGGGGGGGCTTTTTTATCAGCCTGCCTGGGTCTTGGTTTGGTCCCTTTCTTTCTGGGACAATTCACTTGCATTTCTTGCTATATGAGTGTATGACAACTTATTTCTCAGATTCATTTTTTCTCATCTCCTTCTTGCTCACCACCAGATTTCTTTCTTACCCCTAGTTATTGCTTTGGATAAATTATTTCATCTACTCTCTGTGTAGGACAGTTCTTAATGCATTAATGATAAGAGTCATTCTTTTTTAAATTTATTAATTCCTTCAGTTGTAGTGTATGGAGCACACAGCTCTATGCAAAGAGCTAACCCTGATGCTATGTATTCAAAGGTAGATTAAAAAGCTCTAGTCTTTTCCCTTATGGAGCTTATAGTCTCTTCACGTAAACATAATGAGTCCCAACAATGTACTTATTATTGTCCTAGGCATTAGGTATACACAGGTGAATAAAACTAACATTGACTCAGTCATCATGGAATTTAAAAATCTAAAGTTCCAGAGTAATAACAGTGAATCATGGTAGAAAAAGAATGATCCTGACATCAGTTGGAATGCTTTTAGTGTCACAAATAAGCATGATAATTTCTGAGGGTTTCTAGTAGACACTCTGTATTATTAGAAAATTCATCTGAACTTTTCAGATAAGGCACAAAGGTGAGCAGCAAATCTTTTTAATGCCGTATGGGGCCAAAGGCCAGTGATTATGTAGGCAGATGTCCTTAAATCAGCTCCTAGTTTACTTTTTATTAGAAGTCCCAGATTCCTTGTTAACAGTAGAGACGCAAATAATTTCCCTTTGGTAGAAGAGATAATCCCGATGGTCCTGTTAGACATAAACCAGTTTTGTATCCAATCCAGAAATCTTTGCTTATACACACCGAATCTGTAATGCTCTCCAAACTGGCCATGATATCCTACTTGTTCCTTCATAATATATAAATAAAGCTTTGGTGGGTATTTATTTCATATGTATGTGAGTCATGATTTTTACCTCTCCGAAATTATACCTAACAATATCAAGTTTAAAGCAAATACTTTTTTTAAATTTAAAATCAATTAATTAACATATAGTATATTATTAGTTTCAGAGGTAGAGGTTAGTGATTCATCACTTGCCTATAATGCCCAGTACTCATTACATCAAAAGACAAATACTTTTATAGATACTTGACTAATAGGTATTTATTTCAATCAAGAATGGTTATTAAAATTTTATCAGTTTATTATCTATAACATCTATCAATGTGATAATATGTTGGGCCACCCTTATACTTAGGAGATAAATGTTTCAAAAGTGTTATTTTACTATACTTCTTGGTTCAATTTGGGGTAATACTTTATTTAGAATTTTTTGTATCTAAATTAGTACCTGAGTTTATTTATGTGTGATACTTGTGTTATTTGTTATTATAGAAATAATTGGTAAGCTTTCATTCCCACTCCACCCTACCATATTCTGAAATGTTTTAAGCAGAAAAGGGATCCTTTGAGCATTTGATAGAATTTTCTTTTGGAAAATTTTAAATCTGTAATTATATTTTCAACTTTTTTAATGGATATTGGACTACTCAATTTTTCTACTGGATATTAAGACACTTTTAAAAATAGATAGCTTTAGTACAGTGTCCGTTTAATCTGGATGATCATATTCTAAGCTATATATAAGATATATATGGTATTCTTTTATTAATTTAAATGCATTATAAAACAGATACTTATACATGTATCTATGTGTGATTCCCCCCGAAGAGTGTTTAGTGTGTGTATGTGTGTGTTTTATTTTAAATAAGGAATAATTGTAGGCATACTTTTCTGTAACTTGCCAGTTTACGTCTCAATTTAGAGTATCTCCCCCAATCTTTCCATGTCAATAGATGTAAAATAGACTTAATTTTTCTTTATTAGTGCATGTTTTACACAGAATTTTAGATTTAATCTGTTATCATTTTTATAATTTCTCTCATTGGATGTAATAGGATTTTCTTTTGATTTCTTCAGAAAATGAATGCCTGGATGGTTAATTTTTAACTTCTCTGTCTTATTTTAATACATTTATTAGCTATTTTAACTTGCCTTCCCTATTATATTTTTAATTACACCCTTTTTTGACAAATCCTTATCCTATATGGTTGTAAATTTAAAGGCTTGGAATATCCAGTGGGTAAGGAAAATAATGTACTGTTTTGTCACTCCCTTTCATTTTACATGGGTTTCTAATGTTTCTGCCCCAACTCTGATTTTTTCCATGCTTCCATTTTTTTTTTTTAAAGAATTATTTTTGCTTTGAGTAGGAGTCATTCCCTGGAAAAGCAAAGTGACATATTTCCACAGAAGGATTGTGGACTCTGTAATCACATTATGCTTCATATCACATTTTAAAAGTAACAATTAGAGGTGATGACAGAATGTTCCACAAAATATATATTACCTCAAAGTGAAGCAGGCTTAGTAGAGAAAACACTCGACAAATACCATCCATATTCCCACAATAACTCCAGTCCTTGATTTTGCATGCTAGCCAAAAAGTGTTAACACTTCATCAATACTCTGAATCGACATGTTCCTATGTTGAGTAAATGACTTTTTGTAGCCAAGATTATTTTTGGTTATAAGTAACAGAAACTCATTTGAAAATAATTAAGCAACAAACCAGGAATACAGGATATCTTACAGATTTCACCTGCAGAAAGCTCTTTCTGGGTCTGCAGGCAGGTACTAGGAGGCCACCAGCAACTGAGGCAACAGCTCTTTCTCTTTCTCTCTCACTCATGGCAACTTATCACTTTTCTCACTTACTGCTTTTATATATACTTCACTTATCTTTCTGAAGAGTGTTTTCTCTATTTCCCCAGGTCAAATAATCACTAAAGGTCCTGTTTTCATAAGCGATCAGTATTCATTCATAAGCCTGACAAGGAAAAATCGCACTGGAAGGTTACACAAGCAAGGAAGAATATTCGAGACTATTGTAATAGGGGAGAGAGACTGACCTCACCTCCACTGAAACAGAAATTCTAGGGGAGCTATTGGAAAAGCACCGGTAGATGTTTGTGGGGAGGTTGATCAATAAGGTGTGTTGAGCGTGATGAGTTATTCCTGAATCTACAAATGTTTTCCTCTGTGATGTGGCTGTGTTTGCTGATGGGTGCCCATTGAGTTAGGCTCCTCACCTTCCAAAGAAACTGAGAGGTACAGGTACTATCTTCCCTGATGACAGATGGATGGTTCTCAGGTTCTTGAGAAAAATGTCCCTGGGTTGTAAAACTGGCAAGAAGCTAGAGAAGATTTATATTTATATTTTAAAGGTGCAGAAAAAGAATTTTCAGTTATAAGTTTTCTTTTAAGATTTTATTTATTTATTTGACAGAGAGAGAGAGAGAGAGAGAGCCAGTGAGAGAGGGAACACAAGCAGGGGAGTGGGAGAGGAAGAAGCAGGCTCCTAGCGGAGGAGCCTGATGTGGGGCTTGATCCCAGAACACCGGGATCACGCCCTGAGCCGAAGGCAGACGCTTAACGACTGCACCACCCAGGCGCCCCCAGTTATAAGTTTTCTAAAGAAAGTGCTCTAAGGAAAGGGAGGTCAGTGGCCTACAGTCTGGACGTAATCTAGCTAATGTTCAGTCAGATTGAGGGGAGCTTTAAGGCCCTCTCAGTCAAGCCCAAAGTTGCAAGCATCTTTCAATCAGGATTCTAGATTCTCAGTTGAGTAAGTGGACTGGCTGAGGTGAGGTTAAGCGTCAAACACAGGCCCAATCAGAATTAGCTGTTCAAGTCATGTGACATGGCGTTCAGAAGAGGGCAGTTCTCAGAGGCATGGGTTATAGCCTTGCAGGTCTGCAAAGGCAGCTACTGCAAACATTTGTTGCAGTATGATTGTTTATTATTTCTCAAGCTTAAAGCATTAAAGTTATATCTCCCAACAAGACTATAGAATAAGAAATTTTAAGAAGCAAAGATACTAGTGAGCCTTAGTGCTGTGCAACCAAATAACAGAATGTGCATGGTAACAATATGCAGTCAACCTGGGAAAATATATGTAGTTTATGTATAATCTAATCTGTACCTAAGATTCTTCTTTACTTAATTTCTCTGAGATTGTATTATGTTTCTCTGAGACTGAATCTCTGAGATTTATTGGCCACAAGATATGAAAAGATTGACTGGTATTCCTTCAATAAATATATAAGTACATTGAGTCAAGAACTCTATTCACAGAAGAAACAGACCCCAAAAGGGCAACTGTAAAACGATATGGAAGAACAAAATTAGAGAGATGACAAGTGTTGTGGAAATAAAATGGAAGGTTCTCTATCTGGCAGAGCTATGGGAGGACAAGGGCAAATTCTCTGAAGGAGGCGATCCTGAACTGAACAAGCAGGGGAAGAGAATTGCGGACAGAGGGTGCAGAGGGAGTAAGAGCCAATATGGTGCACAGGAAGAATTACAGAACTTACTGTGCAACAAGAAATCAAACTGCACATTGGGAACCGAGACTGAAGAAGTAAGCAAGATCATAGAGGGCTTGTATATGTCTCATTAAAAATTCTGGAATTTTAAATGCAAATCATACCATGTCACATCAATTTGTGAAAACCTACACTAGCTCTTGCAGTTGTTTCAAATGTTGTTTTCATCATGGGATTCTTTGAAAATAATAGAATTCATGCAGCAGCCTAGAAAAAGAAATGAGTTGTTTGCTTGCCTCACCCCTTCTCCTGCTCCCAGGCTCTATCCCTGCTTCTCCAAGGCTGAGGACACCCATGGGCACAATTGTGCGGTAGCTGTCCAGTTGAAGGCTCTGGGATGCCGCTGGGTAGAGGATTGAGGGTCATAAGCCTCAAAGCAAGGAGAGAAGTATGGGGCAAGATAATGACCTATAAGAGCTCTCTTTAGATACTGGGAAGCATGAATAAGAGAACTAGGAAATGTGCAGAAGAGGCAGGGATACATTTAAGAAACATTTAGGAGATACACTTGACAGAGCTTAGTGATCGATGGCTCTGCAGAATGAAGGGTAGGAAGTAGTCCGGGATGGCTCTACCTTACCATTTAATAACAATGCTAGCATATTTTTACATACCAGGTCTATAGTTTACCCACGTTTTATGTAGACAAGTGGATCCAACGTATAGTGGGAAAGGGGAGTGTCAGCATGTCAGCAGAAACCAAGTTAAAAAAAAAAAAGATAATAAATAAATAGACCACAGGAGAAAAAGAACATAGAGACTTAAAACACAAAGCATACTTAGGAGATAACAACTAATTCTAAAAGATCAGAGTGGATGGAAATGGATCTCAAAACCTGTGGTTTCTTCTTCTACTTACTAACTACATACATAGGTCATAGAAGGATGACTGCAGTTGGGGATTGATGATGAGTTGGCACTAATATATTTTTTTAAGATTTTATTTATTTATTCGACAGAGATAGAGACAGCCAGCGAGAGAGGGAACACAAGCAGGGGGAGTGGGAGAGGAAGAAGCAGGCTCATAGCGGAGGAGCCTGATGTGGGGCTCGATCCCATATGCCGGGATCACGCCCTGAGCCGAAGGCAGGCGCTTAACCGCTGTGCCACCCAGGCGCCCCAGCACTAATAATATTTTTAACAATTTCCTGGACTCTTCAATTTTAGGTATCCAAAATGAATAAAAGTAGACACACCTGCAAGACTGAATATTTATATCGGCCAGAGTAACTCTATGATAGAACAGGCTGCACTCATTTTGCTACTAACTGGAGAAAAGAGTCAGTAGAGATTATCCCTGAACAAAAGAATATTTGTCTCATCTCGCTTACAACTTGCATTATGGAGCTATCTTTTTTTACTGGACATGAAGCAAGTGAAGTATGTAAAGGAAGAACTTTTCCTTCATTCACCACTATCCTCAGCACTTAGCTCAGTGCCTTGCGCATAATACCTGCTCAATGCAACATGGATGGAATGAATACACAAGAGCAGCCTTCTTACTGAACAGGCACTGCAATCTTCCTCTTTCCTTATTGACTCAGGAAATGTATTTTTCTTTTGAAAAAGAAAATTGAAAAAAATATACCAAAGAACAATATAAATCTTTCTCCAGAATCAGATGTGTTTCCAAATATTGTAACTTAATTTTCAAGCGGGCATATAAGGGCTGAAGGTCTTTTTTTTTTTTTATCTTTTGCTCTAATAAATATGAACTTTATGAAATCTAAGGGGGGCAAGACAACCACCAATCATAGGATAAATGCTTAAAGCTTCTTTTATTGTCTTTCAGCTGGTGCCCTTTGCTGAAGGATATCTCCTGTGTTCCTCTGTGACAGAGGCAGAATCAAAACATTTCATTTTATGGAAGCAATTAGACACACATCTGTTCCAGAACTTCCGTATTAAATGCTTGCCTGCATAGACCACGTGAATTTCAAAATGTGCATAGGCAACAAGGGAGGTTTTAAGTCATACTGATGCACAAGAACATGTTGTGGGATTTGGTCCTCTTTCACTTCGGTTCAATGGAAACACAACCTTTGATCCTTGAGTAGTTAAAAACCTATGGTTATCTCGGCTGAAACCAATCTAAGAAGGATTATAATAATTTTGGCTTTTTATATTTATTTAACATGTGGTTTAAAAAGATGTCTTTTCACCTCTGTATCCCTAGCATTGAGTTTAGTGGCTATTCAATAAATAATTGTGGAATGATTAAAAGAATGTATGTGTGACAATAGGAAAAACTAAGTCATTGAGATTCTAGATGTGTGAACATAGAGACTTTGAGGATGAAACCTGATTTTATCCTCTGTATTAATAATTAGAATAGTAAAATAAGTAGAGTTTAAACAAACATACACGTGCAAATAAATGTCATATATATGCAAATTGCCTATTAGCCATTCATTACCCCAAGTTGATTGGGCTTTAGAAAATAAGATTCTGGGTAAAAGATATAAAAGTATTTATGCAGAATCAAATAAGGTAAGAAAACTAAAAATTATATATATTTTTAATGCATAAGTGAGATCATTATATACTCTTTAGTGCAGTTTTTCTTTCCCTTTGTTGCTAAATTCCTGTTCCCTTTTGTTTTCCAACCCTATATCACCCTAGTCATAGGATTCACTTTAACAACTGGTTCATATTTCCCAATTCAGAGTAGGTTTTCCTCCTACCCACAAATATTTGAGGCAACTTCTTACTCTTCTTTGCTTCTCTACTAGAAATAGCTTCCCATCTAGGTATCGTAATTCTCCTCCAATAATTGGTTCTTCAGGGATACACAGTTCTCTCTCCTCCCACCACCCCTACTTTCTCCTGCTTCTCCTCTTCACCTTCTCCTCTTCATCTTCCACTCTCATTCTTGTTTCAGGTTTTAGTCATGTCAGCCATCATGATCATTTCAAAGAAGAGCAGGGTGTTCCAATTATTCTCTAAAAACCCTATTTCTACCACCTTTTTGAAAAAAACTCATATTATGATCCAGGTGGAAGAAGAGTTTCATGTTTTCTTTTCATTCCTGAGTTAAAAGCCTCATTTTCTACCCTCGGATTGCACTGAAACTTTTCATGCAATCCCTATTTCAACAATTTTCGACTTTTGGACTTCCAGTTGTCCTTGTTATATACTTTTCACTTCTGAACTGTAGGCTAGGACTGTGTCTTGTTCATCTTTAAGCTCCAGCCCTTGGTTTAGTGATTCACACACTAAGAATCTCCATAAATGGTTGTTGAGTGAAGTAATCAAGAACCAATGAAAAGGCCAAATTTATTGCTCAACTTGAAATTCTTATAGAAAGTTAGAGCTATATTTAGATTCTGACAGAAGAATCTTTAACCTTTTTCCTTTTCCCAAATTTATGATTGTACAATAAATGGATTTAATTAAATGCTAAGAAACTATAAATAATGACCACGAGAAAGATCAATAATTCAATGGCCATAGTTTTTAGGAAAAACAATTTTATCCATGCCTTAGGACAAGACTTTAAAATGTGGAGCGTTTGGGTGACTCAGTTAAGTGTCTGCCTTCGGCTCAGGTCATGATCTGAGGTCCTAGGATCGAGTCCCCATCGGGCTCTCTGCTCAGCTGGGAACCTGCTTCTCCCCCTGACTGCTGCTTCCCCTCTTGTGCGCACTCTCTCAATCTCTATGTGTCAAATAAATAAATAAAATCTTAAAAATAAAATAAAATAAAATAAAATAAAATAAAATAAAATAAAATAAAATAAAATAAAAATGATTTAGGTTGGGGGTGCCTGGGTGGCTAAATCAGTTGGGCATCTGCCTTTGGCTCAGGTCATGATCTTCAGGTCCTGGGATTGAACCCCTTATCAGGCTCCCTGCTCAGTATGCTTTTCTCTCTCCCCATCTGCCCCTTCTTCCTGCTCATTCTCTCTCTCTCTCTCTCTCCCTTCTCCCAAATAAATAAATAAAATCTTAAAAAATAAAATAAAATGATTTGGGTTGTTTAAAAAAATAAAATGATTTGATTGCTTAATGATACTATATTTGATGATATATAGAAACTATTTGAAATACCATTACAAAACATTGAATTGAAAACTATATAAAACATTAATTAAAAAATAAAAGTATCTGCCCATACTGTCTTCCTTTACTCCATATGCCTTTATTTCTATCCATGCACTTTATATTTCCCCCTGTGCACTTTATTGCACACATAATAAAGTAATCAAAGAGGAACTGAATTTTTCTTTTAAGGATATTAGAATCATTCATCCGTTCATAAATTATTTAGTAAATACTAAATATATTTTACATCTAACCAAACAGGCATTTAAAAAATGTGTATGAAGTGGATTAGTATTTTTTAATTCTAAAATGAACTACAACAATTTTCATTTTTAGTATCTAATTTATTAGATAATGACCATTGATCTCTTGTCCCTTTGCTACTCATGGTCTTTTTGAAAAGCTCTCATTGTAAGCTCCTATTCTCTGTAGTTATGGAACTTAGCACACTCTTTGCTTTCTAATATGTCCTTTAGTTAATCTTGTTGTTAATTAACGGCAACTACATTGGAGACCATTTGGGAATGTGTATGTTAATAAAGTTTGTAATAAATGAATATGGGCATTAGCAAAGATTTTAAGCCATAAAATTGTAAGCATGGCCTCAGAGTCTCTTGAGAGAAATGAGAACTAAGAACCTATTAGATGGTGAGCTATGAGAAGGTCTTCTAGTAATTGAAAATGGCCCCTGGGTTCTTCAGATGTCATACAGCATCATACTTGTGACTACTTTAAAAGCCCCCTTTTTTAAGTCTCTCTGTGAAAATCTTGCTTGATTTGTTAACCTCTGAACATTACTGCCTGGAGTGGAGAACAATTAGATTCATTAATTTGTTTCCCTTCTCACTTGATTTAATACATCCTCAGTAATAGAGCTCACTAACAATTGTAGTCTTGACTTTAGTACTTATTAGCAAATTATACTTTAAGCTGAATATTAAATTATCATTGAGGAATGTGAATAAAAAGAGAGTAATTCAAAGCTGGAAAAAGAAATAAAAACCTATTTTTGGCACATGCTTTCAGAGGCATAGGATTTATATACTCAGAATTGTTTGGGAGATACAAAACCCTGTAGCATAACTTTTCCACATTGTACTTTTGCTTAAACATAGCTTCTATAATGAAAAGAGATGTTTTCTTGAGTATAAATTATTAAATGATTCTGTCATGCCCTAAGGGAGGGATACTTCATATAGTTGATGGGTACTGATGAGCATTGAGTATTCTAACAAATTAGATCTGTCTCTAAAGAGCCTTGGTGGAAAGAGTTCTAGTTTACTTTGGTGGACAGCTAGTTTTGAAACCTGTTGTAAATAATTAAAACGTTGGATTAATAAACACATACGAAAGATACAAAAAGAGAACAAGAAACATGCAGGCTGAATTTGGACTCAAAGTCTGACCAAAGAGACAGGTGGAGTAACAAACAGAAAAGTCGCTTTCATTCTGAATACATCCATCTCTACAATACACATATGTGAGCTAGGGAGCAAAGATCAAAACCTGGTACCCAGGCAAGGTAGGTGTTGTTCTGGGGGACCTTTCCCACTTTCATAGGGAAGCCCAGAAAGTTACACCTGTTGGGGTAAAAGCAAATCAGCTTTATGCCTGTTTTCCACATTCTAACTTCAATGAAGTAAAACTGCAGTCAATTGTGCTGTGACTGCACACAGAATAGGATAGAATAGAGAAGAAAAGTGTGCGGGGGGAATGGGGGGAAGAAACCTTCCTAGACAACCTCCACATGGATTGGTTACATAGTCACACACGAAGCAGGTAGGCCAGTGACCGTCAAACCTTGCACTTCATTTGAGTTTATTCCAACCGCTGAAATACCATTTTCAAACAAATACTACCAGGCAGTTGAATGTCTATAGGCACACTAGGAAAAACAACTTGAATATGAACTGGGACTAATAATGAGAAGAAAGCAACATAGACATTGGATCTTTTAGCAAATTGACTTTGTCACCTTTTAAAAGTAGATGACGAACTTTAACATTATCAGAGGGACTATGAAAGTATAAAAATTACATAGTAAGATTTTAAAATAACCCAAAACAGAACTTCCAGACAGAAATACGATGACTAGAATTAAAAACTCAGGAGAGCGTTCCAGCACCAGCTAAGATGGAATAACCCAGTATAAATCCATCTCTCCCACTGATCTCAACTAAGATTGTGGGGCATTTTTCAAAAGCAACTACATGAGAACACTGAAGAATAAAGAACAGTGGATAGATTTGGGAGAGAAATTAGCTTTTGAAGAATGAACCGTTCTGTGGGGGAGTTTCTTCTTTATTTGCTTTCTTCTTCCTTATTTTTTGGCTTTGTCCCAACATTGGCCCAAGTAACAAACTCTAAATGAGGCACAGAAAACAAAAGCTCTATGAAGAATCTTTTTTTTTTTTTTTCTGGCTAGAGGACTAGAAAAAGAACCAGTCTGAGGGGGATCCTTGTTTTGCCTCTTTTTCATCTTTCCTCTCTTATATGTTGAAAATCCAAAAACGAAACCAACAGAACCAAAATATTTTACTCATAAACCATGAAAATGAGTCTCCGGTACCTGCAGGGTATGGAGAAATCCCTGAGTGAAGAGAGCTGGACATGAGAATCTTCTAACACCTTGTAAGATCCAACATAAATCTAAGGTTTACATATGAACTGTGCACACATGTAGGAAAACATAAGAAATATCACAAGGCTGTGAGAAGAAAACCATGACAGAAAGCTCCACCCATGTCTCAGACTAACCCTGGAGTGTCCTATATGTATGGTGAACCCAGATAGCCTAGCACAGTGCTTGAAAACTGAACTGACATTGGAATCGCTGCCCACATTAACTGTGAATTGAACCTAGCTGAGTTGACTGCCTATTAGAACGTACAAATCAGTATGATCTAAAAATATTTTTTCAGGCTCCAGAATCTCATAATATATTTAAAATTCCCAGAGTACAAGTCAAAAATTTTTAACACACAAAGAAAAAAGGGCATCTAGTAAGTTAAATAAATCTAATCAATTAATTGAATTCAGTTTCCTTTAAAAAAAAAAAGTCAACTCCTTAGGGTACTTGGGTGGCTCAGTCAGTTGAACGTCTGCCTTCAGCTCAGGTCATGATGTCAGGGTCCTGGGATCGAGCCTCACATCAGGCTCCTTGCTCAGCGGGGAGCATGCTTCTCCCTCTCCCTCTGCCCCTCTGCCTGCTTGTGCTTTCTCTCTCAAATAAACACATAAAATCTTTTTTAAAAATACCCACCCCCCCCAAAAAAAACCCCAAACTTTAAAGTAGCCATCATGATGTGCTGAATGAGATAAAGTTAAATACTCTTGAAATAAATGGAAAGATAAGTGCTAAAAAGATATTTTATCCTGAATAGATAGTACACAAGAGAACAAAATGGAAATTTTAGAACTGAAAACTAAAATATATGAAATATAACTAGGGCATTAATAGCAGAATGAAGATGACAGAGAAAGGAAAATAAATCAAAGGTAATCATCCCATCTGAAGAACAGGGAGAAAAGAAAAAACTAAAAAACATTAAACAAAACCATAGAGATTGGTGCAATAATATCAAAAGACCTAACATTTGTGTCACTTGTGTCCCAGAAGGAAAGGAGAAAGAGATTGGTGCAGGAAAAGTATTTGAAAAAATAATGGTTGAGAACATCCCCAAATTGGTGAAAGACATACATTACTGATTCCAGAAGCTCAGCAAACCCCTAAGAGGATAAACTCAAAAGCACACGAAGATATATCAAACTAAAACATCAGAAAGCCAAAAGTGAATAAAAAGCCTCCAGGGCAAAAATATAAATGCTATAAACAGGAATGTGACTGAATAAATACAGATTTTACATCAGCAACCTAGAAGATAGGAGACAATAGGGCGATATCTTTAAAGCGCTGATAGAAAGCAAACATCAACACATTCTATGCCAAGTGAATACATAGTTCAGGAATGAAGAAAAAAATGAGGCATTTTAGATTAAAGAAAACCAGAAGAATTTGTCACCAGTGTGTCTGCTTTATAATAAATAAAGGAAGCTCTTCAGGATGAAAGGAAATGATAACAGAAGGTAACACTGATTTTCACGAATGAAAGAAGAGCCACAGAAAGGGTAACAATTCACCATAAATATAAAAGGCTGGATAAATGCAAAAGCCTGCCTGTCGTCTCTTAAATTCTTTAAAACATATATGACTGTTGAAAGCAAAAGTTATAATGTTTTTTCTGGTAGGCTTTGAGGTATAAAATATGGAACACATGCAAACTAAAGTTAACTGGAGAAGGTAAAGAGATTGATATAAAAGGCCTATATATGTTCTTTGAAGTCGTTGATGAGAACTCTAAGTAGACTGTATGTTAGGTGTGTATAGTATAATCCTTAGAGTAACAACTAAGAAGAAAATACAAAAGCACATAACAAAAAGTAAAGGGGTATATTAAATTTAGAATAAAAAATTAAAATGGTACAAAAGAAGGAACACAAGGGTGAATGAGGGTGTGGGGGAAGGACAAACAGAAAACAAATAACAAAATGGTGTACCTATATCAATATCAGTAACTACATAAAACCGAAGTGATCTAACTGCTGATAGAAACAGGAGGAATTATCAACAAATTTGCAGTTACAGGAAATTTAGCACTCCTTTTTCTGCAATTGATAGGAAAAGTAGACATAAAATGTAAGATAAAATAGAGGTGAATAACACTATCAACCAACTTTTAATTATGGTGCATTTTAAAACATCTGAGCAAACAATAGTTGAATACACATTCTTTTCAAAGTCACACAAAACATTCACCAAGGTCGATCATATAAGAGACCATAAAAAAATCTCAGCAAATTAAAAACAAATTGAAATCAATTACAGTTTGTCATTCAGACCATAATCAAATTTAACTAGAAATCAATAATAGAAAGATACCTCTACAATATTCAAATAGGATATTAAACACACTTCTAAATAACATATAAGTCAAGCAGGAAGTCCCAAGAAAAATTAGAAAATATTTTGAACAGCATGAAAATGAATACACATCAAATGTGTGAGATGCAGTTACAGCAGAGGTTAGGCAGAATTTTGTCTCACTAAATATCTATATCAGAAAAGAAGAAAGGTCTCAATCAATATTCTAAATTTGCACCTAAAAATAAAAATATATATAAAAAGAGTGAATTAAATGTAAAGAAAGGAGATGATAGAGAACAACCCCTCCCCAAAAATAAGAGCATAAACAATGAAAATAAAAATAGAAAAGCAATAGATAAAAATCAATAAAATCCAAAGTAGTTTCTTTTAAAAGATCTACAAACATAATACAGCTGTATCCAAACTAATCAGGAAAAAGAAAGGAAACAAAAATTGCCAATATTTAAAATTCAAGGTTGGTATCAGTACAGACACCAAAGACTTTGAAAGGATTCTTTTCTTCCTTTCTGTTCAGTCTGGGAACTTCTCATTGACTTGTTCTCAGTCAGACCTTACCCATCATTTGTCATGTCCACTGTTGATTTCATCCAATTAATTCTTTGGTATTGTCACTAAATTTTTCAGTCCTAGAAATTTAATTTGATTCACAGTTTCATTTTTCTGCTTTATTACTTCATCTTTCCACTTTTCTCCCTCCTTTCATTAAAATTGTCTAATATATTTGAAGCTATTTTAGAGTCCTTGTTTTCTAAATTCAGCATAAGCCATGTGTAGGTCTGCTCTACTGATCATTGATCTTTTTTTTAATGGGTTACATTTTCCTGTTTCTTTGTGCATGTCATAGTTTTTGTATTTTGTACCCAAAGAACAGTAGAGACTGAAGTAGATGGTAATATTGCCCCAGAAAAGACTTGTTCTTTCTCTATCAGACAGCAAGGGTGAGGATTTGTTCAATTCGTCCTTCTGATCAAAATTTGAAGTGGGCCAGATCTCAATTAGAACTTTAATTATTATGAATTTCACTCTGATTTATATCTTGTGGGTGGTTTCAAGCTCTTTCCTCTAGCAGTGCTTTGGGATACAAACACTGCGAAACTCAGGATCTTCTTCTGCTTTCTATTCCACATCCCCCATCCTAAAACTCCCTTTTGCAGAGACTAGCTCTATGGTTTAGACACGCTTTCCTTCAGGTCTGCCACACTAGCCCTGTGGTATTATACATTTAGCTGGTTTCTCCTAATTGCAGCAAAATTTACCTACCCAGAGCAAGCTTATTCTCTAACATCCAGACCCAGATTTTAACGTGCTCTCTCAGCTCTGCTTACCTATTAAATGTCTGTCCTTCTCTAGAATTTGCTTGTTACTTGCTTCCACAGCTCTTCTGTATTACTCTATCCTTCCCTTCCCTTCCCCTCCTTCTTTCTCTTCCTTCCTCCCTTCCTTCCTTTGTGATATTTCAGTTTATCTGGTATTCACTTACTCTTACAGCAGAAATGCTGATATTTTACAATCTTTTATAAGCTATTCAATGGACAATGTCGAAATTATTTTGATTTTGAAGATTATTATTTCTACTCTGGAAATATATGCTTTCTCAATGAAGACAGTGTTTATAAAAATACTATTTGTGTCCTAACCAGTAGAGTAAGAGGTAATTCATTTATACATTCATACAATGATTTATTCCTAAAACTATTTACTATCCTATATTCCAAGTCCTCCTCTAGGTACTAAGAATTCAACAATGAGCAAATCAAAGATAAAGCAGAACAATCACAACAGACAACTCTTTTAAAAAGAAAAAAAGAGGGGCGCCTGGGTGGCTCAGTCAGTTAAGTGGCTGCCTTTGACTCAGGTCATGATCTCAGGGTCCTGGGATGGAGCCCTGCATCAGGCAACCTGCTCAGAGGAGAGTCTGTTTCTTGCTCTCTCTCTGTGCTCTCTCTTGCTCGCTCTCAAGTAAACAAATAAAATCTTAAAAAGAAAGAAAAAAGAAAACAATAACAAAACACTTACTTTAGTGAGTAATAGGTAAAAAAGAAGTTGATTTGGGATACTGAGCAAGCAACCCCATTACTCTCAAAAATGTATATGCTGTAGCATCAATTGATTTGCATGCTATTTCTTTCCTTTATTAGATTTAAAATTTGACCAGAATAATATCTGTGCTGGTTTCGTTTAACAATTTATATTTGACGCTTTGAAGGCTCTTTTGCTTTCTGTTTATTTGCAATCAAATCACTGTATCAATATTTGCTGAATGAATGCAGTCAGGGTAGCAACCAAACATCTGGGAGTTTAAAATAAAAAAAAAAAGGAACGAGATGTAAATAGTCTTAAATAAATATAATGTCCGTGGGTACAATAATATTGTAAAAATGTTAATGTGTAATTTAGAATGTGACATCTGTAGTCAGACTGCCTCAGTTTCAAAACAAGATCTACCACTTATTATCTTTATGATTTTGGTAAGTTAGTTAATATCCATATATCTCAGTTTCTTCTTCATCTGTACTTGGAAAAGTAATAGTAGCATTTCTACATGTTGTTATAAGCACTAATTTGTGATGTGTTTACAAGAGCATCTGGCATTAAATAAGTACAATGTGAGAGTTTGCTATTCATAGGAATAGTGGTAATAGTAGTATATATCAATATTATATTACTTTTCTATTGCTGTATGACAAAGTACCACAAACTCAGTGGCTTAAAATAATACCCATTTATTAGCTCACAGTTCTATGGATCAAAGGTCTTCATTGCGTTCTCTTGCCTAGGAGTTCAGAAAGTCAAAATCAAGGTGTTGTCTAGACTGGGTTTTTATTGGAAGGTCTCAGCTCTGAAGCAGAATTTGCTGGGAAGCTTGTTCAGATTATTGCCAGGATTCAATTACTTGTGCTTATAGGGCTGAAGTCCTAATATCTTGCTGGGACTGCTCTCAGATGCTATCACTTGTCCTTAGATCCTTGCCTCATAGCCTCCCCAGCAAGGGAAAATCTCTGCCCATCAAATCCCTCATGCTTCAAATATCTCTGACTTTCTCTTCTGTGACCAGCCAGAGAATACTCTGCTATTAAAGGGCTCATGGGAGTAGATTAAATCTACCCAGATAACCTCTGTGTCTTAATGCCAATTAAGAACCTCAATGATATCTGTAAAATCCCTTTTGCTATGTAACATAACACAGTCAAGGTTGTAATTAGCAGGGGCCATCTTAGAATTCTGCCTGCTCCAAGTCTCACACCAGGAATCCCACAAAAAGGTGTCTGCCATAGAGAACTGATTGTACTAAGAGCTATCCAATCTACCTTTCTCCTAACCCTATTGGGCTTGTCCCATTAGCACAAGTGAAGGACTGGCAAAGATGAAATGACCCTTTTAGGGAATGGAGTATTTGCAAAGAAAACGTATAGTCTCCCTTTATTCATGCCACCATTCTCCAGAGATTTTGGAAGACTTCAATAGCATCACTTAGTGATGTGTGAACTGGTTCACTCTCCATAATCAGAGCTCGTGAGCATGTTTCATTCGATAGGTGCCTAAACTACTAGAACAGTAATACACTGATGATGCCGGGGTGCAGGAAAATGGGCAGAAGAGAGACAGCTGCAATCAGCCAACAGTTCTACTGTTTGGGTGGGGAAAGATATGAACATTTCTGGCCCAAGAAAATATTAACTATTTTCCCATATGTAGGTACTGTCACAGTTTGTGATTGAACATCAAGGTAATTTTTTTTGCTTGGTAGCATAAGATATATTCATGGTAAATCGAGCGCGACTTAATTAACAACAAAAAAAACTATTGACTAAAGCAAGTTCATGGTTATAAGATACCATGTGAAGAGCCACACAGGACACAAAGGTAATCCCTTATAGTATTAAATTAAGCTTTTGCAAATAATATGTACCAGTCAAGAACTCAGATATTATGTGGAACAATATGGAGTGACCACAAAATTTAGTGTACTTATAGTACATATCATTGAAGTTTAGATGAGAAAACTTGGTACAACGCATCAGGCTAGGGAACATTTAAGTGAAAATGTTAATTCTTAGCACCTTACAGGTTTCTTAGGTATTGATTAGAATGGAGGATATTACATTATGGTGGCTTCTACACAGTTGGCTTTCAATAATATTTGATGATATAATTAATTTACTTCTCTCTGTCCAGAAGCATAGACTTGATTTTAGAAAACAAAAAACAGGATGAGGCAGTGAAAGAGAATAGAAATTCACCTGGAGTGAATAATTTCTGAAATACAGGAGTTAAAAAGGCAGGCAAACCAGACGAGGCAAAGGCTATAGAAGACCTAAGACCAAGATTAGACACAGAAAATTCCTGGAGAAAGTGAGGGGGTAAGGACGTGGGTAGGGTAGAACTTTGTCATCAGGAAATTGAAGTTTGGATCAGCATCCAGGATAATAAACCTCTCTGTGAACCCATAGGGTCTAACACAAGGAAAGGAAACGAAATGAAAGTATATTCAGAGAGCAGAGGACTCAAACTCATTATGTCCTAGGTACAAAATAGTAAAAGTGGTCCTCATTTATTAGAAAAGTTCATTGCTTACTCCAAGAATATTATCTTCATCCTAACATCCTTTAGAATAATCTTTTAAAGGCATTTGATTTAGAAATTGAAATGCATCACTATACATGTTTTAGCATTAACTTACTCTTTGTATGCAGGACTGTCCAATCCATGATTATGAAAATGTGTGGCAGCCCACATATGACTATTTAGCACTTGAAATATAGCTAGTGAAACTGTATAATTAAATTTTAAATTTTGTTCAATTTTAAGTCATGTAAATTTAAATGTAAGTGCCACATGTGGTTTGTGGCTACCCTATGCAGCAGCAAGTATAGAAAATAACTATAAACTCATATTGTAGATCTTAATTTTGAAAATTCTTTTTTTTTTTACTGGGAAAATTAATGGGTGAACTAAGAATAGATGCAGAAGACTTCCAAATTTCAGAACACTCATATTTAATGGGTTAGAAAACATGAATTGTTCCCTTATTTATAATAGCTGCAATGGATTTGGCATTAACATTACCTGCCACTTTGCCGTACTATATAAATCACTAGATGTTTTTGGCTGGTAGCTCCATTTTTTTTTCCAGTGGCCCCCATTCCTTTCCTTGCTCTCTGAGGACCACTCCACCCCCCCGCCATATTGTTCTGAAAATGGTAGCATAAGGATTTCTCTCATGCCTAGACTTACTCCAACTACAGCTTTAATATGCCTAGTATATCAACACTTGCCTGCATTATTTAATTCTTGTTTTCATTTTTGCAGTTAAAAACCTTCCCCAGAAAAACAAATTCAGTGTCATGCTCTTTTACTTTGTCAGTGTTAAAACAGATTGCTGGATTCCTGAATTGCTTCTTCAACTTTTTGGCTATGCTCACTCACTGTTATCTTTCTCATATCATATATCCCCCGAGACAGGCCAACATGCTGCTGCTGATTATTTTTATTAAAAAAAAAAAAGACACCCAAAGAATTTTTTAATTATCTATAAACTAGTCATGATAGAAATAATCATAACAGCAGCAGCCACAATAAGGAAAACATCAACATAACAGCAACCATTTTTGCTTTGGGTTTTCAATTCCCAATATGCAAAATGAAACTTTCATACCGATTTTTACATTTCTATTATACATCAGAAAATCCAGGAGAAATGTCTCTGGTTCCCTAATGAATGAGCAGACCTAGAACTCGCAAACTGATTTCAGTGTCGCACTTTTTTTTTTAAATTGATGTCTAGGGTCTTTCACTATTTTTAAAATGGAAAACCCTATGCTCAGTCTAACTTTCCCAAAGGAGCTATCAGGTTGTCTCATATGTTTAAAAATATGACACAGCTGATATAAATAATACATAAAAAGAACCCCTTAGTGAGACTGTGTGGGTAGAAGGAGAAAAAACATGAATCAAATGCATATTAAAGATGTTTTCATTCCCAGCATCTTCACTGGTATACTCTCATCTCGGTCTACCCACCAAGAGAAGGGAATGCTTTGAAGGATACAGAAGAGATGCCACATCCTTCTCCGAGGCAGGTTTTGTGCTTTGTTTTGAGACTAAAACAGAATAAGTTGGGGAGCAAAACATATCCAAGTATTCCCACACACCTACATTAAGGTCATGAGAAATGCATGTGGCAAGTTTTTTTTCCCCCAAACTCTGAAGTTCTATTTTTTTTTTACTTCCTTCTTTGTATGTAAAGACACCCATTTGGTTATTTAATGCAATCAGCAAATATTCGCTGAACAAGTACTATATGCCAGGCGCAGTGCTAGGCATTGGGGTGCATCAGTGAACAAAAGTGAAAAAAATCTCTGACTTTTAAAGCTCACATTCTAGTGGACTTCATATATTTTCCCAAGGAATGTTTGAATAATATATTGTTTCCAGTTCATGGAGTTTTTAACTTTACAACCCAACAGAAAAAGATGGCCACTTAACTCTTCCCTCTGTGATTGAATACGATTTGCCCTGAGATCTTTGAGAAACTAAAATTATCATTGTTAGATGGATAACCATGTGTTAGAAGGAAAGACACCGCCCATTCTAGGTGGTGGGTTACCTATCTAACAACTACCATCCTCACTGTCTTCATTTATAGAATCCCACATTTGGTGGCTATGCAACCTATCCCAGGGACAGAATCAGAACTGATACAAGAAAGTCAAAGTCATGTTATTTTTCTTTCCAGTGATTCATTCAGGGATGGACAGGTGGTGCACTTCTGTTCAATGCCATACAAAGAAAATCTGCTCAGATGTTTCTTTGAAAAATTCAATTCTCCATAAAAAACAAGATACATTGGCAAGTAAAAAGTGCAATTACTTCATCCTTTTCCTTCTAGTTGAGATGATCCTTTATGAGAATATTATGTCTGGAGTTCTGGAAGCCATTTACAAGACACAAAAGACGTCAGGGTAGAAAAGTAATGAGCCTAGATTCCATGGGCCGCGTTGGCAGTGTGGGAGGGTGGGGAGTTTGAGTACATGGAAACATCTACTTTCTGACAGTATTTGAAATGATGAAATGTGTGTGCTAGTTATATTAGGGGGGTATTTGTTACTCAAATCCTAAAGCATCATGACTGCTATAGTTAGGATGAGCAGTAGGATTCTGACCTTTTCCTTATAGATCAATTACAACAAATAATTCATTCTCAAGGAATTTATTTGTGTTAATTTTCTACCTACAACCTGAATTTAATTTTAAATTTAAATCCAAAGCAAACATGAAAGCATTGATTTTGATAGACCACTCAATTAGCCATGGTAATAACCAACTCATAGTATTGCATGAGATATTATTAGGCAATGTCCTAACATTGTTTCTATATGGTTCAAGGAAAACAAATATACTTGAATGGATTAATGCTTATTTTGGTTTCTCTCAAACAGTATTTTCCATTAAAAAAGAGAAAAAGTAAAGGTGCAAAGATTTCATAATGACGTTAATAAAAATATTAGAATTTTATAAAACCATTTACCTATCTATCTTGAGTTGAATAATGTCCTCTCTCTCAAGTTATATCTACCCAGAACCTCAGAATGTGACCCTTTATGGAAAGAGTATTTGCAGATATAATTAAGATGAAGACATGGGCCGTTAATGTGACCCCAAGTCCAATAACTGTTGTCTTTATAAGAAAAAATTGGACACAGATACAGACACATGGGAGACCATCAAATGAAGATGGGCACATGCATAGGCACTATGCATCTGTAAGGCAAAGGATGCCAAATATTGTCAGCAACCATGACAAACTAGGAAAGAGGCGTGGAACAGATTTTCTCTCAGAAGTTTTAGAAGAAATCAACCTTCCTGACATCTGTACTTCAGGATTCTGGCCTCCCATTTTGAGAGAGTAAATTTCTGTTAAGTCACCTAGTTTGTGGTAATTTGTTACAGAACTCCAGAAAACTAATAATCAATGTGTTTATGGCTAATACAAATGAGTATGTATAATATAGTACGCAGTTTTCCACTGCTAAATATTTAGATTTTTGATAAGTGAAAATTGTTTTTCTTGCAATTTGAATTTATCTGATTCATAAGGTTGTTTCATATGCTTAAGGAATATTGCTTTCCTCCTTTGTGAAATACCTTCTCACATATTTAGCTTGTTTTTATTAAGCAAATTTTGTCTTCTAGATAATAACAGCATTAAGGAGATTTGTCTTTGTGTATAATTGCAAATATCTTCCCTCAGCTTTTATTATCTTTGTCTTTAATTCTGCCTATGGTATAAATGTCCTTGCATGTTTTAAAATTTTATCCAAATTTATTTTTTCTCTTATCGATTCTATATTTTAGATCATATGGAGGCTCCCACAACTCTAAGATTATGATGGAAATCATCCATATTTTTTCTAGTAGGTATAGTTCTCCATTTCTCCATTTAAATCTCCAATCTATATTCTGTTATGCAATGTGAAGTTCAGATTACATTTTGTAAATTTTCCAAATGGCTTCTCAATTATCCATTGCCTTATGACAGCGACCACTCAACACATGATTTGAGATTCTAGTTTTACCATATATCAAACTTCTCTATGCATGTATGTCTCTTTCTGGACACCCTATTCTTTGCATTGTTCTATCTATTCAATCACTAATGTAACAGGGGTTAAATTATACAAACTTCATATTTTAACACTGTTGGATAGTACCCTAATATTTTGCCTTTTTATTATTTTCTTCTTGCTCTTCAATCTTATTTATATTTTCCATTAGAATTAATCATCAATTTGTCCACCTTCAGGGGAAAAACGCTGGTTATTTGATATGAATCATGTAAAATTAATTGTATATTAAGTAGAATTGATATTTGTTATGTTGAATCTCTTTATCCAAAAATGTGTGATAACTTTTCATTTGTTCAATTTTATTTCGTAGCTTTTAGAATTGTTTTAGTACTCTCTTCATACACCATTTGCAAACTTCATGTGAATTTTATGTTAGGTATTTTATATTTTATTGATATTATAAATAGGTCTTGTTTTACCTTGTAACTTTTTTCTTAAATATAAAATGCTTACTTTTAGCTTCTTATATATGGATTCTATTATCCCACTCCTTTACTAATTCTGCTAATTCTGTTAGCACTTGTAGCTTTTCGTTGGATATTCTTGGACATTTTATACACACACACACACACACACACACACACACACACTCATAGCAGCTGCAATAAATATAGTTTTGCTTCTCCCTTTCTACTTCTTGGACTTAGAATTGCCCTCTCTTATGTAAACACATTGACCATTTGTTTAATAGTAGGCGCAATACTGGGTATCCTTTTCTTTCCTCTAACTTTAGAAGAAATGCTACTAGTATGCATTAACTGAAATACTGAGGTGTGCACTAATATATAATTTTAAATCTATTTTAGAAGTTTCTATTTACTATTTTGGCATATGTATGTGTTTTGATTTTTGTCAAAAGCCCTTTCAGCATCTATATTTTTCTTCTTAGATATGTTACCATGATAAATTATATCAATAGATGCCTTCATTGAACCAACTGGCTTTTTCTTTTCATACCTGCATTCTTGAAAAGAATCTCACTGGATTATGATATATTTTCATGTTCACTGTTGTAAGCTATTTGCTAACCTGTGTTAAAGATTTTTGTATTGATATTCATAACAGATTTATTTGTAGTTTTATTTTTCAAAGGTGAGTGCAAGGATATTCTGATCCAAAGAAAAAAAGAGACAAAAAATGTCTAAATAACTGAGAGCTATGAAAATAAAGCAGAAGATATGACTGGGATGGTCCTCTTGAGATTCTGAAGTTCCCCCAAGGTTGTAGCTCTCAGGTTAGCATAACCCATTCTCCAACAATCATGGAGACTGACCTTAACATAGGTCCAGTGCTTTTGGACCATGATCTAAGTCCCATCATACCAGAAATTCATTTTCTTGTCTGATTTTATTAAGGTCTCTGGACATCTGTAACAGCATTAATTTGAGAACAGGTTTTCTTCAATAGAACTAGGATTTTGCATTTAATGATTTTGTTTGAAGATTCCAGCACTTCTGTCAATAGCAGCGTCAATGATTGAGAGGGAAAGCTAATTTTTCACAGATTTGGCTTAGGTGTTGATTTTATTTACCAGACCTTACTACCTTGTTCAATTTTTCAAGTTTGATCTTTATTACTTTTGTCTCACCTCTGTAAGAGTTGCCAAGAAATTTCCCAGAATGTGTAGACTATTTTTCACCTAATGAATGCCTCTTTCTGCAAACATAATAAGAGATTATGCATATATATTTTGTTGCACCATGTGAGACTGCACAGAGAGAAAAATTCTGTGCAATGGATTCTTTCTCTTCCTCCTCACTTGCGGTATTTCTCCTGCCAGGAAATTTGTGGAGAAGAGAGTAAAAATGGCAAAAGTACCATCTTCTCCCAAGGTAGCATATGCCTTCATGTCATCCTCCTGCCAAGGGGACTGGAACCAAGCTAGCTATTATGGCGACACTCTAGTAATCTCATCTCCAAGCGGAATGTTGGTGCCTCACATTAGCTGATCTCCTGTACAGAAATGTTCTGGTCAGAAGCAAAGCAATGCAAATGACAAAAAATTGAGAAATAAAATCCAAATATTATTTCTGGAATGTTAGATGGATACTCATACACAACCACAAAATGAGCCCAGTGCACAAATTGAATGACTAACCTTTCTTTGAGCTTGGTGGCTATGCTCCCAATGATTTCCTAAATTCAATGGGAATCACAAGCCAGACTCCTTGAATTTTCTCAAGCATTCCAACTTCAATCATGAGCTAGTTTAGCTGGAAGTCAGGTTCTTCCGAAGTTCACTAGAAGACTTCTTGGCTATAGTTTTAGACATTCTGGCCAACACTAAGTAGGCAAGGTTAATTTTTTTCTATGGCTTTTTACAGTCTTTGCCACTTACTTCTTGGATATTGCTGATGAAAATCATACGGCTGATATTAAAAAATTAATTTAGATATTTTCCCTATTCATTTTATTATTTATTCTTTCTGTAATTTGTTTTTGGTGAGTTCTATAGTAAACAACTAAATAGGGTTTCCAGAGGCATATTAGTTCTACTAATTAATCTCAGTTCAGGTGCTTGACAATTTCATTCCAACAGAATTGCTATGAGTTTCTTTTCAAAGGGGATCACGCCACTAAGATGAATGAAAACATCACACCCACAAAACAACTTCCACACATATAAAACTTTTTCTTCACATACATTACCAAAAAAGACTTTTCTCTGTAACATTTTTGATAAACACTTTAAAATTATCTTTTATTTTTTTAAATTTTTTTAATGATTTTTTTTATTATATTATGTTAGTCACCATACAGTATATCCCTGGTTTTTGATGTAAAGTTCGATGATTCATTAGATGCATATAACACCCAGTGCACCATGCAAAACGTGCCCTCCCCACCACCCATTACCAGCCTATCCCATTCCCCCACCCCTGTCCCCTCTGAAGCCCTCAGTTTGTTTCTCAGAGTCCCTAGTCTCTTTTAAACTTTAATCACTCAAAACTATCACATACACAACAACATATAAACTCATTGAATCACTATGGTGTACACCTGAAACTAATGTCATATTCTATGTCAACTATACTTCAATTTAATAAAAAGGTATCTTAGTTGTATGTATGAATTAAAAAACAACTATTTCATACATTTTCCTGTATTATCACTGAATAAGTAGTTAAATGTGTTTTTGATAAGTTGAGGATAAAACTGCTGCTCAGCTTCTTGGATCATCACTGGATCACTGGTTCTAGTGATCTCATACCATAAGTAGATTCAAGAGATTTAATGCGGATTTTGTGTTGCTGCACTTTGGCTACTACCAGGGATTTGTATTTCCCAGTTTCAGTTAGACACTTAACAATATGCACAAGATACTAAAGAAGATACACATGCCCACAGTGATGGTTGGCCATCATTTATTTACTCCTTTGCAAGAGGAATAACAGTTGTTGTTATCCTTTACTTTTCATCTTTGCCTTAATGACATTGTAACTATTTTGTAAGTGAAAGAGTAAGCACGGTGGGAAAGGAATATTGGACTTGCAACCAGAAAGAATATTTTAATTTAACTTCAGGTTACAAGGAATTGGATGGTTGAAGGCTCTTTGAGCCTTCTGGATATAATGATCATTTTACATATAAAGTCTTACAAAATTCAAAACCGTATAATTAACAAAAGTATCATAATGCATGCCCGAAAGCACTAATATTTCATAATCCATATCTTGGTGCTGATGGTCCATATGTCATATGAGCATGACTGCTTTATTATTATTGATACCAAAACTGTTAGTGGAATGTTGAGTCATTCCTTTAAATGTCTTGAATTTTATATATTTCTTCTGAAAATAGTATCTACTTGATTAGGATAAAATTTATGTCCAGAATGTCCCTTAATGTTTACTGAACACCAAGAGGGTTTCTCTTTCATAAGTGTGTGGGAAAAAAAGAAAAGGTGAGACAAACAGGATTTAACACATTTCTATATCATAGTTATTGAGCTAGGAGTTAGGTAAATATAAGCAAAAAAAAAAAAAAAAAAAAAAAACCCCCCAAAAAAAACCCCCCACAAAACATAATTTATCTTTATACTCTTAGATCTTATAGTCTAATGGAAAGCACTAGAAGACTTCTTGATATACCTAAATGTGGAGTTAGAAGACAGGGGTTTATGACTGGTTATAGCTATATTAACAGAAAAATACTCAAAATTTCTGACCTCTTTATTTTCTGTCTCTTTATGTGTAAGCCCTTACACTGTGAGCATCTTAGAGGAATTACACAAAGAAATATTTTCATATATGTTTTGAAAATGATACAGGGTTTTCTTATTTATTCATAATAAACACTGAATGATTTGGAGACTTGTACATTCATGAAAAAATAACAGCTTGAGAAAACACTGTTTTATACAGTCAACATGTGTTAATGCATGGAGTGGATATTAATGGTTTATATGCCCTAATTCTTGTTATTGAGCAAAAGGTATCAATAAAAATCCATAGGCAGAATTTAAGATACAAAACAAATGAACGAACAAAGAATGAAAAAGAGAGACGAAACAAAAAACAGACTCTTAACAGTGGAGAACAAACTGATGCTCACCAAAGGGGAGGTGGGTGGGGCCATGGGTGAAATGGGTGATGAGGGTTAAGAGCACCCATAGCATGATGAGCACTGGGTGATGTACGGAATTATTGACTCACTATGTTGTACACTGAAAATGAACACAGCACTGTATGTTAACTGAACTGGAATTGAAAAACTTAATTAAAAAAAATCATGCATGGGGAATAAAAGAAAGAAAGAAAATAGCACCTGCTGGGGTAGCAATCTTAAATTATTTTTCTACAATCCTGACCATGATAATGATAAGCTCACATGGAAAAGTATGAGGAAAATTAAAATAAAGCTTTAATGGACAATTATTCAGTAATTTCATAGGGGTCCCACAAGTCCTACATGTTGTGAGGAAAATGTTAAGAGAAATAATAGCAAATTGGAGAAAGTGGACCAGGTCGAGAGTTTCAAAGTAAAATAAAATCATCTGGAAGAGGTTGATGATGGGCAGTAGTAAATCAGTTAGGGGAACTGAAAACAAACCTAAAAACATTTTCCTTCAGAAAGAGAACTGCTCTGATTAGTGCCTTTGGGAGGTTAAGAAACCTAGGATTGAATTAAGATGGCTTTTCAGAACTCATCCATAAAATTACACAGGTGTCTCCTGGTAACACCAACAGGCACAGGATGTTTTGTAGTCTTAGAGGCAATGGGCCATGCCATATTTACTTTCATAATGCCAATATTTAGCACAAAGTCTGGCACAAATAATACCTTCACTAAATGAACGATGAATAAATGGGGTATTACTTGTTCATATTGAAGCCAGTATGGTAACAGAATTCTTTGCTAGTGGAGCATCGCTATCCAGTGCCCTAGAAATCATCGGTATGTTTGAGCAGACTAATTTCTAAATGGCAAGACTCAAGGAAACTCCAAGGTAGATATTTTCTGGGCCCGGGAGCTCAGTGGGGAGGACAGGACTTTGTAGGAACACCTAACTGAAGGTGAGCAGAACCATCTCTCCACCCCTATCTCCTGCTTGAGCACCTGTAGTCTCTGGGAAGAAAAAACTCTTTTTATGGCACAGGTGGGAAAAAATGATTTCTCTAGTGGCCTGAAAGTTCTACGAGAAAACCGCAGGTTTAGAAGCTTTCCAGTTGTATGAAAAAGCAAAACAGGCCACATGTGAAGGATTCATAATGAGGATAATTGGGAACTACCTAATAAAGAAGGTGGGGCATTAAGAAATACTGGTTTTAGGGGCGCCTGGGTGGCACAGCGGTTAAGCGTCTGCCTTCGGCTCAGCGCGTGATCCCAGTGTTGTGGGATTGAGCCCCACATCAGGCTCCTCTGCTATGAGCCTGCTTCTTCCTCTCCCACTCCCCCTGCTTGTATTCCCTCTCTCGCTGTCTCTCTGTCACATAAATAAATAAATAAAATCTTAAAAAAAAAAAAAAAGAAATACTGGTTTTAGGCGGTGTGCATGTAGGGGGGATATATTTATACTCTTATAGTGCCAGGAAGTAGCATTTTATTCCAAAGATAACCAAATGCTCTTTTGTAAATATAATAAATAAGTAATTAGATAAACCAACAAAGAAAAAAACTTGGAATTTCCTTTGGTAAAAAGTAACTGTATTCCAATAAATGAGTGAGACAGGGATCAATGAATATTTCTCTTTAGAGATGCTAGGGTCATAAAACAAAATGAAAATGTTATGCTACACCCAAAACAGTGTCTTTTGTGATTCCATATATTGGTACTCACTATGCTAAGTCCAAAACAGTAATAATATTGGCCATTGTATGTTCCCAAGGAGTTTATGTATAAAGACAAGGAATATGTCTTCTTTTTTCATCACTTATCCCCAGCACACAGCATGTTCTTTATCCCTGGAAGGCACTTGGAAGATATTAAATGGGGTGATAAGAGAACTTTCCCAGATGATTAAGTTGTAGTGTTAGATTCAAATATGTCTTTGACTTCACCATGCACATTTCCTACAGAAAGCAAGTGCCTGTCTTTGTTTTTGAAAACAGCTCTACTTAGAAACTTGATGATAAAATTAAAAATTGAAAAATTCTGTTTTCCACATATGATTATTTGAGGCAGACCACAGAAGTTCAGGGGCCTCTGTACTTGCTTGTTTGAGAAACATGTTTATATAATCTCTCTTTAGCTCTTCTATTACGCAGTTATTCAATCATTCATCAAATATTTATTGAGGGCTTCCCATGTGTCAGACATTCTTCCTGGTACTAGGGATGCAGGGGTGAGTAAAAGAGCTCCTGTCCTCAAATGACTCACATTCTATACTCTATGTACTCTGACCTCCTAGACATGCCATTCAACATGAATTCATAAATGTTACTTTTCAGAATCTCATTTTCCCCATTCGTAAAATAGAGATGATAATACCTTTATTGCGAGGTGACTAGGCAAATTATATATAAAATTTGTAAGAAACTACAAAAAGTGAAGAATTTAATCAACAACAGTGATTAAATTTTAAGGTTTACAGATGGCTGTCATAGACATTATCTTGTTAAATTCTCTAATAGGATTATGATAATATCAAGATTATGAAACAATATGGTCAGACAACCTCAGTTTGAGTCCTTGCAGATATTATCAGCTATTTGACCTTGAGAAGATTATTAACATTACTGACATAAGTTTCTTCATCTGCCAGGTGAAAACTACGTTCTACTCTACAAGGCTGTTATGAGGATTATTGGTAATCTATGCAAATTGCCTATTCACTGAACAGTAACTATTGTAAGTGCTCAGACATGACAGGTATGAGAAGTTACAGTTATATTGAAAAGCAAGAATTCTACAACCCTACTAGTGGGAACATCGTTTGGTATGATTCTTCTGGAAAACAGGTTAGCAGCATCTCCTAAAGATGAATATAGGCATTTTCCATGGCATGGAAACTCTACCCTACCCAATTTCACCAAAAGACGTGCTTTAGCATTTTATAGTCCAAATCTGGAAAGGCCTTAATGACAGTCATTAGCTGAAGAGCTATTCATACAATGGAATTCAACAATATGAACAGATGATTTACAACACACAACACTATCTGTGAATCTCAGAAATGTTGCCTGAAAGAAGCCAGACTTGAAAGAGTACATATTCTCTAATGCCATTAACATAAGGTATAAAAACAGGTTAAATCATGTGTTTAGAAATTGAAACAGCGGTTACCCTTAGTGGTGCTGGTTGTATAGTGATTGGAAGGAAACACGAAGAGGGTTTTTGTAACTCTAGTTACGGAAGTATGTTCATGTTGATGAAAACTTAGAGAGTTTTCCACCAGTGCACCTTTCTGTACATACATTTTTCTTTAATAAAAAGTAAATGGTGTACTTATAAATAACTATTCTTATTTGTTAATATTAACATAAAAATTCACATTTTTAGAAACTTTTAAATAGATTGATTTTTACTCTAAAATGCCAGAGTATATAGCTCTAGGGGACACTCATCTCTCACATACTTGAAGTCTCTTTCAGTTAGTTTTTTCAGGCAAATTTGTAACAAGTGCCTTCTAAATCCAAAAGGTGAGGCCAGAGGATCTTTTGTCCCATTGCTTGACATGGACATGAATACCAAGTAACCTTCATACAACTGAGCTATTTAAAAAGTAGATGGGAGAAACTATCACCAGCAAAGCAATAGTGAATTAAAAAAATTATTTTGCCAGTTTTGCAGTAGAGCCAACAAAAAATCATCATACACTGTACTTACTACACTCGTGACATGTATTTATGCCCACTGGTATTTCTAGTTCTTATGGAGAAAAATGTGCATGAGAGTACTGAGAATTTTCAATATTCTATCTCAAGATACTCAATTCCATCAGACCCAATTTGAGCCTAACTCATATTTTATGGACTAAATGTTTGTGTCCCCTTAAAATTCATTTGTTGAAGCCCCAATAACCAGTGTGGCTGTATTTGGAAGTGGAGCCTCTAAGGAAGTAATTAAGGTTAAATTAGATCTTAAGGTTGGAGCCCTGATCCAAATAATTGATTTTCTAAAGAAGGATTGGAAAGACTTTGAGGAAGAGGTGATCCAGTTAGACAGCCAGAGAATACGAAGACATTTTCCTTTCAAAACCTTTTCCTTTTACTTATTCAAAAGGCAAGTATGGTCTGCTGTTGGTCCTTATTAGAAAAAAATAATTTAGCAGCCTCTCTTTTCAAAACTCTTGGACATAATTCTTGTGAGAGAAACAAACACCAAAATAAGAATATTGCAAAAAACGTTTCAAACCAGCCCCTATTCAGAAAAAAAAAAATTATCAGGAATGACTTTGAAACTTTTTCTACCCAAAAATTTGAAGAAATTTAGCAAATAAAAAAACCAGTAGGTAGCCCAATTGAATTGTAAATGTTAATCTCTGCCTTCTACCCTTGTCTGGAGCATGTAGAAAAAGTTCTAATGTATGAATTCAGTTGCAGGCAAAGGAAGGCTTGTTAATGTAACCTTCAGTAACAGGGAAATTATAAAGACCACTAGAGAATTTAGTGGATTTGATATCTGCATCAGATACTTTAATATCTCTTCCTCTACATAAAAGTCATTTTCTATAATAATCATGAAGTGCAATGAATGGCCACAAGAAATTAAGAAAGTGAACTGAACTTCATGTATATGTAATAGTACAAAAAAAAAGAAATTAAATGAAATTTATGGTATAGAAGAGACAAAAGCATCATTCTTTAATATTGACATTTTTTAATTAATAAACTTTATTTTTTTTAGAGCAGTTTTAGGTTCATAGCAAAAGTGACTGGAAAGTACAGAGAATTCCTATATACTTCCTATCCCCACACTCCTATAAGGACTGCTCCCCCTCTTCCCCCATCAACCTTCTGCCTCAGGGGTATATCTGTTAAATTTGATGAACCTATATTGAAACATCGTATCACTGAAAGTTAATAGATCACATTAGGGTTCACTCTTGGTGCTGTATATTCTATGGATTTGGACAAATGTATGATGACATATCTACCATATATAGAATATTTTCACTTTGCTAAAAATCTTCTTTGCTCTGCTTATTCATCCCTCCTCCCTGTTAACTCCTGGTAACCATTGATCTTTTTACTGTCTCCACATTTTTGCCTTTTCCAGAATGTCATATAGTTCAATTACACAGTATGCAGGCTTTTCAGATTGGCTTCTTCCACATAGTAATATGCACTTAAGTTTTTGCCATATCTTTCATGGCTTGATAGCTCATTTCTTTTTAGTGCCAAATAATACTCCATTATCCAAATCTACAGAAGTTTATTTATTAATTTGCCTCCTGAAGGACAACTTGGTTGCTTCCAAATATTGGCAAATATGAGTAACATTGCCATAAACATAGATGTATAGTGTTTGGACATAGATTTCTAACTTTGAGTTGAATTGAATTATAAGAAGTATGCTTGCTAATCACATAGTATGTTTAGTTTTGTCAGACACTGCAAAACTATTTTCCAAAGTAGCTGTACATTCTGAATTCCCACGAGCAATAAACGAGATTGACTGTTGCTCTATATCCTAGCCAGCATGTGGTTATTGTCAGTATTCTGGAATTTGGCCATTCTAATTGGTGTATAGTGGTACCTTGTTATTTTAATTTGCAGGCGTGTAATGGCATATGATGTTGAATGTCTTTTCCTATGCTTATTTGCCGTCTGATTAACTTTCTTGGTGAGGTGTCTGTTAAGGTTTTTGGTCCATTTTTAAATTGGGTTGTTTTTCTTACTGTTGAGTTTTAAGAGTTGTTTATACATTTTAGGTAACAGTCCTTTGTCAGATGTGTCTTTTGCAAATACTTTCTCCCAGTCTGTGGCTTGGTGTGTCTTCTCCTTCTCTTGACATTGTCTTTTGCAGAGCAGGTTTTAGCTTTAATGAATCCAGCTCATCAATCATTTCTATCATGGATTACGTCTTAGGTGTTTTTATCTAAAAAGTCACTCCCATATTCAAGATAATGTAGGATTTCCTCTATGTAATTTTTTGGGAGTATTACTTTTTTGGTTTTACATTTAGGTCTATGATGCATTTTAAGTTAATTTTTCTGAAGGGTTATTTTTTGTCAGATTTGTGACGAGATTCTTTTTTTTTTTTTTTGCATGTATATATCCAGTTGTTCTGGCACTATTTGTTTAAAAACTACCTTCACTCCATTGTGCTGCCTTTGCTTCCTTTGTCAAAGATCAGTTGACTATATTTATGTGGCTCTTGATAATTCTGGGGGATATATATCTAACATTTTGAACTTTGATCCCTTGATTATAGTTTTACATAATATCTGGATTTTAATAAAATTAATTTTAATAATTTTTGGAAACCAGTAAATTGTACCACTGATGTAAAATTTTTCTTAAATACCTTTGTGAAATTTTGTTCTAACTAATACATATTTTTAGGAAACTTGTAGATTTCTAGGGTAACTTTTTTATTTAAATTCAATTAATTAACATATAATGTATGATTAGTTTCAGAGGTAGAGGTCAGTGATTCATCATTCTTATAGAATACCCAGTGCTCATTACATCATGTGCCCTCCTTAATGTCTATCACCCAGTTACCCCAAACTCCCACCTCCCTCCCCTCCAGAAACCCTCAGTTTGTTTCCTATGATTAAGAGCCTCTTATGGTTTGTCTCCCTCTCTGATTTCATCATTTTATTTTTTCCTCTGTTTCCCTATGATCCTCTCCCTTGTTTCTTAAATTCCATATATCAGTAAGATCATATGATAATTGTCTTTCCTGATTGACTTATTTCACATAGCATAATACTCTCTCATTCCATCCATGTCGTTACAAATGGCAAGACTTCATTTCTTCATTTTTTGATGGCTGAGTAGTATTCCACACATCTTGTTTATCCATTCACCTGTTAATGAACATCTGGGCTTTTTCTATAGTTTGGCTATTGTGGACATTTCTGCTATAAACATTGGGGTGCAGATGATGCTTCGGATCACTACATTTGTATCTTTGGGATAGATATGTAATAGTGCAATTGCTATGTCATAGGGTAGCTGTATTTTCAATTTTTTGAGGAACCTCCATACTGTTTTCCAGAGTGGCTACACCAGCTTGCATTCCCACCAATAGTGTGAGAGGGTTCCCTTTTCTCTGCATCCTCACCAACATCTGTCATTTCCTCGCTTATTAATTTTAGCCATTCTGACTGGTGTGAGGTGGTATCTCATTGTGGTTTTGATTTATATTTCCCTGATGCCAAGTGATGTTGAGCATTTTTTCATGTATCTGTTGGCCACTTGGATGTCTTCTTTGGAGAAATGTCAATTCATGTCTTCTGCCCACTTCTTGATTGGATTATTTATTCTTTGGGTGTTGAGTCTGATAGGCTCTTTACAGATTTTGGATATTAGCCCTTTGTCTGATAAGACATTTGCAAATATCTTCTCCCATTCTGTAGGTTGTCCTTTGATTTTGTCAACTGTTTCCTTGCTGTGCAAAAGCTTTTTTTTTTTAATAATAATTTTTTATTATGTTATGTTAGTCATGATAGAGTATATCCTTAGTTTCTAATGTAGTGTTCAAAAGCTTTCTATCTTGATAAAGTCCCCATAGTTCATTTTTTGTCTTTGTCTCCCTTGCCTTTGGAGACGTGTCTAGCAAGCAGTTGCTGTAGCTGAGGTCAAAGAGGTTGCTGCCTGTGTTCTCCTCTAGGATTTTGATGGCTTCCTCTCTCATATTTAGGTCTTTCATCCATTTTGAATTTATTTTTGTGTATGGTGTAAGAAAGTGGTCCAGTTTCATTCTTCTGCACGTGGCTGTCCAATTTTTCCAACACCATTTGTTGAAGAGACTGTCTTTTTTCCATTGGATATTCTTTCCTGCTTTGTCAAAGATTAGTTGACCATAGAGTTGAGGGTCCATTTATGGGTTCTCTATTCTGTTCCATTGATCTATGTGTCTATTTTTGTGTCAGTACCATACTCTCTTGATGATTACAGCTTGTAATATAGCTGGAAGTCTGGAATTGTAATGCCACCAGCTCTGGTTTTCTTTTTCAACATTCCTTTGGCTATTTGGGGTCTTCTCTGGTTCCATATAAATTTTAGGATGATTTGTTCCAGCTTTGTGAAAAAAATTGATGATATTTTGATAAGGATTGCTTTGAATGTATAGATTGCTCTAGGTTGTGTAGACATTTTAACAATATTTGTTCTTCCAATCCATAAGCACGGAATGTTTTTCTAATTCTTTGTGTCTTCCTCAATTTCTTTCATGAGCGCTCTATAGTTTTCTGAGTACAGATCCTTTGTCTCTTGGTTTGTTTTATTCCTAGGTATCTTATGGTCTTTGGTACAATTGTAAATGAGATAGATTCCTTAATTTCTCCTTCTTCCATCCCATTGTTACTGTATAGAAATGCAACTGATTTCTGTGCATTTATTTTATATCCTTCCACTTTACTGAACTCCTGTATGAGTTCTAACAATTTTGGGGTAGCATCTTTTGGGTTTTCCACATACAGTATCATGTCATCTGTGAAGAGTAAGAGTTTGACTTCTTCTTTGCCAATTCAGATGCCTTTTATTTTTTTCTTGTCTGATTGCTGAGGCTAGGACTTCTGGTACTATGTTGAACAATGGTAGCAAGAGTAGACATCCCTGTTTCTGACGTTAGAGAAACTGTTCAGCTATCCCCATTGAGAATGATACTTGCTGTGGGCTTTTCAGATGACTTTTATGATATTGTTATGTACCCTCATCCCTACACTGTGAAGAGTTTTAATCAAGAAAGGATGCTGTATTTTGATAAATGCTTTTTCTGCACCTATTGAGAAGATCATATGGTTCTTGTCCTTTCTTTTATTAGTGTAATGTATCACATTGATTGATTTGTGGATGTTGAACCATCCTTGCAGCCCAGGAATAAATACCACTTGATCGTGCTGAATAATCCTTTAAATATACTGTTGGATCCTATTGACTAGTATCTTGGTGAGAATTTTAGCATCCATGTTCATCAGGGATCTTGGTCTGTAATTCTGCTTTTTGGTGGGGTCTTTGTCTGGTTTTGGGATCAAGGTAATGTTGGCCTCATAGAAAGTGTTTGTATGTTTTCCTTCTTTAATTTTGTTGTTAATTGGTTTATATAATTGGCTACTCCCGTGTTCGGGGCATTAATATTTACAATTGTTAGATCTTTATGTTGGATAGACACTTTAAGTATGAGATAGTGTCCTTCTTCATCTTTTACTACACTCTGGTTTAAAATCTAATTTGTACAACAATAAAATTAAATACTATGAAAGGAGAGAATGTAACTGTAAAAATGAAAATTAAAAAAGACTTAAAAAAAAAGAAAGAATATAATCAGACAGGTGAACAGAACAGAGAATACCCTAGATTCTGGGCATATTTTGGTCTGTTTGTTAGAAGAAACTACATTGCAAAACTGTAAAGGAAGAAAAACATAAATATACAAAAATAAAAGCAAATACAATGAAAGGATAGAATATAATTGTAAAAATGAAATAAAAATACTTTTAAAAAGTTGATAAAATAAGGAATTAGTTGAAAAAGAAAAAGATTAAAATTACAAGACTAAAGAATCATGAGAAAAAACCACGAATTCTGTATACTCTTTTCCCCTAGCCTTAGAGTTTTGCAGTTCTGTGTACTGGGAAACCTTGGTCTTAGCTGGATGTTCTTGCTTGTTTTCTGGGAAAGGGACTGTTGTGCTGATTTTCTGAAGATGGCGGAGGAGTAAGGGACTCTTGTTTCATCTGGTCCCTGGAATTCAGCCAGATAGCCGTCACATCATTCTGACTACCTATGAACTCAACAGATCTAAGAAACGCTGCAATTCTACAAATAAGAAAGTGACCACTTTTTACAAGGTAGACGGTGCAGAGAAAGGAATCCAAGGAGACATATGGGAAGATAAACTGCAGGCGGTGGGGAGGCCCTGGCAATCCCACTACTGGAAAGCAATAAAGCAGCGGAGCACAAAATCGGAACTTTCAGAATTCTTTGGGTGAGGGACGTCCCTCCCTGAAAGGTGCTCAGGTGGTGAAGCGGGGTGGAATCTTATGTGGGACAGTGTTGTCTCAGGATCCTGAGGGTCAGAGAAAGAACAGGGTTGCCTGAATGTGGCAGAGTTCCCAAGCATCTGAGAGGGGAAGGCAGCTGCAATCAATGAGCCCAGGAGTGGGCTTTCAGCTCAGTGTTGCCATAAACCTCGAACTATGGCACAGTTGGGTGACTGCTTTCTGAGCAGCAGCCCAAAAAATGGCAGAACTGCCAGGAGACCTTCCTCCCTCCCCCAGCAGGAGTGGCATGGGTACGCCCCACCAGAGTCTGCAGGGTTTGGGGTCACGTGCCTGAGATAAAAACACTTGGTCGCAGGCTGGGTCAACACAGTGGACAGAAACCAAGGATACAAGAGTGACTGACTGCTTTTCCCTGAGGGCGCACTGAGGAGTGGGGGCCTCAATCTTTTAGCTCTGGGACTGGAGATGGGGTGCCGCCATTTTTATTTTCATCCTCTAAAGCATCACGGAAAGCCTTCAGGGAACAAAACACATAGAGCAATCTGGAGCTGCTTACACTGAGCCTAGCCCCCTGGCAAGGGTGGAGTAACTCCACCCAAAGACAAATGTTTTTGATTTTTCACACAAATTAAAACATCAAGTAATAACATAGAATGACAGAATTAAAGTGAATCAAGTTCTGATGTTTCATATCCAAATAATCCAAACCTCTTATTTAAATTCAGGATGTGGGGAATCATCCCATATTTAATGTGTGAGATCATTTAGGATGATTTAGATTGTAGGATGCGTTAGAGATATATACCCTGAGTGTGTGCGTGCGCGTGTGTGTGTTTGTATACACACGATGCCTAAATTGACCTTGAAGAACTTGACAATTACAGTCTTATTCTCAAAAGAAATGAGTCTGACTGAGCCTATCTATGTGAAGGGTTCACCTACATAACAGAGGTATTTGAAGTAACTTTTATGTGTAATTCAATATGTGTTAAAGAATAGATAATAAAAGTGTTTTAATATGTAGCTCACATATTATATGACTAAAACTCAGCCTCTACTGTAACCATAGCAATTGTTCTGAACTTAGACCAGCACAAATCTGAACTCTGTTATGCCTCCAATGACTTATTTTTTTAAACACTGACATTGTTTAGATTAACATTGAATGGGAATAATCAAAATCAGAGCAACTTCTACTCAGTTTTCTTGTAGTTTTTAAGTGCTCTATGAATAACTACCCCTTTAATCCTTGTACCCTGGGTGGACATTTGTATTTGACCTTCCTACCACTCTACCTTTGGAATATCACTGGTAAAGGCCATATAGGTATCCCATTTCTGTTAGTGTATCTCTGGAATAATGAATCTGTGAAATAGTATCCTCAGCTTCAGCAGTGTTCTTTGAAGCTTTCCTGTCCCAGAATGAATAATGGTGGGTCTGGAGCTTTTTGGTTGGTTCACTACAGTACAGATGACTATTTGAAAACAATATGGACCACATGGTAATGTCCTGTTAGGAAAGCCCACTTGAAATTTATGTTTTTTCATTCCATGGCTAACCCAACCTCTCCTTCCCATCTTCAATTAAAATCTTAGTATTATTTTTTTAAAAGATTTTATTTATTTATTTTAGAGTGAGAGAGAGGGAGCATGAGCGGGGGAGGAGCAGAAGGGGAGTGAGAGGAAAGGGGAAAGAATATCCAGCAGACTCTGCACACAGCACCAAGCCTACACAGGACTTGATTTAACAACCCTGAAATCATGAGGAGCCAAAACCACGAGTCGGGCACTTAACTGAGTCAGCCACCCAGGCACCCCAAAATTTTAGTACTCTTTTAATGTGGCTTTCATGTTCTTCATTGAGTCTTCAAGTTCTTATCGTTTGGAATTAAACAAATGCATGTAAATGAATGTAAATTCTTCCTTAGAGATCATAGCTGCTAGTAGTACAGACTTGCTTGTATGGAAATAAATGAAGGTCACCCACATTAGGACAAATAAATGCTATTTATTCACAGGTTGCTATAGCAAGGAAGTCAGCCACCACCATTTTTGAGAGACTCAAAGGTGGGCAGAGGAGTATAAAAGTTTTTAGAAAAAAGAGAGAAGGATTTAAGTATTTCCTGACTGGAATCATTGCCATGGGAAAGCTGGGGGTGCTAACCAGAAGCGAGGCATCCCATGTGATGGGTTAAAGGAGTCTATTTAGTTTTCTCTGGTTGGTCCTTACTTGAAAGAGGCGGCAAAAGTTAGGGAAATTGGCAGTAAGTCCTGACATTTTGGAATCAATTACTATGTAGGTTGTGGTTTAGCTTTCTTTCTAGTTGCTGCAGATTGTGGGTCAGAGTTCTGTTTTCATATGTAGTCTGGCCATTTCCATTTGGACACTAATTTTTCATTTTTCTTTGCCTTTCTCTACAACTGAAGAAATGAAACCTCTTAACAGAAATATTGTTTAAGATTTACACAGATCCCTGGTTCTCAGTTTTTGCTCTGTTTCATTTATTTAAGAAATTTTTATCAAATTCTAAAAGTGAAGCACTCATCCAAGATAAAAAAGAGAGACAAAGTCTCCACCACCATGAAAGTCACATTCTGTTCACACAAATAGATAATATAGTGTCAAATAGTTCAGTTTTTCAACCACACAACACTATGCCACCATGTCTCAGATATATTCACATTTTACGTAATTTTTTTTCCTCAGAAAAAAGAGAATAATCATATTTTGTTGACAGGATCTTAATTGTATAATATTAAAAGCAGCTGTGTGTCGATTCAGTTAGAGCCTCATATTTGTCATCATTCTTCCCCAGAAGTGAATTAGACATTAACATCAGCTGCTGAGGAAATGTGCTCACATAGGCACTTCTATTCTTTACCTGCATTGCTTTTTAAGTGTATCAAACAGAAACACTCAGGGAAATGAATTTGTTGCCTTGCCAGATCTTCTGGCATAGAAGACTCATAAGATGCTGATATCTTGGCTGTAAACTAAGCAGAATAAAAATGTCTCTAGATAGGTTTTTCACCCTTGAGATTTTTATGTACATATTTTTGATGAAGCCACATTGTCTTTATAGAATGCAGGTGAACATGGAGGCAAAGGTGTTTTTGTGGAGAAACTACTTTTATTCCTACACATTATAAGAAAATCACAGCATGGGTTGACTGAACAGCTATGAATTCTTTAAAGGATATATATATACTATATATATCCTTTAATATATATATATATATACTATATATATAGTATATATATATATCCTTTAATATATATATACTATATATATATAGTATATATATATTAAATGAGGAAAAAGCCACAGAACCATATTTGACAATGATGGGGAAGGGTGCCAATTTGCTAACTGGAGTAAAGCGGTGGTTATTCAACTCAAATGTAAGTCAGAAATCATCTGATTCAGTAAGTCCAGAGTGAGGTTCCAAAATCTGCTTTTCTAACACATCAACAGGCAATTATGCTGCTGGTCTATGCATCACACTTTGAGAACCACTGGAGTAGAGGACCTGCTGGATGATATATCCCCCTCTGCTGTAGAAGTCCCAGTATTCTTAATTGGTGCAGTACTGAAACTGGTTTAGGATTGGATCAAATAAAGTGCAAGTCCATGGGGCGACTGGGTGGCACAGTTGGTTAAGCATCCAGCTCTTGGTTTCGGCTCAGGTCGTGATCTCATTCTCATGAGATAGCACCCCACATCGGCTCCATGCTCAGTGCAGTCTGCTCGAGATTCTCTCTCTCTCCCTCTGCCCCCCCTCCCACTTATGCTCACTCATTCTTTCTCTCTAAAATAAATAAGTAAATCTTTAAAAAAAATTTAAGTGCAAGTCCTGAGAATGAGGTTAATTTGTTTCCTCACATTGTGAGAGGAACTGGATTTTGCCTTGTGTAGAGAATTAATTAAATTTGCAAAGTTAATATTTAGAACAAATGGGCTCTTGAGGAGAAAACCAAGACTGTTTTCTTACGAGTAAGAGATTTAATGCCATATTTATACATGTGGAATTAATAAACATAAAGCTGTTGAGGTTTTAAATTTTAGATTAATTTCCATAAGCCTAATGGGTTCATTTTATAGTTTGAGTGAGTATATCTTTGTTCTTATAGCATTGAAACAAATAAAACTTTCCACAGTAAACATACTATAACAAATACAATTCCTAAAATAAATGCCTTTTACAAACTTTGTGGGTAAAAGATTAAAACAAACTCTTCACAGTTCAAATGGTAATCTCAATGAACTGTTCTGTATCTCAAAGACATTCATTCCATTACTTTAGAAACACTGAAAGAACTATAAACATGATTACAAAGTGGGGGTATGCATTTTAACTCAAGTAAAACCTTTGCACAATCTAATTAATAGTCTTTATTCCTGGAGCCTCTGAGGTAACTGGTATCTAAATATTACCTAATTGCCTCACCTACATTTTGATAGCATAAATTTCCAAGCCTTTTTATGAACAAAATTATTTATTTTCAAAATTAAATACTATTGTGACTTGTGGTATCTATTTTCTTGTAATTTCACCTAAAGATAAATCAAATAACTTGTAGACTTTTCATGTTAATTTATTTATAATTAAGTGTACAGTGAATATAGATGACTAGATTAAATTTAATTTCTTCTCTTGGCCTGTTTTACTTTTTTGGTTTTATTCATCCAATTCTCTTCATTAAGTAGGAATTCCTGTTCTGCTCAAAATTTCCACAACCTGAGGATCACTTATTTTTGAAAACCAATGGATTATACAGCCTGATGGAAACTTGAATGCGCTAGAAAAATTGCATTTCACAACTCTGGGTATAAAACCAGTCACATCCCATAAGTGTTCTGAATCAAATGAAAAGTGCCTCAGTACTCTCTGTAGAAGATTCTGAGAAATTCCGTCTCATCCATGCTATGCGTAGCCCTTCCACTGAACTACAGTGCCACAAACAAATGAAGAGCCTCTGTGTTGCCTGCGCAAAAACACAGCAAAAAACTCTAAACACCCAACCATCACAATTCCAAACCAGATACTCATTAGACCAATCCAAGCATCTAGTCAACACCAGCCTTCTCTAGCCCTGTGTTCAAATGTTAGCCAGGGCTCCTTTTCTGTAGCTCCAAGGAACAAGCATTCTGTTTAGATTCTTGACATCTCCTTATCTCGACATTAGGAGACCTAAACTTCTTTGGGTGCTTTACGGAAATGATTCACAGTTTATTGTCAATTGCTGATATCACCCTCAACAGTAATTTCATACTACTATCATGGGAACCTCCCTCCATACTGTAGCAACTTTAGTTTGCACACTTGGCAGATAACAAATGTACATTTTAAATGGTTTGGTTCTGAATCTAAGCTTGTTCATTTTCCAAAACAAAAACTTCTTAGAGTCTTGCTTGCTTGCTTTCTGGCTGAGTGGGGTTAGTGAGAAATGGGCGTGAGTGGTAGGAAGGGAAATATAAAACTTGTTTTCCATTCTTCGATAGCAGTGCAAAATAAATACAGAATAAATCAATAAATCACTGCCACAGTGTGTGTGTGTGTGTGCGTGTGTGTGTGTGTGTGTATACTGTAGCCCAATGGAAGAGATGGAAGAGGAAAGAAAGAAAAGAAAGGAAGGAAGGTAGGAAGACCTATGTATGTAGACTAATTAAGTTGTTCTGTTTAGGGTCTCTTACTTTTCTCTTTAAATACATGTATTTTCCTATATCAAATACCTTTTTTGATAGAAGAGCTTTCTTTGTGAAGGGATCTGAGTGAGATGTTCACTAATTGGGCAGTATTCCCACAATAATTCCTAACTAGGGGCTATTATTCCCTTAAATTCAGGTTTGTCCTTTTTAACAAATACAAATACATCTTAAGAAGTGGGACACCGCAGGAATCAGTGTTGGAAGACAAGTGTTTCCTCCGTCTCAATACCACATGTTACATAGTTCACAGTGACAACATCTTTACAATCTTATTTTGGAAATGGCTGAAAAGATAAAAGGAAAATATGCTCACTTTGCTATTTGGTATTTTTAAATGACCATTATGTCTTTTCTTTTAAAGTACCTAGTGCTAGGATATGTTCTTGGTCAGTGAAAATAGGAATATTAACCCAAACAGATAACTACATTTATATCCTCTTTTCTCGAGAAATCTCAATACAATTAATAGAAATTTCACAGACTAGTATCTAAAACCGAGGTGATCTTTGTGTGTATATCTGATACCAAGAAACCTACCATTCAATTCTTTTTAAAAAGCTTACCTTTTAAGAATTTCTGCTTCCTCTGAAGTTATACCCAATCACACTGAAAACTTAGCACAGTGCCTGGCACATTTTATAAATAAAGGTATTTTACGAATGAAAAATTAAATAAATAAGCCTGTGTTCAGCTGAACTGCACAATCTTTTGTATTCCAGACTCATCGTCTCACTTCATGCTATCTAGATAGCACAGCCTTTATTATTTGAAATAATTTATGTTTGTCTTCTCTGATTGATTGTAATTCCACAGGGCGCAGGCTGCATGTGTCTTCCTCACTAAGGTGTAACCAGAACCCAAGATATAGCTGATGTTCAGTAACTCCTGAATGAACGAACGCTGGCTGACTTGCTAACTCAAGAGAATGAATGGATAAAATGAATACAAGAATGAGAAGAAGAATACCAGGGAAAAAGGTTGAAAAGGTAATTAGAGACAAGATTACTATAAGTCTAATATGTCTTATTTTAAATAACCTTTTTCAATGTTTCTAGATAACTAGAAAAAATAGCAAAATGAAATAAGCATCTTTTGTTACCTTCAGTGGTAAGATGAAGAAGTAGATGGAGAAAAAGCAAAGGTCAGAATCACAGAGGTCAAGATACAGACTTTGTATTTTCCTGACATAAATCTCTACATAGCTTCTTTCACCTTCCCCCACTTTGCCAATGCAGACACTCGCATTCTTCCATGCTCTCCTCAATCATTGTCCAAGTGTGGTTAACCCAGTCAATCGTGGTATTTATCCAGCTGAGAATTTCCAACATTTACCATGTGACCCAGTTCCTTGTCAAAAAAAGTCTTTGCAGCAAGTCCTGGGTGTATACTTTTATCTTCTTTTGTGTTCATACTTCATCTTTCCAACTCAATTATAAGCATTTTAGCTCTATAGAGTTAGTTTCTATATTGGAGATTTCTAAGACTTCCCTCAATAAACAGTTCTACCTCTTCTTCAAGTGGGTCTGAACAAGTAGCAAAATAGAACAGAAAGTAAAAGCAGAGGTCAATATATAATGGTGACTGCTGATAGAATCCAACTTGGCATAACGTTACGTTTGTTAACTAAATGAGCTTGCCATTATTAATCTATAGAATCTAGCAATCTTACCAGTGAGAAGGAGGCTTGTTCCAATAAGATTATGTAATGAAGAGGCACCCGGGTGGTTCAGTGGATTAAGGGACGGACTCTTGGTTTCAGCTCAGGTCATGATCTCATGGGTCCTGAGATTGAGGTCAGTGGAGAGTCTGCTTGAGATTCTCTCCCTCTGCCCTTCCCCCCACTCATATGTATGTGCTCTCTCTCTCTCAAATAAAGCTTTAAAAATAAGATTTATATAATGAAGAACCAGAGAAAAGCTCCTCTGTTGATAGTCATACTCCCAAGAGAATGGAGGTGTTAGAGATGAGATTAATTTACCCAGTCTTTCTAAATTCATAACCCAGACATATTTCCTTGAAGAGGAATGATCAAAGAATGGAGAGAATCCAGAAGTGAATCCAGAAAAATTCCTTATCAAAACCAGAAGTGTATAAAAGTGTTTTGCATAACCACTTCTCTATTCATGTCCCCACATAGACTTAGCTATACTTTAGCTGTTCTCATCCAAAGAACTCTTTTTACATGGCATTTATTTAAATATAAATCCCATACTTACAATTTAACTTTGACCTCTCCCTTTTGTTTCAGTCTTGTAACCTTTTTATTCAAAATTTGAACTTTCCTATCTAATGGCATTTTATATTGAGAGAACACTGAATTTCTGTTTACGCCCCCACCCCCCCGCGCCAGCTTTTCCTACCATGGCCTTTCTCAGTTCTTTAAAAAGTAGCTCCATTATCTACTTTACGTAAACCTCAAAGTCCAGGAGATACACATAGACCCTCCTGTTCTTTCAATCTTATATTTCATTAGTCATTTAGTTCTTATGGTTCCACTTTCTAATTATATTAAAATTGTATGTTTCTTTTTGTTCCCATTTCCACTGGCCATTGTCTCTAAGAGTATGTCTCTATATTGTCTCCCTATATATTTTAGCCATAACACAATCTAATCACAGGCTGAACTGCTCTATGTATTTATTGTTTTATTTTTTTTTTTTTTTTGATCTCCCTGACTAGAATTTCAGTGCCATTTGGGAGTGTCTTCTCTGACTTCTATATTGTTCTATCCCTAATACCTTGATCAGTAGGTGGCATGTAGTAAATACTCTCTATACAGTTGGCACATGATTAGGAAAAGAAGCTATTTAATGTTGAATATATAAATGTATTTGTTTCATGGAAAAAGGAAATACAAAAATTATACAGCAGAAATATCCATGTAAACATGAACAAGTTAGTAAATATTTAGTAATTATATATATAGAAAATAATTTCATATATTTTATCTGATATTATCCATTATTTTTATCATTAAAAAGAGACAAATACATCTCCTTTGAAAGCATTAAAAATAAAACAAAAAATGAAACTTCTTTCAAGTTCAGGAGATATTTACTCAAACTGTGGCTAACTTCCTACCATTTAAGTGGCTGTGAGAAATGTTGGTGTATACTAATTCTACTCATATCTCTTCTTAAATTCTGTTAATGTCCATTCTACTACTCCACTAGCCAAATATCCTTCCAATCTGGAAGGATTTTCTCCTATGTGCCTTATACTAAGAAATATTTCTAACTTCCTCCCTTCCATGGTAAGGGAGCTCTACCCTTAACCCACAAATAAAACCTTTCTATATGTTAGTTTTGCCATCCTGAAGGTTCAGGGTCAATATTCCCACCTTTTGAGGTTTCCCTCAAGTCTACTAGGTATTTAGTTTTTCTTTTCCCACTACACAGTAGCACGACGCTATTCTATCTCTAACCTTCATCAATTTTGTTTACTTATTTTCTTTCTTACAGACATCATCATATTATCTTGAAAAGACAATGTGGGGAGCTGATCAAGGGCAGGGAATCTGTAATCTCATTCCCCTAATTTGAAAGATCCTGGTTTTGATATTCTTTAGCTATATTACCTTGGGTAAATTAATGTTTTCAAAATGTAATGCCTAATTAAAAGAACCCACAAAACTATATATGTAATAAAAATACCTACCAGTTAATGGTTTGAACCTTAATCCAAATAATATAAAAGGACTTATGCTGAATTCATATTCTTAATAATTCATATTATTTTATTTTATATTACAGTAATTTTTTATGTGTCTATGTCCTGTATTATTTTGTTAAATTCTTTATGACAGAGACAAATTACAATTTATTATTTTACCTCCTCTTAACCCCATTTGGGCTTTCAAAATTTCCAAGACATATTGTAAATTAGAATAAAATATTTGAACATAAACATATAATTATATCCATGCTAGTATAGGATGCTTTAGAAGAAAAAAAAATAACCTAGCTAGATCAAGATAGATAGACACACACCTATAGTTAGGATCCTAAATTTTAGTTATAAAAAATGGCACATGTAAGAATGATTATTCATTACATTATCTCAGCAAATACATGTTCATAAAGGAGAAAAAAGAACTCGTAAATATCTGAACAGTATTTAATATTTGAAGAAACTGCACCATCATGTTTAACTAGCTTTTATCTCTTTATTTTGAAAATTAGCAAAATGTTTTTTTTTAAAGATTTTATTTATTTATTTGACAGAGATAGAGACAGCCAGTGAGAGAGGGAACACAAGCAGGGGGAGTGGGAGAGGAAGAAGCAGGCTCATAGAGGAGGAGCCTGATGTGGGGCTCGATCCCAGAACGCTGGTATCACGCCCTGAGCCGAAGGCAGACACTTAACCACTGTGCCACCCAGGCGCCCCGAAAATTAGCAAAATGTTAAGAGAAATGAGGTTGGAGAGGTTATAAATCCCTTTAAGTATAGATGCTAGCTGGATCCTTGATATAACATTTAATTTCACTTTGAACTATTTTCTAGTCAAAAAGAAACTCTCATTAATAAAAACATGTATACAATTAATGGCTTAAAGCTATAAATATATTAAGAGTTCATCTCATGGCTTTTCAAGTAGAACAAATGATCATTTCTATTTGTCATTTTGCTCCCACCTGTACATTATTTTTCTTTATATAATGTTTAATCTGATTGATGAGGCTAATATTAATGAGAAGATGACCAAGAAGAGAAACAACATTAATAACTAATATTTATTGGATCTTCCAAGTATATTTATATGCATATTATGTATTGCTCCCCCAAATCTAATGAGGTAGCACTAATATTATACTAATTGTATGGATAAATTTGGTGACTGGGGAAAATAAATAACTTTTTCAAGTATATAAACCCAGATCTGTAAAGTTATTGCTTGCTTACCCACTGGCTTTTCCTACAAATGGTATTTCACTCATTTGCCTTAACGATTAACATTCACTTGACTTAACAATTAAAATGTTGTTTAAAAATTGATCTGATGTGAATATACACATCACTGAATACAGTATATTTAAATCTACCACAATGAGAATTCTACAAAAATTTCTACAAAGATTTCTTAGAATGCATTTTGCATTCCACCAATTCATAATTGAGAAGATGAAATAAATATTTTCTGAGTTTAACCAACTGTCATAGCTAATGTTATATGCCAACTTGACTGCCAAATATTTCACCAAATATTATTCTGGGTGTTTTTGTGAGGATATTTTTGGATTAGATTCACATTTGAATCAGTTGATTGACTAAAGCATTGTCCTCCCTAATGTGGTTGGGCCTCATCCAGTCCCTTGAAAACCTAAATAGAACAGAAAGGCTGATTGAGAGAGTTCTTGCCTGACTGCAAAACGTGGGAAATTGGTTTTTGCTGGCTTCTGGATTCAAACAGAAACACAAGCTCTTCCTGAGTCTTGAATCTGTAAGCTTTTAGATTGGAACTTTAATTCCAGTGGCTTGCCTGTTTTCTCACTCTGACCTCAGACTATAACTACACCATCAGCATTCCTTTTTTTTTTTTTAAGATTTTATTTATTTATTTATTTGCCAGAGAGAGAGAGACAGCGAGCGAGAGAGGGAACACAAGCAGGGAGAGTGGAAGAGGAAGAAGCAGGCTCCTAGCAGTGCAGGGAGCCCCATGCAGGGCTCAATCCCAGGACCCTGGGATCACGCCCTGGGCTGAAGGCAGACTCTTAATGACTGAGCCACCCAGGTGCCCCCAATGTCAGCATTCCTGAACCTCCAGTTTGCCAACCGCAGATCTTGGGACTTTTCAGCCTCCTTAATAACACGAACCAATTCCTTATAATAAATCTCTCTATAAATACAGAGAGAAAGAGTTAGAGATATACATATATACTATGGGCCCTGTTTCTTTGGAGAACCCTAATACACCAAATGTCTCAAATAATTTAATCTATTAACTAAGAATTGGAAAAATACAGCCAATTAATTCTTTGTTATCTACAATGTGGGAGTATGAAGACTCCATTTGTAATCTAGCTTGTACTATTCTTAACTCTGTGTTCTCTGAGCATCGAATTCTTAGGTCATAAGGATTTTATGAAACAAATAGTCAAACATGTAAAAAAGATAAAAGTTTTAATTTTAGAAAATCACAAACTCAAAAAAAGGAAAGAAAATCACAAACTCATTTGTACTCATTTTTTGATGATTATTTAATTCTGACGCAATTGTGATAAATCATTGCTATGGAATTTTCTATCAGACCTGTGCTGAGGTTGCTTCCAGCCCCACTTCACTGAAACCTAAGTTGTCAATGAATATGAGTTAAAGTAAAAGCATTATTCTCTTAAATAAAAGCCCTGTTTCCATGATGCACCTTCAGTTTTCTCCTAAAAGACATTTATCAAGATTTAATGTTGATTTTACACCACTTTTCTTTTTTACCTAGGCTTTTTAAAGTTGTAAACTTATGCTCAAAACATCTAAGAAGTCTCATTTGGAAAGTCAAATTATCATTAAAATTAACTTTGCAAGTTCTCTTCAGAGTTAAGAAGGAGGATGGAGGAGAACAAGCTCAAGGATTCTGCTTATAACTTTCACATTTTAGACAATGGCAAATCATTAGAATCCAGAATGAAAATAATGGGAATGTACAATAAAGCTATGGTAAAAACTCTGAGAATTGCCAAAGTTTGTAAAGTGAATGGACTCTTTTAAAAGAGGAACAGTGGGAGGTCAATAGTAAATACAAAATAAAATTATTTCAAGAAGAATGATAAAAAAGTGAAAAAAAGAAATGTTATTTGGTAAAAAATTACACAATACCACATCAGTTACCATAAAACACTCCACATGCTAATAAGAGGATAAAAGTTGAGCTTATAGGGTGCCTGCGTGGTTCAGTCAGTTCAGTTAAGTGTCTGCCTTCAGTTCAGGTCATGATCCTGGAGTCCAGAGATCGAGTCCCCCATCGGGCTTCCTGCTCAGTGGGGAGTCTGCTTCTCCCTCTGCCCTTCACCCCGCTCATGCTGTTTCTTGCTCTCTCTCTCTCCGTTTCTCTCAAATAAATAAATAAAATCTTTTTTAAAAAATTGAGCATATACATATAGCCACCTATGTTGCCATGTATGATTCAATCTTTGTCAATATCCTATTCTTTAAAAAATAGGTCTTCAATTTTTTTTAATCTCTAAAATGGAATGGTATATAGAACATACTATCAAATTTGGAAATTTAAATTAAATTATGTGGTGGTAAAAATATACATTTTAATTTTTAAATTAGAAAATATAATTATTGTATAATAATCAATTAGTAAAACAGTTATAGAGTAAAACATGAAAACTCCACTTGATGTCCCATCTCTGGACTGCCATAATGTCACCCTGCTCTTTGCACACACCTGTCTCAATATAAGCAATGCTATCAGTTTGGTATATATTCTTTCAGTTCTTTTTCTATGGTTTCCTATCCATATGATTTTTTTTAATATATCTAGAATCACATTTTGTATATATGAAAAACTGAAATTTTACTCATGTATTATTTAAATTTTGTAACTTTTTATTTACTTAATATATTTTGAAGCTCTTTATGTCAATGCATATAGGTCTACCTGATTCTCTAAGTGGATTTCCTAATTAATTAGTTAATGCATCATTATTAATGCACCATTATTTACTTATGCTTTCACTTTGTAAGGCTCATTTAATTATTTTCCAAATCTATCTTTACAAACCACACACACACATACACACACATTTAAGTATTTCTACAAAGTTGAATTTCAAAAAAGAATTGTTAAGTCAAAGGAGAAATTCCTTTTTAACCAACAAAAGAAAATAGCTTACTATTTAGTTTTCAGTTAATTCATTTTTAGATAAGAGGTAGTAATAGCACTGATGTCATTATAAAGCAATATGATGTTAGCCTTGAAGGATGATAACTGATCTAGAATATGTCAGCCACATATTATCGTTACAGGCACCTCCGTGACGTCTCTATGAGGGGGACACATGTACAGCATAACAAGTCAACCAAAACAACATTTTATTTATTCCTGCACTTATTACCTCAAATCCCAAAACAGTCTAGTAGTCAACGGGGCTGACTTCCATTAGAGAGCAAAGGCATCCTTTTGCTTAGGAAGAAAGTCTTGAGGGCAAGACTAAAACCTAGTTTTGATTCCTTTCTCCTAGGCCCACGCCTTTTTTATGAACCAATGATCTCAAAAGAACAAGCCAAGGCAACAGAGGGACTAGAACAAGGGTCTGCATACTATGGCCTGTTAGCCAAGTCCAGACTTTTACCTGCTTTTATATGGCCTCTAAGCGAAGATTTCTTTTTTCTTTTCCTTTTTTAAAAGATGAATGTTTGAAATCAAACTAATCATAAGGAATACTAACTTTGAAGAACAATTAAGCAAAACATTATTCCAAACAACAACAAAATGTTCAATTCTCTTTAGTGGATCTTTATAATCATAAAAAAAAATACAATTATAAAAACTTTGAATTTTATTAATTACAAAAATTGTGCAAATTTCCTCTTTTTATATAAGTACCTACATAATATCTCCAATTTTACTTCTTGGTTCACAAAGCCTATAATATTTACTGTGACCATATGCAGAAAAAAATTCCCACCTCTTAGACTAAAGCAATGAGTCAAAGTTATTTAAGGCACTTACGTTCTTCTCACATCAAGCTACTCAGGTGATGGCTTCCTTAAAATTCTAAAAATAGGAAGGGAGTAGGTGGCTCCTTCCAAAGAGGCACTGGAATTTTCTCTTATCAAACCAAACTCAAGGAAAAAGAAAGACTCCAGAGAAGGTGGCTGCCAAAGGAGAAAAACAAAGCAAAGCAAGTAAACTAGGAATCCTAAGAGATTAAATCCAAAGAGATTGTACCATTTAAGATCTTTCCCTTCACCCCCGTTGTCACACTTTACTACTATCGCCCAATGACATGTCCTGAGAGCCATGTTATCTTCAACTCATATCCAGCACCCTCCCAGCTGTAACAAAAAGATAAAAGAAGCATAGAGGAGCTTCTCTTAGTCACTAACACAGATTCATTAAGGAGAAACCTCACGGAGTTGCTCATAGACTTTGATCTAGCAACTACAATTTTGAGAATTTATAACAAAGAAATAATTTAGGAGAATAATTTATATGTAGATAGATAAATACTGAGTACATGTATAATTGCAAACAGAAAGAGGGACAATTCAAATGTCTGAGCGTAGTAAAATGTTTGAATGAGGGTAACTCAGATGGCATTTAGCCATTCAATTTATAATTCTACAGACTACCCAAATGGAAAACATTTTTATGATATGGTGTTAAGTAAAAAAAGAGAGAGAGAGACAATAAAGTGTTGCAAGTCAAATATTCCATGTGTAGGGTGCAGTACAAAGATAGTATAGAAATGAAACAGCTTTATTTTAGAGAGGTAGATTTTGTTAAAGTAGGGATGTTTCTTTAAATGTCAAAATTTCAGTAATGTTACACTGTATCCTTTAAAATAACAAAAGCGGCGAACAAATTAATCATTAAAACCTACATCTCTTCAGAAATTTGTAAATTTTCATTTTACATGTCTGAAACAGGGAACAGGAGAGTCATTACAAAACAGAAACAGCTAAGCAACCAGAGGCCACCGCAGGAAAAAAAAAAAAAAGCCTGCATGAATGGCTTGCTAGATCTGATTTATTTAAGAACAACTCAAAGGATTTGACAGCTGACAGAGGTTTTACTAAGGGACTGTTGAGAGTCAAGTCATGGCTGTAAAACAGAAATTCTGAGAACCCAGTAAGATGAACTCCAGTACATGACAGATAGTGATGTGGAGAAGCAAATCTTTTTGAAGCGTTAATGGCCCGATGTGTCGTTAGAATGGAGAACACCACAACCACTACCCCCAGCACAGCAGGGTTTTACCTTAATACACTCTCTGTGTCAAACAAGGAGTTCCAGGCAATGCCTTGCACTTCTGGGGAGGTGTGAGTCGGCGAAGGTACATGCTTAACTTGAGAATAGGCTAGTGGGCGTCACAGACATTTATCTAGATCTGTATTCTTATGCTTGATACGCCTAAGCATCGTAACAGTAGATAGCATCTGCTTATAAAGGTATTTTTACCTTTTATAAGTGCCTTGGTTTCAGAAAGCCCAGGCCTAGGAAATAGAAGGATTTCCTGATGAAATGGCATTAAATAGGATAGTTCTGTAAAATGTTAAGCTGTGGCCTTATCTAGTCTGCCTGTGTCCATACGAAAGCCCTTATGAGTAGTAGCACACAGAAACTGATTTTATCATTTAAAAATGCTGGCCACTTTTGCTCTCACTCATTTGTTTCATATATACATGTGTGTGTATATAGACACGTATTCACACAACTTGTGCATAAATATATGATACATATATGTACATTTACACATATGAGAGAGAGAGAGAAAGGTTCGACTGATTCCATGAGTCTGGAATCCACTGTTCAATATCCATAGTGTCCCAAATGTCATAAATTGAACAAAACTATGTATTAGAGGAGAGAATGAGTAATTGTTGTATACCACCTCCTTCTTAAAACTAGGTGGATTATATGGCCTCAAATTCTAGAGAATGTGAGTTCCTTTACCTTCTTGTCCCCGTATCCCTACCTGAGATTCATATATTCTAAAAACAAAACAACATATAGTGAGCATCTGAAATGTGATTCATGGAGTTTCTCCCTTCCCTTCTCACCTCCAACTCCTCCACATCTGTCCACCATTATTAAACTCCTAATATCAGGTTTTGTATTCTTTGGGTGTGCATTCAGACTATGGAGATCTCTACTAACTCTGAGCTTCTGCTCAGAGACGATCTACAGATCTCCCCGTAATTCTATCCATAAAGAACAATGGGTAAACTATTCTTGTGCCAACATCGCAGTAGCTTACAGTAAAAGATCTGGGGGGAGATGAAGAAGGGAACTTTTGTGAGTGACTCTGTTCAGTCATAGCTTATGTGTAAACTTCCATCCATGAAATAATTGTGTATGTGTGCATATGCTTCTGGTTTCTGAATGCTATACCACTGATCTGTTTCTCTTATTTTTAAACTTTTTTCTGATTTCCATGAAATTGCTTATCAAAAATTTTTTAAGATTTTATTTATTTATTTGACAGAGAGAGAGAGACAGCCAGTGAGAGAGGGAACACAAGCAGGGGGAGTGGGAGAGGGAGAAGCAGGCTCCCAGCAGAGCAGGGAGCCCGATGCGGGGCTCGATCCCAGGACTCTGGGATCACGCCCTGAGCCGAAGGCAGATGCTTAATGACTGAGCCACCCAGGCACCACTGCTTATCAAAATTTTAAAAGAATAGAAAAACATGTAGGATGAAAAAATAGTCATCAATAACCACTACCAGTGTAGACAGATAGATGTTTTCTTTATTGTCAGGTATGTATTCACAATTTTTCTTCTGTAAAAATGAAGTGTGAGTATATTTTACATAATTTAATGTTTTTAAAATTGAAGGTGGTTATCTTAATTTTTTCTTATCATTAAATAGTTTTGTAAATCACCATTTTTATTATTATAATACATTCTCACATAAAGGATACCATTATCTATTTAATTCCTAATTAATGACATTTAATCTTGCTCTGTAATTTTGATTTTGAGCTTTACTACAACTTTTGAAGCAGGTAGTGGATATCGTATTATAGTATATGGTATTATTATGCTTTTACTGATGTAGGCTGTCTTACAAAATGTCACCAATGTAGGATGGGGCCAAGCCAGATTTCAGACTCTAAATCCATTCCACCTACCATCTTTTGCCTCCCATAATGAACACTAATTATCTTTACCTTGCACGTGTAGATTTAAGAAGTGACAATTGATAGAAATTAAACCCTGGTCAAAATCCCACCAGAGAATAGTATCTCTTGTGTTTATCAATTCAACTCCTTGCTCTCTCACTGAAGACTGACTGGCTTAAAGGTTAAAGCCTATCAGCCACCCAAACTAAGTAAGATTCAATCCATAGATCAGTTGCAGCTTCATTATTATTCTTGACCAGATATCCCTAATCATTTTTCATGTCTGACATTAGAATCCCTGCATAGAAATAATTTGCACAACTTTAATTTTCCCCCCCATTTAATCCATCACACACCGAGACACTTGATATTCCCACTGTGATCAACCCATGAAATTTGTCAGCTTTATCTCTGATTTACACTGGACTCTGCTAATAATAAATGTCATTGCTGAATGTATCCTAACTTCTCTAGACTTGCGTGATCAAAGAAAGTGTTATTTTCTTTTTTAATCAGTGCTTTTTGGTTAAATGAACACAGAAAACACTGGGTATAAAAGTATCCAACAGTTCAAAGATGATTCCATCACCATATGCTACAAAAATCAGTAGTTTGATGAATGCAGGAGAGAGATGGAAAATACTATTCTCTCATGACAACTACATGTTGGTCTTACCGAGGCCTCGTATACATTCTTTTGTAATGACTTTCCTGGGGGGTGAAATATCAAATTTGAACTTCTTACTATGATCATTCAGAAAAGATTTTATAGATAAATGTCATCTCAAGCACATAGACACCTTTTATTGCTTACAAAGGGGTCCAAGCAGCATAGGGTAATAATATATAACATCTAACATGCACTGTACTTAGTACACAAAATATGTTAGCAATTATGTTCTAGAAATGAGAGAAATAGAGAAAGCTTCAAACAAATAAGCAACAGTTAATTAAATACCATTGGTAGACATTAAGGTACCCATTACCTCTAGAACACTAGCAACTAAAAAAAATTGCATTTATTCTGTCTGTCCTATATGAAACTGTTTTTCAATTAACAAAGGAAAGAATTCCAACTTGTATATGTGGAAAGAATGAAAAAAAATTGAAAACCACTACCTTGAAACGTGGGATTTTTAATTTGGCCAACAACTGTCAGTGGATGAAACCAACAACAGAGAGCTGGGTGTTACCTCCTGAACCCACGGATCAAGAGTGGTATCACCAAATCAGTGCCATCAAATATTGTGCCCCCCTCAATGGAAAGCAATGGGAAGCACAACAGTACAATTAAAGTAGCCTTGTTAAAAAGAGCCCTGATCTGGGTGACTGGGTGGCACAGTCCGTTAAGCGTCTGCCCTTGGCTCAGGTCATGATCCCAGGGTGCTGGGATCGAGTCCCACATCGGGCTGCCTGCTCAGTGGGGAGTCTGCTTCTCCCTCTCCCCTTCCCTCTTCTCGTGATCTCTCTCTCTCTCTCTCTCTCTCGACTGGATAAATAAAATCTTAAAAAAAAAAAAAAAGAGGCCTGATCCAATCAACCTTGATTTAATTTTCATTTAAAGGAAACACTGAGAAGAATAAGTTAAATAAAAGCACAAGGAGGCTAAAAGACAAATTCAGAAGGCAAGAGATTCCACAGGAAAACTTAATCTATCTCTTCCATAAGCCAATACAATAAAGACATAGGAGCTATTCTAGATTGAAAAAAGATTTAATAGAAATCACTACAAGATATAATAAATTGATTTTGTTTGGATCATGAATCAAGCAAACTCACTGTAAAAGTACTTTTTTGAAACAATTAGGAAAATATTTTTATGTCCTGGGTATTATTTAATACTAACGACCTTGCATTAGACTTTCTGGGAACAATAGAATGGTTGTAAAAAGAAATGCCCATATTTTCAGAAATGTATAAAGACTGAATGTAACAGTCAAATGAGATGATCAAAACGGAATCCTTCCATCTTTTTATGTTGCCTACCTTTAAAACGTAGGAGAATCATGAGAATTTTTAAATCACTGTGCCTAGTGCTGGCTTATCTTACTTCCACCTACATGCCATAGGCCAAGACTTTGTTACAAGGTCATCAAATAGCCAGCTAAGGAAAATGAAATATGCTTTTCTGGATGTCAAAGAAAAGTAATGAAATGGGTAAATGCATATGATCTCTACTCCTTCCTTTTTCCTTTATTAAGTAAAAAGTCATTTTCAGTGTAATAGACATTATAAATAGCAAAATGTTAGTTAGTTTATACTGTTTACTATAGCTAATGTGGATTAGCTCATTTAATTCCATTCCCACAACACCCATTTTAATATAAGTATAGTTAGTTTAAAAAGAAAAAGTTAAAAATTAGTTTAAAAATGTATTGTAGTTAGGGATTAAACTACAGTCTGGTTTCAAGAGAGGTTTCCTAACAACTCTGCTAGCATAATATATCAATGTGTTGCAGTATATCTCTTGTTTAAAGAATTATACTTTTTAACCCTAAACTTTACAATTCATATTAAGTAACCTAATCAAGATTCCCAACGAAAACCTTGAATTTTGGCTTCTATACTAATGGAAACAGGAATGTATTTTTCCTTATAACACAACTCTTACTAAGAGGTGATCTTGAAGGAAAGAGCTGAAACCTCAAAGTAAGACAAACTTTGATTTGAAGCCCTGCTCCATTACTTATCATCAAGTGACTTAATTTCTTTAGCTTTAAAAACAAAAACCTATACAGGGGATAGTAAATGCAATCTTAAAATCTTCTGTGACAATTAAATACAACATGAGCGAAGTAAATAAAATTTTTCAGAATAGGTAAGAAACACAATCATTATAATAAGACCACTTTATATTTGATTTGAACTATTCAATTTTAAATATGCATTGACTTGTTTGTTGCTCATAAGAAATGCTATGAAATAACTACGGCAAGCATTCTGATTTACCTTAGATAAGAAAACTAAGGCTTTGGGGGCATAAATGATTTATGATGACACAGCAATACAAATGGGCTTGGGAGTCACTTCGTTTTAACTTGTGTTGCAGCAACTTTCCTTTTCCACGTTATATACTTGTTCAGTTCTTTCCTGAATATCTTCCTGTGAAAGGTAAATTCTCTAGCTCTCCCTAGTACCTGAAATAGGGCATGGAGAACGTGAGTGAACCGAAAACTGCTATGGTATATTTTATTAGCTGCTAAATAAGTACTCAAAGGAACCCAGTCAATATCTATTAAGGCTACAATATAAAAAGAGAAACTAAAAACTTAATAATTGTGGATCTTCAACTGGAGTCTTTTGGAGTTAATAGATGCCAAGCCACAAAGAACATTACAACGTGAAATCAGTCAGTATGCTAAGAATTTTAGGCCAGTGTTTGAATCAGGATATCTAATGCATATAAGAATACTTATAAGTTATTATTCAGAAAGATGTAGTTATTTTAATGAAACAGAAACTCCTTTCACAGAGTTTTCAGATGTGTGTGTGTATGTGTGTGTGTATGTGTGTGTGTATGTGTGTGTATGTGTGTATGTGTGTGTGTATGTGTGTGTGTTTCTACTCCAGAAACTGTCAAGCTAATTGCATGTGCTTCTAAAAATCAATACATGTATTGAGGGGTTCCTATGTGAAAAACTCTTTCCCCAGATGATAATTGAATTGTCATAACATCCTATGGGGATTGTTTACATTTTACAGATGAACTAATACTTAGAGTAGTCAGGTGACTTCAAGTCACACAGCTAATAAGCAGTAAATGCAGACTGAAGCCAGATCTGAAGTCAAAGACTAAGGTTTCCACCACCAAATTATAAATCCTTGTTTTTTAAGGCTACCTCAAAAAAAAAAATCAAAGAAAGAAGGTTTAAAAAAATGGTTAAAAATTCTACATTTATGGCCAAGTGCAAAAATTACACAACCACGTGTGCAGAGGCAACATAGGTGATCCGAGTGTCTTTGAGTTTGACACTGTATCGGATGCACGTTTCCATATTGCTAAATTCCAACAGTAAAAAGTTACAAGATTTTTTTTTCTTTTTCAGTATAGAATGATACAGTTTGGAACTTCTTCAAACTAAAATATTCTGATTTTAACATTATACTCAGAATAATGGTAAATACTTAGAGTTGTTAGGGAATAGTAAATATTTTTACTTGTTTTAAGCTACTCTCTATATTTTAACTCTTCCAATTTATCTTTTTGAGAATTCAAAACCTGATTTTGTTTTCCCTAAGTGAACTGATGGCATTATCAATTTCATTCTTGATCTGAACAGTTCACCTTTAAGGCAGTTACCTTGACCAGTCTCTATCATTTTATTACTTATATTTGGCTTGGTTTTATTTTTAATGTCTCAAAGAGAAATTCACTACTGGTTGTAAATATCAACAGCATTGCTCAGCCTGCCATTAATAGGTCATTATGAAATCTGACTTTCCAAAACAGAATAAGACCAGTCAATCTCAGTATTTTTAAATTTCTTTTTCTTTGGTAAATAATTTTTTTGGCCCTCTCCATCCATCCACTTCAATGCCACTGCCAAGATCAATGCCATGATCTTCCATAAACGCCCTACAATTCCATTATGTCTTGGAGCCCATACCTCTCAGACTTAAAAATTAATTGTGAAGCCTCAGAAGTTTTAAGAGCAGTTATTCTTCTTGTATGAGTGAGTTCTTTAATTACTTCATGTGGTTTTAACATGTCTTTAAAACTTGAGTGGAAGCAAGAACCAGGTCTAAATACCTACTGGAATTAGTAATTCCATCTCCTTGTGCATTAATGAACATAATTGAGACACTTGATAGAAGAAAGGTTTGCATCATATCATGAGAAGGGAAATGAATTCATCTGTTATCTCTGTCCAAAAATTCTAGTTAATCGAAATAAGATTATCTGAAATGTTTATAAGGTATTAATGATGCCAATAGTTTTGCTATAACATAAAGAACCTACTTTTAAATGATCAGTAGGCTGCTATCCTAAAAGTTATAGACCCAAATTCTAAATAGTAATAAAAATAAGAATAATAATATTTTGGTGAATATTTAATCTATTGTAGATACTCAAATGAAAACTTAGTATATTTAATCTTAATTATTCTAAACCTCATTGCATTTTGCAAGGACAATACTGCTGATTGTCAATTATTTTATGCCTGTTTTTCAGAGAAAGTGTTTCAAGATGATGCCCACTTCACTTTGATATTTTGGTGCCCAGCACAGTGCCTAATACAGAAAAGACAATAAATCGGTAGTTCTCAAACTTTGTCCTGGCTTAAAGAGGTCATCTGCATTATTGGTTAAGAGTTACCAGATATTCAGTGGGTTTTGTGAAACACCCATATTTCCATTTTTTTAAAAAAGATTTTATTTATTTATTTTAGAGAAAGAGAACATATGTAAGCAGGGGGAGGAGCAGAGGGTGAGAGGGTGAAAGAATCTCAAGCAAACTCCCTGCTGAGCACAGAGCTGAGGCAGGGCTCAATCCCGCGACCCTGAGATCATGACCTGAGTGGAAACCAAGAGTCAGATACTTAACTGACTGTGCTACCCAGGCACCTCTTAAGCATATAATAAAGGGAATAATTTTGATGTTCAATCTCCGTGGACTGTACTTTAAGAAACTATATAATAAGTTGGCAAGTGCTTGGTTATAATATTGTTTAATAAATGGGCATTTAAGTTTGATAACTAATTCCTAGGTTTTGAAGAAGATGTAAAAGGTCTGAATGAGACAACTTAAGAACTACAACACAATGATTATTTCAAGGAAGCAAGAGAAAGCCCTGGCAAAAAATGGGAAGGACACCACTCAGCAGCAGTATATTGGTTGGCATGATACCATCGCTATTTATTCCACTACAGTAATTGTCAGCATTTTTCCTTCATAGTTTTTTTTTTTTCCTGTTATAAGAAAGCCCTCAGTATTAGTCACAGCCAAAGAGCCCGTGGGTGCTGTCCTTGGGAGCAAGGTGCCTGGCAGCGTCAGTGTCAGTCAAGAATGATGCCCCTGCAGTTCCTGAAAAAGGTCAAAAAGAGAAAAGTGACAGTGACTCAGGTTGAGAATGGGAGGATGTGTTCTGTCATGCTCCAAAGAACCTTGTCCCTGAGGTGACAGGTAATGAGAGAGCATCATTCACAGTGTTTTACCAAGCTCTCAAATTGGATTAGCTTCATCTATGAGAAAGACCCGAGCAGACAAAAGATATTGAAGCACTTCCTGCTGAAGATGTAGTTTTCTTAAATGTGTCTTAATTTTTGCCCTGACCTCTCAGAAAAAAAAAAAAAATTCTGATGTTGTCTCCATTTTTTTAACGTAACCTTACTCTTCTTTCCTCTCCTGTTTTGCTGGCAAGTCATAGTTCTTCAAGACCTGAGGTGGCCTCTTCAATCATTCAGTGGTAGAATTCTGGTAAGGCTCTTCTGATACTTTTAAACAGCTTGAAAACTGTGAAAACAACCCCAGTTTCTGCTAAAAAATCAGAATGGCCCCCAAAATGTTGGGAATCTGTGCAATTTGCTTTGAGCACCTTTCTCTTTCATGATCTTGGTAGAATCCTCTCTTCTTCTGGCTACCTGCTGACCCCACCAGAGCCCCAAACCTCTGCCATTCCCCCAAACATTCTATGTCCACTTCTCACGTCAGATGACTTGAATAATGATTTACTAAACATCAGTTGTAAGCCAGGCATCATCAGTCTTTTTTTGGTTTTCTTTTTTTAAGAGAGAGTGGGGCAAGGGGCAGAGGGAGAGCAAGAGAGAGAGAGAGGATCTTAAGCAGGCTCCAGCTCAGTGTGGAGCCCTCTTTGGAGCTTGATCTCATGACCCTGAGATCATGACCTGAACCAAAATCAAGAGTCGAACGCTTAACCGACTGAGCCACCCAGATGCCACCAGGCTTCAGTCTTACAATACGAACAAGACAGAGACTCTGGCCTCAAGAAACCTATAGTTAGAGGGAGACACAAGTATCCAGACATATAATAAACTGCATGTTATTTTTTTTTTTCTTTTTTTCTTTTAGGGAAGGAGGAGGGAAGGGGTACAGGGAAAGGGAGAAAGAGAACCTTAAACAGGATCCATGTCCAGTGGAGCCTGATGCAGGGCTTGATCCATAACCCTGAGATCACGACCTGAGCTGAAATCAAGAGTCAGATGCTTACCCAACTGTGCTATCCAGGTGCCCCTGCACATTAACTATTCCAATAGCAGAAACTGCATGGTATTATAATTATAGAAGAAAGAATCTGTACCAGTAATGGTTTTTCAGATTAAAACAAAAAAAGATAGGAAAACTAAACCCAAGTTCACTTAAGAAAAGGGAAATTTATTGAATCACACAACACAAAACTTTAGGCATCGATTTGTAAGAAGGTCTTATATTAGGGTATATAATTCTCTCTGTAATGTGATTTGACTTCACCTGGGTTGTCTCTGATTTTAAAATGGACATCCCTCATGGCAACAAAATGGCTTCCAGTAGCTCTAGAGATATTTCCCTTCAGCTACAAATCATTTAATAAGATGAAAATATTTTAATTCCAGCATTATGAAAAAGTCTTGAGATTCATATTGTTCAGAATTAATCAGGTGCCCATATCTGAATCAGTTGCAAGGAATGTGTTACATTGATTGACTTCGGTGTGAATCCTATGCTCCTATCCACAAGCTGGGGACAGTTTCACAGATGGATTTTATAGACTGAAAAGGCATCATCATATATTCTTGAACAAAAAGTATAGATGTTGACATCAGACGAGGAAAATGGATTTTGAAAAGATCACAGAAAGCACAGGCCCCTAACTCAGCCTGGAAGAACAGGGGAAGGCAACTATGACTTTTGAAACATGTTTCAAGGTCCAGAAGAGAAATAATATCAGGCAGAAAGGAACTATGGTGTGAGAACAAACTTCCTCTAAATCTCACTGGCTTAGGGGGGAAAAAAAAGAAAAAAGAAAACTTTCATTTCTTGCTTACACAACATCTCTTGCGTGTCTGGTAAATTCTTCAGAGCGGTAATATATCATGAGGTTTCTCAGATTATAGGTGACATTGATCTTATTGAAATTCCATTTCAATATATACCTTCACAAGAGGGCTGGAAGGTATGGAAATGTCAGTTAAAAGCCCTATTTAATCACTGCTATATCAATCGATCATGTCTGTTCACAACACACTGAACAAAACTAAATATATGCCACACAGAGATATATAATCCTCCCCTGTCAGTTAAATGGCCATATTCTGCCCACAAGCCATTGACCAGAACTAGTTACATGGCCTTCATCAAACAACAAGGGAACGTAGAGGAGTAACATCATCGCTTGTGCCCAGAAAGAACAGAAAACTAGACCCAAGTGATCATCTGAAGCCACTACAACAGTCTAGAGCCGTCCGGTGGAGGGAACAGCTATAATGGAGACCTGGAGATGTAAACAGTACAGTGAGTTCTAGGAGGTACATAAACTCTGCCACTTTGGGAATGATAAACACAGGCAGAATGTAGGAGAAGAGGCCAGAGAGTTGTATGTGTATAAACCAGGTCATGAAGCAATTTTCAGATCAAATAGTGCTTGTTTTTTTTTTTTAAGAATCTATTTATTTATTTATTTAGTGATAGTGAGAAAGAGAGAGCATGAGCAGGGGGAGGGGCAGAGGGAGGTAGAGAGAGACTCTCAAGCATCCTCATGGAGCTCTGCCCAACATGGGGCTCGATCCCAGGACCCTGAGATCATGACCTGAGCTGAAATCAAGAGTCACTCAACTGAATGAGCCACAGATAGTGCTTTCTTCTTGAAGTGTTTCCTAATTTACTCTGAATTTGACTAGCATCTTAACTTTTAGCACCTTCCCCCCTATTCTACAAGTCTGTTTAAACAATTGCCCCACAAAGTTAAAAGTCATTGTTATCAACTGAATGTTTGTGTACTTCCCCCTCCTCATTCATATGTTGCAACCCTAACCCATAATGTGATGGCATTAGGAGGTGTGGTCTTCAGCAGGCAATTAGGTCATAAGCTTGGAGCCCTCGTGAATGGGAATGGTGCCCTTAAAGGAAGAGATACCAGGGCTTGTTCTCTGTCTCTCCCTGCTCTCAGCCATGTGAGTACACAGCAAAAACACAGTCATCAGCAAAGCAAGCAGCAGGTTCTCGCCAGAAAAAAATCTCCCAGCACCTTGATCTTATACTCCCCAGCCTTCAAAACTGTGAGAAATACAGCTTTATTGCAAGCCATCCATTCTATGGTCGTTTTGTGTCGTGGTTTTGTTTTTGTTTTTAATAGCAGGTTTCCTGAGGGTGTGGCCATGTCTGGCTCTTCCTTGATACTTCCAGTGTGCACACTAGTAGAAACTTTTAACTAACAATAGTCCAAATGGCAACCCTGATGTGTAACCATTCAATTCAGAAGTTGTGGAAACGCCCAGAGAGCACGTATTCATCAGAGCAGAATGACTTCAGAGGTCTTGGCAGCCTGATTCTAGGGCCCATATCAGGCTCCAACAGGCTTTATCATTTCACTGGCTGTGTAACTGTATTTTCCAGTTCTGTCAGGCACCTGAACCAGGATCACAATTCATTTTAAAACGTCAAGAAGGTGAAACATCAGAGATGTAAGGGCTAAGAATGAAAGGACATATTTGATTATATTTTGAACTGGCTTAAAATTTTGTGGAGGAATTGAAATTTACCCACTGAGAATGACCTTTTTAAAGGTCCAATCATCCACGAGAGAAGATTCAGAATATTTAGCTTTCTGGAAGAATGCAGGGGGTTAACAGGGAAAAGAAATATAGGAAAGAAGTAGAGGTAGTTGATGTAAAAATTTTGCTAAAAGTGAAAAGATCTCCAGAAAGCTTTTTTGGTTGATGTCTAAATCAGGACAATGACTATGAAATATGTACAAATCATTACTTCTTTGGGTCTGCATTTTTACATTTACACAAGGGAGGTGTAGGAATAGACCATTTCTAACATAAGGATTTATAAAGGCATGGATTTTCCTTTCCAAGTTTAATGTTGACTCACATTAATATGGTTGATTTGGTTCTGAGATTACATAGTAAACACTAGTTAACATTTCTAGCAATGGTTTGGTTTAGAAGAAATCGTCAGCAAACTTCTGATTAGCCCTTTCCTGCTGACTGAGTAGTGGTCAGTATTGGGGTATCTTTAGACGGGGTGTTCGTATAATTTGAGTACATCCTGGTATTCAGTAGACTTGGTTCCTTAATGAAGTCATTATAAAAATTCACATCCCACTCAACAACAATAATCACAAGGCACTTCTTATCATTATTTGACTCTAAGAGCATTAGAGGGTATGTTAGCAAACCAGGATAGCAATTCTTAAAAATTTTGTTTCTCAGCTCCAGGTTGACCATAATCCATGGTTGCTCCAGAGATTTTCCCACAACATACCTCAGTGCAGCCTGCCTGACTTTCCTCTTTCTTTTATCCTTCCATGTGCTGTTAAAGATGCATTATCCCCCTGCTAGAACTGGCTACGAGGAGTCCCATCTCTCCATAATGATGGTACTGGAGGATGGTTAACTCCTAGTCCTCCCTTGTTCCTCATGGACAGCAATACCTAAGATCTCTTGAGAAGAAATACTTTTCTCTCATTTATTTTTCTCTTGAAAAGTTCCTGGCAAGAATTTCTGATCACACAAAAAAAAGATACCATCTCTGTCTCATGCATAGGTTCCTCTACGGAATGGCAAATTCTCTTCTTGCATTTTTCTTTGCACTACGAGGTTAGGGGTAAATTCCTTTGAAAAGTTCTGGTACCAAAGTTAAGCTTAGGTTGGCTTTTTCTATCAGATAACCGCCTCACACAAACTTGGAAAAGGAAAAAAGGAAACATGCCCATGAACAAGTTTAATCCCTGCCCATAGCCAGTGACTAAGGAGAGTGAAGAGAGATGGCATATGAGGCCAGTCATCCCTTAATTATTGATCATGTCCACAGTTGAAATAGTCATGAGATTATCCTGCATTTCCCAAATTCTGGGGAGTTCAATTTTGAGTATCTCTTACCCTACAAAAAGTATTGTATAACCGTTTTTTCCAATCTAATTAGAAAGAACATTTTTTTCTTTTCCCAGATACCTATAAATTCAACACACAGATGGTAGACAAGTTCCACTCAGCCAAATACATCTTCTAAGAAATGAGACCTATATGGAAATGGAAGCCATTGTGTTATGTCTTTGAGCCTGTGAGTGACTTTGTAGGCTTCCATTCACATATCAGGCTGTATGAACTTCAATGAATATCTAATGCTGAATTATGCTAATAGAAAATTTTGACCATAATTTGAAACCTTTGTCCTTGATATCTGCCATGTTACTTTCTGTAAATCCCTCTAGAATCTTTGTGAGGGAGTATTCCAAACCATTGCTGTGAAGGTATTAATACAAGGCGAAATATTTCTTCCTTTAGTCCTCAGAGAAAGCAGGCAAACTCTGAGGTAGCTTTTAGCTAAAGGCAACTTTATTGCCTCGAGCTGACACAACCTTGTCCATATACTCTCATGGACTGTACAATGCTTATTACTTTCTATTTGTCCTATGACATGGGCAAATGTGATGCATGAATCCATAGTACCACTTAATTGTAAGTCTCACTGTGATATGCAAATTTCCAGTGGATTCAGTCTTCCCTGGAAGCGGACAGCAGACTTGAACTAGTTTAAGTGGATTTTTAATTGTCTTCTCATGCCTTCCAAAAAAGAACACAGATTTTGAAGGAACCGTGTCAGTGAAAAAGATTGCCACTTTACAACTTCTCATGATCATTAAAAAAAAAAAAATTTCTTAATGACCTTAATTTAGTTTTCATTTTTACCCAAATCATCGCATCGCAAAGTGTACATTTTCACCACTATTTCAATCCTGACTTGACGTTTGTCTCTACATAGTCTTTGAGATTTTACTCTAAGAATAGTAAGGGCCTATATAAAATTGAAACTTTATACCATAATTAAAGCAATATAGGTAACATGGCTCAGCAAGGTACTTCACCTTAGACATTCAATTCTAAGCAGACCCTAAAATGTAAATTAAACCACTATGGGTCAACTTTCTGCTCCCTTATTGACCCAGTCTCTTCTTCCCAGAGGAAGAAGCAGATCCAAAAGAATCAAAAGAACTTAAAACTGGTTAGTGATTTCCAATATTAACTGGAACTTCAAATATGATTAAGAGTTAACCAATTTATAACTTGCAGGAATACTATTTTTCAATATCTTCTTTCTTCCCTTTTAGGATATTCTAGATCTCCATGGTTTCTCACAAGCTTTCGTGATAACTCTCACATGTAATAAAAAATGAAAATACAGGGGTGCCTTGGTGGCTCAGTAGGTTAAGCGTCCAACTCCTGATTTTGGCCCAGGTGGTGCTCTCAGGATTGTGGGATCCAGGCCTGGGTGGGGCTCCCTGCTCAGCAGGGAGTCTGCTTGAGGTTCTCTCTCTTCCCCCCACTCGTGCTCTCTCTCACTCTCTAAAATAAGTAAACAGAGGGTGCCTGGGTGGCTCAGTTAGTTAAGCAACTGCCTTCGGCTCAGGTCATGATCCTGGAGTCCCAGGACCCAGTCCCGCATTGGGCTCCCTGCTCAGCAGGGAGTCCGCTTCTCCCTCTGACCCTTTCCCCCTCATGCTCTCTCTCGCTCTCTCTCAAATAAATAAATAAAATCTTTTAAAAAAATAAAAAATAAATAAAATAAAATAAGTAAACAGATCTTTAAAAAATACACAAAAGCAAATTAAAATCTCCCCCCCCATATCCACTACCTATATGAGTTTTCTTTTTTTACTCCTTTCTTTTTTCAGTGCTATACTTTCCTCTATCATATGTGGACACCAGAATTTCTGCCACTACAACAGGTCATGCCATGTTGTTTCAGATGGTGGGAGGATGCAGAAGGTCCATGCTTCCTGATTTTCACTTAATTAAAAAAAAAATCATAAAGTCTTTGGTAGTAAAGCTCTTTTTTTGCTCAGTTTGCTTTTTTGGAATGAAGTCCCTCCACAGAATATCTAGTCAATAAAACTATCTATGGGTACATATTAAGAAAAATAGGGATCGTTATGAGGGAAGTAGAAAATAGAGTCTAAAAAAAAGAAAAAAAGAGACAATTATTGGGAATAAAAGAGTGAGCATAAAGGATAGGTATGTAGTATTTGCAGCACACTTTGAAACTTCAGAAGATAATCATGAAATTTAACACAATCTACCTAATAGTGGAAATTGATACATTTGGTTAGAAAATTACTATTTAAAGAAGATTCCATACCAAGCATTATACCAGATTATGTATTTTATCTCACTTTTTCCTGTCAAAAATCTGAAAAGTAGAGAAGTCTGAATTTTGCAGTGGGGGAGATTGATTCTCATAGACTTGTCAGAAGTTATACCATCTGTAATTGGCAGAGTCAGAATGCCTGGTCCTTTCTTTGAATAAGGTATCTTATTTAACCTTTTCCACAAATCTATCAGGTATGTGTCACTTGCAATTTGCCAATGGTAAAACCCAGGCCAGAGACTTGAAGTCAGTCACGTAAAACTATCAAAGCAGTACATTAATCTTCGTATTGAACCCTCCCTGTTAGATCACTCCAGTATCATGTATCTTACATGTATATAATTATGGGTATGTATGTATATGCATATATGTATACATTTATATACATGTGTATGTGTAGGTATACAAAGTATATATACATAAAATACATGTTTATTGAGCACATATGCAGATATCTACATATGTACACAAAATATAAATATAACAAATATGCTTCACTAAAACACAAAATTTATTTCAAAAACAAAATTATACTCTAGCCCTGTATTTTTCTGTGAGTAAATATTTTAGTTAAACATCATATGTGTGTTTATATCTAGGAGCAGAAGCTTTATATATCTATATCTAAAGTATATTTATATACACACATACACCTGCACGTATACAAATGAACATATTTCCAAGTCTTTGAACAAAGATAAGTTCATATCAAAGGCATTTAGTCCATTATCTATTGTTGGACACTTAGGATAGGGTATTTGGAAACTATTTTAGTTGGATTTCAATATTTTTCCTATTATGTGGAATACTAAAATAAAGATCCTTCTGGAAAAATACAGATCTGGGTCCACAACTGAACATGGCTAGAAAAGCAAATACACTCGGGCTCAGTTTCAATGTGTGACCACCAAGAACTGTCAGCCTTTAGAGAATCCTGACAATTTCACTATATTGTTCTAGCCTAGTCACTCTTTTCCCCTTGTGGATGACTTTCACACCTTGCCTGTACACATATTTCCAGAACCCTTTAGTATTCACTGTTTCCCCAGACTCAACTCCATCCCAAGGGGACCCTGCCACTGTCCCTGGAACTCACTGAACACATTCAACTCCAGCAACCACATTTACATCTTCTGTCTGGGAAGCACTTTGCCCACGTGACTCAATGACTTACTACGTTCAGTGAAGCTTTTGCTGATGGTCCCATACAAATTAGCCACTCCTAAATCCCCCAGCATATGTCCTAAGGCCCATAATCTGCTTTATTATTCGGCATTATATCCATGACACAATTCGTTATTTATTTTACTTCCCCTACTAGAACATACACTCAGAAGGTATGGGCTCTATCGTGTTCATTAGTCTATTGCTGAGTTTAGAACAGTGTCTCGATCATAAAAGGCAGAGTATAAATACATAATAGATATTGAATCAATCACCTTGTATTTCTTTTGCCCATTGTCTATTCACGTATTTGCATTTTTTTTTGATTTGTTAAACGTTTTCCAATAAATTTTCTTGTGTTTTATAGTAAAGATTACTAATATTTTGCCTAAAATGTGTTAAATATCTCACGGTGCTAATGGACTTTATGTTTTGTGATATATAATGACACATATTTTAGATTTTTATTTTCTACAAGTGTGTAAACAGTCAACTTAGCTTCTTTCCATGATTCTATTTTTAGAAAAACTTTTTCTTCTCCAAGATGACATAACTACTCCTCTTTATGTTTTACTTTTTATGTTTTTTTATGTTTTACTTTTTAAAGATTGTACTCCACGTTTAAATTTTGAATAATGATGGATTTTTGGTACACAGTATGGAACAAGGACATTTTTATTTTTCAATACAGTAAATTTCTCAGTACTGTATATATTCTCTTTCCATACTTTGAAATATCACCTTCAGCACATTCTAGATTCTTACATATTTTGGGGTCTACCACAACCACTTCTATTCTTTTGAATGATGTATTTTCTATTCCTAGAGCTATACAAAAGTCTTTTCAATATCCTAAATGTATAATGTTTTAGTAACCTAGGATGAAAATTCTCTTAGGATACTTGTTTCTCAAAGTTTAAATAAATTGATGTATTTAAAAGTGATAATTCTTCCAGATAAGATTTAAAATAAGTTCTCCTCATACTACCCCTAGGAAATCTGGGAATTCTGTTCTTTACATTTGTTAATTATTTTGGTGAAGAGTGACATCTTTTTTTTTTTTTAAAGATTTTATTTATTTAGAGAAAGAGAGAGCATGCATGTGGGGGGCGGGGAGAATTTCAAGCAGAATCCACAGTGAACCTGACTCAGAACTCAATCTCAGCCCTGAGTATCATGACCTGAGCTAAAACCAAGAGTGAGACCCTCAACTGACTGAGCCACCCAAGTGCCCTAAAGATTGATACCTTTTTAACATTATAATTCCCTATTTACAAATATGGCATGCTTTTATATTTTTGAGGTATTAATATTTTGCCCTTTAAATTCTAACATTAAAGTTTTACTTATGTAGCAAGATTATGATTATGGAAACATAAAATAGTAACTTAGAACAAAGAAAATGGAAACTAAGTGTAGCTTAAAACCTTTTCTTCTTCCTCATAGTCATTCATGAAAAGAACTAACCACGCCTGGGGGGCAAACGTATGTAATATTTGACAGTGTAGCATTCTCAACTTTTCTGTATGTTTAAACAAATATAGGTACACGGTCATAGAGCAGATATCAAAGTATTTTATGACTTGCTTTTAAACTTGAAGTAGATTTTTATGGATAATGGGCATGATTGCAAATCATCACCTATAGTTCTATATCACATGCCTAATATTCAGTTGTGTATATCAATGGTTCTCAGCTTTGGCTGCATATCACAATCTTTTGGGAAGTATTTTTTTAAATTAATTAATTTATTTATTTATTCATTTACAGATTTTATTCATTTATTTGAGAGAGAAACAGAGAGAGAGAGAGAGAGCAAGCACAAGCAGGTGAGAGGGGCAGAGGGAAAGGGAGAAGCAGACTCCACGCTGAGCAGGGAGCCCAACGCAGGACTAGATCCCAGGACCCTGGAATCATGACCTGAGCCGAAGGCAGACACTTAACCAACTGAGCCACCCAGGCGCCCTCTTTGGGAAGTTTTTTAAAAAAAATACCAAGGCCCAGGCCCTACCAGGCCATCCCTAAGTTTCCAGTGATATTGGTGGGGGATGAGCCTTGAACACTAATACTTTTAAAAACATTTGAGGTGATTCTAATGTGTACTCAGGGTTGGTAACTGCTACTATATGAAATATGATTTCTTAACCTATTCTCTCCTGATGACTATTTAGGTCCTATTGGGCTGATGTCGCTGAAGTAACAACCCCAGCAACTCCCTGGATTACCCCACGTAAGCTCATTTCTTGCTTGTGCTATATGTGTAATACGAGGGGGTAGACTAGAGGTTGTGGTTGTCATTAAGGCTGCTCACAAATATTTGGGGATCTTTTTTCCAGGCAGATGGCAAAATTCTATGTCTCCTCCCCCTTGAACTCTGGCGTGGCCATATATGTTGCTCTGGCCAAAGCAAAGTGAACAGAAAATGTCTGAGCCAGTCCACACTTCTCTGTGCTCTCTTTCCCTTCTTCCATGGTTGTAAGAAACGTAACGGGTAGTAACTAGCTCTATCAGTCCAGGCAACAATGTAAGGATGATTAAAACATGGCTTAGGGTCCCTAGTCAGCCCATGAATACTTCATAGAAGGGAGAAATAACCCTTTATTGGACCAAGCGATGGAAGGTCTAGGGGTGTTTTATTATCACAGCAAATCTAACCTATTCTGACTAAAGATGGAGTTCTGCTCACTGCAGTCACTCAGAAACCCACGCTGGAAAAAGCTTTAGCTCAACTTGACAGTCACCAAACAACAGCAAGGAGTGAATGGACACTGCCTCTTTTTTTTTTTTTTTAAACTTATACCTAGAAATAACAGGTGCCACTTAATCTTATGTTTCACTGGCCAAAGAACCACCTAATCCCAAAAGGTTTTAAATCCATGATGTACTTGGAACAGAGAGAGCCAGATATATTTTCTAAGCAACGCTTAGAAATGGGAACCGCAATGCCAGTATCTTTCCCAGATGCAAGAGAGTCGCAGAGGAAGGATCCACAAATGTATAGCTACATGTTTAAATCTTGACCTGAAAAGAACTAGAAGTTTTATTTGGAGATATCAATTATTCCAGGTATTGCATAGGCTTGGATTATCTATAGGGGGAATATAATATAAAGGAAGTCAAGAAGTATGCATCATAGGGTCTAGAAAACCTATGCTCAAATCCCAATTCCTTGTAGTTACGAGTTAATGACATTAGGCCAAAAAGTTCACTCCTCTGAGCTCAGTTTCTCCACACGTGATACTTACCGTGATGTAGGGTAGCTCTTACAATTATGTGAGATAATATATATAATACACCAAGTTCATTGTCTGTTCCATAGAAGGACTTGAAAAATATTGTCCTTTCTCCCATCCCTCATGACCCTAATAGCCCTTTGTATACATAAACAGAAAATTATCGTCTCAGAGCTACTTAACAATTCAGAGAATTACTTAGTGTTTTGCTGTATGTTTCAAAAAAGGAAAGAAAATAAATAACACTAGCAAAGTAAATCACCTTGACAAGAGAAGGTCAGCCACCTGGCAATAACCATCCCTACCAGATGCCGGTCTTTCTCCACCTTTTTAATTAAACTGGTTTATTTACAGACATCAAGAATCAACAGAAAATGCAGGCGAGAAGATCAAATAATAGTTTTTTAGAAGCCATAGTGACACATTCCCAGTCTCACCAAAGCGGTAGACCACCAGCATTTTGATTCTGTTATGCCACAAGGCATGGAACAGCATATTTAGTAAAAAGGAACGACCACAACCACTGTTTCTTAAATACTTTCTCCCAAACAGACAAGGACACAGAATTGAGAAATCTTTTTTTTTCTCCATGAAAATTTGTTATTTTGTCCTTCGGCTTTTATTTGTGACAAGGTCTTTTTCTTGTCACTTCAAGAATAATTTTCAAAAATAGTAAAAACCAGAGTGCCTGGATGGCTCAGTTGATTAAACATCCAACTCTTGATCTCAGCGCAGGTCATGATCTCAGGGTCGTGAGATCCAGCCCAGTGACTGGCTCCACGCGGAGTCTGCCTGAGATTCTCTATCGCCCTCTGCCCCTCCCCCCATACACTCACTCTCTCTCTCTAAAATAAATGAAATCCTTAAAACAAAAAAAAGTTAAAATCCAGCTTAAACTGATTAACATTGTGTCCAACTCGACTTCTGCAGACGTTACTATTTCACTGTACATTTATGAGGCATATTTTCCTTAAACATACAACAAATGCTTACCATTAGCTTTGAAAATCTGATAAGAAAATACGACCTTGAACAGTCAAGGAAAGAACAGCACTGGGGTTTCATCTAAACATCGAATCACGAAATAAAAAAATGATGTTTTTATTACCTAGAACACCTAGTAGGTACTCTAAGGTTATGAGATGTTGGACAGCGATGGTTAACGATCAGACAAGGTAACTGGGCTGCTTTGGATTCTGCCCTCGGTATTGCCAATATTCTCTCCTAACCATTGTCTTATTTGAGGTTATAGCTGGCTTATGATTAGATTTCTTACAACATAGCACTTAAAAGAAGAATCAGTGTATTAGGTTATTTGACAAAATCAATGTTCTATATCTCCACCTGCTGGAAATGGGGGCCAGACCAAATATGATTCATTATAATAGGGATAAATATAAAGTTCCTAGATCAAGAAATTTCAGAGTAGGAAGGGACCTATAAGATCATGTAACAGGATTTGTGTGTGTGTGTGTGTGTGTGTGTGTGTGTGTGTGGTAACAATATTGAGTCAGAAAAAGTAAACCACAATTTCAGACATGAAGTAAAGAATCAGTTTTATGAGTTTAGGAGGAAAAAGATAAGTGTTAAGACAGGGGAGGAGAAAGACTGCTGCACAATGTAAAAAACACTGCTGAAGAGCTGTTTCTAAGGCTTATAGACGGCTTTTGTAACAGAAGCACGGCATCCAAAAGGGGATATAATGAAAGTCCATTTTCAGAAAGTTCTAGGTCCCACTTCTGTGAGGAACACGACCAGTCTGGACTATGTCTTAGAGAACAGTGGCCAGGAGGATGAGATTTAGCTCAGCTTTACATTACGTGTGGAAAAGCTAATAAAATTTAGACTGAAGAATTAAAAAAAAAAAAAAAAAGATTGTTGCATCCAAAAAGTGTTACGGCTGCCATTGAGAACAGACTATATTTTTTGTGTAACTTGAGCTTACTGAAAATAATACAAATTATAGGAAGCGAGTCTTGTCATAAGGGAAATATTTTAAATGGGGCAATAGCTAATGCACTGAGGACTTCTATTGTCACAGGCACTCTTCTATAAACTTGAGATATACTGCCTCAAATCTCTTTTCAACCTTATGAGTTAGGTATCAATATTTGTGCCATTACACAAATGGGGAAACTGAGATTAAAAGGGGTTAAAAAAGGGGCGCCTGGGTGGCGCAGTCGTTAAGCGTCTGCCTTCGGCTCAGGGCGTGATCCCAGCGTTCTGGGATTGAGCCCCACATCAGGCTCCTCCGCTGGGAAGCCTGCTTCTTCCTCTCCCACTCCCCTTGCTTGTGTTCCCTCTCTCACTGGCTGTCTCTCTCTCTGTCAAATAAATAAATAAAATCTTTAAAAAAAAGGGTTAAAAAAAAAAAAAAAACCTTGCCTAATGTCACAGTATATGACAGAACCAGGATTTGAACCAAAGCCATTTGGCTGAAGAGCAGGTAGTGTTATGATTTCCTTCTGCCAACATTTGATGTAGTCAGGGTGATTAATCTAAAGCTGGTTTACTACGAACCTTAACTTCTACATGGAATGAATATCTGATAGATTTTTCAGGGCAAAAGATACTTTCCAGTAAAAATGGTTTCTCTAAAACCTAAGCCATGTCTTAAAGTCTATGTGACATGGTGTAATCCCAAAGGTTAGGGAAGCAGTCATTCCTTTCTGTTGTGCAAACAGAACTGTGTGAAGTCATACTAAGGAGTTCAGAGGACATTGGAGCCTTTACTCAGGCTCATGCACTCATCTGAGTGATTTTCAACTTTTCCACAGTGCCAGCACAACAGTCCTAAAAATGCCGGGGAGTAAGGACATCTACCTAGTAGCCACAGTTGACAAGACCTAGTGTATGGGAGCTCAGTTATGGCTACTATGGGCATGTGGACAGGTAACTTTTATTGGGTTCTAAGGCAGTGGACACTTGTGTATTCTGACCTTATGTAAGGTAGTTGTAATTCTCTATGCCAAGTCTTTGTAAGTTACCTTAATATGTTGGCCATAGTCATATGTTGACCATAGACATTGTTAATTTTCTTCGAGTAACAGGAAACCACTGGAGCTAGAGCAGTGATGAAAAAGCACAAATCATTCTTCATGAGAAATTATGTAGAAACTGACAGAACACATAGATAAGCACATGGATTATCCTCCAGAATTGGAAACAGAAATTGCAGTACTATTGGGATTCTCAATCCTCTAGACATGCTCTTTGCTGTGCCCCTCTCTATTCCTTTCCCTAGTTAAAAATCACTTAATTTGGGGGCACCTGGTTGGCTCAGTCAGTTAAGCATCTGCCTTCAGCTCAGGTCATGATCTCAGAGTCCTGGGATTGAGCTCCATGTAGGGCTCCCTGCTCAGCTGGGAGTCTGCTTCTCTCTCTCCCTCTCCCTCTGCCCCTCCCCTACTCATGATTTCTCTCCCCCCCCCAAATAAATAAATTAAAAAAAATCTTTTTAAAAAATCATTGAATCTTTTAAGCCTCAAATTGTTCAGAGCATTCTCTGAGAAAATGGATTTGCTCTTAAACAACCACATTTATCAAAATCATGAATTAAGCATCAATAACATACTCTAATCTGCATTCCATATTTGAATTTTACCAATGATCTCAATACTTTAGAATTATCTAATTATGTATTCATTTATGTTTTTTATTTACTTTTATTTACTGAAGTTTTTATAGTCTAGAGTCCAATCAAGTCTTTCTTGTTGGATGAGTTCAACTTAGTCTCGAAGGATCAGCATTAGAATGTATTGCTAAAAACTGATGTAACGTTTCTAAACTCATGGAGTTGTAAAGTATGAGAGCTAAGAGAATTCATACAGCATAAATAGCCATGTTCCTTATTGATAAAGGAATCCAGTGAGTGAAGTAGCCTGTCCAAGGCATACAGTCAAGAAAACCAGGCACAAGAACTCCAGAGTCTTGAACCCCAGCTAATCCTTTTATTAATTCATCCCAATCATTTGCCCTCTGTTGCCTTCTCTGACTTATCTACATGGCAGTGCTTAAAATACTAAGTGTTCCATGATTGCAGAGCAAATGGCTGCGTAGAAGGAAATCCAAGGGACTCTTCGGTGACACTCTTCATCATACCACTGGGAAAATAATCAGCAAAATAATCTCATATTAATGACTCCATATGCGCTAAAGATTGTCAGTCTGTAGGAGTGTTGAGAATGGAGAAAGGAAGCTATATTCTCTTACGTGATTCTGACATTTTATGGTATTTTATCTATGGTATTCAGAACCAGACTATCCCTGTCAATGAAATGAAGGACAAAGAAATAAGAAAAGGTACGGAATGAGGAGTAACTAAGGCAAAAGAGAGCCCAAAATATGGAACACCTAGATTTCATCACCTTCACTTCTCACCCTGAAAACAGCTGTTTCTCCCCCCCCTAAAAATTTTTAAGAAATACTATGTTTTAGGCTGCGCCAATATACAAAATTCAGAACTAAATGTCTGTTACAGTCAGCAGCTGAAGCAGCAGCTACAGAAACATGACAAAATACGACTTGGTAGTAGAGGTATACATGCTATTTACAAAGTGTTGCCCTCTCTGTATTGAATTTGATAGTAAACATGATTTCAACAACCATGGCAGAGCATCAGAGCATACCTTCTTAGAACAGACTTCCCTCTCCACACTTGTCACCGTAAAAATTTCTATGTAGTGTACCCAAACTCTCCAGGGTCAGCTTGATATCTATATTATATGTCTAGCAACTAATAGTTTTCCTGGAGAATGGGATCATCAAATATAAATGTTAACCATATTTATTGGTGATAAATCTACATTCCACATACCTATTGCTAAAAGATATAGGATTCCTTTGATTTTGAGCCAGAAATTGGAAGATAGCATTAGGATTCCATGAGTCAAATCTTGAATCTGTTTTGCAACCTGGATGAATTATCTTCTGCAATAGGAGAGTGGAAAGAACATGCAGGAACTATATATAGTTTTAGATGGATTATGGGTTTCAGTGAGGTTAGATGATAGCAAACAAGTCAAATCTGTGGTGTGGGAAAGGAATTTACAAAACTGGGAAACTAAGTATTACAGGATACTATCATAACACAAGCATAGAAAAGACAAAAATTAAATTACTAGGCTTAGATATCTACACATAAAAACTTTGACCAACAAAATTTACATAAACTTAGTACTGAAGTCAATGGGATGCTGAGTTTATGAGTAGGTAAAAAAGTTTCTCACATCCTCTCTTTCTAAACCAGGATTGGCCCAGAGATTAGTGCCTACCAACACCTGCAGGTGGTGGTCAATGTAAGAATGGTATCTTGTTTATCTGTGTATTTTAGAAGCCAGAATAGCACTTAGCATGTAGTAAATGCTCAAATTACATGGAATGAATACTTAGCAGGTTGTATCAAATATAATAATTGCCTATATGTTGACCCTGAGTCATTGGAAAAACAAACATAAAAAAGACAGTCTGAAGTTTATCTTTGAATAATTACCACCAAAATGACTATGCAAAACAAAAACAAAAAAATTAGCAAATCATGTATGTGGCACAATCAAGTCAAGAAGATGATACCTAAATTATTAGATAATGTGCTAAGGATATTATATAAATTATGCCATCTAATTAAACCAAAATCTTATTACCAAGGAAAATATTATTTGCATGTAAGAAATGGAGACTTTTGAGACTAGACTATTCTCCTATGGTAACAAAGCTACAAAGCGGTTGACCCAGAAATTGAACTCAGATTTACCTTCCTTCTCAAGTCTGGTCAGAGTTTACTCAACTAGAAAAGGAGATCTGCACATTCAATCAAACTTGAGGAGTACCATTTGGCATATGCAGACTGTGGATCTCACTGGGAAACATGGTGTTTCCTGTTGCTAAATGCGGTGTCTATGTAATTTAGGAATGCTGTGTTATCAAAATCCTCTGTTTCAGAAGAGGTCAGTTCCTCATTTCCTCATTAGCTATCTGGGCAGAAAACTGGATGTATTATAACAAAAGCAAAGAATCTCACTTTCACATAGATAAGCCTTCATTTGAACAATGCAGGGCATAGTAGAGGAACCAAGGTAATTTGGCTGGGGGCATCAATAAGATAAAAACCTTTCACATAACCAGAATAAGATTTGCTAAATCACTATCTCTGAGACCTAAATGTATAAGTAAACAATTTAATGGAAAAAATATCTATTTTCCTTCTCATATTTTGCTTTTGAGGCAACAGTGTTTGGAGTGACTGAGCTAGTGGTAGGCAGTTAGTTGTTTTTAATTCATGAAAGACAGAATGATAATGTAATACTGTGATGGAGGTTGCAGTAGGTAGACTTCCAAGATGGCCTCCAGCAATATTCTCCTTATGGTATTAACACACTATGGAATCCCTCCATTTGAGCGTGGGCTAAATGTAGTGACTTGTTTCTAACCAACAGAATACAACATAGGTATTGAGATGCCACTTCTATGATTTGGTCACAAAAGCTTATAATTTCTTTCTGGATGGCAAATTCCCTTTCTTGCCATTTTGCTCATGCGTTTTGATAAAGTAAGCTGCATTAGGAAGAGGTCACCATGGAAAGAGACTTAGAGTAGTCTCCAGACAGCAGCCATCAGGAACCCTCTGTCCAACAGCCCTTGAGCAACTCAGTCCTGCCAACTGCCAACTAAAGGTGCTTGAAGACTGTTTTTCCAGTTGAGCCTTCAGATAGAACTAAGACCCTGAGGCTGACATACTGATTACAGCCTCATTACAGACTATGAAGCAGAGGCTCCAGATAGACTGTGCCCATGTTTTTGACTCACAGAAATTTGGAGATAATAAATATATGTTGTTTTAAGCCAATAAGTGTGGAATAATTTATTATGCAGAAATAGATAACTAATAGAGAAGAATTTACTGATAATGGAACTATTAGTCAGCAATGTTAGAATTATCTTTCTCTAGATTGATTACATATCAGGTTCAATCTCCAGCATCTACAAAAACTCATGTGAACTCAAGAGTTACTGAAAACCACTTTCAACTGTCTTTTGCATCCATCTTACAAATGTGTTATTTCATTTTGCAGTCTAACCTAAAGAAAGCACACAGAGACTTTAAACAGGAGGAAGACTGAAAACTGAAATGAAATGTGAAAGCATCAATTTAAAGAAAGAATATCCTGTGTTATAGCTTATAAACTTGGAAACATTAACTCTACTATTTGGGGTTATTTCCAATATAATTTTGCCATAAATTACAACTGGAGTGCATTATAAAAGAAAATTTTGAGTCAACTTACATTACTAATTTTGGAACACATTCTTTGTGTAGAGTTAATTGAAAAATTACTTTTAAACAATAGACAATTATGTTAAATCTTATTGTGTTAGTGCATAATCGAGGAAGTGCATAACAAAAGACATTTACTTTGTCAAAGAAAAATTGAAGCAAGTTAAATATTTGATTATACAAATATTTTTCTTTTTTTTTTGTACTAGATGAGTTTTTAACCTTTTGTAGGAAGTGATATAGCCCATGAGATTTTTTTTTTTTTTTTTTTAGTTTTAGTTTTTAAGAGAGCAGGGTGGGGGGCAGAGAGGGAAGGGCAGAGTGGAAGAGAGAGAGAGAGAGAGAATCTTAAGCAGGCTCCATGCCCAGCACATAGCCTGGCATGGGGCTCAATCCCACAAGCCCAAGATCATGACCTGAGCCGAAATCAAGAGTCAGACACTTAACCAACTGAGCCACCAATGCATGCTGAGATCTTATGTTTAATAGGGCTATCTAATTCAACTTTACACCCCAGTCAGTATTCCATTCCAGTTCTCCTTACCAATCTAACTTGCCACAACGGGTTTTTTGTTTTGTTTTGTTTTGTTTTTTAAGCTTCAGTAGATAGCTTCCTTTACTTCAGACTTCAACATATCCTTAAATATCTTAATATGCATTGTAATCATTCATTGCAATGCATTTTTGTATTGATTCCCCACAATAACCCTCTCAACAACTCTGTGAAGTAGTATTATTGATTTTAATTTATATATAAATTGGCATACAGGGGCACATAGAGGATAAATAACTTTCAAGGTCAAATGGGAAAGGATAAATTCATACACAGGCAATCTCATCTCAAAGTGCATTCACCTAAGCTTTATGTCATTGTCTACTATGCATGCACTGAACTCTGATTTTTTTTTTTTAATATATGTTGCTTTCTCTCCCTTTCTTCTCCCTCCCATCCCCCCTCGCTGTTTTTGGTGTTTGCAAACTTTGTAAGTGTATCTTATTTTCCCCATTTTTTTCTGGTTCTTTCAGATGCCCAGTCCCTACCATTAATGAATAAATGGAACTTTACCAAGGTTTCGACCTCCAGAAATATTCATGCTCTTTATTTATGCTATTTGATATCTACTATTAACTGGAATTTTAAGATATTTTAACTATGCACAGAACAGAATTTGGGTTGAGTTAATGTGTAAGGTACCAGTTCGGGGCTCCCAAAAACCAGATAAAGAATATTATAAATTACAGACCTATTATATCTAAATGTATCCCACCTCTTTCTCAAGCTGCTAGTAGAGTCCGTCAATCCCTTCAGAACATCCTCTTTCAAATATTTGAGCTGAAAGGCTGAAAATAGTCTAGCAGGAAGAACCTTTAAGTCTTCATGTTGATTTCAGCCTAATAATGGCCATGTTGGCCAATGCAGTAGCATTAGGACCATCACTAAGAACAGGAGTATGAAGCTAGACTGCCTGAGTTTCAATCACAGCATCTCCCATTCTAGCTGGCAACCCCTGGCAAGCTACTTAACCTCTCTGTACCTCATTTACATTTGTAAAACAAAGATAATAATCTCTACCTCATGGTTGCATTATGAAGATTAAAAGGGATTGGTATCAAGTGCTACCTAAGTATTGGTAAAATACAAATATGAACGTGCACACGATGAAGTAGAGGATTTCAACAAGAGAAATGGATGCTGGCTAGAACATGCAGCACTTGAAAGACGGGCAAGTAGAATTAGATCCCAATGTTTCAGTTCCTGAAGCTGGACAACTTAGTGTTGGCTTCCTAAGAGATGTCCTTTGTACCACTACAATAAGTTATTTTATATTTAAGCTATTATGGATGAATTTGTCTACCTTACAACTAGATAAGACTTAGAATTCTAATATAAATTAAAAGGATTCCAATTATTAATATTAATAAAATGCTGAACACAGTGTATAGCATATTTTTTTTTAAGATTTTATTTATTTGAGAGAAAGAGAGCGAGCATGAGGGAGGAGCAGAGGGAGGGGGAGAAGCAGCCTGTGCACTGAGCACAGAGCCTGATGCAGGGCTTAATCTCATGACCCTGAGATCATGACCTGAGCCAAGATCAAGTCAGATGCTCAACCAACTGAACCACCCAGGTGCCCCAGTGCATAGATTTTTAAGAAATGGTATGATTTCCTTTAATCCATCTTTACTGATATTTAATCCTAACGTAGAGTTCCGATTTTGTCATTCCGTGTCCAAAAAATATCAGTGGTTTAATAGTGCCTAATGAAAACCATCTACTTTTCTTAGGCTTTCAACAGCCACTTTCCTCTCAATACCCTCTCCCAGGAAGATTAATTATTTTATTTCCTTAAAAAGTGCCCAATTGTGAGTTACCCACCTTGATTTGCACACATTCTGTTTACTTGCCTATTCTTGGTTTTTCAGGCTTCTGAACAAGAAACATGTTTTGTTAGCCATGTGATTTAACTCTGTGCCCTATATCCTTGACACAATTAATGCAGCTTTGCTTTATTAGAAATTACATTGTTTTTAGCCAAACAACCAAACTGCGTTGTCCACTAAAGCCCAATTAGTAGGCTGTTGTCATATTGTAAATTCTCAAAATCACCACTCTATCTAACCATCATATTGTAAATAGTCCCAAGGCACAATCAAGAGATTTTATAAAAACCCAATCATTTCATCACTTACTTCTGGTAACTTCTAAGATGAGGTTTATTTCTTTACTTACATCCTCCTACCATGGGTCTTAGGTTATCAGAAGGTCTGGGAAATCAGCATGTAAACTAAGCTCCACTTCTCTCCCTTAACTATTCTCCTGAGCATAATAAGGCTGGTATTATAAGTGCTTGTAATCAAGAACTTTGCTCTTGAGGGCATTTCTAGTTTTTGAGCATCTGCTTTATTTAACTGCTCACAAAATGTCATGTTAGCATTAGCACCTTTACCCATTTATAAGATTTTTTTTATTAAAATCACAATCATACTTGATCTTCCTTTTTTACTCATATGATGTGGTGATTTATTACCTGAAAAGTATTTAAAGTATTTCTCTGAAAATATTTATGAAAGTTATCAACAAATAATATCAGACTTGTCAAAACCAAAAAAGTAAATAAAAAAGTATTTTTTTTTTGAGAGAGAGAGAGAGAGTAGGGAAGGGGCAGAGGATGAGGGAGAGAGAGAGAATCTTAAGCAGGCTCCATGTCCAGTGTGGACCCCAAACAGGGGCTCAATCTCATGACCCTGAGATCATGGCCCGAGCCAAATTCAAGAGTCAGACTCTCAACTGAGCCACCCAGGCATCCCTAAAAAATAGCTTTTGGAAAAAAGAAAAAACCTATATAGAAACAGCATTTCCCATTTTGATTTTGTTTCCCAACGAAAACAACTCCATGGCCTAGTGAAATCAAGAGATCTGCTTCTTAGTTTTGTTGGATACTTTATTTTTCTGTGGCAAATAAATTATCTTATTTTAAAAGTTGAAATGTCCAGGTCATGTCAATCTAGTGCAGAAAAAAATATATAAAATACAGATGCTAATGATCATGAAGCTGAGTAATGTGACCAATTCTGTCTAGAAGAACAACTTTTTTAAAGGATTTAGTTATAGTGATCTCAGATAGGGATGACAGATACACTTATAAATAGTTCTTTCCTTGGGATGTAGCTCCTCTGTGATCTCTACAGCTCTTGGTTCATTCAGTAAATATTAAATGCAGATTTAAAGGACAATTATTCTTGCCCACTTTCCTAATTGCCCACTTTGACATTAGAAAAGAGTAATTTTGATAGTTACCATTCAATAATACGGTCTTTAAAAGACTAAATCACTGTAGATGTTTTTAGAATACTGGCTGATAGGCCTTGATCTTTTGTTTTCTATGTCATTATACAAGTTTCTCAAGGCCAAAGATCATCACAGAATGACTTTGGGAAACAACTTATTCAAACTTTTCTTAAACCATCATGTCATTTTCTAAGACATCGACTTCATATTACATATTATATCCCAGAACACATGAATCCCAATGAGTTGATAAATTTCCAGAAGTACTGATAAGTAGTAAAAAGTACAATGGCATAGAAAAAGCATGACCTTGGGGGTGAAGCCGACCTAGGTCCTAATTTCAGCTCTGTTCTCTACTAGCTGGGCAAGTTAATTCGTCTCTGTGTCTATTGGAAGGAGTTATCTCTAACTTGAGTTAGTTATTTATTCTTATTGCTATTACTTCTCAGAAATGGAAATGGAGTTTGCTCACAGGCAAAATAAAACCAAGCATGCTTTCCTATCAGACTGTCTGAGGACTAGATGAAATAATTAATATAAAGTTCCCTTATACAGTTCTTGGAACAAAGTAACCATTCACTAAGTTTTAGCTTTTATTTCTCTTTGCCTCCCCAGATCTGTCTAGTACCCTTTGTGATTTTCCCCTTTCAAAATTGAAGTCAGTGCTTTTTTTTCTTTTTTTTTTTTTGATATAAAACAATATTGGATAGCCTTTTGCAAACCGCCTATTCACATAAAACTTCCAAGGAAGAATTTCACTTTGGGAAGTCTTGGGTTTCCTAGCTCATCTACTTTTACCGCGCATTTGTAGTTTGTATCTGTTAGGAAACAACCAAAAATGCATGCTAAGCACAGTTAGAATGTTTATGATGTAATTAAGGTAAGCATAATTTTCTAAAACAAATCACACCCCCCTCTCCCCCATCTACCAAACAATTCCTTGGAATACTACAGTACCAGGTCTACTTTAGGGTGAAGTGTGTGTATTTGCTTTAGAAATGACATTTAGCAACATCCCGTTTGCCTGATGTATATTAAGAAAGCAAAGATAAGACAGTTCTACTCCTTTCACATATATCTGGTACAGCTTTCTCAGACATATTAAGCACTAGTACTGAATTGCAATTTCTAAGACGAAATAATAACAGGCTTGTACGACATAAAGAAGAGTATCATTTGTTTTGCAGCTTTTGGAACCCTGCCAATATGGTATTTACATTGTTACTTTTTCACATCTGTATTTTTCTGTTTCTTCCCTACAAGTGATCTATACGGACCTACTTTGAAATGTATTTGCATATAATGTAGCTTGAGTTAAATACTTTTTTTAAAATAAAATAAATCCAAATATTTGGTAAGACAGTGCTAAATTGTATTTTTCTTCTACATTTCAGTAGGTGGTTTTTCCAAATATATACCTTATATTTAGGTAAGACAGAAAAGCTTTATCAATGATATTGTATATCATCTAAATTGTTTCACCCTTTAGTAAATATTTCGTTTGGGAAGATATCACTTAAATTTAAAATTCTTGGAAATTATGTTGTAATAGACCTTGGTAAGCTTATGGCTAATAAAGGAGTATGCTGTAGGCACATGTATTTTGTTCTTCAAAGTTCTATTTTCCACTTAATCAATTGCATCTTTTTCCCTAAGGTACATTTTGGAAGAAGAAATGAAACAGGAAAAATAATTTTTTCTCCTGCAGTGTCAAAGGAACCTGAATTCACATGTTAGCACCATCAATGCCAACACACGTCCGCCTTGGTCAAGTCTCTTATTCTCCCTGCTCTTTAGCTTCATTAACTATGTAATAGGGCAGTGACATGGATGAGAAGGAGACAAATTATCTTCACACTGGAGGACTGTAGCAGAATTCAATGATTATTTACACAGTTCCTAGTATAATCTCTTGTTTATAAATAATGTTCCACAAATGCTTATGCCTATTTGCTTTCTTAAGGGATTATTGAAATGCCATTTTTTCCTCCTGATTTTATGCTGAGAGATTATAGAGAGAGCGTTTTAGTTTATTCTGCTTTGCAAAACCAAATAAAAACAACAACCATATACTCCTTTCAAACTTGAAAATGAAAATTAGAATGGAAGCAGCAGCCTTGGATTAAAAAGAGATCAGGTACTTTTTGCCAATGCTCCCAACTACCTTTTCAGAACTCATTAACAAATTCCATAAGATCGATGTGTTTTAAGAAATTAAACTCAACATAATATGACAGCCTTTCCTGCAAACTCTTGGATTTAATTAACCAGTGAAACAAATTTACAGCCAACCTATTTAATGACTGTATCCTAAAACCTTGCCAAAGCACAGCACAGACAATAGAATCCTCCCATAATAATATCTTGCTTCATATAATTTTTTTCAGTTCGTTGGGGAATATTCATGAAACTTTCTCTGAATTATATTTATTTTTACTGAAGCATGTCAGTATTTAAATGGTTGCACCATTGGTTGAGTTCACGAGTAGAGCCACCACATTATTTACACCAACTCTCAGAAATAGCAGGTAACCTGAAAACTACAAATACATATATTGTCTTAAAAATAACTATATGCACAAATGCACACAAATCCATTTTGCATATGGAAACTGCCCACTCCAGCCTTACCACCTTTAAATTTAGGAATGGTGGAAATAAATGTTGTCGGTATTAACGCTGAGAATTTCAGTTCTGACAATTAAACTCAGCATCTTCATTTTAATGGAGTGTCTTGAAAAGTATCCCATGCTTCTCTGGCTTATATAGCACCAGTTACTGATTGCTTTAATTTTGCCCTCAAAGAAATCCATCAGCACTCCCTAATCTTGTATACTTCTATATACTATCACCTTGAAATTCACATTTGCACAAAGATATAGTAATTGAACTTAGAAGGATAAGAAAGAAGATAAAATAAATTGCATGCCAACTGAGTGTAGGGATTGAGTAGGGAATGTCTACATGTTATTACATCTTATCTCCTGAAGAACCCTTATAATAGATAGGTAATATCATTCTATCATTCTGTATATATAAAACAAACATATTCAGAAATATCAGTAAACGGCCCAAGATCACATAGCTTATAAGAGATAGAGATTTGATTTAAATGTGTTTACATGTGACTCCAAATAGAAGCTCTATCTGGCCTTGATGTTAAGGACAATAGAAATAGGTAGAAGATGTGACCTGTAACAGATAGACACCCCATGAAGAAAGAAACTGAGAATGTAAATTAATACTATTGTATCCGGCTCTTCACCAATAAATAATTTGTTGCAAAGATTCCTAAATAAGTTGACTGAGGGTGTCTAGACTAAGACTGGAAAATGTCAAAGAGTTACCATAACCTCTCACAGCAGGGGAATGTGAGGCCATGGAGAGAGCCAGGGCTCTGAGTTAGACAAAAGTGAATTTATGCTGATATTACATTGTGTGTCCTTGGGTGAATGAGTTAACTTCATTCTGCCTCTGTTTCCTAATATTTAAAATACAGGGACGATGTCAATGTGAATTGTTTATAAATGTCTCTCGGGGTATTTGAGAAATAAATGAGAGATATTTGCAGTGTCTTACACAATTCATTTCACAGAGTAGGTGTTTACATTAGCTTTGTTCACCTTCTCTGCTGCTATTAATATTTTGTAGAGTTGTTCGTTTCTTCTGTATCCTGTGAAATAGCTGCAATTTTATTTTTAAATACGATTTTTTTTTCTCTTGGCAGGCAAAACAGCAATCACACCTTTATCTGACTAATACGAATAGGTGTCATCCAAATACTTATTTGCTCCCACTGACAATGCCTCAGTAGAGATGTATGACTACAGGCCATTTGGAACAATACACCCACATATTATATAAACACCTTTTGTTCCCAAGTATTTGATACATATATTTAATGTGCTAGAGGAAGAAAATTATATACATATATAACTGTAGCAACTAAGATGTGCAAAGGAGAAAACTGCACCAGATCTCCTTGACTTACAGCTGGTGTGTACCCATTCTGTGGGAACTACCCGTTCCCATGGGTAGTTAAACTATAAGTACAGAGAAGGTGGATAGGTTTCTAAGGAAGAGTGGGCATAACATCTTTCATGTCCCTGTCCGTGTTCTTCAAGCATGATCATTGAGAATGGTTAGGGAGGAATTGAGGAGCAAATAAACTGCCATAAATGGAGATCAGTCATTGAATATGGAGGGAATACAAAGAAGAAAAAGAATGAGAGCAGCAAAGTTGAATAGACTAGATAGCTACACGTTGAGTGAGATACAGGTGACCATAGATTGTCTTCCCCACACTCAGGGCTCCTTCTTTTCCATGTGCCAGGTTCCCTCATGCACTTTTCAGCACTTTGGAAAATTAATACTGACCTATTTATATACTAAATAAAAAGGAGGGAGGGAGAGAGAGAGAGTAGAGGGAGGGGCAGAAGAAGAGAGAATACTGATACAGACAGCCTGGAGCCCGATGTAGGGCTCAATCTCAAAACCCTGAGATCATGACCTGAGCCCAAATCAGGAATTGGCCACTTAACCAACTGAGCCACCCAGGTGCCCCAAAGAATATGAATTTGAACTCCTGAATGAATTTGATTAATCCCTGATCACCTAGCTATTACTCTAAGCCATGCTATCTTGTCTGGAACTGACCCACTCGATAAGAGTAAATCTGAAAGTTATTCATCTTCTGTAGTAGCCTTTCAATCTCTGATTGGTGCCACACTCAAAAAACTATCAACCCTGAATCAATCTCCTCATAAATTATTTCATGAAAATCTTCTTTCTGTAATTAAACAATTAGATCTTGGTGTCCTCTTCATTATTGCTGGATTATTCTCCACTCTTCCTGTAGTAATCACGTTCCTACTTGAAAATGCCATAACAGACTCTCACTTCTTCAAATAAATTAACAGCCCTTTCATAACTTTTCTTATACTGATCTACTTTTTAAATCTTTCAGTTATCTGCACTGCTTCTACATGCAAATGAATATTCTATTATCTGGGACATAAGGTTCTTCCCCAGTTATGATGTTGAATGACCCAGTCTGCAACTGGGTTCTGAAATCTACTGGTTCAAAGCCAATAAACTGAATCATTATTGGAGTCACAAAATATATTAAAACATGTATGTTCTGGTATACTTGGAAGTCCTCATAAAAAAAGACTTAGAGAATTTTTTCAACATTCAATAGATTTCTTTTTTCTGACATTTATCTTATTCTTCAGGTATACTAGTCATGTTCTGTTAAACCAGATGCATGGCTGGCACACACTTCTCCCCTTAATAACTGTTAGCTCTGCATGGCTGAGCCTAAATATCAAAAATGATTGGAGAGAGATGGGATGACAATGTCGGAAAGAATTCTCTAAAAGGTTATGTATTATGCTTCAAAAATAAAGTAGCGAATTCACTCTTTCTCTCGTTAGTAAACCATGCCGTCCAGTAGAATTTGTGCCTTTTGTTCATTAATTGCAGGGTGTACTGCCCTGCATGAACCTCTTTGCATTCTGTGGGTAATGCCAAAAAGAAGCAAAAATAAGTTATCTCCTCAGCATCCAGTATAGTTTATTGCTGTCTGCTTTTTTGATGCTTAACAGTGATCTCACTCCCACCTGTGATGGTCTCTAAAGCAAAAACACATAATAAACCCAATCAAGATCTTATTTTCTTCCTTTGATACGATCTCTTTAAATGCTTGTCTCTGGTATTTGCAACCTCTTATATGGAAAGAGTGATGATTTTGTGGACTCCTAATACAATCAATTATTATACATAACTTGATTTCTACCTATTTCATAATTGGTGATGTATTTATACTTTTGTATTATCATCAACACAAAACATAAAACCTACCTAGTGGGCTGAATTGTAGCCCCCCAAAACATAAGGCCAAGTCCTAACTCCGGTACCTATGAATGTGATCTTACTTGGAAACGGGGTTTTTGCAGATATAATTAAGGGTCTTGAGATGAAATCATCCTGGATTTAGGGTGGATCTTAAATCCAACAACTGTTACAAGAGTAAAGAGTGGGAGATATTGCAACGAGCACTGGGTGTTATACACAAACAATGAATCATGGAACACTACAGCAAAAACTAATGAAGTACGGGATGGTGACTAACATTAAAAAAAAAAAAGACTGGGAGATTTGAGACACAGAGAAACAGACAGAAAACCACAGATCAAAGTTAATGCAGTTACAAACCAGGGAATGTCAAGGATTGCTAGGAGCCCGCAGAAGCTAGGAGAGAGGCATGGAAAACATTCACCCTCAAATACTTCTCAAAGAACCAACCCCATTGAGGTCTTCCTGATTTTGATTTCTAGCCTCCAGGACTGCAAGAGAATAAATTTCTGTTGTTGTAAACCACCCTGCAGCAATTTGTTGTGGGAGCCTTTAGGAACACATAAGAAGAGGAAATATATATGAAGTGGGAAGTGTGCTAAACACAGTAAGCAAAGGAATTTGCATTAAGAAGAGATGTACTTTGAATACCGGCTTGGATACCTTAGCTCTAAGCTGACTGCCTAAGCTTAGATAAGTTACCTAAACCATCCATGTCTCTTTTTATTTTTCATAAAATTGGAGTTAAAAAATATCATCCTGGTGGAGTTATTGGGAAGATAAAATTACTTATGTAACTGTTTAGAATTTTGTGGTTTTATATACAATATTTATTAAAAACTTTTTTCTCAGAACATATCAATGTCTCATTGAAACACAATGTGCTAACTACACATGCAAATTAATATCCTTTTCCTTTAAACCCTCTTAATTTGAGAACAATAATTGCCAAATCAACCACTTAGCTCCAAGTGAGGCTTTAGTTCAAGTCTCTTCTAGATAGCAAGACATTTGTGCAGATAAAGACGTTTTTTACTTCTTAGCCACTATTTCTCACATCTGATTTTGAATATGCTTGAGGGATGATATAATTATCAAGATTAATTAGTAGTCAGCAGAATAAAGTCATATTTCTTCACATTAGCAATATGTCAGTACCAAAATGCTGAAGCTTTCAGAGAAATTAGATCACAAATGTTTAGTGCTTGTTAGGTCAGACAACTCAATGAAAGTGTACCATTTGTGTGTGTATGCTGATTTGCAAAAATGTAACAGAGATAGTCAGATGAAGGGGATGAAGATTCATTAACTTTGTAAAAAAAAAAAAACTCTTTAATTGCAAATTAGATAGGAGCACATCAAATTCAAATTAGAAACAATTAGCTCTTTCTCTCCTAACCAATTAATAATAAGAGAGAGAAGAAGATACTTGAAGGGATAATGATCTTTAGGAGAACTCTTCTGGGTAGATCTGGGTATCAGGTATTTCTTTCCATAAAAGTAATTTAAGCACAGCTGCAGCAATGGCAGTGTTGTTTCTTCTGGAAGGCATCAGTTAGTCTATCATGCCAACAGTAGTGATAGATATGTGCTTCCAATGTGACCCAACACTCCATTTACCTCTGCTCTACTTCTTTGTCTCCCCCTAAGGCGAAGTCCTTGAGGGCGCAGGCTGTGAGCTGTGTCACATTGTGCCATTTGGGGGCTTGAGACAAAAGGATAAGTCAACACTACTGACCTCCTTTTTAAATACTTAAGATTTTGTTCATCATGGAATTTTTGCGTTCTTTGTCATTTTTAAAAATGCTACATTAGGGGCGCCTGGGTGGCACAGCGGTTAAGCGTCTGCCTTCGGCTCAGGGCGTGATCCCAGCGTTATGGGATCGAGCCCCACATCAGGCTCCTCTGCTGGGAGCCTGCTTCTTCCTCTCCCACTCCCCCTGCTTGTGTTCCCTCTCTCGCTGGCTGTCTCTATCTCTGTCAAATAAATAAATAAAATCTTTAAAAAAAAATGCTACATTAAACTATTATTTTGAGTGCTGAATTTTTTGGCGCCTCCTTAAATGCCATACTCCAGGAGAGGGCTTTAGACAAAATTCAATGACATTTAGAATGCTCTACATTGGTTGGGGATACCTATTTGCCACCTGAATTTTTAAAAATTTTTTATATAAATTCAGTTTATTTAACATGTAGTATATTATTAGTTTCAAGGGTAGAACTTAGTGACCCATCAGTTGCATTTAACACCCAGTGCTGATTACATCAAGTGCCCTCCGTAATAGCCATCACCCAATTACCCCATCCCACACCCACCTCCCCTCCAGCAACCCTGTTTGTTCTCTACAGTTGAGTCTCTTATGGTTTGCCTCCCTTTGTTTTTATCTTATTTTTCCTTCCCTTCCCCTATGTTCATCTGTTTTGTTTCTTAAATTCCACATATGAGTGAGATCATATGGTGTTTGTCTGACTGACTTATTTCACTTAGCATAATACCCTTTCGTTCCATACACATCATTGCAAATGGCAAAATTTCATTTTTTGATGGGTAATATTCCACTGTATGTGTGTGTGTGTGTGTGTGTGTGTGTGTGTGTGTTGTGTATATCACATCTTCTTTATTCATTCATCTGTCAATGGACATCTGGGCTACAGCCATAGTTTGGCTATTGTGGACATTGCTGTTATAAACATTGGGGTGCATGTGCCCCTTTGAATCACTATGTTTGTACCCTTCGGATAAATACCTAGTAGCACAATTGCTGGGTTGTAGCTCTATTTTTAACTTTTTGAGGAACCTCCATACTGTTTTCCAGAGTGGCTGCACCAGTTTGCATTCCCACTAACAGTGTAAGAGGGTTCCCCTTTCTCTGCTTCCTCGCCAACATCTATTGTTTCCAGAGGTCAATTTCAGCCTTTCTGACCAGTGTGAGGTGGTACCTCATTGAGGTTTTGATTTTTGTTTTCCTGATGCCAAGTGATGTCGAGCATTTTGATAATACAAAAACTCGTTTAATACGATGATTAGTAAATGTGCTTTACATAGGATTAGAGGTTCTTAATGAGAATCTAAAATTATGTTCTGCCTAGAAATGGGATGAATGTTATAGTAGGATAGTATAGAGCATACATCTAATTCATCTATGCAAGAAGCACATACTCATTCTAATCAAACTTGGCTCTAGTAAATTTCTTTAAAAAGTTATTTGCCCATGTAATTAAAGCAAGCTTACATAGAAAATATAACTTGCATTTTTATGGTGCACTATGGATTGTACATTATGTTAAAGATACATTGAATACTAAAAATGGTAAATCCCATGACAGCCACTGCTAATGTCTTTCAGACTATCATATGTAATGTCTTCTCTCCTAATTCAGTTCTGGTCTCTTTATTGGCTTTGCTCAGGTCAGAAAAATGAAAGATTAAAAAAAAATGTGGAATCATATAACCTATAATTAATTGCCTGACATTAATTCATTTAGTCAAAAATTTTAAAATATGCTTCATACAAATATAGACCCCATAAAAATGGATATAACATGATCATAAACAAAATTCCTGGAAATAGAGTAGTGAAGAATGGGAGGGGAAGGTTTATAGGATTATATAAAACGTAACAATCAAAATTTTTTTCTAGTTTAGAAGAATGTCGTTAAAATGATTCGTGCCTCAGAATCTCATCTCTTAACCTCATAAGTCAAGAAGGTCTGTAAACTTTCAATCAGAAGAAAAACCCAACCCTGCAATAAAATAAAAAAATAAATAAACAGTTCTAAGCAATAGCTACAGGTGATCCCACCAAGCACATTTTGACAGACACTGGGTTTTTCCTTAAATGCAGCTTTGCATGAACCTGTCCAGTTATTAAAAGAGACAGAAATAGCTCTAAATACAATAATATGAATATATTTCTTTTAAATTCTGAATGTTCTCAGTTTGAAGAGAGATTGAGAATTTTCTAAATTTTTAATAGAACTAGAACTAGAAAGTATAGATCAAACTAGGGTGTGCATTGACATGGTAGGAAGCAGAAAAGTGTACCTAGGAAAAAAGAACAGAGTTCAGACAGAGTCAAATTTTGCCTTTTTTTTTTAAACCAATGGTATAATAAGCAGGGATTGCAAATTAAAGAACCGTATCACCTATATTGACTATATTGCATCACATATGTCGTCTATTGTTGCACAACAAACCATAACAAAACAGAGGAACTTAAAAATTTTCATATCTTTCACTAGTCTGAGGTGATTTGGCTCAGCCCTGCAGTTCTTCCACTCCATCTGATATTGACTGGGTGAAGTTCAGATAGCCATGGAATGCCAGGCCATCAGACCAATCGCAAATTGGCCTGAAATGTTAAAGATGGCCACTACATGGGTTGGTCCTGGCTGCTGGGTAGGAATAGAATGGGACTGACAATCAGAGCCAGTAAGTTCTCCATATGACTGCCTTGTAGGTTTAGGCTTCCTCACACTGTGGCTATTAGAAAGTGAAAGCTGCCAGTCACCTTAAAGCCTGAGTTTCTAGAATGTCACTTCCGCCATATTCTGTTGGTTGAAGCCAGTCCTAAAGGCTAGCTCTGATTCCAAGGGAAGGTAAATAAGTTCCACCTCTTGATGTGAGGTGTGGTATGAACATAAAGAAATGAGAGTAGTTGTCAGACAATGTCTTTGGAGAACAGTTGCCATATTACTTAATCTATATTTAGCCTTAATAGTTTAATAACCTGAACACAATCCATTTCATAATGTAGGTATATGTTTTCTAAAATCATCTGTTTTTTACTAAAAACCTGAAATTACAAACTTTATTAATTTTTCAAAGATAGCTACCTAACACTTAGAAAGTCAGCTAATAAATCCAGTAAATGTGGAACAGACAAACCAAATACCTATGGAATAGTGTGGCATGTACTTACTCATGGCAATGTATAAAATCCAGTCTTTCTCATGGAGTTGAAATTTACAGAACTGAAGTTATGAGAAACTTTAAGTATGGAGTTGACTTCAACTCCAGGTAAACACTGTTAAGCTGTTTGATTTCTTGAAAACTTTGTTTCCTCATTTATTAAAGAGAGATCCTGGGCACCTGGGTGGCTCAGTCAGGTGGCATCCGCCTTCAGCTCAGGTCATGATCTCAGGGTGCTGGGATCAAGCCCCGCATTGGGCTCCCTGCTCAGTGGGGAATCTGCTTCTCCCTCTCCCTCATGCTTATGTTCTTCCCCTGCTTGTGTTCTGTCTTGCTCTCTCTCTCTCACATAAATAAAATCTTAAAAAGAAAAAAAAATAGAGATCCTAACATTCTAGTGGACATTCCTCATTGACCAACATTGCCAGTATTTTCTAACTGTCCTCATCTAATAACACCCAAATTTCATTTGGATAACTACCTATTTCCCAAACAGCCCAGTGTGGGACATTAGTGACTTAACCAATTACCACATTTCATCTTTCTGGCCAAAATGATGGAGTCAGGAAAGCATCTGTGACTCAAGCCAATCCAGATAGAATAAATTTAAGAACACATGGAATAGTGGGACAAAGAATACATTTCTTTCTCCTACCACAAAGAAGCCTGTAGCACTAGGAATTATTACCAATGTTTTTCCACACAGAACTGTCTTAGCATGATGCCAGTGATATGGAGCTCAGAGAGGAGAGAATGAAGAGACTACTACCTCAGGGATGCCGTTGAACCACTGGATCTGCCTTCTGAAGTTACCCTTACTTCCGGACTTCCCACATTTGAGAGCTATTAAAGAACCTTTTGTCCTGAGTCCCCTTGTGTTGGAATTTCTGATAGTAGCAAAATTAACAGTTTGAAAAAGTATATATATTTTTCATAAGGTCATCTTGAAACGTGACAGTTTTTACAGAACACTGAGTGCCGTGTCTAGCAAAAAAACAAAAGATCTTTTATCTTTTCCTTTAATCGATACATTGAATTATGGCAATCTTTCTGTCCATCAATTTTAATTTTTTCTCAAGAACCAGATTTAATCTTTTTTGTTGTTGTTTAGTTACTGAACAAAAGGAAAAAAATATCCTGGCAGTTTGGGTCCGTTTGACTTTAATTTAAATACACAAGGTAGAGCTGTCTGTAATTACAAGCTTACCTACCAGAGGAATATGGCATAAATAAAAAAAGACAATAAAAATGTAATTACGGAAGCTGGTTGATTTTTTTTTTTGAAAGGAGTTTATGTTGGATAAGAAAGCGCTGATTTCTATTATTTTTTTATGATTATAGTGTTCTATTTATATTCTCAGCACTGAATTAATTTCCTTGTCTAATGCTAACCTTGCTGAGGATCCTTTTAAAATACTCTAATGAGTTGAGTACATAAATCATCTTAGTGAACACAAATACTTACATGTAAAAACTCGAGGGAGTTTTTTTTTTTTTTTTTTTTTTTAGATTTTAGAGTGGTAGATAAGTCACTGAAAGGCTTCGTGCCTCATTTTTTTTAAGCCATCAAAGTAAAAAAAAACTAGCAATTGTCCTTTTTTCACAGACTTAACAGTGGCAGAGTCTTAAAAAAATTCAAAAGAAATATAAAGCATTTCATAGAGAGCTATATAATGTCTTATAAACAAAATTTGCCAAGTATAGACTTAGCATTAGTGTACATTTTTGTAACTTTTAACCATAGCTGCACCACTTCTGAATTGTAAATGAATTATATGCATGTAGGCACATGTCCCTATTAAAAATGAGAATTTCCTGAAGACTGTATATGGACTAAAATTTGAGAATTCACTTCTAAATATTAAAAACCAGACTATAGAATATTTCGTTCATGTCTTTCATTAGCTATATTTATGTATGTTGTTCTTAATTTTAATTTTTAATTTTTTTATGTATTTTTATTCTGATATAGAAGAAACATTTCTTAAAATACCTAACCTCTCCTACTTCTCTATGCCTTGATCACCAGAATCAAAACCACATGTAAGTGAACAATTTAAAAATAAATTAAAAGTACAGTAGTTCTGTGATGTGCATGAGTCATAAATATTTAAATGCATTAGAGGTTCTCACACTTTCAACACGAGTCTGGTCATTGAAGTGGCAGACAGTTGTCAATCACATGAAGAATCACTGGGTATTGAGTAAACACTCCTTAATTTACTGGTTTGTAAACTTTTCATATTTTGAATGTCCTTAAAGTCAGTCACATCCATATTCTCATTCAGGAGGTACATAACAAATCCCTACCTACAAAGAGACACTAACATTTTTCCTAAATGAGAATCACTGAAGGTAACATAAAGACTCATCTATGATGTAATTGGGAATATAGTAGCAGTTTTTAGTTTCTTTAAAACTGTATATCTGGTGGGCCTTGCATAGCTACCTTATAGTTTGTGAGGAAATGGAGGAAAGTGTGTTTCTATAGCTTGTTTTACTCTTAATTCATCATCATACAGATATAAACATTAGGAAACATAAAATCCCATCAATACACAAGGAAATTAGGAATCAATATCATGAAGAGGAAATTGATCTAAGAACCCACAATTCTGATCTGAGATCCATAACAATGATCTAGCCTCCGTGGAATTTAATTTTTCTAAGTCTAAGTGTTTTCCTTTTGTTAAAAAAAATATGACAACAACTTTTAGGCCCTTAAGGGAAGTACACAGAAGATCATTAAGCCTAAGATGAACAAACTAACAGAGTAACTACTCAGATATAAATCACAGTGTGACATAAGAAAATGCTTTTTTGCAAGTCTTATTTAAATACCTTAATTTCCAAGGAGAACTCCTTGCTCTTACTTCATAAAACATTCTGCCTCCCTGATAATTGGCCTAGATTTCCTGTTTCTGTTCAGTCTATAATAACATAACTGATTCCTCTGACTTTCCTCTGAGCACCACCACCATTATGTTATTCCAGTCTAAACATTTGATTTAATCCTTTAAACCAGACAGAACCTACTCTCTCATTCAATTCTTCATCATACACCCTGGTCAGTCCATAACAGGACCTATGGCCAGAGGACAGCGTTCTTTTGTTAAAAGTATCATAGTTTAACTTTGATGGCTAGTGAGAAGATCAAGAGAATTTTAGGACTGTCTTAAGGTTCTGAGAAATACTTTTCACCAAATATGTAAAATTGATCTAATTTCTCATCTCCATATAGATATCTCAATATCATTATTCTGTCATAAATTACTCTGCAGATGATAATCCAGCACTCTCAAAATTGCTTTCCATAATAGCAGAAGTTTGAAGTGGATTTTATGATGCCTCTGTTCTGTTGAGACTCACTCCTTGCAAGGTTGAAGAACAAAAATTGTATTAATTAAGGATTTTTTCCTCTTGTTCAAATATGAAGCAAAAGAAATGGAAAAGATCAGTAGGTACAAAGAATTTTCTACTTGGAAAATAATAAATATGAACTATATAATTATTAAAATAACCAAATCTAATACTAAAGCCTTCTTAACATAATGGAAGTCATTTAAATACGTCATCTCTTCTTTTTCCCTACTGATAACCTTGCTTAAAAAGAAAAAAAAATACATTGACTTTGAAACAATCCCAAAATATGTGGAATAATTAACAGAGCTGTGATCATTGTTATAAACCTCCTGAGAACAGCCACTGTAATAAAATTGGCATATTAAAGTCTACAGAAAAAAAAATCAGGTACAACTAAACATGATTAATGATGAACCACTAATTTCACATGCAAAAAATATTAACCAGTTGTGGACTCTTATCAAACTTCCTCATTAATCTGATTTTTTGTTTGGTAAGAGCAAACGTACTAGCATATACCTTACTTTGCTCGAATATTTGAATTTCCTACTCTTGCTGCTGTAGTGAATTTTGTTGGCCAGTTAGAGTAGAAATAGAATCTCCAAACATTGATGAAGCAATAATATAGAAGGTTGTTCCCATAGAATCTTTGATATATTTTTCAATGCTTGGTTCTGATAGAAAATTTGAAAATCCTTGTGTGGCCAGGTGTTATTCTGTTGATAATCTCTTATGAGTGACTTACAGTATGATCCATGTTTCTCAAAGGTCTTGAAATCCTTACGTAATTTGATGACTAATGTTCATGCCTTTGGTTCATTCATAAACTCCTCTTTAGAAAAATTCTCAAATTGAAGTAAATAAAATAAATATCTTACTTGTATGTTCTCTATTACTTGTGGAAATTTCCCCCCCCAAATGAAGTAAAGGGTGGGAAATGGGCATAGTCACAATAGAAGGAAGGAAACTGCCTATATATTATGCATCTTCAATCCTATGATTTAAAATGGTCTTTTTTACTGTGTAATAAACTATTCTTGATTCTAGTGATTTTTTCTTTAACCTTAGGAGGCTTCTGTTTTTACAGTGGCAGTAACTAGGATCAGGATATTGAGTAGACAGATTACCCATTATTTATTTGACCTGAAGAAGGCACTAAGATTTCTCCTGGATACATACCTAAAAGGTATGTATCCATACAGTTGCTTTGTATATCAAGAATCAGTCTCTTATATTCTTGCCTTATGTTCATTTTTACTGTATTATCTTTGTCTTTCCTTTTACTGCTCTTAATTTTCATAGCCTCAATGTGTATGTCTTTAAGCAATATTATGTATATTGGGGCTACACATGGGCAAATGCACAGACATCTTTAAAATTACAGAAGAATATGGTAGCTGCCTTTGGATTCTCAACAGTCAGCACATTCAGTAGGAGTAAACTTGGGATTCTGGGGGCATTCCAAGTACTAGCAACAATGACAACAGTAGACCTTAACTGAGAAATTAATATATGCAGACACCTTGTTAAACATTCTAACAAAGGTCACCTGATAGTTGTTATTGACTCCATAGGAACTGAATGAAGGCTTACAAGGTTTACGTACCATACCCAACATATAGCTGGTAAGTGGTAGATCCAAATCTTCCTGTAGCCAAATATTATCCTAGAGTTCTAACCATTGGCTGAGCTGATGTGCCCCATGCTTGAAGCAACTACTCCAGCCTTTTCAAGTGAGTCTTCATTTTAATTAAGGCTTGCAGGTGGGATTCCAATAGGATGAACCATAAATAGGATAAACTCCTTGAAACTAATTCTAAATACATCCTAAATTTCAGTATCTCCCTTCTTATCCCCCCCACCCACACACACAATGGAGGAACTTGGTGTCTATTTACATAAATAAATGGCATCTCTTTTTAGATATATACTAAGTTTTTAATGGGCAGCTAAATAAAAGTAGTGAATAATTAGCCCTGTTTTATATACCTGTGTGCTATGATATGCTTTATACTTAAAGCTTATTTCCTTTTATCTGTTGCTACAATTTATTAAATACCATAGATGATGTTGTTGATGATTATGTTGCATAGGTCTGATTCTTTCCCAGATTCTTTTGATTAAACCTAATCATTTTTTAACATCAGATCATACTGGGGAAGTAAAATCTATCTTTTTATGAGAGACGGAGCTATAAAATTATTATGCCCAGAGTAATTTTGGCAGAAAATATACAGTGTGTGGTTGTGCTGAGAACGGAGTCAAAAGAAATTGTTGCCACTTACACAAATTAAACATTATCTTACCAATATTGACTCTTTTGTACCTCAATATTTTATCTTTCATTAGCCAATTTCTAAATGTAAATAGACTCCTTTTTTTTTTCTTTAAGTGTTTAAAATTGGGGCCCCTGGGTGGCTCAGTTGGTTAAGTGTCCAATTCTGATTTCAGCTCAGGTCATCATCTCAGGGTCGTGAGCTCAAGCCCTGTATCAAACGCTGTGGAGCCTATTTAAGATGCTCTCTCTCGCTTCTCCTCTGCCCCTCCCCCCCCTCACAAAGCAAATAAAATAAAATTAAAAAAAAATATTTGCAATGGAATATAATGAAATAATGTTTATAAATATTTCTTGGTTTAGTTTATAACATCAAACAAATCCATCAGAATGTAGGTAATATGAAATCCTATCAAAATAGATACTCTTATTTACATAAATTAATATACTAATTACAGTTAAAATGGTCTTTTATCTGTCTTCTTGACCCTTGACTCCCTTTCAGTTAAATTAAATTAAATTTTTTTTATCTTTACATCTCCTTGACTCCCTTAAATTTCTACATGTTATCACTTTTATTATTATTATTACTATTATTATTATTAGTTCTTACACCCATCCTAGCCTTACTCTTGTCAGTGCTGCTGAACTGGGAGGGGAAATTTTGAGATGCTTCTTTTCTATTTGTTCTTTCAAATGGTTTTGTTTCCTTTGTTCTACACCATCACATCACTACCTGTCACCACATCTCACTAAAACACGGCTTTCCTTTTTGTGAAACCTAGGTCAGATCTCTCCCTAGTGATCCTTATCTCTACCAGAATTTCTCCAAATGCACCATGATTAAAATAAAAAAGAAGAGTTGTCAGGTGACAGACAAAAGAGACATATGACAGCCAATGAGCTTAAAAATGAATGTAGTAGGATTAAAGATTAGAATCTGAAATGGACAGGAAGCAGGAAATAAGCTGAAGAAGGCATTTGGTAAAGATTCCTACTGCTGCCTATTACAATTGGGGACAAAAATCAAGATGGAAAATATGTACCCTATCTGTTCAACATTTTTTAAGCCTCTCGATGAAGTCAGAAGTAAGAATTTTTTAAAGCTTTTGCTCATGGAATTTTCAAAAATATAAAGAACTATCACTACATTTCCTGGGGACTTCTCAACACTGAAGCATCTTCACTGATATAATAATGAAATGTCAGTGAGTGCCAGATGAGGCTCCGAGGCCCATTTTTCAGGTATACACAAGCAAAAGTGGAAATCCAATAAGATTAAGAAGATAGCTTTTCAAATATTCTCAGGAGCTTCTCAAAAACAGACTACTTTAAATTGGTTCAAATAAAAGGAAAAAAAAGACACTCTAAATATAAAATGAATGTTGCAGAAGGTTACGGAAATTCAAGAGCAGAGGAAATTAAATTGCAGCCAAGCTAAAACATATAAGATCTCCTTATCAATAGATGGTTACTCCTTTTATTTATATTCTCAAATGTATAACAAATAAGATAACTAGAGAAATAGGATTCTCTTATTTTAGTTACTTAAGAGTCTCATACTTTGGAAATTCTGTTAATGCAAAAAAAAAAAAAAAGTAAAAGAGGATATAACCTTATCAGGAATAATGTGTTGCTCTTTTACCCTGTTTTACCATTAACATGCATAAATTAAACCACTATAGGTTTTCTTTTTTTTCCCCTCTTCCTAAGGATTTGTTTATGGAGGAAGAGCAAATTGAGGGTTGTCTTCTTTTTCTTTTTAAAAAACGCAATCTATTTTCATATACTTTGTGTGAGATGAAAGTATTAAAAAATTGAGAAGTTAATGTCCTATAGACATCATTTTCAAGTACCTTTTCTATTTTTTTTCCTCTGTAGAAAACAAAAAAAAAATTGGATTTGGTTATTTTCAGCATGGCAACTTAAAGATGGCTGAAAATTAGACCATCAAGAGGTGGGGTAAATAGCCTCTCCTCTTCAATCTGGACTGACCTACAATTGCTTTGACCAGTGGAGTGCACCAGCTTGGTGCTTAGAATTCAAAGGATTCCTACCTTCTACTTTGGTCGTGTGACATCCTGAGCCAACACATCAGTTTGACTACCCTGCTAGAGAGATCACATGGTGAGGAGGAAAGGGCCTGCTGAGCCCTCCCTTCTAGCTGTCCCCTCTAAGATATCACACATGGAAGTAAAACCATCTCGGATACTCCAGACCAGCCCAACTCCCCCATGTCACCCCAGTTAATCTCAGGTGAGCAAATGAATTGTCCAACCATGTCTTACTTGAATTTCTGACACACTTAACTGAGAGATACAAAAAATCATATTGTTTATGCTACTGAATTTTAAATTTGTCTATTATGAAGCCATATATCACTGGACCAGTGGGCATACAAGCTGATTTTCAGCAAAGGAGAAAGTCTTACTGTTAAGTTATTTTAGCATTTAGAAAAACCTACTTGATTGCCCCCCTTCAAAACTGTGACGGAAACAACATAGTTATTTTTTCATCAGTTTAATCCAGCTAGAAGTTCCTTTAACTCTGAAGGAGCAGGGATTGGCCTCTGTCAGAGATGGGGATAATTGTCAAGTCTTATAGTAATATAGGCAAAACTGTAAGATTATCTCAATATATTATTGCTTTTAAAATCACAAAGCCGATAAGAAAAAAATGTATAATAGTACACATACAGATTTTGTAATAATGTATATTTAAATATATGCCTATATATAATGAATTATATTGACCAATATTTATCGACCTTATACTACACATAAGCCCTGTCTAGGTATTGGAAATCATAATTTTTTTAAATATAACTGATATTACTAAGTAACTAGGTAGCTAGATGCTTATATCTGTCTAAAACATTAACTGTGACCAACTAGCAATGTGTCCTTGTATTTCAAGGACCTTAGTAATATCCTTTTACTGCCTTCCCTTTTAGAGTTGTTTTTTTTTTTAACATTATGTATTACTTGTACATACACAATAAAAGAAATATATCTGTACATTTCAGGAAGCTAAGTGAGAAGAGAGTACATAAGTAACTAGTAAAAATATATATGATGATTTTACTTTAAACCAGAATAAACTGAAATGGGAATTACTCAAATGATGCCAATGGTAGAAAATGGCTTGGAAAGATAAGGTTAAAAGGGGGACATTACTCATACTTTTTAATTTCTTCCTAGACCAACCCCAGAAATGCAGTAAAATATTTTCATCTATAGCCGACATACTCTCATCAGCTTGGGAAGGGTGGTTTGCTTGAAGAGGATATTGAAATTTCATTTAATGGACTAGCCTGAAGTAATGTCTCAGTGCAAGTATTCACATTAATGATATTAATGTTTATACCTTATGTGAAGGAACAGGATTAGTGTAACCAGGTCACTCATGCAAATCAGGAGACTCCCATTTTATAATATTAACTTCCCACTATAATTTGATCAGGCTCAGTGACCTGGAGGTAATAAATGAGTAAGTCAACAAACCAAACAACAGATAAATAAATCAACTGCCAATAACATTCTTTCAAACCATCTAATCCCCTGGGATTGATATGTTTAATTAAGGAAAATAAATTGCGCTGTGTTGAATCACTAATGATGCTGTGAATCAAATAGTATTTAAATGATTTGTCTTGCAGTATTTGTGTGCTAATTATATTATTCAATACTGTATGAGCAGGCAAGATACAGGAAATAGAAATAAGATTTATTTTATCATGTGGTGACTTTTGCTTTATGAAATCATGAGTGATTAGCCACTTTAAATCAAAAACAGAAAAATAAAAATCACCATGACACATAAAAATTGCATTTGTGAGTCATAGTTAAAGATTTAGGGTGCCATTTTGTAGTGAGCTCCCAAAATTCATAACTTTTAGTCATTATGGTGAATACCTTTCATTCTCTCACTGAACACATTGTGATTAAATTAGGATGATGAGTTCCACCTGATTTAACATGTAAATAAGTAGAGCAGACAAAAGTAACCAAACAATAAAAACCACAAGCAATAGGATATATATTATCAACTATAACTAAAATGTGGAGAGATTCGAGCAAGTTTTGATGCATAAACCAATGTCTTAAGGGAGTCCTTTCCTATGTGTGTTCTCTATCACTCTTACATTGTGACTAAATCATATCAATATGGTGACCTCTCATACAGGGTATATGTAGGAACTTAGACTCTAGACCAACTGCCCATGTTTTAATCACTAAAGCCTTGGTTTCTTCATCTGGGCCCCAGTATCCATATCTGAAAGAGTCCAACAATGGTACCTATTTACAATCTATGTAAAATTATATGAATAATAAATGTAAAGCTCTCAGTTAAATGTCTGATGTCACATAAATCCAATAGGGGTCTGATGTCATTTTCAGCTGTTATCATGATCAGAAAATGACAACAATGGTTACAGACTTCATACCTATCCAGCAAATAAGACTGCAAGTTTTTTCTCAAAGCTATTAAGACTTTTGAAATTTATTCTTTCATTGTCTCAAGTTGTCTCAAATTAAGTTCTTTTAACCATCCCTAAAATAATCCTTATAAATAGAAAAATCTGAATCACAGGCTAATCTCATTATGGTTCAAACCTAGAGCTAGGAGTGGGGTCAATCTATGCCAAACCAAAACATATCTACTGAAAATTTCAAATGTTTTGTGTATGCTTAATTATATTTCAATATATGAATCAGCACCTGAAGTCTTACTATATACACTACATACTGTGTGATGAAGGCAGTGTTACATTCCACCATAATAAAACCATTTACGAACTTATTAGATGATAATGCGTATGTGTTTGTAAACACTTTCAGAGCCAAAATGTGTGCATCTTGAAAGGGAAGACAGAATTATTTTTTGAAGTGTTTATATATTATGTAAGGTCAAAAATGAGCGAGCTTTGAATAGACAGGAATTGGGAAATTGAAATGGAGAATATGATGCAGAATAAGTTACAATTTGGTGGCAGCAAATGGATTAAAAAAGTTTTTAGGAGGATAGTGAGAACATATACAAGACTGCAATTGAGAGTGTATGTGAAAAGTAGAAGAAAGTAAAGTTGAAGGAATGATTGGCCTTAGAGTCAAGAGAAGGAAATTGGACTTGATCCCAAGTAGAGAGCTGTAATCAGTCCTTGAGTCCTTTACTGACATGATGAAGCCAGTGTTTCACAAGGATTAGTCTGACTGAAGTGGACAGAGATTGCTGAAGGTAAAGAAACCAGTTACCAGGCTGTATAGTAATTTAGGATTGAGGTGATAAAGGAGTGGACTAAAGTAGCACAGTGGAACAAGCAGAAAACAATCGAGGACAAGCCTCAGTGAGAAACTGAATTTAGAGGAAAAAGGGGAAATGTCTAGACCAGTATTTTTTCTAGGATTTTCGTTTAGTAGTAAAAGTCATGGTAGTACTAATATAAAAGTGGGGAAGGAGAAAAAGTTAGTATTAAGGAATGAATACCAATTTTAAATTTCTGGGTTTGTTATTTCTTGAAGGTAGGAATTTTAAGGTGGAAAAATGCCAGCCTCAGTTGAATATATAAGGGTGAATTTCATGTGAGAGGCCAAATCTGGAGCATCTCAGAGGATTCACCTATATCTTCATACATTTCAAAGCTGAAAGTGGAGATTATAATATATTTTTGAATTTCGAACCAAGGAAAGTTCATTTAAAATATATTCTTTTGTTGGGCCTCCTTTTATTGAATCCTTTGAATTATCTGGTGAAAAGAATCCAAATGTCTTTTTACAGAGTGATTCCAATGATTGGAATCCAACTTATTACTTGTATATAACTGAGTTGCCATTATTTGTGGTTATTACTTACATACAGTTGTGTTGCCATTATTTGTGATTAAATTTGGTATTTTATACTAATTAATAAGTTTTCATCTCCACAATTTGTCTTTCTAAAATTTTTCTTAGTTGTTAAATAAGCCAAACTCATAGTCAAAACTGTTGACTCAGCAAGTTTGCTTTGACTGAAGTAGAAGAGGAATCAAGCCATAATCCATTTAATGTCTTCTGTTGTCTGGAGGAAGCAAGAACTTTTTACCATATGCTGAATGCAAAACAGATGTTGTTCAGTAGGTTTGACTATGGACCACTTCAATTTTTTACTTTTAAGACAACATTTAAGGATGCCAGATTGTTCTAATCACAAGTGTCAACCATTCATTAGCTTAATGGAAAAAGGTAACAGATTATGTATATAATAGTCGCTTAGGGAGAAGATATACATTTACAGCCCATCACACTTATGTAGATAGATTGTAGACATAATAATCTTCCGCAGGAGGGAGAGAGACAATCAATTACTCTAATGGAAAGCAAAAGAATGTGATTAACATTAAATGCTACCCAAAGACAGATATTTGTGGTGGGGATGACATACAGGATAACTATGTAACTTGGCCTTACCTTTTAGACAACAGAGCTAGGCAAGATAATATGTGTGTGTGAGATACCACAGTCTGAAGAAACCAGTGTAGATTTGCCTTTTACTTTTTTAAGAAATCACATTGTTTTCCCCTTGGTGTGGTTAACTGAATTCCTAAAATGGCTACCAAAGATGACAAGATGACCTACCTTAATTCCCTGTCAATATGGTGAAATATCACTCTGCTGATTATGTAAGGTTATATGTCACAGTTGACCTTAAGATAGGGAAATTATCTTGCTGGGTCTTATCTAATTACATGAGCCCTTAAAAACAGAGAACTTTCTTTGTATGCTGTCAGAAGAGGCCAGAGAGATCTAAAACATGAGAAGGATTGGATGTGTTCTTGCTGGATTGAGGATAAAATGGGCCAGAAGAGAGGAGAAGTAGAAGCCTAACACACAGAGAGGCCCTTGGACAGTGAGGCAGCAAAGCATGGAGGACTTCAGTCCCACTACTGCAAAGACCTGAATTCTGCCAAGAAAAGGAAGGATTTCGGAAGAGGACCTCAATCTCCAGTAAGAATGCAGTTGGCTGACACTTTGATTTCACCTTTGTGAGACACTGAACATAGAACCTAGTCAAGCCCACCTGGACTTCTAACCTATAGAATTGTGACTTAGAAAAAGTAATGTTAGAGAACAAATCCTTGATTTTATTAGAGCTGGAAGACCAAAAATTTTATTACATATTAAATATCTACAGCATGAGAAAAAAATCATTTCAGATATACAATATGAATAACCATGAAGGAGCAAAACATAGCTATGCCATCATTCAAGATTAATTTAAAGGGGAGATGGTTAGAAAGAGTGTAATACTACATACGTATTCATTTTGAATACTGGGTGTTAAACTGAGAAACACTATTTCATGAAAATGCCTCTGATTTATATTGTCAGACATATCAAAGTATAATGAAATGCAATATGTGCCTAAATATAAATTTTGAGTTCTTTGAATTACTATGGCATTATTAAATACCTGATTTATTTGTACTTGTAAATGAGAGAAAGAATTTTATTTTTGATCTATAGTTGTCTCATCTAAGTACTTTCTTCTTAACAAGGAAATATATAAGAAATTTCCTCTTTGTAAAGCAATAAAGGAGTTTTGACTATGAAAGTGATTATAAGAGATAATATTCATTTCCATTTTGAAGGGAGTGCAATATCAGATGTACTATGGCAGGTGGCAATATGGAGCTTTGTGAAGTGACAGAGTGCTATGACATAAGCAGCAGATGAAAAGGGAAAGAAAACAAATCACTAATAGAACACTACCATCCATGTATTTGGAATCAAATACACGTGGAACTTCCAGGTCTGAGTGACTAGTTGTGGTGTTCTCTCTCACTCCTTTCTTTTTTTAGCCACACTGTTTCCTGTGTGTTTTGTTTGTTTCTCTATGATTATTGACACTCATTTCTAGGCAAATATGTCCATTATTATCAAGTTTGTGGTACGAAATCATGATTTCTTACTGCATTCTTTTATTTTCCTGATTTTTTCCCTGCATTATTATAAAGTTTTGTACATCTGTTGAGTGTGAATTTTTTTCTATAGGATTATACTGGAGAACATAAAATATTAACATTAGCTTTGTGTTTTCAATGTTATGGTTATTTATTTTGATGGCTTTAATATTAAGGGATCACTATTCTAAGTCATAATTCAAGGGTAATAGATGTGACTTAATCTCTACTTGACTGTACAAATGAACCATGAAAATGATTCAGTGAGACTTCCAGATGGCCAAATTAGAAAACACTTGGAATTGCTACATAGATGATGCTTCTGAATGCAGCTCATAAACTGTTCTAACACACTTGCCATAGTCTCTATTTTTCTCAATGGACTTCAGTTAGGCTTCTTCCCAAAATGTTACATGTCAGCAATTCTCAGTAAGAGCAGAAATCTAGGTTTCTAAATCCCAAACACTTTTTGATCCCTTATTATGTGACCTTTCAACATTTGATGCTATTGGCCATATCTTTCTTCTTAAAGGACACATTCTTCTGAACATCTTGTTCTTCCTACTTCCCACATGCTTGTATTTGTGTTCCTATTCTCTTCTTCCCAGCCATTCAGTGTTAAATCCCCAAAGTTCTCCCATAGGCCTAATTTCTATTTCTATGCTCTTCCTATAGGTGATTTCAATACCAGTGACCAGTAGGTCACTCTCTCTTTTGGATATCAAATCCAGACCTATCAACTTTCGGGGATGTATCCAACTGCCAATTTCCCTCCTCTTGGATACTTGCCACAAGCCACCCAAACTTAATATGACTAAAGCCAAAGTTAGAGACTTCCTGCATGTATTAGTTATTTATTTCTCTGTAAAAAAATTGCCTCAAAACTTAGTGGCTTGATAAAAAATTAACATTTATCATATCTCACCATTTCTCTAAGTCAGGAATTTGAGACTGGCTTAACTAGGTATTTTGGCAGATACTCATGATTGCAGTCATTTGAAGGCTTCATTAAAGATGGCGGTTACATTTCTAAAGCATCTTACTCACATGTCTGGCTAGTCAGTACTGTCATTCATCAGAAAGCCTTACTCTCCACAAGGGCTTCTCCTGAGGACTGCTTAAGTGTCCACAAAACATGATAGATGGCTTCTCCCAAAGGGAGCAATCCAAGAGACCAAGATAGATAGTCTAATATCAACTCCATAGTAATCCCTCAGTTACCCAGGTCAATTATCAGAATGAGAGAGGAGTACACAAATCTGTGAATACCAGATGGTAAGGATTATTGGGAGCCATCTTGAAACCTTACTGCCATACTACATAAGCTTATCTTTTTCTAGAATTTAGTGATAACAGATAGGCAAGACAAGGATCTAGGAGCCATTCTTAACACTTCTCTTTTTCACTCTTGCATATTCAGTCCATTGCTTAGCTTTGTGATTTTGCCTCTAATAGGTTTTAAATCTACTCTTACTAGCTCTACTACTAACATCTTAGCCCTAATGAGTCCAACTGCATATATCTTCATCTTCTTACAATCAGTTATTTGCACTGCAGTTGAAGCAAACGTTTCAAAACACAAATTAACTTGTGCTATACTTTACCTTAAAATACATCCTTGGTTTCCTGTTGCTTTCAGGCTAAAGACACTAACATGACTTTACTAGGATTTCCAAAACCCTATGTGGTTTGCTATCTACCTACATCTTCAGCTACAGCTCATATGATATACACCTTTCCATTAGACATATACAAAATCATCTAGTTCTGTTATACTATTCTTCTGCACATGGGGACTTAGCTATCCTTCTAACTGGATAACTTATTTCTGGTAACTTTTCTTAGTGAACTAACATCATATCATTTTTTATATCTTACTTCCTCAAAGAAAAGTTCCCAGCTTCTGACTGGTTTAAATATTTCTATAATATGCTATTGTATCATGTATCTCACATTCATATGCCTTATAGGATCATAATTTTATTTAATTTTTATGGTTTTTCTCTTAACTACTTTACCTGTTTAGCTATATTAGTGCCCACTGCCTTTAAGGCTTCTGTCTTTGTAACTTCTACTGAAGCAAAGCCAATAGGAAGATAGGAATATTGTTTGTTGTTGTTGTTTTTTTTTTTAATTATTATACATTTGATATCAATACACCAACAAATACTGAATAGCAGTCCTTGACTGGTACTATGGTGAATACAAAAACACAGCAGTTATGATGTTCACTTGGCTTTGAAAGGTTAATATGATCATGGAGGCATTACGCTGAGGTGAAACACTAAGGGCATACATCAAGAAAGACTGTGTTATGATTGATAGGAACTAGTACATCTCCCTTATATTCCAGTCATAAAATTTAAGAGGCTCATAGTAGTTAATCCAGCTTTGTCTTTTGGCTACATTTGTATAATTGCATGTTGATATTTTTGGTTTATCTGGCCATTTGGTAACAACCAATAAAAAAAATTAAAATGGTAGCCTGTTAACCCACAACCAAAATTAATCACCATAACTATATAAATATTTGATCTGGCAAACTATTAATTGTTCTATGAAGACATTCAACTCAAACATTTAAGCACCTGACATATGTGAAACATTATGCTATGTGATCGAGCTGCATAAAACACCATATGACATGTTAAATTCAAGTTGCTTAAAGTTTATTTAGGAAGATTAATATGTAACTGTAATATAACTATAAGATAAGTAAATTGTTGGGGCACCTGGGTGGCGCAGTCGTTAAGCATCTGCCTTCGGCTCAGGGCGTGATCCCAGCGTTCTGAGATCGAGCCCCTCATTGGGCTCCTCCGCTAGGAGCCTGCTTCTTCCTCTCACACTCCCCCTGATGTGTTCCCTCTCTTACTGGCTGTCTGTCAAATAAATAAATAAAATCTTAAAAAAAAAAAGATAAGGTAAATTGTGGAAAGTATCTTAATATCATAGAAGTCTTCTACAAGTTCAAGAACAATTTCTTAAAGGTTGGGTATTATCAAGCTCTTCACATGCCTTCTGCCATTTTAGCAATTCACCAATACTACTATTTCCATTATACAAAGACGAACCAAAATAAATAAATAAATAAAATAGAACTGTCTCACTGAATCAAGTGTTCACTTTTATTAGTCACAGAAACTATTCTGAGAAGAAAGTCACAGAGTGATATCTGACCCTATAACTCTCAGCCCCAAATTCCAGGAGACAAGTTAAATACTCTTGCTTGAAGCCTGCTGTTGTATGAATTTTCACAGGCAACCTCTTGGCCTGTCTCTCTAGGCCAAAGACATCTCCAGCTTCGTAGGATATCTTCTTGCACTGAATGGTTATGATGAAACTTATCCTTTAGCTACTTTCTCCTTTATTCCATATAGAGGAAATTGCTAGAATATTATAGAAGTAAAATTCATTCACTTCTTTTAAACTATGTGAGATTTTTAAGTTTATGCTTGTCATATGTACATGTATGTATGCACAATATATGCTAGCTGCCTGTGAACATGTTTAAGAGGGTTCTTTACTGAATGTAAGTTTTATCACAAAGGCTAACAAAATATGGTGGAGAAAGAAAGGGGGAGCCACAAGAGGAATGGAGGGGCAGAGTAAAGTGGCCGATGATGTGATTTTAAGTAGATGAAGAGACCTGCCTGGAAGAGATTGTGGGGAGTGTTAAAAATGGGTTATTCTGTGGAACAGAGACATACATGGAAGAAGGCATTCCAGGAAAGAGGGACAATCATGAATAAAACACTGAGTTAGAAAAGTGCCAGGAACATTTGGAAAACAGTATTAGTCTTAATTTTACGACACTCGGAACAGCCTATATATAGCAGTGTACAGTAAGAGACAGTGCTATAAATACGATATTGCTAGTCATACCACATGGGATAAACTGGCTTTTGTTCTAAAGGCACATGTTCAGGATTTTTCTTTAGGAATACATAGCCTTAGAACTTGTATATACCTTTTATACCCCTGAAAGCACATCTCAAAACTGTTGTGCATAAAACTGTTGGTCAGCATTAATTTTTAAGAAATTTAATATAAAATTAGAAAATTTTATTTGGTTTTAGAAAAAGGTTTATAGACCCTAAGCTAAGACTTGTAAGAAATCAAGTTATTGTTATATTTAAACTAAACATACGCTGGTTTCTACCTTGTTCTCAAGAGTACCTTAGAGGAAGGCACTAGAGTAAAATGCTTTATTGAATTTTGTCAACATCTCTTGGATTAGTTAGGTAGAAGCTAGATATGAGCAGTGGAAGAAAAATCCTGAGGCAGAGTCCCAAGTGCTTGAGCGGGGAATGATAGAAACATGAGCTGGAGGCAAGGATGGTGGTAAATAGGTTACACATCTGGAGTCTGGGGGTGCTTTCTGACCTTGTGGCTTCCAAGACCCTAGGGCTAACAGGCCAAGAGCCATAGGTGCAGAACATGCACTTTTCTCTTCCACTTCTGCCCCAGGGTAACCCCCATGCTCATCATAATGTATGTGCATTGAGGTCATAGCCCCTCCAACCATGGGGGAAGGCTGCCATGATGGATCCTGTATAAATCTTGTAGGGTCAAAAACTCCCCTTCCAAAATGTGGGAGGAGTTCCCCAAATAACTGGAAGCAGCATCCACTAGAGACCACCCCACCCATGATACAAGCCCCCGCTTGCATAAAAGGAAAGGACCCTGGTAGCCTTAGGGCAGTTGCCACCTCTGGGTCTGTCCACTCTCCCACCTTGAAAGCGTATTTTCCTTCTTGCTGTCTTTATTCCAGCATGCATCCTCATGTAACTCTTTCACGGGAAATCCAAGAACTGAGGGACTTCCATTTACACAACACAGACTCTCTGACATGTAAGAAATTCACTGACTCTTCCTCAGCATGGAACAATGCCCCATCTATCTTCTCAGAACTTCTTAGAACTGTAGAATCACATATTATTTAATTTTGGAGGTTTACAACAGCTAACACTAAAATTAGTCTTGTTTTTTTTTTTTGTTTGTTTTTTTGGGTTTTTTTTTTTTTTTTGCTATACTGTTATTTCTCTAAGCAAAAGAGAACCTGTTTTATCTTGGTTGTCTCAAAGAAAACCAAAGATAGACAGTAAAGGTAAAAACAGACTTTATTCAGGAAATACTGAAGTAAGGAAAAAGAGACCTTATTATGCAAATAAACTCAATTCTGAATACAAGGAAAAGTTGAAATTTATAGTCAGGAACAAGTTGGAGGCATCAGCAGATGGAAAATTACTAAATGTGAACCTTGAGAATTGAGAGGACTCTGGCTAAACTGATTTGACAGGATTCTTGCTGAAGGAAGGCCAGGGTTATGAGAGGTCTCCTGGGGGAGGGGGAGAGATGAGACTTGATCAGATATTGAGGAGATCAGATATCAAGAGTAAGGATTCTTGCTAAACTGATCCAGCAAGATTCTTGTTACAATTGGGCAATGCAAAGAGGAAAACATTGTCTAGACATTGAGGCCTAGTGGAGAAGAGGATTCAGAGTAGCCTGGCAAAGGTTGGTCAAGGAGGTCATCTTGTCAGTGGAAACCCACATATCTACGCCAAATACAGAACACTTAGGAAAGATGGACAGTACTTTGATGAAATCTCTAGAGGACTTCAAATGTTACTGTGAACTTTCAACATTAGGTGCTATACATTTATTCTTGGTTTATCTTTAGATATTTTTATGATAAGTTGATTCCTGCCTTTCTGAAATGCTCTATGAGTCTCAAGTAATTAGAAGCTGATTAATCAAATTTGTAGAACCTCATTTGGCTGATTTTTTTTTCCCCTGCTGAATGAATTCTGCCTTTAACTAATGGATGATGGTGTTGATAACAGAGGACATTTTAATCACTGTGCTCTGGTGATAGATGGTCATTCCATTTAATCAAATGTTATTTGACAGAGTCTTGTCTTTGGGGTAGTGATTCACAGGTGGGAGGCATGTGGTGGGACAGAGGAAACACTGTAAGTTTCTTTAATAATATGGTCAGAACAAGACACGAAAAACGAGACTGCATCTTATAGAGAAAATCTCTAAACCAACATTTACTATAGTTACTAAAATGAACTATGATTTTAAAAAAAATCTCATGAGAAATACTTAAAGCTTTACATGCAGAACTGTTTTCAAACCAAGTACATTCTTACATGTTTTCCTTGATTTAAATACAAACATATGCTACGATCAATTCATCTCTTTTGTCTATCTGAATAGTTTTTGAAAGGGGATATATTAACAAAAACAAAACCAAGAAAAACCGGCCCAAAATGGAGTCACTTTTGCTAAATCCCACCAAGACTGAATACCTAACCTAATTACAGTAACAGCCTCTACCAGTAGTGGAATTTTAAACCAATCAGGCTGGAATTTCCTGATCAGCACTTGTGAGGCTCTCTGCATAATAAGACCCCCTGCCCTTCCCACTAAGGGAAGGTGACCTTGCCTGAAACAATGCTTTTGCTAATAACCTCCCTATCCTCCCCATTTCTGCCTGTAGAAGCCTTCCCTTTTGTAGGGCTCCTCAGTTTCCTTCTATTTGCTGGATGGGACGCTGCTTGATTCATGAATCATTGAATAAAGCCACTTAGATCTTTACATTTACTCAGTTGAATTTTGTATCTATTATATACATTATTCATTATATATTATACATATTAGATACCTGGTATTTAAGTCTGTCTTAAAAACTAAAAATTTTAAATCTACATGGTATACAATTGCTGAATAGATCTGGCTTCAAATTTGAGAGTGCCTTTAAATATTTTAATTGTTTTCATATATAGAGAGGTAATATTTTAAAAATAATAGAATTTTTAACAGAGTAAAACCACATTTCACAACTTCTAAAATAAACAATAAGTGAGAAAAAGCAGCAACAGTATTAAAACAGTAGCTAACAGAAGAGTGAGGTCATACAAAAGAGAAAGAATCTTTAAAGCTGGCTTGATGCAGCCAAGTGAAATATGTAGGAGCATAGCCTAAAAGCTGGTATCTTCTTACAGAAAAGAAATCTCCAGGGAGCCATGCTAAGCCAGGAGAGCAAAATCTCTTACCATAAAGGAAGGAGATTTGTCACTGTACAGGATATCCATTGCTACAATAATACTGTGTAAATACGCACCTCAAAACTCAAACATAGAACGAGTAGTCATTTACTTTGATAATGATCCCACAGTTCAGTGATTTAGGGTAGGCATAGCTCAGTGGCTCATTTGGTCCTGGAATACTCATGTATCAGGCATTCAGCTGACTGTATCCTCGGCAATCGGGAAGGGGGACAATGGTGCCTGTGATTCTCACTTTGCAGCAGGCTAGCCCAGGCATGTTCTCATTTGAATGACAGAACACAGGAGGGAATAAACCCAATCATTCAAAGCTACTGTTTGAGTTAGGCTTACCAACATCCCACTGGCCACTAAGTCACTCCAGGGAGAATCCTATCAGGTTCCATGGCAAAAAGGGATGCCGGGAGAGTGATGAAGTATTAAAGCCATTAACGCACTCAAACTACCTGGAGCCCTCACCAGCTAGCCCCCCAAGACCTGACCTTTACTGCCCATCTGTTTGTACTCAACAACCTTTTTGTCTTACAGTTTTTTTTCCTAAACTCTTAAGCTCTTCTTTCTGGTTTCTCTTTTAACTCAGGCAAATGAAACCAGAAACCACCCCTCAGCCAACAGCCACTGCCCTGGCAAGACCTTCATATGTTAAATGTAGGTTTGCTTTTATTAAAAACAAAACAAAACAAAACAAAAAACCCTGCTAATTATATTTTAAAATGTCTTTTTCATTTTGTACTCCAGCCAGCAATCTATAAGGATGAGCGTTCTGGTTGATACTTATCTTTACCAATACTTGATATTGTCAATATTCTTTTACTTTTAACATTCTAATGAGTTTAGATTTAATCTGAATTTTCGAAAAGATTAAGGATGTTGAACATATTTCATGTGCTTGACATTGTCATACGTTCTTTGGTTGTGTATGCCAAAGTTTCCCTATATTTTAAAATTGGGCTCTATCTTTTGTAGAGTTGTAAAATCTTTTATATATATATATATATATAATCTGAACACGATTCTAATGTGTGTTGACATTAATGTCTCCTAATCAGGGTTTTTCCTTCCATTTTCAAAATAGTGTCTTTCAAATGGAAAAAAAGTTTTTAATTTTTGGGAAGTTGAATTTATCAATGTTTTATGTTTCCTGAGGTTTATGTCCTAGCAAATCTTTACCTATCCTCAGTCACCGAGATTTTCCCCTGTTAGAGACTATTGATACTTTTAGCTCTCACACTTAGGTCCATTATCCATTTCTTTTTTTTTTTTTTTTAAGATTTTATTTATTTATTTGACAGAGAGAGAGAGTGAGAGAGTGAGCACAAGCAGGGGGAGTGGGAGAGGGAGAAGCAGGCTTCCCACTGAGCAGGGAGCCCCTTGAGGGCTGCATCTGATCCCAAGACCCTGGGATCATGACCTGAGCTGAAGGCAGACACTTAAGGACCGACCCACCCAGGCACCCCTCCATTATCCATTTTATGTAAATTTTTGTATGTGTTGTAAGTTCATTTTTTCCTCATTTAACTATTTTATTATTCACGACCTTTTTTTTTTTTTTCTTTTTAAGTAGGATTCAAGATGGGACTCATGACCCTGAGATCAAGACCTGAGCCGAGATCAAGAGTTTGATGCTTGGGGCGCCTGGATGGCACAGCAGTTAAGCGTCTGCCTTTGGCTCAGGGCGTGATCCCGGCATTATGGGATCGAGCCCCACATCAGGCTCCTCCGCTATGAGCCTGCTTCTTCCTCTCCCACTCCCCCTGCTTGTGTTCCCTCTCTCACTGGCTGTCTCTATCTCTGTCGAATAAATAAATAAAATCTTTAAAAAAAAAAAAAGAGTTTGATGCTTAACCAACTGAGTCAACCAGGCACTCCCACTACCATTATTTTTTAATTGCTTTCCGCATTACATTCCTTGGCATCCTTGTAAAAAAGTCAGTACTGTATAGAATTGCTGCACTCTAGTTGGTAAATTTGTTCTTTTATCAGGGTACAGACTAGCAATTCTGAAAGTACTTCCCTGTATACAAGATGAATAAGTTTTATATGCCTATAGTTAACAACATGGTATTTGCACTTAAAATTTTGTTTAGAAGATCATCTTATATTAAGTGTTCTTACTATTAAAAAAAAAACAGATATAGGGAAACTTTTGGAAGTGATGAGAATGTTTATCACCTTGATTGTGGTGATGACACTGTCATGAGTGTATCCGTATGTCCAAACTCCTCAACTCTGTACACTGAATGCGCAGTTTTTCTGTATCAATTACATCTCAATAAAGCTGTTTAAGAAAGGATTCTAACAGTATAAGGAGTTTCATTTACAGTGTTATAAAATTTATGTTTTAATCTCCAAGGTAATAACTAAGAAAAAAAATCATCTCAGAAGTTAATGGAAGAAAGTGATAAAAACAGACCTATTTTAAAAAACATACATATGTTTAAAAAGAACATAAAATTGTATCAAATACTGGAGTGCCTGGGTAGCTCAGTCGGTTAAGCGTCTGACTCTTGTTTTCGGTTCAGGTCATGGTCTCGGAGTCATGGGCTCAAGCTCCACTCTCAGTGGGGAATCTGCTTGAGATTCTGTCTCCTTCGCCCTTTTCCCCTCCCCCTGCTTATGCATGCTATCTCTCTAAAATAAAGAAATAATTCTTTTTAACAATTGTATCAAATACAAATAGAAGGATGTTGATATAAAACACAACCATACCAGTATTTATATTAGATACAAAAGGGATATACTACAAGTAAAAGAATAAAACTGTCAGCCCATTAAAATTATAAAACTCAAGTATATATGCTGCTTATAAAAGGTACATTAAATGTAATTTTAAAAAAGCAATTTGAATGCAAAGGATGGAAATTGTTTTATAGTACAAAAAGTTTTTGTAGTACCAAAAGTTTTGGTGTTTCTATACTAATTTCATCCAAAGTTGAGTTTAATGCAAGATGGACCATTAATGATAAGGGACAGAAGCAGAAAAATATTCACCTTTAACCCAGAAGGCTGACCTATAGCCTGCATCATTCTGATAAGGATCAAACATGTCCTGGTTGCTACTTTAAGGGTCTTATGACTGCCTGTATCTCACCAATAGTTAGTATCAAGCTAAATGATAAGTGGGCAGAGAAATCTTGCAAAAGTAGCTTTACGAGTAAAAATTCCAAGAAAACATTTATGATCTAATACTCCCTGAGTGTCCCCTCCCCCTTGAACCCTAAGCATATGACCACCAGCTTCATACAGCAAAAATTCAGCTCTTTCTGCCTATGAGACCTGTGTAAAAGCATCTTTTTGCACCAAGAATGTCCCAAGAATTCTTGACCATTCACTTGCAGCCCCACATCAATTAATGTCAAAGGTGACATTTCAGAAGCACAGAGGAGCCAACTCAACCTACATAACAATTTTAAATATGCATACACCCAATAATACAGAGTTAAAATATAAAGGCAAAATAGGAAAACAAATTTTAAAGAAAAAATAAATGAACTATCATAACGCAGTGACTTAAGACATCTGTGTTAATAAAAGAATAACCTCACAGAAGTGTAAACACATACAGAAGAGTGGAGCCATAAAAGTTACATGATTGATATAAATGAAGTATATAGAATTCTGAAAACTGAAACATCATAACCCACACATTCTTTCCTAGTTCAAACAAAAATGTACCAAAATTAACAATATGCTAGTTAACAATAACTAGCTTTTTTAGTCAAAAGACTAAAATTATTCAGAGAATCTTCCCTGACCATAGTGAAATTAAGCTGAAAAATCAATTCAGGACAATTTCAAAATATATGGGGATTTTTCTAGTTAAGCAAAAACACTTCTAAATAAGTGGGAAAAGGGCATAAAGGAAACATGAAAAACAGAAAATATATTTAACTAAATAAGAAATATGAAAACTGTATGAACATAAAGCAGTAATTAGATGTGTAGCTTTGAATGAATATGTCACAAAAGAATTAAAAAAAAACCCTGTGGGGGCGCCTGGGTGGCACAGCGGTTAGGCATCTGCCTTCGGCTCAGGGCGTGATCCCGGCGGTCTGGGATCGAGCCCCACATCGGGCTCTTCTGCTGTGAGCCTGCTTCTTCCTCTCCCACTCCCCCTGCTTGTGTTCCCTCTCTCACTGGCTGTCTCTATCTCTGTCGAATAAATAAATAAAAAATCTTTAAAAAAAAAAAAACCCTGATGATTATCTATGTATCCACCAAAAGAAGTGAGAAGGAGCAAGTGCAATCCTTAACAAAATTAGAAACAAATTAATAAGCAGAAATCACTGAGCTATAATAACGCATAAGACACACACACCTGCCAAAGGTTAGTTCTATGTAATGTAAAACCTTCTAGCAAGAAAGATCAGGAAAAACATGTTAGAAAACCTAAAATGTCAATAGAAGGAATGAAAAATGGACATTGTCACTAGTAAGAGAGATATTTAAAAATAGAGGATTTTTTTTTTAGTATTTGAAAATTAAGTAAAATCAACTTTAGAAAAACAAGTTTCAAAACTAATGCATGAAAAAACAAAGTATAAGCATTACTAAATCCAGTTTAAACAATTTAATCTACTCATCAAAATAGTCACATACGAGAAATTCCAGGATTTTGCCAGTAAATTCTACCAAACATTTATAAAGTAACATCTGTCTTACACAAGCTCTCCCTAAGAATAGAAATGGACCGGATTTAAATCTGAAGTTAAAGCAGTTTTTAAAAGAAATTCTAAGACTAGCTTTATGACATTTGGTTAGGTTAAGCAGGAATGTCATAAACAGTACACACATTATTGAAAAATAGGTCATAAAAATTAAGAGCTAGCTTGTTCGTCTTTCCAAAATACAATCTAATTTATCTAATTTTTGATAGCTGGCATGAACAAAATGCTGTAGAAGGATTGAGAAGGAATTGATAAATTCTACCTGGGATTATTTGAGAGTGCCAAGAAAGACATTAGAGATCAATTTACATTTGAATGGGCTTTAAAAGATGAGCAAATATTCAGAAGTCAGGAAATAAGAGCAAGGACATTCCAAAAGGATAGAATAACGTGAGCAAAAGCATATAGAGTGAAAATACATTCACATTCCCAGAACTATTCAGCAAATAGATTAGAATGGGTAATATGTAAAATGAATTAGGTGAATGTTTTCCAATTAGTTTTTCATGAAACTCATTGAATCATATTTTTTCCTGTATTAATATAGATCCAAAGAAATTGAAATGAACCTAAAAATACATGGGAAAAACCACAGTATGAGAATTATTTTTAGGCAATCAGGGACATTTTAATAAGGGTTGTATATTAGGATATATTTTTAAATACTGTAATTTTTTAAGTGTGACTATGTCATAATGGTATATAAGCAAATTCCTTAACTTTTACTTTTTATAAGATTTTCTTAAAACACTCCCTGAAGTATTTAAGCGTGAAAAGCTATCATGTCTAGAATTTGCCTCAGAATTTCCCTACAAAAAATAGAAGGGAGAGAGAACAGTAATGAAAAATTGTGCCACAAATTTGATGATTAAAATCACACGTATTTTCTTTTGTGTATATTTGGATTTGGGGGGAATTTTTAATTATGACATTAAACATAAAACCCATCATGAAAAAAATAAGAGACATATTTTACTAAGTATTCTAAGTATTCTACTGTTGCACAAGTAACTGTTATTCAGAGTCCTAATAATATATATTTCAATTCATGACTGATTAGTATAAAAATTCACTGAACTCCAAGAGCTTATTTCTTAGAAAATAAACTTTATGATAGGATTTTTAAAATGAAATCTGTTTCATGAGACAGAGCAGCAAAGCACACAGTTTTTTCCCTTTGTGCTCCCAGTAAATACTAGAAACTTCCTCCTATTTTCTAATTTATATTCGCTGACTTCCTTCAGCTTATTAGTACAGTTGCAAGTATGCAAAGACATATTTCTTCACTGCTAGGAAAACACACATCAAGTATAAAATAGACTATATAAGAATGCAAGAAAAATGTTCAATCTTCAAAGTCCCATTGTTTGTTTATATGTATACAAACAAAATACACACACACAATGTTTCTTTGAATACTTCAAAGGCTGAATTGCCTTTGTAAATGACCTTAGGCAAAAAGTATACATTTCACTCAGACTTAAAAAACAGAGGGTGGTATTTAGTAATTCATAGAACTGTAAGGAGGAATATATTTAATATAGTCTCAGTGACTCCAAAAGTAAGTCATTGTTAAAATAACTTCTATCAAAATATCTTCATTTTCCTGAACATATAATCCAGTGATTTTAAACTAGGTTGGTACAAGCCTCACTTCAATAACATCTCCACATAGAGAATGTGAGGGAGTCTGAGTTATCTCAATGTTTAGAACATGCTATTACAAAATGTAAAGTTGTCAAGTCCAAAATGCAGTCCTGTGGCATATAGAAACACTGCTGATTTAGAGAATTGGTGCAGAGTTTTGGGTTGTTTTTTTTTACTGCATCTGATTCTATATAGTTTATTACATCCAATCTAAAATTTCTCAATTAACTGCAGCTGGCTTTTCTGCTTTGCCATCTAAATATAACCACTGGTAATATTTAATCATTTTAGAATATGAGAATGGAGGGAAAAGACTGATTTGCCACCCACCCCACCCCCCCACACGAAAGTTATGGGAAAAGACTCCCAGGATCACTAAGGTATTTGAAAATCTTGGTCAGGGAGCTTGTACCTTGAGAGTGAGTAAGCTCAACTATAAACTTAAGACAAGGATTTATCTAAGAGGTAGGATCATTTTCTTCCTCGTGGAGTTGAAACTAAGGAGGAATTTAGTAAGAATGGGACCAATATCCAGACTCCAAACCAAAGTATCCTGGGGATTCTTGGCTACTTCAGGAGTGTTCAGTATTCACTCTTTAATACAGTCGAAAATTGACGCTAGGGAACAGCTTCTAAAGATCTATTTGACTCGGTCTAATACTACCCTTTATCACAGTAACAAAAGTGGAAGGTTCCATTTCAGGGATATTTGTAGGTATGCCACCATAGAGTCGAGCACAATGAAATCAGAAATTAGCTTCACGACTGCTATTTCTTGAGCAGCCTACATATGAACATATTAAAAATTGTACGCATTCGCATTTCTCAGTGAATGTATCTCCTGGGCAAATGCATCTGGGAAAAGAACAGGAAGCACGGGTCAGCTTCTCATCTTCTTCCTGCCGAGCCCATCCAAGCACAAAGCTTCCTTTTGAAGACAGTGGGACCTTTGTGCTTGGATCTGCTCTGCAGGGATACAGAGCCAGAGAACTGAAGTCAATAGATACTGTGTGTAGTTGCGATTGCGGGATGCCCTCCCTAACGGGTGTCACATTTGAATGGAATCTGCAAGCCCCGTGTTCTTTCAGGTGATTCTCAAAAGTATCTCGTGCTCATTCTCTGTGGCTCACCCACCTTTTCTCACCCTAGATGAAAAATCGCCAGCCCAGGACCAACATACTGAGAGCTAAGATCAGGGGACTGAAAGCGTAAGTTGATAGAGAAGGATTGTCCTACATGCCTGTAGTAAGATTTGAATTTTTCACAGAGTCTAGGTTTGTGGCTGCTGTTTTATGGAGTTAAAAGTTATCTTGCATCTCAACTGACCAACAAATATTTTAAAAGGGGCTATTAATGACTTAACGTTTTTATTTACATTCTGGGGACTCTGACCTGTTTAAATTTCTGGTTCCCAAGTCACATTTTCAAGCTAGAGCTACAGAAAAAAATGACTAAACCTACAGCTATTCTTCCTTCGTAGTAGTTGCTAGAGAATATATATGCAATGCTTGCTATGTGCCAAGTACTTTGTCAGGACTTTATATTTATTAGGATGATATATGAACCAACTGAAGCACCCAGAGAGATAAAGTTAACTTGCCCAAAGTCACGTAATTTTAAGTGGTGGATTCAAACCCAAGGAGTACAGCTGTAGAATTTTCTCTTAATCACCATATCTTATAGCTAGTATAGATAACACAGTATTTGCACACTTCTTAGATTGAAATTAGTGACTTGGCTAATGCAATACATTTATTTTATATAAGAAATAACATTTGTAAGTAGAGAACCATTCAGGATGCCCCGATAACTAATTTTCATGTCTGCATTCATTCATTGCCCAAATTCATTTGAACTATGGTGTCCCAAGCCTGGTATAAATCACCGAAGGCAAATATCCCTACCTCCCAGAAAGCCAAAGCTATTTGGTACTTTGCCGCAAACACTGAATAATTTTTTACCATTTCCAAATTACCTGTAAGTGCTGGGTTTGCATAAATGAAAACAAGGGGCTAACATGAGTTCTGTGTTACAGTCTGTTAATTCCTTGTAGAATATAGAGGGTTTCTCAGTAGTCCAAGCAGGGTAGTGCTGCCAGAGGACACCTAGAGCAAAAGACGGTGTTCAGGACAGGTGCAGGTGCTGAAAGAAATCAGGAGCTGAATGCGGTAAATCTCCATGGCCAGCTAAGCATTGCCTGGTGATTAAGAGCTTGACTCTTGAGTCAGACAGAGTGTCTGGGTTGGAATCCTGCCTCCATCACTTACTAGCTATGTGAGACTGACCAGTTTCTTTAATGTTTCTAAAGTCTCTTATATAGAGTTTAAGGGTTATTATTTGCTGCTACCTTTGTCCGTGAAGATTAAACGAGTTAATGTAAAAAAACTTAAAAAGAGAGCCCAAAGTACTCAGCAAGAGCTCAGAAACTCCATTATTCTTATGAGTGGTTTCGTGGAGGAAAAAAAAAAAAAGTTTACTGATCCCAGAAGAGTCATAGGGGTGTGACAGAGAGATTGCATCAGCATAAATGCAATTGAAACTAGCTGAAGATGGGAGGGGAAAAATGAAGCAAAGACCACACCTGCTATAGTGGGTAATCTCATCTATGCACTGGCCAAATACTATTTACTTTCCGCTTTGGCATCTCTTCTTTCTGTCACACAGACATCTGCTTATGTAAATTACTATAGTGAGGAGTAATTCTTTTTTAATTTGCAAATTCCCCCCACCCCCGCCAAGAGATAGGACAGTGAAGCCAAGTGCCCTCATAAAAAATATTAACTTTTAGGATCTTTCCATCTGCTTTTCACCATTTATAAATACCTCATTTTATTCTGCTTTCCAATAACTCTTTATCAGCTTCCCAGGGCTGCCACGACAAACACACACTGGGTGACTTAAAGCAAGAGAAATGTACTATCTCACAGTTATGGTGGCTAGAAGTCCAAAATCAAGGTGTCGGCAAGACCATGCTCTCCCTCTGGAGGCTCCATGGGGGATCTCGTAGCTTCTGGAGTGGTTGGCAATCTAGAGACACTTGGCTTATGGACTCATCACTCTAATCCCTGCTTTTGTCATCACATGGAGTACTCGGTGGCTGTGCTTCTGTAGCTTTTCTCCATTTCTGGTAAGGACACCCACCATATTGGGTAAGGGCCCACATTACTCCAGTAGGACCTCATCTTAACTAATTACATCCACAATGAGCCTCTTTCCGAATAGTTTGTATTCTGAGGTACTGGGTAGGACATGCACTTTGGAGGTACATTGTTCAACTCAGTACACTCTCTTAAAATACTCATGCTCATGACAAGCCAAAATCTTTTGTTTCTTAAATTGAAAAACATCTTCAAGAATCTATTCTCTATGACCTGATATAGACAGTCAAGGAAACATTATTTCGTTTTTCATTTAAGGGAAGTTGAATAATTCTCACATTTAGAGGCAATGAAGACATGATATTTTAAGTTTCTTTACTATAACTAGTCATTTTCCTTAGAAACATGCCATTAACATAGGAGCTGGTTTCTCAATAAACACTGACATTGTTAGACAACAGGAAATTCTACAGATTATCTCATATATTAGAAAAGTTACACAAATTTGTATTTGACTATGGTAAAATTAACCAGTTTCTAGATTGTACAATTCAACTTTATTCCATAAGCCGAGGAAATGGATCAAGCACTTGTTGAATTTGCTTAAATTCTTCCCCCCCCCCAACAACTTTGGGATTAATAGGATGGTAATATTATGAAATAGACAAAAGAAAAATTTCTAGAAACTGCTAACATTCTGGATTAGATTGGAAATTTTGGTTTATTATTACTGTATGTTGTTGTTGCTGTTTTTTTGTTTGTTTTTTGAGAAAGCACACAGGAGCGCACATGAGTGAGCAAGAGGGCAGGAGAGGTTGGGGGGAGGGCAGGAGAGGTTGGGTGAAGGGCAGAGAGTGAGGAAGAGAAAGAATCTTAAGCAGGCTCCATGCTCAGCAAGAACCTGATCTCATGATCCTGAGATCATGACTTGAGCCAAAATCAAGAGTCGGATGCTTAACTGACTGAGCCACCCAGGCACCCCTACTGTAAAGTTCTTTTAAAAAAAAGAAAAGAAAGAAAAAAAGTTTGAGAGAGGGAGAGAGAGACAGAAGATGAGCTGGGGGGAGGGGCAGAGGGACAGGGAGAAGCAGACTCCCTGCTGAGTAGGGAGCCCAATGCAGGGCTTGATCTAAGGACCCTGAGACCATATCCTGAGCAGAAGGCAGACCCTTAACCGACCAAGCCCTCTCCCTTTGCCACCCCCCTCAAATAAATAAATCTTTATTTTTTTATTTAAATTCAATTAACATATAGTGTATTATTACTTTCAGAGGTAGAATTCAGTGATTCATCAGTCTTATATAATACCCACTGCTCATCCCATGCCCTCCTTAATGTCCATCACCCAGTTACTCCATTTCCCCACACCCTCTCAATAAATCCTTAAAAAATAAAATAAAATACTTAAAAATAACCTAAGAGACAAAAAAATACTTGTACTCCAAAAATCACAAAACATAGCTCAAAGTAATTAAGATACAAATAAATGGAAAGACATTTCATGTTTGGATTGGAAGATTTAATATCATTTAAAAGTCGATACAACCCAAAGCACTATACAATTTAACACAATCTCTATCAAAATTTCAATGGTATTTTTTGCAGTAATTGCAAAAGCATCTTAAATATATATGGAATTCCAAAAGATCTCAAATTGCCAAAACAACTTTAAGAAAAACAAAGATGGAGGACTCACACTTTAATTTCAAGAATTATTATGAAGCTACAGTAGTCAAAACAACGTGGTACTCACTTAAGATAGACGTATAAACCCATAGAACAAAATACAAATTGCAGAAATTAATCCTCACACATATAGGTCAAATGATCTTTAAACAGGTGCCCAGGCTACCTAATGGGGAAAGGATAGTCTGTTCAATAAGTAATGCTGGGAAAACTAGATATCTATATGTGAAAGAATGAAATTGGACTCTTATACCATCTATAAAAATTAACTCAAAATGGATTAAAGACCTAAACATAAGACCCAAAATTATAAAACTTCTCAACAAAAGCATAGAATCAATTCATGATATTGGATTCGGCAATTTTTGAATGGGACACCAAAATCACAGGCAACGAAAGAATAGATAAATGGAACTACATTAAACCTAAAAACTTCACTGCAACAAAGGATATAGTTAACAGAGTGAAGATGTTATCTACAGAATGAGAAAAAATATTTGCAAGTCATATACCTAGTTAGGGGTTAATTTCCCTAATATATAAAGAGCTTTTGTAACTCAATGAGAAAATAATAATATGATTAAAAATGGACAAAGACTGTGACAGACATTTCTCCAAAGAAGATATATAAATGACCAATAAGTATATGATTACTATGCTCAACATAGTAATCACCAGGGAAATGCAAATCAAAAACCACGATGAGGTCCTCACACCCATTAGATAGCCACTTTTGAAAGAAAGAAAGGAAAGAAAGAAAAGAAAAAGCACTGATGGGGATGTGGAGAAATTAGAAAACTTGCACACTCGTGATGGGAATATAAAATGAAAGATGCACTCCTATGAAAAACACTATAGGTGTCCCTCAAAAGCTTAACATGAGAATTACTGTAGGACCGAGTAATTTCACTTCTAGGTATATATCCAAATGAATTGAAAGCAGGATCTCAAAGAGATATTTGCATGATCCTGTTCACTGTAGCATTATTTATATTAGCCAAAAAATAAAAGCAACTTAATTCCCCATCAATAAATGAAGACAATGTGATATACAATGGCATATTATTTAACCTTAGTAAAGAAAGAAATCCTGCCACTTGCAACCAAATGGATGAACGGGGAGTAAATTATGCTAAGTGAAATGTTCCAGACATAGAAGGACAAGTACTGCATAATTTTACTTAGATAAAGTATCTAAAGCAGTCACATTCTTAGGAACAGAAAGTAGAACAATGTCAGGGGCTGAGAAAAAGGGAAAAGAAGCTGTTGTTCAACAGGTATAAAGCGTCAGTTTTGCAGGATGAAAAATTTCTAGAAATCTGTTGCTCAACAAAATGTATACAGTTAACACTATTGTACTCTATAGTTCAAAATTAGGTAAAGATGGTAGATTTCATGTTGTGTTTCCACCGCAGTAAAATAAATTTAGTCTTAGGGCTGAAATATTGCAAAGGTCGCTGAAATACTGAAACATAGTATATAAAATTCTGTATTTGTACTACTCCTATATATAACATATTCACTTGAATGGATATTAAATACCTTTTTATTTACACACTCACTGAATATTCATCAAGCTCTTGCCATCACTTGCAAAGGAACACAATAGACGTGCTCCCTGCCCTCATTTAGTTTACATTCTAGTTGAATGTATGTTGAATTATGACTTTGTTTTTAAACACAACTACCTATATACCATACATTTAGCACTGCTATTTAAAAAATAGGAAAAGGAAAAGAAAGAACATAAGTTTGTCTTACACAGCCTTGGATTCAATTCCCAGATTTTCTTTTTATTAGACTTCTGACCTTACACAAATTATTTATCACCTGTGAGACTCCATTCCTTACCACACCAGGGTATCACAAGGAATAAATGAGATAATGCTATAAATTGCCTGGCACAAACTAGGTTTTTACCAAATGTTAGCTTCCGTTATGTCTTCGCCTTAAATAATAAATGGTTCATTTTTCGAGTGATTGGCCATGGTTATACAATATTTTATCCTTAATTGTTCTGCAAATTGTAGATCTTAGTAATACTACACATTTTTCTCACATGTTTATGTATGGAGTTTCCTTTAAATGACAGAAGATACATTTATTTGAGATATCTACTGGGCTCTATCTTGCCTTTATAAAGATGAAAAGTCTGCATCCAGAACTTTTTAGTATCCTTTAATGTTAAATTAAACAATCAAAATCTATCAACATTTTAGAAAGCAATAGGGATAAAGACATTTTTCAGTTCAGACATCAAAAGTGAGTCACTGAAAACCCCCGTTTGGACCAATGATTTTAGTATTTTCTAAATGAAACATTGTCAGATAATGTTAGATTAATGGAAGATGATTTCTAAAGCAACTGGCCTTCTTTGCTTTGTCTCAGTTTTACAAATTAAAACAGCCTCCTTTGTGCCATTTTTCAAAACACATCACTTTTCTGTGGTATCAGAGGCTCACAAAACTCTGGAGGATTTCAAAATCCCAGGGTATACAACATGCTATAAAAGGCTTGAAGTGTTTCAAAATGAGACTTCGATGTCATTGAGAAACAACAAAAAAGGAAAAACCCATATTTATCTTAATTAAACTCAAATTTCTGAGCTGTAATTTTAACTAAATAATTACAAGCTGGGCTTAAAGAAGTGACACCTTCTGCCCCAGAGATGGTTTTTGCTATAAAATGAAAGCCCCAAACTAGATATAATGGAAATGCCTGCTCAGCCATAACTGTTGCACGGCTATTCCAAAGTACTAATAAATCATTGGCAGATGTTCATTCACCAGCAATAGATCTGTCTTCTGTGATTATCAACCCTCTCTGTTGCAGTAGGTAATCAAATCATTCGAGCACTTGAGACTTAAATATCTTGTAGAAGAAATGAAAAGGTTCACGTTCTTCATAAACAGAAGACAAATGCATCTCTCTAGCCTGGGAAGCAGAAACTGAGCAGTAGATACCTTTTGAACACGAAGCTGCAGAAGGATGGGGTTTCAAAGGGTTACCTTATGGACGAAGTGTTTTTGAAACAACTTAGGTGGTTGCATTCGATTGGTCATCTAAGGGCATTTATAAATGGCCAGCATTTCAGAGTAAGAAAGAAAGCTGTACTAACTGGAGGGCTATTTTTAATAATGTTTTATTTCCCATAATTTTGAATGTAATTCCCTTTGGTGATAACACATACAACTGTTTCTCCAAATCAAATTTCAAAGTTGAAGATTGCTTAAAGATGGTATTAAATCTGCCTTGAAAAACAAGCTAAATCCCATAACCATCCAATATTATTTTACTTAGTAAAACAAAGGAATACCAAGAGGTTACAAAGTGAAAATTCTTCTAATCCCACTCTTCCTCTTACCTGTAAATAATTTTGTGTTTAGATCCAGGTATCTATCTACCTGTGTAAATATACCATCTATATCTGCATATAGATAAAATCAAAACCTAACTTGAATTATATGTTTTAAGTAGGAAAAAAAAACTATGAATTACAGAAAATATACATGTTAGAGATATTTATACAGGCACCTAAATTTTTATACTACTAATAGTAAACTTCAGTCTTCTTAAAGGCTTATAATGTTTCAAGATATTGATGTCCTATATTTTATTTAACCATTCCCCTATTGATTAATGTCTACATGATTTTAACCTATACGACGTTGCAAACACTGCTACAGTGAGTACCTTTCAGGGCTCTTTGTTCATACATGTAAGCAACTCTATAGCACAGATTTTTAAAGATATAGTTCTAGAACAAAGTTTGAACATTTTACATTTTGATAAATATTTCTGATAGTCATCAAGAAAGTTATCACAATTCACAATTTACCTATCATTTCCAGTATGACTTATAACCAAGACAAAAGTATCACATTCAATACCAACATTTTCATCCAAAATGAAAACTAAAATCCCTGCTTATTCTTTGTTCATTAAAACCTTGGCTATGTCCTTTCCTGTCTTTATAAATAAGGTCAAATTCCGACTGGCTAATTGCAGAATTAATAAATCAGAAATTTCTCATTGGAGAAGGTTTCGTTATCAACTTTGTGATTCCTTACAGAAGCAGAGGATCTGAGGCAGAGAAAGTAAAAACCACCACTGCTCTTAAAACACTGCTTTGTTTAGCAAGACTTTAGCAAGCACTAAAATTGGAACTGGATTGCATTTAAAAGGCAACAAATTATAGTATATACCCATGTAAAATTTGCTCACAATGTTATATTACTGACTCCTAAGTGGTTTAAATTGCTATCAACTGTTAGATTAATTTGTCAAGAATATTTTGTATGTATGTCTTTCTATGTGAGTCTTATATTCGGGAGATATATGCCATTTTGCTCGCTTACACAAAGATCATATTTATAGCTCACTTTCTAAGCCATGTGAAAAGAATTTAGGCTAACTTAGTTAAACCACCATCTACTTCAAACTTTGTACGTGATTTTGTTTAGTAACTGGTATTTTCATATAAACACTATAATGGAATCTAGGAGAACTGTATTTTGTTTGATACTGGTTGTGCCATTCACTAACCACAGCTCCTAAAGGAGTCACTAAAGTGTTCTGGACCTCAGTTGCTTATCTAAAATAATTGGTTGGATCAGATGCAGCTCTAGTCCTCCCAGCCCCAAGAAGATCCCAAAGAGATTATTTTTCCTTACTATAACAGTAGACTCTTCAAAATGGGTATATGTCATTAAAAATCAATAAATGACTCTCAGAAACCACCTGACTTTCTTAAATAATAAAGCTATGATAGTTAAGAACATCTTTACTTGAGTCTAGAGTCTTGTGAGTCCCTGACAACTAGTTTTAGTTCCCTACTCTGTCGCTTAGTAGTATATCCATTAAACTAATTAATACTTGTCTCCCATCTAAAAAATCTGGGCAGTCGTGGTACTGTCTAATAAAGATGCTGCTGGGAGTATTGCATGAATGTATTAGTGAAACACCACACTCAATACCTTTCAGCACGCATTACTGCTGTCTATTACGATTGTTGTTGCTATGATTTATCTGCAAGACATCAGAAAGCTGTCAGTCTTTATCATTCCCAACATTGACTCAGTCTAACCTGCTGAGGAGAAGAATGAGGATACTCTTGGATGCCCCACTTCCTTCAGCAAAGCAAGGTGTTTAATGAACAAGCCACATTTGCAGCCCCGGATTCCAACCAGATTCCAAACCAAAGATCTCCTCTCAAAAAAAAAAAAAAAAAAAAAAAAAAAAAAAGTGCAAGGGAGACAAAAGCCCACTGCTGTAAACATGTGGTGCATACTTAGGACAGATGACCTAGGAGAGAGGGCAGTGCTGAACAAAATCCTGAAGAGCAATATTTCTAACTCAAACCTGTCCAGTGAACCTAAAATTTCCACCAAAGCCAAGAAAGGCAACTTCAATAAACAGGCTGTTGGTGTCTTATTCTAGAATTAGTGACATTTCTTCAAGGATTGCTTCCTCAAAAGTTCTAGACGCTATAACAAATAAGTAACCTGAAACATTACCGAAATTTTAAATGAAATCTTCGTTTGAAGTTGTGGCAAAGTGCAACTTTGTGGTATAACTTGAAAATATTAAGTTTTTGTTTTTGTTTTTAACTTTTGAAATTGTGAGACTTTAGTGTTAGAAGGAATTTAGAAACAATGAGAGCTTCCATGCAAGGTTCTTGTCAGTATCAGAAAATCCAGCTGGTAACTTGAGTTCAATTCTATTTCCTTCTTTATTTCTTATCAGGACTATAAACTCACAGTTTAGATGGCCTCTGTTCCTGAGACACTCTGTAAAGGTAGTTTCTTCTCTTAAGAATTCTACTGAAATTTCTAATAGTGATATTTATTAAAGCTTCTTAAATCTCCTTATAAAATTTGAAAAAAAAAAGCCAAATTGAGGCTTATTTAGAAAAAAAAATTACATTTATAATGTATAATCAGGATGAAATAAAAACTGTAATTTTCCATTAGGATTTTTTAAATGCATGAATAGGATAAATATGGTTTTTATTTTATTTTATTTATTTATTTTTAAAGATTTTATTTATTTATGTGACAGAGAGACAGCCAGCGAGAGAGGGAACACAGCAGGGGAGTGGGAGAGGAAGAAGCAGGCTCCCAGCAGAGGAGCCCAATGTGGGACTCAAAGCCGGGATCACACCCTGAGCCGAAGGCAGATGCTTAAGGACTGCGCTACCCAGGCGCCCCCTAAATATGGTTTTTAATATTTTCCCCTGAAATTTTGCTAGTATCTATTTTGTGTCCTGGACTCGGACTTTATTGAAAAGGTTGACCTACTTCTTTATCTTAGTCTATCAAGTTACTCCCAATTACAGTGAGACAAGAATTCATTGTTTGGAGTGTAAATGGTAGAAGATTAGGGAAGGAACATTTAGGACCACACAAAAAGAGTCTTAAAAATATTTGCATATTTCTATCCAGAGATTTATATTCAGAATTTCATAATAATAAAAAATAAAAAACTTCCCTTTAAAGATTATGAATATACTCACCTTTCCATTTATTTATTATAAAGGAAACTTAAATGATTTAAACATAAATTCACCAAAATGTCTATAAAAACTTACAAATAATAAAATCTTCATCCACTCAATGGACTGTTGTGAATTATTATAAATTCATTATCTAATATAAAAAAAACTTAAATGATACATGATAAACTGAGTGAAAAAGAAACACATACTGCACTATTTCTTCTATATCAAAAAAGGAAATAGGGACACCTGAGTGGCTACACCTATTATTCCTATTATTCCTTTTCTTTCCTCTGAGAAATTATTACAGGTAATTTTACTTAAGTTAATAAAATACTTCTCTGTATTTTTAGAATTTTCTATACACAGGATCTCTAAAATTAGAAAATTTTTCTGAGGGTTTACAAAAATCAAAATTCTCTTAAAACAGAACTTTAAAATAATTGCCTTATCCTGATACTCCACTATACTAAACATTATGTTTAGTGTGGGACATTACACTCCCTAGTGAAAATTCAGACTTCCCTATTCACTTGACATCAAGCATCACTTTGCCCGACTCTCCTTCAACCATACACTCTTATCTCGCACCTGCCACTCTTGGCATATGCCTCATCCTAGGTACCCAGAATGATGGTGTGTGTGATTCCTTTCACTCTCTGATTGCTTATTTCCAATATTTTATCTATTACTCTTGGTATTTCCTAAATTTTTGCATAAATTTTCTTTATTCTCAAGAAAATATTTACTTTTATTTGAGCTGGTTAGCCTAGAACTGACTTTACTTTCTTTGCTAACCCATCTCAAACCAAGTAATGCCTACCACAATATAATAATCAGGTAGGATCCTGGTTTAAAATCACCATTTGGTCAGTGCCCATGGACAGTCTTGTAGGTCTGTCTGTAAAACTTGGAGGCAAACACAAGAATAAAAAGTTTACCTGAGTACCAATACCTAAATATTTAAGTACTATATACATTAAACAAATTGACTTCATAACAACATGGGAAGTCAGCGTTCAAATTCTGAATCCTTGGACACTTGAGTGTGTGAAGCTGGAATCTGACAGTACAGGGAGAGGTGGTCCCTAGACTGTCTGGGGCAACAAAAGCATTACTGCCCCCCCCCCAAATGTTTCCAATAGGCTGGACTTAGGGTTTTCCTGTGTGCAATGTAGTACTCTGGGCAAAGGCAGACCCCAGACTTGGAAGTGTTCATGGCGCCATGTGGTAGGGAATTCCAGACCTGAAGGATCAGAGCCCAGGCTAGCTGGACACACACAAGGTAGAGACGCACACTAGGTTCCTACCGCTCCATGGCTCTCTGGATTCCTTGACTTCTCCATGGAAAGCAACTGAAGAATAACCAAAGGAAGGATAGAAGTCCCTGAAAGGGCAAGGGCTCCTCCTACAGGTGGTACTAAGTCTGTTCTTTTTCTTTTTTCTTTTTTTTTTTTTTCTTAAATAATGCAAGAAAATGTATTCAGAGGTTAAACAAATTTCCTAATTGGAGGACACTATAACACTTCCAAGTCAAAATTTAACATTTATTAATAGCCAGATGATAAATTCTGTGAAGTACAAGTGTCAAACCATTTTTGATCGTTTATTATTCATGTTGCTTTTCAAAAGAGCTGATTTACTCATAGATAGTCAGTGATGTGGTTAATAAGAAAAATATTTTAAATGAAGTTTGAGGGGAAATTAGAATTCTATTTGATGTCTAATCACTTCTATTTTATCTTAGGAAAAAAATTGATTCTAGTATGCAAAAGCCAGAAACGTGGTCTAGCATGCTTTATGCTGAAAAATATGATTTGGGGTAGTGTTGTCATCCTGTAACCAACAGCCATTTTATTTGTTTATATTTAAATTTCTCAGTGGACTCACTTATAAAACAGCTTTGCTAAGGTTTGTTGTAAAAAACTAGAATAACAAGGAACCTACATTTATTCCAAGGAACTAGAAGACCAAGGGTACAGAAGTACAAAAAGTGAAGGCAGCTTGAATTTATATGTTTATTATGAATATATTTTATGTGTGTATATATACATATATATATATATATATATATATGCACTAAGACAAGTCTAGCACCTTTGAACTGTGTGCTTCTAATCAGTTAATGGGATATATGTGTGTGGTCTGATAAGATGGTCTGATAAGCTTTATTCTAATATATGGGCTGAGACAAAGAAAACCCAGCAAAAACATTTCTGGTCTGACTATAGACAATTCTTAACTGGTCAAGGGGTATTCTATTTGTCCTTTAGATTTCATTCTAATTGGCTGTGGGCAATGGGGTTTTCGGGAGGGTTTTTAGCTCACCAAACTTCTCATTCTACATACTTCTTGTGGCCGTCTAGGTTTTTACTTGCAAGAAACAGGAAATGAACTATCTTAAGAATGAAAGAAATTTAATATCAACAGCCCACTTAATCCAACAGGGTATAGACAATCTACTTGGGAAATGAGCACCAACTAAACCAGTGCTAATGCAGATTCAAAGGTTAGGAAATATAAGGACAGTTTCTCAGAACACTGTGGCCATGATGCCACGTGCAAGGCATTTCTGAATACCTCTGTCACTCAAGAAATCAAATCCTTTGTCGTTGTGTCACTTGTTCCATAACAAAGTCTAAGAATCATTTGGGTATTTGAATTTTGGCCTTCTGTTGCCAGAAGGCAGACAATGGGCGAAGCTCTCTCCTTCATGCCTGAGGAAGGAGTGAGATCACTGTGTCCCCTTAGTATCACATTTAATGGAATGTCCTCCATTTAAGAAGGGCAGTTCAATGATGGATAGCCCCAGATCACAGTCTGCTACTTGTTTGCTCTCATGACTCATCTAGGTCTAACTATCCCGTATATAGTTCCCTTTTCCCTTCTTCAAGCCCAGCTTTATAGGTCCAGTTCCCTGCAAGACAGCTCCAGCTAGTTGGTTATTTCCTATTCCCCAGTTGCATTACATATTTGTAGTGTAACTCAAATTTTGTCCAAATGAACTCAGATTTTACTTTACTTTCTGTATTTTGGTCATATTCTATGCATTCATAAATCCAGTAGAATATAATCAAAGAAAATAGATGTCACATTACGTTCATTAAGTAAATTAAAATTTAATAAAAAAGTGAAAACTATGGAGTGATTGAAACCTACCAATAATCCTAAATTCTGTTTTGTGTCCTTTCCCTTCTTATTTCCATTTAAATGAGTGGTTATGTGGACTAAGAAAATAATCACATAAATCTCAATGTTAATGTGATTATACACACACACACACACACACACACACACACACACACAGATATGCTCTATGTTAAAGAGAATTACGTTTTCAAAATTATTATTTACATTTTTGTTTGTAACACCAGACAGTACGAGTGAAGAGGTAGGTCTGACTCTGCACTTATTCCAGCATCTGGAAAAAATAATAAATCTTTAAATTGTTTTTGAATAAAGAGAACCAACAACAGAATTCTGGCCAATGGCTCATGGCCTTCAATCAAGCCAGAATAACCTGCCATTAGATATTATTTTCAGCTATGTATCAGTATCAGTTTAACTATGAACTACATTGCTGTGATAGGGGAAATCTGAGCTTTTAGGCTTTCAGTAATTTGAGACATTTCATCTAGTTTTCTATTCCATATTATCTTCTTAGAAGTATTATTTGCTTTCATTACTACAGGAATAGCTATTAAATGAATCACCTTCCTGACCCCAAGTTTTAAACCATAGATGTTAGATTTTCCCAGGTGAAGGCCTTGGTATGGTTCGGAAAACTCTGGCTATCCCAGGAGATACTCAGTGTTTGTCCTCCTTCACCACACAGAATATACACAGCCCTAAAATCATACTACATTTTATTTAAACTTGTGTCTCTTCATACAGAGAACATTATGCTGGAATTACTGGGGAAAATCTCCAGTCTCTAGGTGTATATAATATAAGCAGGAGATAAAATGTACCATAATGTGTTTAATAGAACTATTATGAGGAAATGAACAAAAAATATACTTCCTTACTATATAAATGACAACATGCTTTAGCTCTGGCCGACTGCACAGATCCCGTCTATTAAATGTTAAGTCTCCACATCCTAAAAGATATATCTGTCTATCAGAGGATAAAGCTACACTAATCCCCCCTGTAGGATTGGAAATGAAATTGAAAGGGTGTTCTGGGGGAATTTGGCCTGTTGGTCTAGAGCATAGATTTCATAAAGCCCTTTTGCTGCCAAGTAGGATTGATTATTTTTCAAATGCAGAAGATAGGATAGGCATAAAACTATTCTTCCCCTTTCTCTACCACAAGAATCCATGGTATTTATAAGATTATATTTTTCAATGTCTAAAACGTCTAGTTCATATAAATTGTAGATCATTTGTCTTATGAGTAAGAGCTTCAAATTTTTTTCTAAACATATTTGCATCCGTTTTTAAAATTCTAGGGAGTTACTTAGGGGCAATCACTTTATGGTAAAATATACGATTTTTATGTGTTTAATTCTGTCAGTGACAAAAACAAATACTTCACAGGCATGTCATGAAGGATTTCGAATTAGGCTATACTATGAGACAATTAAGTAGGATCTATTTGTATATTTTTTCTGAACTTTTACATGCTGATTTGGTAAAGGTAAATTAAACTATTTTAATAAATTGGCACTCTTATTTGTTCTGTTTTCTACTCTTGATCATAACATTGCACTGTTATCTTGGAGCACTGATTACCAAGATTAACTTTACTTGAGATTTTATTAGACATACTGCAATTGGTACCTTAAAACTTAATCAAATCCAAAGCATGTTTAAGGTACAAATACATTATTTTTAACATGTGTTTTTCTTTTAATTCATATTACTCCATTTCCTTGAATAAGATAAAAAAAATCAGTTTCTTAACAGATACCCTAAGTGTATATAGGAAAGATCAGTGACCTTAATGGTGTTTGATCTTTATTCTAATCCCTACGTATAAGTGGTTCTAAGTGGTTTTTATTCATTTTTACCCACTAACTAGCTCAACTTCTTGGTGACCAAACAGGACTTCCAGGGATAAGGGATATACCTATTTATGTCATTATAAAACATTTCATATATACCATTTGGAATTTATACAATGGGGGAAAATATACAAACAGATTTTAAAACTGGATTAAGTGTGATTATGTCCTAAATATAGCCAGCTGGGTTGAGGCTATTGGAAGACACTCCTGGCATTTTAATAACAGGAGATATCCTGTTATGCTGGAAATTAGTTAATTGATGTAAAATTATAAGTAATTAGAGTTAGCATTTTTGACCCTCTGAAAATTAAAAAAACAAACAGCAATTGGTTAATAGAAGGAAATAGTATAATTGAAAAACATTTTAAATGCCATAAATAAAAATGCTATAAGGTTCCATGGGTAGAGCTATCTTAAAGGGCATTTGAATATGGAATTAGACCAATAGGAGAAAAAGATAAATGCTGATGAATCCCTGGCCTTACGGTAGCTATTTGTGCAACATAGTAGGTTGCCAATACCATTGGCTGGACATAGTTTCTAGGACATTCACCCTAGGTTTAAAGACACTGGTATTAGAGAAAAGATTCTGACCAAGTGGACATGATTAGAAATGAAGAGGTAAAAACTTCATAGGTCTTTTGTCTTTGATTTTTCTATTGACTGTCTAAACAACATCTCAGTTCATTGGATCAACCATATCTAAAATTGCTTTTCCAGAATTTATCTACCATAAAGGATTACCATCTCAAACCATCTGTCTTAATTTCTTATATTAAGAATATTATAAATCAGCAAGTTATAGAACGTATACACACATTTATATATAGAAATCTATATATATAAATATAGATAGATAGATAAATAAATAATATCAGGAGACAAAAGATAGGATATAGGAGTGATGCTATTCAGAGCCATCTTTAAGATAAATTGAGAAACCTGAATTTTAATGTTCCACGGTAATTAACCATGAGGTGGTCACTAACAAAGACATCTGCCCTAAGAGACATTTTTCAAAGTCAAAAGCAAGCTCATTTTTCAGCAACCTAGGCTTTTTTCATTATCCTGTCATATATACAGTGCTATCTATATTCATGATACTCCGAAAAAAATTCTGAATAATGTTGACATTTGAAATATAATTGTATAACATAGGAAAGAGATAGTTGTAACAATATTCATATTCTTAGGAATAATATTTATTAAGTAGTTTAGTATTAAATACTAAATTTGTAAAAATTTATTTGATTAAGGGACATATCTGTCCTCTTAAAAATAAGCAGTGAGAAAATGTGGCTGCAGTCATATTTAACTTAATTGCTTAAATCAACAACCAGTGCACATTAAAATTTTTTTCCTGAAGGTAAGATATTAAATCCTCAAAAATGTTCCTAAACATAAGGAATTGATATAATTATTGTAAATGCTGGAAGAATTAAAAATAAATTATGTCTATTATTTTAGAGCCCAACTTTCAAATGGACATTAACATTGATTTGAAGAGTGTGAGAGTGAGGACAAAGAAAGTAATATGCATGAAATTGGCCAGAAAGAATATTTAAATCTTATGAAGGAAATTTTGATAAAGACAAAGTTAGGTGCCTTAGAGTGGGTTCTTTCCTAAGAAGCATTATTAATAGAAACTTATCACCAATTTTTTAAAAAAATCCAGTAAGACATCATTTTTAGACTTTTCTCATACCTTTCATCTCTACTTTCATCTTGGAACACTTGATATGCATTATTCCCTTCTCTTTCCCTTCTCTTTACTCTTTATTATTCTTTTTTTTATTTTACCGACTTGGCTAAACAATGCCATATATCCCTAATCCTGCCTGTACACAATTTACTTATAGAAATTTCCTTTTTGATTCTAATTTCTAGCTAAGAAGACATATGTCACAATATAAAAATGGTTCATTATCCATTTCTATGCAATTATGTTCTTTGTGGCCAGAGGAATATATTTTTTTAATTTTTCTACCCTTTTTAATCCAACTATGTCCTCTATTAGAAACAGAAGCATACAAAAATTCTTAATGATTTTGGGTTCCAAATTTATTGCTTCAATTTTGGAAGCACAGAACTAGAGTTCTAAACTCTATCATTTACAGTAATATTAAGGCCACTAGACTTTAATTAAATGACCTTGCCAAGAACTCTACCTTCTATAATACTTTGAATCATGAAATTTTTCTGATGCCTGATTCATGCCAGTGTTCATAACCTCTCACATGAAGTTAGGGTATGAAGACATTAATGCTAATAATTTAAATTTAAATTTAATTAATTATTAGCAGTACTTCTTCAGTGAAACCTAACAAGTAAATCTGGATTTCAGAGATCATATATAGAAGAAGTCTTTTCAGGAATCCTTAAGGAGAAATGGAAATTTCATGAATGTGTAAGTGGATTAGTCTACTCACAGTGTGCTTAAAGAACAATATAGATCTGGAAGGAGGGACCTGTGTTTAGCCTTATCCTGATGAAAGATTTTCTCATCACTGCCTCAAACTCATGGATGCCACTGATTATTTTTATGCATGATGATAGATTGGTGTCATTTTGATCCATCAGAGCATCTACACGCTAATTTTGGTTTGACCTACTATGTGGCTTTTGCAACCCATTGAGTTTTTTACTTATCTTTAATAAGAGAGGGTCCCAAAAATAATGATTTTTTTTCCAGAGAAGTTTTAAAATGTAAATTCTAAATTGTCTATTTCTTCTATTTCGTTGATTAGAAAAGGCATGTTAATAAAATCATTTGTGAAAGAAAATCCAAATATTAGGACAATGGCCTACATTTCCCATGACTATATATTAATCTCTCATACACATATACACACACATCATCCTGCATTCGGGTCCAGAAAAATCAAATGAAGACAAAGGGAGAAAATGTTTCTATATGCCAAGATCCATTCTAAGCTCGAGTCATCCTCGAGAATTGTTGAATATAAGTCTACTAGAATGTAATCTCTGTGAAGACTACTTATTCTTTTGCTTGTTGTGGAATCCCTACTACAAAGAAAGCACTTATGACCTCACAGATGCTTGATAAATACTGACCTAATGAATAACAATGAACATTTAATTCTCCTATAATGTGACTGGAATTTTGATTATTTAAATCATACATAACTATGGTATATACTAGGGCACCTGGGTGGCTCAGTCACTTAAGCATCTGCCTTTGGCCCAGGTCATAATCTCAGGGTGCTGGGATCGAGCCCTGTGTCGGACTCCCTGCTCAGCGAGGAGTCTGATTCTCTCTGTCCCCATTCCACCCCCCGCTTGTGCTCCTGCTCTCGCTCTCTCAAGTAAATAAATAAAATCTTCTAAAAAAAAATAACTATGATATATACTATAAGGTAGGTATGATCCTTATCCCAATTTAAACTCCTACTATCATCGTCCCCATGTTTTGCACTAGGAAAATGAGGCCTAGGAAGTAAGATCAACTTTCACAAGGTACAATGATCAGAAATTTAAAAAACAAACAAACAAACAAAAACACTGTAACTTTATTTATATCTCCTGGGTCTTTTTAAGGACAATCACATTTTAGGACATATATGCAATTAGGTGTTTCTTGGAGAGGAAGATAAAGATTTCGAAAGCATAGAAATCTATAAAGAGGTTCAGAGAAAAAAATAATTTTAAACGCTCATGGACATTTACCTTATTAATGGGAGATCCTGTAAGATGTGAGACTGATGTCACTATTTAGATGAACAGTTGGAAGTTATGGGTAGTAAACTCAGATTTCAATATAAGGAAACCCTATCTACAAAATCAGAGCTGCCTAAAAACTAAAAATGACTGGTTAGTGAGGCTAGGGGATTCACGGTCACTGGAGATACTCAAGCAGTCTGGAGGTTTTAGAGAAAAACTGAACCAGCACAAGAGGTGGACCAATTATCACCTTCCCTTCCTGTATTTCTGATGCACACATTCTAGAGTTTCAATTCTCTTAACAAATTTAAAAGCTTATCTTACACAATATGCAAATTCATTCTAACTTAACGCAAGTGTAGGTAAGTTGATTTTTCCAATAGAACATTTGGAAAAGGCTTTTCTAGTATTTTTAATGCTTTTGTGTTAGGATAGAGAAACCAGTGATTATTCTACTCTAACCTGTAGTCTCTGAAGGTTACTAAAAATATGTCAAGTCTCTTGAGACTGAAGCATGAATCTCTGTGTAGCATTCCCACATCAACAACCAAATGAAAAGCAGCTACTGAAGGCATAATTTCCAATTTTTCTCAGTTTTCCCACGTGTATGTGCCAATGTGTAGGAAAAATACAAGGGTATTACATCTCAAAACATATAGCTAATTGTAATTGTGAAAAACTTGATGTAATATAAGCCCTGAAAGTTTGTATTTTCTTGTAATGCAGATGCCTGACCTAAGCTTTGATTGTTGAGACAACCATTTCAAGACAGGTATCTCAAATAAATACATTGTCAGCCACAGCCATAGGACTAGATAAAAACCCCCTACCCCACCAGCCTCCCCCCTCCAGGTTCCTTTGTTTTCAGCAATCTTGGTTGAGTTCCATAACTGATCATTTGGGCCACCTGTTTCTCCCCACACTTTAGATTCCAATTCATATGTTTCAAATTCACCAATAAAGTGAGTCTGCAAAACCCTAGGCCCCCACCTTTGACCCCAATAAAAATCAGAAAGCCAGGACCATACTCTTTATCGCTAGTGGAGACCTTACTGTGTGTGGCCCCAGGTGTGCCATGTGCTTCTAGAACCAGTGGGTTTGTTTTTCAAAAGTTTCATCACAGTTTTTGCTGAGGATGTATTGCAATCTTAAGAACCGCAAAGGCTGGTCTAGCCATACCATTGGTTATTGCTAGCCTGAGTCTGGCACAAAACACTTGACATTGCTCTGCATATCACAAATTAAAATGAGTCTCAGCTCCATAGGCACATACCACAGTACGTGAAGTTAACAATTTAACTGCTACTTAATGACATCAGAACAAATCTGTGTCTGAATAAAAAAGCAACCACTAGAGCTGGCAACTCTCAAGGACATCTAATATAGAAATAAGTTGTATCATCTGAGGATATGTTCCTATTTTGTTATTTGCTGATTCATCAATAAGGTCCTTTAATTCTGGATAATCATACTGGCTTTTTATTGTAGTTAGAATACCATTTTTATGCTAAAAATTAATTTAGACTTCCAGTTTCTGGTTTCACATGCAAGAAGCTTGGAAGTTGCCACTCTGCCCTAATTATAAATAAAAAGCTAAACAGACTGAACAATCAACAACTCTTCTTAGATCCATAAGAGAAGGAAAGACTTAGGAAGAACCACTGCCCCCAAGATGCAAAAGACAGGACACAGAATCATGGCTTACCAAAGCAGAGACTCACAAGCAGAAATGACCGCAGGACCCAGTACCAGGGTAGAAGACCTGAAAAGAAATTGACAAACTGCTGAAGGTCCAGTGTAAATAAGTCCGAGTGTTAAAAACTCCAAGGGGACCCAATAATAATAAGGAAGCCCCCACAGTCCTGTGAGACTTACCTTCAAAAGCTCAACCAGGTTCCCACATAAATACTGAAGGAAATTCTCCTTGTGCTTCCAGTAGGGAGACAAGGGAAGGAAGCGTCTTGAAATATGCTAGAGTATGCTTTCCTTCTTAACAAGGCCTGCCCTCAAGGGAAACTAATTAACTAACGCCTAACCTGCTAGAGCCTTATCAGAACTTACTTGACCTGGGGGAAGGGAATTAACAAATTCTAGCTGGCCCTGGTGTTCCAGTTGGGAGAAGGAAAATATCTAACTCCAGCTCATTCTAGCTATCCTGTCCCATCTAAGGATGGAGGGCAAAACAACAACAGAAACAACAACAACTGAGAAACTCGTGAAGTACACAGTCCAGAGGCACAGACACACTCAAAAACTGAGACCCAGTCATAAGAGTAAAGAATGCTTCCTTCTCCACCCCACCCCACCCCCACATTTCACCACCATATTACTAAAGGCCTATTTATAACAGTTCCTTTTCCCTAGAACGTCATGTCCGGCTGTCAAGAAAAGATTGTAAGGCATATCCAAAAGGCAAACAAAACAAAAATCTCATGATTGGAAGGGATAGAGCAAGCATTAGAACCAGATATAGCAGGAATGTTGGAATTATCAGACTTGGGGTTTAAAACAACTATGAGTAATATGCTAATGTCCTTAATGGAAAAAGTAGCCAAATGGGCAATGTAAGCAGAGACATAGGAATTGTAAGAAAGAACTAGTAAGTAATGCTAGAAATGAAAAACACAGAAATGAAGAATGACTTTGAAGGTCATTAGTAGATTGGACACAGCTGAGGAAAGAATCTCTGTGCTAGAGGATATATCAACAGAATCCTCAAAACCTGAAAAGCAAAGAGAACAAAGACAAGACAAAAAAAAAAAAAAAACACGAAAACAACATATTCAAAGATTGTGGGACAACTATAAAAGGCATAACATATATGTAATGCGACTATCAGAAGCATAAGAAAGGAAAAGAAGTATTTCAAACAATAATGATTGAGATTTTTGCCAAATTAATGTCAGACACCCAGTCACAAATCCATGAAGTACAGAGAATACTGAGCAGGATAAATGGGGGAGGGGGCTTAGGGAAGAAGACATGTAGGCATAGGATTTTCAAACTACCGAAAATCAAAGATAAAGAAAAAAATCCTGAAAGAAGTCAAAGGAAAAATCACCTTACCAACAGAGGGATAAAGATAACAATTATATATGATTTCTCCTCAGAAACACAGGCAAGAACAGAGTGGAGTGAAATATTTAAATTATTGAGAGAAAAATGCCTACCAACCTGGAATTTGGTATCCAGAGATGTTAGCCTGCGAGAGTGAAAGAGGAAATAAAGTTTCTCTCGGACCAACAAAAATTGAGGGAATCTGTTGCCAGTAGACTTGGCTTGTAAGAAATGTTAAATTCTGTAAAGATAGGGGAAATAATATAGGTCAGAAACTTGGATCTATAAAAAGAAAGGAAGAGCATAAAAGCAAGAAGAAGTGAAGGTAAAATAAAACCTTTTATTTGTATTCTTAACTGATTTAACAGATATCGGTTTGTTCAAGGTAATAATATCAACAATGATTTTGATTTTGCATGCACACACATTTACTTTACTACGCACATAGAACCCTTTTCTACTTCAGCCTTCAAAGTTCTCATTTGAATATTTGCTCCTACCACCAAGATTTACACCTGCACCAGCTCTGCCCAGGCCCACACCCCAGGCTTCAAGGCTCACAACAGCCTGCCTACTCACAGTTTGCTGTCCATGGTGTGGGGGTTGGAAGACATGGGGGACCCACCCACACTTATCCCACTTGTATGTCACTGACTGCCAGCAATGGTTGGCTATGAGTCCTACTCTCAGGCACCATCCATTTTCAGGGCTAGTTGATTTGGCAGGCAAGTAGTTACACAGTCCTTAGTGAATTTCAACTTCCATGACCACTGTCCTAATAGGTTTTTGTCTAATAGCTTAATTTTGTTAATGATAGGGGTATTTCCTCAGTAAATTCAAACAGTTAATTTGAATATATTCAAATATATATTGAGAATATATTTATTATATTATATATTATATACAGATTTAGTAGGCACAAAATTTGAAGGACATAGTTCAACTCAACAACACCAATCACTGGATATAATTAATATCTATAGACTATTTCATCCAACATTAGCATAATATACATCCTTCCCAAAGTCACATGGAATATTCACCAATATAGACCATACTTTAGGCCATCAGATAAATCTTAAAAGAATTAGAAATCATACATACATAGTCTTAGGCCACAACAGAATTAAAATAAAAATCAATAACAGAATGATAATGAAATAATCCCAAAATATGTGGATGCTGAATACACTTCTAAACACATGGACCAAAGAAGAAATCTTAAGAGAAATTTTACAATATTTTTAACTAAATGAAAACGAACACACAATTTATTGAAATGTGTGGGATATAGCAGTGCTTGAGGGAAACTGAATGCACTGAATGCAATATATTAGAAAAGAAGAAATATCCAAAAGTTGATAATCTAAGTTTCCATTGTGGAAAACTAGAAAAAGAGCAAAATAAATCCAAAGTAAGCAGAAGGAAAGAAATGAGAACAAGAAAAGAAACTGAAAACAGGAAATCAATAGATAAAATCAATGAAATCAAAAGCTGGGTCATTGACAAGATCAATAAATTCTATAAGTCCTTTGCCTGACTAATGAAGAGGGGAAAAAAAAAGAAGGACACAAATTATTAATATCAGATATGAAAGAGCTAACATTACTATAGATACCATTAACATTAGAAGAATAATAAACTATGAACAACTTTATGCCCACAGATTTGACAACCTAGATGAAACAGACCAATTTCTTGAAAGACACAGTTTCCCAAAATTCACGCAAGAATAAATCAATATGAAAAGGCATATATCAATCAAAGAAATTGAATCACTAGTAACCTTATAAAACAGAAAGACCAGGCCCAAATGTGTTCACTGATGAATTCTACAAATGTTTAAGAAATTATACGAATTCTCTGCTACCTCTTTCAGAGGACAGAAGCAGAGGAAACACTTCCCAATTAATTCTATGAGGCCATTTCCCTAATACTAAAACAAGATAAGGACATTACCAGAACACAAAACTACAGATCAATATCTCTCATGAATATGGATGAAAAACAAACAAAAAACAAATAAAAAAAATTACACACCATGACCTTGTGAGATATATCCCAGACTGATTCAACATTCTAAAATCATTTAACATAATCCACCATATTATCAGGCTACAAAAGGAAAAAAATAATAAATGACCATTTCAATAGATACAGGAAAAGCGTTTGACAAAATACAACATCATTTATGATGAAAATTCTCAGTTAACCTGGAATAGAGGGGAATTTCTTCAACTTGATAATATAAACCAACAAGAAGCTATAGTTACCATCATACTCAATAGTTAGAAACATGAAACATCCTCACTAAGATCTGCTACAAGGCAAGGATGTCCCCTCTATCACCCCTATTTAGTATTATATTGGACATCCTAGCTAACATAGTAAGACAAAAAAAAGGAAGTAGAAGCTATAAAGATTGAAAAGGACAAAGTAAACAGTTTTGTTTTGTTTTTTGTTTGTTGTGGATGATAGGATTATCTATATACAAAATCTGAAAGAATCAACAACAACAACAAAAAACCTCCTGGAACTAATAAATGATTACAGCAGTTTTTCAGAATACAGTTGACCCTTGAGCAACATGGGTTTGAATTGCACCAGTACACTTTTATGTGGATTTTTTTCATTAAATACAGTACAGTACTATACATGTATTTTCCATTACTTATAATTTCTCTTAATAAGATACGTGGAGAAATATTCAATGTTCATGGATAGACTCAATATCGTCAAGATGTCAGTTCTGCCCAACTTGATCTATAGATTCAATGCACTTCAATCAAAATATCAGCTAGTTACTTTATGGATACTGACAAACTGATTCTAAAGTTTATATGGAGAGCCAAAAGACCCAGAGGCTAACACAGTATTAAAAGAAATTCAAAGACTGATGCTAATCCAACTTTAAGTCTATAAACTACAGTAATCTAGATAGCATGGCATTGGAAAAATAATGTGTGGAATCAATAGAGCCCAGATATAGATCCCCATAAATAAAGTAGCTGATCTTTTAACACAATGGATTAAATGTAGTCCTTTCAACAAATGGTGCTGGAAAAACTGTACATTCACATGGGAAAAAAAATCTAGACAAGATATCTTATACCCTTAAAAATTAACTCAAATTGGGTCATAGATCTAAATGTGAAATGCAAAACTATAAAACTCCTAAAAAATATCATAAGAAAAAATGACCTTGGATACTGCAGCACCTTTTTAGAAACAACACCAAAGGTATGATCCATGAAATAAAAAACTGAAAAGTTGAACCTCATTAAAATTAAAAACTTCTGGACTGTGAAAGATAATGTCAAGAGAATGAGAAAACAAGCCCCAGACTAGGAAAAATAATTGCAAAGGACATCTAATAAATGACTGTTATCTAAAATATTCAAAGAACTCAAACTCAGAAGAAACAACCCAATTAAAAAATGAACCAAAGACCTTAATCAAAACCTCAATAAGATATACAGATGGCAAGTAAACATAAGAATATGTCAACAGAGAAATGTCAACTTAAAACAATGAGATACTGCCACTCACCTATTAGTACAAATCCAAAACACTGATAACACCAAACACTGACAAGCATGTGGATAAACAAGAACTCTCATTCATTACTGGTGGGAATGCAAAAAGATAGTCACTATGGAAGGCCATACGTCCAGTAGGTGAATGCATAAACAAACTGGTATATCCAGATAATGTTATATTATTTAGTTGTGAGAAAAAAAAGAGCCACAAAAGAAAATGGAGGAACTTAAATACATATTTCTAAATGAAAGAAGCCAGTCCAAAAAGTCTACTTATGATTCCAACTATTGGACATTTTGGAAAAGGTAAAACTGTCAAGATAGCAAATAGGTCAGTAGATGTTAGGAGTCAGGTAGGGGCAAGATGAATCGGTGGAAAGAGAATTTTTAGGGCAGTGAAAAACTGATACCGTAATGATAGATATATATGCTTATATATGTCCAAACCCATATAATGTACAACACCAAGGCTGAACTATAAGATAAACTATGGATTTTGGTGATAATGATGTGTAAATGTAGGTTCATCTGCAGCAAGCGTACAACACTGGTGGTGGATGTTGATAACGGGGGAGAGTATGCAATGTAGAGTCAGGATGTACATGGGAAATCTCTGTACCTTCCCCTCAATTTTTATGTGAATCAAAATTGCTCTGAAAATGTCTTAAAAATCTCAAAAAGATTTAAAGGATTAACTCTAAATTGTAAACTGGAACAAACTTTAAACATAAAGAATTATAGAAAATAACATTCGGAAAAAGACCTGGATAAAAATAAGTGTTTGCGGAAAGGATACCGATACATTATTTTTGGAATGGCATATAGTGATACAGAGATTCATAAGGTTCTTGATATGTTCTGCCTGTTTCCTATTTTGTAAATCTAAGTCAAATGATCACAAATGTTTTTTTTAAAATATATATTGATATATTACTAATGGCATTGAAAAATAAAACCTAAATGTTCAATAATATTTTATAACTTAGAGCAATATTCTGTTGGATGGAATATTATGTATTCTTCAACTCATTTACACTACAACAGCCAGAAAGATATAAAAAATAAGTAAAAGTAAATACAAAGTACTGTACAGTATGAGTAGAATTTTATATCTATAAATAGAATATCAAGATGTTAATAATTCACCCCTATGGATCAGATATTATCTACTATATTTCAAGCACCGTGTTACCATGATTATTTATCTTTTTGAATTTTCTGTTTTGATGAGAGGAAGGTAGGACTTGCAATGTCCAATATTGGGACAATGGAACTGGAATCATGAAGATCACCTTTAGGCTATGGTCTTGAGATCCCGCTACAGAAGTTTCTTACTTCTAAAAATCTATTTATTTTCCTTTCCTCTGATGTATTATATAAGCTGTAGGTGTGTAAGGTAATTGTTATTCTTAAACATTTCATAGAATTCATTTGGGAAATCTTTTGAACTTCAAGTTTTCTTTGTGGATATGTTTTGTACAAAGAAAGAAAAAATAAATTTCTGTAATAGATACTGGAGTAGTTTTAGTTTTAGATTTTGTGTCAGTTTTATCAAGTTGTATTTTTCAAGGAATTTATCCACTTCAGTTTCAAATTTGTTGGAATACATATGTTCAAAATATTCTCCCATTATGTCTGTAGAATCTGTATTGTCTGCCATTTCTGATTTATTTATTTATTTATTTATTTATTTATTTATTTATTTATTAGCATTCTAGCTAGGGGAATCACTTTGTTTTCCTTCTATATTCAAAGAACTAAATTTTGTCTTTTTTCATTTTCTCTATTTCTTTTTATTTTGTTAGGGTGTAGAGTTTCTCGATTCTGTTATATTACTCCAATGAGAATTTTGCTTTGTCTGTCAAGCGATAACTTAGCCTCAAATTGCAAACTCTCCCCTCTTGGGTGGAACCTGAAATCTCTATATAATGTACCCTTAGCTGAGCTGCTCTGAGTCTACCTCATGCATGCATATTTCTGCAATCAGAATATAAAGACAAAAATATAGCATTCTTTTTGATTGTGTCCTTTCAGAGATTCTACCCTCACTTTTCAGTAGATATAATTGCCCCAAATTCTAGCCTCTTTTGTGTGTGTGTGTGTGTGTAATTAGAATTTCATAGGTTTTCTTCTTTTTATTGGAGTTTTAGCTTCCCCACACAGGGCTGACCATGGTCTTTCCTCAGATTAGAAGCTTTTAAAAAACAAAAGCGAAGACACCCCACCCCATTACCCTTTTACTATATCAAATTGTCTCAAAAAATCTGTCCTTTAGGTAGTTGGTTCATCTGTTCTGCATTCCGCTCACAGTTTGTAATTGTTTCTCATGGAGAACTTAGTTGCTTATGAGGGAAATGGAATTTATGCCTTTTTCTTCTTGGCATTTTCCCATCTTATTTTGGAGGACTTCCTTACTGTCTAGAGTAAAATTTCCCAGGGATGTCTTGTATTTTCCCCATCCCAGTTCAGGAGGAGGTCATTTTTCCAAAGAGCTCTAGACATTTTTATGGGAAAATGGTATTCACAAATCAAGACCTTGGTTCTAGAAATATTCATTGCTACTGGAGTGTTATTGTTCAAGAACATGTGTACATAAGAATAAATGCATGCTTATTTTATACTCATTTCTATTTTTAAAAACACTTCTTTTTTTCTTTTAGAGAGAAAGAGAGAGTACAGGGGAGTTGGGGGAGGGAACAGAAGAAGAGGGAGAGAGGGAATCCCAAACAGGCTCCACACCCAGTGCAGAGCCTGACATGGGGATCGATCTTACAACCCTGAGATCATGCTCTGAGAGGAAATCAAGAGTCAGACACTCAACCAACTGAGCCACCCAGGTGCCCCTAAAAACACATTTTTGTACACACAGCAAATGCCACTGGGTTCATTCTCCAGAAGTGGGAATGCTTCTTCTCCTGGGTTCACTGGCTCCTACAAAGGGAAAGTGTTTGGGTCAAAGGGAAAGGAAGTAAAAAGGAAGAAAAAAATGAAAATTGAAGGGAAAATGAGGCAGGAGTCAAGAAGCAGTAGAAAGAAGGTGGCAGCAAGCTTTTCAGGGAGATTTCATTAAACCGAGATATAAAATAATTATTGCAAGCTAAATACTTTATTACATCCCACAATGATGATAACACACTGCCTGATAAAGTGATGTGAGGCAAAAGTATCCTTAAAAATCTGGTTCAGAAGTGATCAAGAGACTGTTTTTCTCTATATCCAATAAAGATGTTCACTAGATAAAAGCAAAGACAAAGAAATTTCCTCATTTTAGTAACTATCACAATATGAGGTTTGGTGATTTCAACTGAGTGTTACAATCCAGACCACCAAAATCACAGACCAGAACTCACGAAGAGCCATGGACTTGGATTACTACTCAGTAACTAATAGTTCACACTGACTCCTACTTCTACCTAAGAAATTTAGAAGCACTCAAGAATTGCTTACAATACAGAATATTCTGAAACAAGTGCACAGTTCATTCTTCATTTTTATAAATAAGCCTTTATTGTGCATCTGAGAAGGGGAATATCTTCCATTGATTTTATGTAACTGCTTAAAAGTCTGTGAGCTTACTTTTAAAGTAAAAATGAAAAAAAAAAAAAAATCCCACCCTGTTTTCAGGTGCTATATAGCTCCCCAGGAGAACTCAAACATAGTTCTAATCCACGGGATAACTATCTGATAGGACAAACTATTTGCTCTTATCTGGAATATTATCTTTTCTAAGAAGACTTCTGTTGTCTCCTAAGCAGTTAAGCAGCCTCTTCTTTGTAATCCCTTAGTACTTGTAAAAACCTTTACTGCAATAGCTAATATGTAGTGTAATGAGTGTTAGGAGACTCTTTCAAAATGATTTAACAGTTAGACAGAATTTCTGATTAATTTGAAATGTTACTTCCTCCTGATTGGTTTCATTTATTAAAAAGTCTTTAAAAGAAATATTCCTTAGAGAGGCTCATTAAGTTGTAACTTTAAGCAAATTGACTGTACATACTTAATTGTTTAGTTCCCTTAGGCATTGTATGTGAGGTAACGACATCAAAATCATTTTGACAGCCCATATCATTTTTAAGTTTCAGTCCGAAAGAAAAATATTGCCATGAATGGAGAAAAACATAAACACATGCAAACCTTAAGGACCATTTCTGCATGTGTGATACACACCCACATGCAAGTTCAACTAATGTACGCACCTCGAGAAACAGCAGCGTATTAACATTCCTAGACTTTTCTGCCATTTGTGTCCAGGGTAAAAACCACCTTTGTTCAACTAAGTTTCTCTACCTGCCTGGTAACAAAGTTCATCCAGCTTTGGAAGTTTCGTTATATAGAGTGAAGAGCAAAGAGCAAGGGGTGTTTTAGGTAAGGCTGTAAAATCAGTTTATAAGGAGTGTTGTAAAGAGAAATCCAAAAGGAGCAACGACATATAAGAGAAGCTTGATTGGCCAAAAAAGAAGAAAAAAAGAAGAGAAAAAAGATAGAAAAGATAATATCAAGAATGATGCAGTCTATAAACCTTGTATTTTGTCCCACAGTGTTGAAGTATGAAACGAGTTTAGAAAGTTTGTATTGCTGAATTTGGTTAAACCATGTAGTATCACTGTAATTCTGGGTCATGTGGGCTTACACTCTTTCCTGTTGTTTCACTTATGGCTTCTGCTATGTTTATATATTTATATTTATTAATATGTTAAAATATCAATATGCATATGTGTAAACTTATATCTTCACACATTTACATATATTTATAGAAACATAAATATATGTCACATGCTTTATATCATTTAAATGGCAATTACTTTATTTATTTTAATATTTCTGAAATCAGGATACATTTGTGTTTTATTTCCCTTAGTTGTCCATAAAATGCTTTATTATAGTATATAGAGCAACCTAGATTTAATTAATACATAGACTTTAAATGTAAAAAGTTGTTTTATTGAATTGACCAGTTTCCCAATTGTTTAATTTCGCTTTCTAAGAATTGGTTAAATAATAACAAAATATTAAAGAAACTGAAGTTAAATTTGGAGAAATACTTTGTCACTATATAAAGTAGGTGTTGAAAATTTCTGATGCCTGACAATAATCCTCCTTTGTCATAATGCTCCAGATTTCAGATTGATACATTTCACGGAGAGGCAAAATTTTATATTAATATTAATTTATATTAAACACTTTTTGAAAACTATTTTTTAAAGAGTTTTTCATCGATCCATAAAATTTCTAGCTTTTAATACTTATTTTTTTATTTGTATTGAAACATTAAATGAAAGCCTTAATTTTAAAATTTTTCAGTTCAGAAATGAACACACATACACAGAGACACACATACCAAACATACACAGAAACAAGTACACATAGCTGAATGTAAAACTTTCAACTTTAAATTAAACAAATGGAATTAAGATGATTGCAAGTTTATTCTGAGTTAATAAATTACTTTTTTTCATCTTTGATGAAACTGCAGCATTTTTGCAAAGGTTAGTCCTTAACTATGTTTTGTCTTATGGAACGTTCTTTTGAGGGAGTAAGAGGAGAAGACATGTCTAGGTATCTTTCTTGGTTTTAACCAATACTGTTGAGCACCTGAATATCCTAAGCATGGAGATAAGGTCCTATTAATCACAGATAGTTGTACGTAGATAACCTCCTATGGACTCATTAACAATTTACTTACCTTTCCTAATTCTAGATCATAAACTAAAAATAAAAGATGGGTCATGGAGAATTTTACTTCAAAACTTCTTCTATTACTGAGTATGTATTTTATTTATTTGTACTACCCCCCCCACCAAAATCTTCCCTATATAGACAGAGATTTATGCTTTATTAGGTACTGATTTGACCACATTCAGTATGAGATTCATAATTTGGAATGCACAAATATATCTATGAAAAACTTCTATTTTTTTTTTACAAGGAGGGAAGAGATAGAGGGAGAGTGTGAGAAAGAATCTTAACCAACGGAGCCACCCAGGCACCCCAGATGAAAACTATTTTTTTAAATAATATTTCCACATTTCTAAAGAACCCCTAGTCCCGATATTTAATAAGCTTTCTAATAATTAGTTTCCTTTGCATACATTCACTCCCATTATGTAAAATACATCCTAAGTAAGGTTCTCCCTCCTTTAAACCACTATAAAACTCTAAATATTTGATTTACCTTAAATGAGGCTTTGTACTGCATTGCTTTCACCTTACATGAATAACCATCAAAAGCAATGGGAATTGTTAGAATTAGAAGAAAGATGCTGAGGAACATTGAATGGAATTTAATTTTTGTGATAAATATAACAGTAAATTCCTTTCTAAGGAGGATTTCAGAGTTGTTAGTATTAGTATTGGTGACTTAACTATGTGTGTGTGTGTGTGTGTGTGTGTGTGTGTATATATATATGAAATGTATGTATATATGTCCTCTTGTTAGTGACTTAAAAATATAAATAGGTCATGAAATAAAAATACGTATGGATGTTTCTTTCTGAAGGATAAATATCCTTCATTGACCTTAAACTAAATAAATATGTATAAACAGAGTCTTAAACTTTTAATAAAAGTTTCTAAAGTACATTAGAAAAAAGTCTTCAAGCAAGAAAAATCTAAAATAAACAGCCTAACCTTACATATAAAGGAGCTAGAAAAAGAACAAATAAAACCCAGAGCCAGTAGAAGGAAGCAAATAAAGATTAGGGCAGAAATAAATGAAACACAGACTTTAAAAACAAACAAACAATAGAACAGATCAATAAAACCAGAAGCTGGTTTTTTGGAAAGATCAACAAAATCGATAAACTTTTAGCGAGACTCATTAAAAAATAAATAATTAAAAGACTCAAAATCAGAAAAGGGGGAGAATTAACAGTTAAAACCTCAGAAATACAAAGAATTATAAGAGAATACTAGGAAAAGTCATATGCCACCAAATTAGACAACCTAGAAAAAATGGATAAATTACTAGAAACCTAATCTTACAAAATGGAAATAGAAGAAATAAAAACTTGAATAGATAGATTGCTAGCAATGAAATTGAATCAGTAATCAAAAAAATCCCAAACAAAAGTCTAGGACCAGAGGGTTTCACAGGTGAATTCTACCAAATGTTAAGAAGAGTTAATACCAATTTTCAAACTGTTACAAAAAACAAAACAAAACAAAAAAAAACAAGGAAGAGGAAGGAAAGTTTCCAAATTTATTCTCTGAAGCCAGCATCAGCCTGATACCAAAACCAGACAAAGACACTACGGGAAATATCTCTGATGAACATAGATGCAAAAATCCTGAGTATTAGCAAATCAAATCCAACAATACATTAAAAAAAATCATTCATTACTATCAAGTGGGATTTATTCCTGGAATGTAAGCACCCTTTCAATACTCAGAAATCAATCCATGTGATATATCATACTAACAAGAGAAAAGATAAAAAAACCATATGGTCATTTCAATAGATGTAGAAAAAGCATTTGACAAAGTACAATATCTATTCGTGATAAAAATCCTCAACAAAGTAGGTTTAGAGGGAACATACCTCAACATAATAAACGCTGTGTAAGAAAAACCCACAGGTAACATCATACTCAATGGTGAAAGATAGAAAGCTTTTCCTCTACGATCAGGAACAAGACAAGGATGTCCAATCTGTTGGGATAGATATAGTACTGGAAGTCCTAATCACAGAAATCAGACAACAAAAAGAAATAAAAAGCATCCAAATTAGTAAGAAAGAAGCAAAACTTTCACTATTTGCAGATGACATGATACAACCTATATATAGAAAACTCTAAGGACTCCACCAAAAAACTATGAGAACTGATAAATGAATTCAGTAAGGTTACAGGATATAAAGTCAATATACAGAAATCCATTGCATTTTTATAAACTAATAATGAAGTAGCAGAAAGAGAAATTAAGAAAATAATCCCACTGCAACGGCACCAAAGGTGAAAAGGTCTTACCTAGGAATAAACTTAACCAAGGAGGTGAAGGATCTGCACTGTGAAAACTAAAACCTTGATGAAAGAAATTAAAAATGACACAAACAAATGGAAAGATATTCCTCACTCATGGATTGGAAGAACCAATATTGTTAAAATGACCTGAAGCAATTCACAGATTTAATGCACTCCCTACCAAACCGACAACAACATTTTTAAAAGAACTAGAATAATCCTAAACTTTGTATGGAAATACAAAAGACCTTGAATAGCCAAAGAAGAGAAGAACAATAGAGAGAAGCCAATAGAAACAGAAGAACAAAACTGGAGCTATCTTAATCCCAGATTTCAAGATATACTACAAAGCTGTAGTAATCAAAACTGCTTGGTACTAGCACAAAATAAACACATATATCAATGAAATAAGATAGAGGGCACAGAAATAAACCCACAGACATCTGGTCAATTAATCTTTGACAAACGAGGCAAGAATACGCAATGGGGAAAAGACAGTCTTTTCAATAAATGGTGTTGGGAAAACTGGATAGCTACATGCAAAAGAATGAAGCTGGATCACTTTTTTTTTTTTTTTTACACCATACACAAAAATAATACCTGAAACCATAAAAATCGTAAAAATCCTAAAAGAGAGCACAGATAGTAATTTCTCTGACATCAGCCATAGCAACATTTTTTCTAGATATATCTCTTGAGGCAAGGGAAAGAAAAGTAAAAAACTATTAGGACTACATCAGAATAAAAAGCTTCTGCACAGCAAGGAAACAATAAACAAAACAAAAAGACAATCTACTGATTGGGAGAAGACATTTGCAAATGGCATATGGCATATCCAATAAAGGATTAGTATCCAAAATATATAAAGACCTTACACAACTCAAAACTTATAAAGGCTTAAATCTTATTCCCATATCTAACATAGCCTATCCAATCCAGTCATTGACCAGCTCAACAACTTTCTCTCTTCAGTGTTAAGCTGGATATATCTATCCTCACATTGGCAGTGCAAATCGTATGTGATGTTTTTTGCTTTCTCCATCTTTCCATACCCTAACAGGAACCTCTAACCCCTTACATGTCAGTAACAAACCTTTTACGCTTATAGAAATCCTACACATCCTTTAAGATCGGTCCTAATTTTTCTATATAAAGAATTTCAGGATTACTCGGATTTGAAAATATCTTCCTAGACTCTTAGATTCTTTTTATCACTCATTTATAAAGCATTTGTCACATACTACCTTGCATGTTAGTTATATACAGGCATATTCCAAATTCTCAACTTGATTGTAAGTTCATTGAAGCCCAAGAAGTATTATTCATCTTCCTTTTCCCTAGATTAATTTGTATATGTAACAGGTATTTAAGAAATACTTGAGAAAGAAAGCTTTTTAAAGAATACATGTCTCACATGTATTGGTATGCTGGTGAGGATTTTATTCCTCATTAGGTTTTGAGAGACAATACAGATTTTTACAAACATTAAATATTAAAGCACCTGACCTATTATTGGATTCAGTATAAGCAAAGTGCCATTTACTCTGTGTTTTAATTGGAAAATGGTTGTGTTTATACCAAAAGTTTAAAATGCTGATTTATTCTAGAAATATCTTCCTGGATCATTGGTTTTTCAAATCCACAGAAATGCTTTCTTAGGTGAGATGATATATAATCGATGCCGCATAGAAAACACCACCCAACCCTCCAAAATCTCACTTGCTTACATCAATGAATCCAGGTTTATGGGATAGTATATAGGTCAGCTGAACTTGGCCTGGGCTGTAGGTGTTGTGTTCCGGCCTCATGCATCTCTTCATTCCCCTTGAACAAGGATGTATTTTTTCTCATAGTAAATGTCAGAATCACAGGAGACCAAACCAAATCACGTAAGCACATTCAAGGTCTCTGTGTCTTGTCTTATATCAAGCAAGTCATATGAAATCAGCCCAGGCAGGAAGGGAAGCATATTCTACCTACTCTAGGAGGACGTCCTGAAAAGTCACATAGTGAAGATGTCAATGTATAAAACAGACCAATAAACAAGGACAAGAGTTTGCTCCCTAAAGACTTATTTTTCCTGAAATTAAATTCTGTGCTTTGCCCAGTTACATAAAAAGGACTCAATATTGGACATAGTGAGAAAACTATAATGTATCAAGAATATTATATTTAATTTACTCACTGATTATAAGGGGCCCTATAATATATGCTTCATGCATTGCATGATATGGCCAATGTTACACAGTTTGTGAGGATCTGGGGCAAAAACTCATATGGTTTCTGGTTTATTGTATGCTTCTCATATAGACATATAAAGTTCATATATAGTCACGTGGATTAGAATGAAGGCAACACTATAGTTAAATGGATGAAAGCTAGTCTTTTCATTAAGTGATGCTGAGTTAAGAGAATATGATATGGAGAAAACTGGAATCTTGCCTTCACATCATATACAAAAACAAATCTCAGAGCCATTGTTATACAAAGGTACAAAATAAAATTTAGAGCATGGTTATCTCTTTGGAACATAAAAAATGTTTCTTAAACAGGATACCAAAATATCTATGCCTAAAAATGGTTAATAATTTAGATAGGAAAAAAATTGGGAATTTTTTCATTAAAATGCATTATTTCTATTTGAAAGACAAACCACACACTGAAAATATATTTGACAATACCCTCCCCCATCATTACCAACAACCAAAAAAAAAAAAAAAAAGACAATAAAAGAGCAACAGTCTTAGTCATTTACAAAGAGAATATCTAAATGACAAGTGTATGAAGATGTCCTCAACCTCATCTGCCATGAGGAAAATATAAATTACTACAATGAATTCGGTGACCACCCACTAGAATCACTAAAGTAAACTGACAATTTGCAAGCCTGTGGGATGTGAAACATCTGGAACTGCTGAGATTTTCCACTGGTGTACCTACCTTGGGATATTGTTATGAAATGCACACTAAAGTTTCATTTGGGCATAACAAAGAGCCTAACAAATTGCACCTATTAGGCATTTCCTTAAATATGCCAGTATAGAGTCATCAAAGACACGTACAAGAAAGTTCATGACGGCAATATGTTGAGCGATTGCTAATGAGAATCCTAATAGTCAAATGCCCATCAATGGTGAGTATATAAAGAAGTTATATATAAAAATGAAGGCACAACTATACAGTAGTGCATGTAAATAATGTATTCTAAAAAAAAGAGAGAAGAAAAAGAAAAAAAAGAAGAAAAAAAGAATGTATTCTACACATAACAGCATGAACAAACCTCACAAAAAAATGTTGACAAAAAGAAGACAGACTCAAAGGGGCCAAAATGCTATGTATCCACTTATATAGTTCTTAATTTACATAAAACTGGGAACACACAAAATTTGCTGGAAAGGGTATAACTAATCGGTATATGACTGTTCAGCATTAACAAAAGAGATTCTTCCTTTTAAAAAACAGAATAACAGAAGCGGTTGTGTTTTGGCATTAGGGCTAATTTTTTTCTCCTGATTTCTGTGTTGTCCACAAAAAACTTTGGTAGTGGAAAGCATTACAAATAAGGATGTTTCTACAGGTTTCCTTTAAATAGCAGGAATACTCTGACTTACACAATTTGTTAAGGATTTGGTTATTTTACATAGCAGCACAGAACTGCATAAATGTTTATTAAACCATCTTACCCTTTTATATCAGGCTACAATTAAAAATTAATAGAGGCCAGCTTTGGTCATAGTATGTCAGTTTTATGAGTAATTCCTTTGTGAGCCTTTAATGTAAATAAGTTACCCATTGAGGCATGAACGAAGAGAATATTTAAGGACACCAGGGTAATATTTGATCTCCTGCTCCTTTCTAATGTCACCCATCGGAGGTATGTTCCTGTATTGCCACATTGTGAGAAACTTCTTCTCTAACGTGGTGTTTGTTCTCTCTTGTCCTCATTAATTAAAAAGGTTTATCCAATGCATTAATCAGTGAACACAAATGATACCCACCGGCAATGAGGAACTATTTGTGATCTTATAAAATGTGCTTATTATTAATGGTGTTTTGCTGGTTATTGCAATTAGGCATGTGTGAAATTCTCCAAAGTGACTTATGATGATTAATTTCTCAGATAGCAAACCCTCCTGTTCTTTTTATAAATGAGAGTCTAAGATTTATAGCTGTTGAGTAACTTCTCCAAATTCACAAACAAAAGATAGCAACAAAACGAAAAGTCATCACTGACAGTGACCTTGCTATCAGATTGTCTACAAAAGTAGGACTTGCTTTACATCAAACAAACAAACAAACAAAAAAAAAACAGAAAGAAAACCTCACCAAAATCCGGCCCCAGCATATCAATGTATCCAAAATATCTCAATCAATGATTCTTAAATTTTTCTACTAAGGTAACCATCATAGCAGAGGGGAATGAACTTGTGTCACAGAACAGTCAGGAGCTATAATCTGAAGCAAGCAATGGACAAATTTCCTTTAGAGATATGCTTTATCTTGTAAGTTAATGCAAATTTTGCACTATGGCCTATAGCTATTCATGTTTGCTTTTAATACAAATATAATGTGTAAGATTACTCACCATGAAGGTGATGTACCTTGATCATCCAACAGCCACATACCCCCAATTAACTTCAATTACCAGAGGATGAAAGACATAGGCTCTCTAAAAGAATTAGCAATTAATAATGTGCCTTATTTTCTCTTACCCAGGTCCAACAAATTATGAGTACCTACTATGTGTCAGCGTTTATTTCAGGCTACAAACCTATTATAGCATGAAGAGTCAGAATTTTAGGGGACCTTGAGCAGTACTCTTCACCTGTCTGAGCCTCCATTTCTTTATACTTAACATGATAATGACAAACTTAAATTTCAGAGTGGTCATGAGGTTTCAGGTGACAAAAATGCATATTATGAAAGTGTTTCTAGAAACCATAAAGTGCCCACAAGTGTATGATTCAGTCATTGTACATATGTGAGGCATTTGGTTTGGGAGCTAGGGAGACAGTAGTGTGCCAGATAGTCAAACATTCCTCTCAAAATGTTCACACTCTAGTGAGAAGAGAAGTGACATGTTTCTCATTTATTATACAGGCTTGTAAAACCTGTCTAGCTAGATACTTAGACTTAAGCGTAAGATCTGAAACCTTAAAATGCCTAGAAGAAAGCATAGGAAGAAAGCCTCTTGACATTGGTCTTGGCAATTATTTTTTTGGATAATACACCTTAAGTACAAGCAACAAAAAGAAAAGAAAACAAAATAAACAAGTTGGACTACATCAAACTAAAAAGCTTTTGCACAGCAAAGGAAATCATTAAAAAAAAAAAAAAACACCAAAAAGTCAACCTACAGAATGGAAAACCACATATCTGATAAGGAGTTAATATTCAAAATATATAAGAAACTCATACAACCAGCAGCAAGAAAACAAATGATCCAATTTTTAAAATGGGCAGTGGACCTGAATAGACATTTTTCCAAAGAAGATATTCAAATAGCCAACAGACACATGAAAAGGTGCTCAACATCATTGATCACCAGGGAAATGTAAATGAAAACCACAATGAGAAATCACTTCACATCTGTTAGAATGGCTGTTATACAAAAGGTAAGAAATAACAAGTGCTGGTGGGAATGTGGAGAAAAGGAAACACTTGTGCACAGTTGGTAGGAATGTGAATTGGTGTAGCTGTTATAGAAAACAATAGGGAGGTTTCTCAAAAGATTAAAAATAGAACTACCATGTAAACCAGCAATTCCACTTCTGGGTATATATCCAAAGGAAATGAAATCACTATCTTGAGGAGATATCTGTACTCCCATGTTCACTGAAGCATTATTTATATTAATCAAGACCTAGAAACATAGTGTTCGTTGATGGATATTTGGACACACACTTACACGCAAGAATATTATCCAGTCACAGAAAAGAAAATCCTGCCATTTGCAACAACATGGATGAACCTTGAGGGCGTATGATAAATGAAAGAAGTCAGAGAAAGACAAATACTATAAGAGCCCACTTAATATGTGGAATCTAAAACAAACAAACTCATAGAAATAGAAAAGAGATTGATAGTGACCAGAGGTTGGGGGCTTGAGGATAAGAGAAATGGGTTAAGCTGGTCAAAAGGTACAAACTTCCAGTTATACAATAAGTAAGTTCTGAAGATAAAATGTGGAATATGATGTACATTTTGCTATAGTTAGCAATATTATATTGTGATTGTTTTTATATACTCTATTATTTGAAAGTTGCTAAGAGAGTAGATCTTAAAAGTTCTCATGACAAGAAATAATTTTGTGAGATAATGGATATTCACTAATTTTAATGTGGTAATCATATATATATATATATATAATGTCAAATCATTATGTTGGACACTTTAAACATATATAATATTTTAGGTCAATGATCTCAAAATTAGAGAAAAAAAGAATAATAGATATTGTCAAGTAGATTGAAACAAATGCCAATTAACCATTAGATAGAAATCTGACCATCATTTCTTTGTTATTTTGGGATGCAAAGGAAGGAAAAATCCAAGGCCTATTTATCTAAGGTCATAGAATCAAGGACTGATTAGAATTGAGAGCTGGAAAACAAGAAATGTATTATTGCTTGTAGAGTATTTTGTCTTTTAGAAAGACAAATGCATAATTCTGACTAAGGAATTCTAAGAGACTGGTCTCAGCTGTCAGTTCAATTAAATTCATTTAAGAAAATACCAGAACCAAACTGCGATTTTCCATTATATTCTAGTATCACTCAACATTTTTTCTAAAGCTCTCTCCCCATCCTTCCTTCCCATATTCTATCCAAACTAAAGCACTAGATAAGTAGAAATCAAATTACATTCAATCAATTTAAGCTGAACAGGAGGAGAAAAGAACCATTTAATTAAATAAAATTTAATCCAGAGAAGAATTGACAATGCAATAAAAAATTATATTAAAATATTTAAGTCAACTTCAGAGTAGACCAAATTAATTCAAGCCATTTTAAACACAAAAATTTCTACAGAGTATATTTCAAAATACACAAACTATTATAAAATGATTTTATAAGTATTGTATATAATGAGATGAAATGTGTCAATGTAATCCAAGTTAATCCAAGATACTCTAATACACAAAAAGAGTCAAGACTCAGTAAATTTAATTCATATTAGATACTTAAGCATTTTTAATTAAATAAAATTTTATCCAAAGAGACCCAGTCCAGAAACATTTTCATTCAAGTAAGCTAAAATCAATTCAATTTAATCCCCCCCCACACAAAAATCAAGCATAGGTTGGATTCATTCTATTGACATACATTAAATTAAATTTAGTTCTGTAGCCAGCAAAATTATCCTTCAAAGGTGAAGCAAAAATAAAAGCTTTCTCAGATACACAAAAACTGATACTGATAAAATTCATTGCCGGCAGACCTGTCCAGCAAGAAATGTTCTCAGAAACATCATCTCTCACCTGGCTAACCAAAACAAAACAATAACAACAGCATCAGGGGACACAAGTTACCAAAATAAAGAATCAGGGAGAGCTCATTGCTACTGATCCCATGAATAGAAAAGAATATAGAAGGACTATTAGGAAGTTTATGCCCACAAGTTTGACAACAGAAAACTTGGATAGCCCCGTATGTTAGAAAATTTTGAATCAATAATTAATAGGCATCAATAAGTAATAATCAAAAATAAATAAATAATACATATATACATGCAATGGATCCAGATAGTTTGATTTGTAACGTCTAACAAACATTTAAGAATGATACCAATTTCCCATAATGCCCCCAGGAATGAGACTCAGCAAGAACCGTTCCTCTCTGAGGCCAGTATCACCATAACACCAAAACTAGATAAAGACAGTACAAGAAAGGAAGACTACAGAACAATATCTCTTATGAATATAGATGAAAAATTCCTCAACAAAATACTATCAAATCACATTCAAACAAAAGGAATTACCAACCATAACCCCGTGAGTATTGACTCATGAACTGCCCATATACAGATGGCAAAGAGAGACCAAAGAAAGAGGCAGACCCCTCCAGATTGGTAGGCAGCAGATTTAATAAGCAAGGGAACTTACATACAAGGTTTGTCTTGAGTGACCACAACAGGGATAGATCTAGGGGCGCCTGGGTGGCTCAGTCAGTTAAGTGGCTGACTCTTGGTTTCCGCTCAAGTCATGCATGATTTCGGTTGTGAGATTGAGCTGTGTTTAGGCTCTAAGTCGGCTTCAGATTTTCTCTCCCTCTCCCTCCAGCTCATGTACACACACCCCCTTCAAATAAATAAACAAAATCTAAAAAAAAAAAAAAAAGAAAGAAAGAAAGAAAAAAAGAGGAGATCTACCCAGCCACCTGCCAGAATCTTAAATATTTAGATAGAGGCCTTAACCAGGTTATGTCATGTGTACCACTTAGCAGGTTTCAATAACACCTTATTCTCTCCATGTGAATCTTGAAACTGGCTCCAGCTGTGGGAACCATGGGCCAAACATGCATTCCAAGGACAGGGGTAAGGGTTAGGAGCCTCTGATTGCCCAGGACCAGCCCACAGATCAACTGGAGGCCAAGGCTTCTCAATGACCTCCTTCAACAGTGGGATCAATTCCAGGTACACAAGGCTGATTCACAGGTCGGGCCAAAAAAAAAAAAAAAAAGTAATGGAATTTTCTACATCAGGCTAAAGGAAGAAAAATCATATGCTCATATAATTTTTGCTGAAAAAGCATTTAACAAAATCCAACAATTATTCATGATTAAAAACTTTCAGCAAACCTTAACAGAGAGGAACTTCCTCAACTTGATAAAGAACATCTTTAAAGAAGCTACAGCTAACATCACACTTAATTTTAAGAGGCTAGATACTTTCCACCTGAAATTGGGAACAAGGCAAGGATATGCTCACTTATCATTCCTACTCCACATTGTAAGGAAGTCCTAGAAAGTGCAATGAGGCAAGGGAAAGAAATACAAGGTATACAAATTAGAAACTAATACAATATTTTTAAAATATATTAATTATAATCAACCCCTATCTAGATTCTTCCACCTGCCTGTGATTAATTTCAACTTTGTTTATACTCATGTTGAGAAGTAAATTTTTCCATCGAGGAAAATTCACTTTGGTTTAATTCAAAGCAAAGATTAGTCATGAAAAAAGGTTCTAATATTTTTGTGCTTGTTAAAAATATGAGTGGCACGTAAATTTTGTTTGGGTCTTAGATCTTTATGTAATTAACAGTCTTCCAGAAAGATGTGAAAATCATTGGCTCAAGACCACCTTAATTCACTTAAAATCCCTGCTAAATTTTCTATAATATGATAGATTTCAATTTAATTCAATTAAAATCCCTGCTCAATTTTCTGAAATGTGGTGAAGTTCATGTTGGCTGAAAATTAGAATTTCCTTGGAAGTTTTTCAAAATTCCCAATAACTCTGCCTCACCTCTTAGTAATCCTGATTTGTTTTAGGGTAGGGCTCCTGCGCAGGTAATTTTTAAAAATTCCCCAGGTGATTTTAATGTGAAGCTGGTTTCAAGAACCACCAGATAGAAGCTGTTACTATTCAATTGCCAAATATTTCCTGGCATCTCTACCTACAAAATTGGCCATAGGCCTGTTTGTGGCAATTTCCTTTATCCCCCTGGGTCAGAATATACCAGGCATATCAAGACCTAGAGTCCAACAACATTTACAGAAACATTCTAGAATGATATGGAATCCCAAGCAACTAGATGAATCTGTATGTTAGTGTTTCTAGAACTTTAGTGTATCAGGAATCATCTGGGGATCTTGTTAATCTTGTTAAATTGCATTGCAGATTCTGATTTAGACTGTTTGGAGGAGGGGAACTGACATTCTAAATTTTTAACAAGCTTCCATGTCATGCCAATTCTGATCCTACCAGTCCGTGGACCACACTTTATATAAAAACAAGCCTGGCTTCAGCTATGGGGGAGACCGTTGGGGAATCCTGGCCTTCGTTGCAAGGTTTCAGTATTATAGCTCTGCAGTTACTTTTTCTCTTCTCGACATAAAACGGGAGTTGCACACATGCTCCTCGCATTCTATAATTAAATACTGCAGCATATATTCATTTGACATGTTTTCCCTACTTAAAAAAACATATGGGTATACACATGAGAGACCATATTGAGGTAAATTTAATCTAATTATTAAAAGGCAAGTCAGTTGCACACTTGGCCACTTAATGGATCATTAATAAAAATAAACTACTTAAAACAAAGCTAATACAATGTCTTCATTATTAACAAACGCCTAAATTCATTCTAATACCTTGGGAATTAGAGCCTTGGGCCCTGCACTGCGAGGGAGCCACCCTGTGCTTCAACTCTGCAGTCGGGAATATTCATTCCACAGTCTCGCCAGTAACCTAATTCTGGAAGAACTGAAATATTAGACAAGGAAACACAATGGTGGAGTTAGCGTTGTCATTAGGTGAGGCATGTGTTTGAGGAAAAAAAAACGAGCTCCCTACAAATAAACAACCCGTCTCGTTTCTCCAATAGCATGCAAGTCCATATAGGGCTCAGCAGACAATTTGAACTGATAGAAGTTACATTGTTACGTATTCAAGATTTCTTTTAAATACTTCACAGGAGGGGTGTCTGAGTGGCTCAGTCTGTTAAGCATCTGCCTTCGGCTCAGGTCATGATCCCAGGGTCCTGGGTGGCTTCTTGCTTAGCAAGGAGCCTGCTTTTCCCCTGCTTGTGCTATCTCTCTCTCTGACAAATAAATAAATAAATAAAATCTTTAAAAATGACTACATACTTCACAGATGTTTTTTTTGTTTGTTTTGGTTTTGTTGTTGTTGTTGTTGTTTTTCCCCAAGAACCTGAACCAGGTTAGTTTGCAGCAATGAGAACTGGATGGTTTGTGGGCAGGAAGCCCAGCAGACCATTACCACCAAGGTTTGTTAACTAGATTCATCCTAAATGGAAAACATTTCCAAGAAAATTTACTTTTCAAAAGTGGTTGTTTTAGACTTGATCGTCCTACATAAAATTTGCTGAAAGTGATACTGCTTTCCTCAGACAATGACAATAAGATGTTTATATTATGAAGCTATTTTTTAAAAATTCAGATGGAGACAGTTCAATAAACTAAATGTATAAGCATGTACCGTGACATCTATGTGGTGTTCAATTTCATCACAATCGTAACACATAGGCAAATACGCTCTGGCACACGGAATTTTAGTTAATAATGTGCATTATATTTTCAGATACATAGTTGCTTTATCCATCCAGACACTTTTCTCTTATCCAACCAAACATTTTCAAAGCTCATTAACACATCACTGTATATATAATTACAATTTCGCTTGCCACAGCATTTTCTTGTTGATTGCAGGGTGGAGAATAGTTCCCTTTGGTGCCTTTCTCTGTCATCTGGAGCACAGAACCTAACTGCTGTGACCACTTATGGGAAAAACTTGGCACACCGAAGGCCCCAAATGGAGATCGTTCCAATGTGTTTCCAGAGGCAGCGTCTGTGTCTTTGACTGGCTTCCGGGCTGGCTCCTTTAAAGACCTCTTGAACTTCTCTAGTGTTGACACTTAGACCAGCTGTGGATTTCCTTGCTGGATTCAGTTCAAAGAACATATACATAGATTCTCATCCTGTGTTTAATTGATGAAAAATGTATACATTCCTGAACATTTGAGCAGTGGTTGATGAATACATATGACAGTCTATAATATGATCAGATTAACAGACACAATGTTAAAACCACGATTCCTTTACAATCCTGAAAGGTAAGTACACTGTCAAATGATATGCTTTATTGGACTGCAGGCTGTGAATGATTTTTTTTTCATTATTATCGAATCACAAAATGTCAAAATTAGGATTTTTATTTTGTGATAGAAACTTTGTAGGATATCTGCACCCAATACTTGTTGATCCAGTGTAATGACTGAGTGACTTCTAAAAAGTTGGTTTGATTGTTAGTATATGGTACCTTCTACGGTTAGACTTTAAAGTTAGACTTTAGTTATATTTTATATTCACACTTAATTATATTTTATAATACATAAAAATACCTCTTGGCAAGCAAGAAATAAAAACTTTACTTGAAAATAAAACTATTGGAGCACCTGGGTGGCTCAGTTTGTTAAGCATCTGCCTTTGGCTCAGGTCATGATCCTGGAGTCCTGAGACAGAGCCCCTCAATGGGGCTCCCTGCCTAGCCGGGAATCTGCTGCTTCCTCTCTCTCTGGGCCCCTTTCCCGACTTGCGCTCTCTCTCTTTCTCAAATAAATAAATAAAATTAAAAAAAAAAAAACAAAAAACTATTTTATTCTTTAATGTCAGGATCATGGCCAATTAAAGGCATAAAGCAAAGGCTTATTTTAATGATGAGCCCTCAGTAAAGAGGCCATGTGACATGAGGAATCTTCAGAGAGGTACAAGATTCTAGAACTCCAAATATCAATGCTTAGCTAAATGTACACCACACAACTGACTATAAGCAAACTTATTTCTGGACAATCCCTCTATATCTTATCATTTGCTTTACCATTGGTTCTTAGAAGTGTAAAGCAGGAGTGGTCAAAAGCCAAAATAAAAAATTTCAACGAAGGATTTCAGGATCCTTGCAGCTATATTTCAATGTCATGTTTTTTGGCTTTTTGTTTCTTTCTAAAGTACTCATCAGAATCGCACTGATTATAAATCTTCCCTTGCTAAGTTCTATTGTTTAGGGTCTGTGGAGTGACAGCACAGTCTACACAGTGGCTTGTATTTTAGTTGAAACCGGAGTACCTTCCAAGCGTAGCTCTCCTTCCTCAGCATCAGCAACTCTTTCCTTCTCACGCTCAGAACCAATGCACTCATCCATGCATTCTTACTAACTCCTCGACTCCTTTATAATTAAAATCCTCCATTCAATGCCATGGATTTATATTCAATACCGTCGTCACTCACTTATTCCACCAGTTTTCATTTTGTAGGACAAACTTACGACCCTTTTTATTAATTTTAAACACAATGAGCATAACAACACTTGTATTATGAAATCAATTTTAACTCAATATTAGAATCATTATTACATAGTGATCATTATTAATTCAGAATAAAAAAAAGATTACTTCCAGATAATGACTCATGTGTTTAAAAAAATTGAGTGCCTCTAGCAGTAGATGCCTTGAAATAAAAGAAATCATTACAACCTTCAAGAGAGCATGAGATTTGAATTGTGCCTTGAATAATGGGAGAAGGGAGTTAGTATTAATTTAGCCTTTAGCTATAGTCCATCATATGAAATGCATAACAAGTATGTAAGATTTTACCACTATTTTCATTTTCCAAATGAGAACAAAGATCAGAAACACTCGATAATGACCCGAAGAGAACAGCTCGTAAATAATGGGGTTGAGTTTTAATCTAAATTGATTCCTAACCCCCCCCCCCACTTACCCCATAGGAAACTTATGACAAATCAATGATCCTTCCAGAGAAACATGGAACTATACATTATGTAACTGGTGTTAAGTTTATCTAGGCTTACTCCCTTGTGCTAATAATGAACCAACTGTGACCCACACCCATCAAGAAAATTACCCAAAGACATGCCCAAAGTAGTGCTGGAATCAGGGCAAAACTTAGGTCTTTGGATTTGGAGTTTATTTCCTTTTTCTTTCAACGTCCTGTAGAATGATGGCAAAACTGGGGATGAGGGAATATTTAGGAAAAATAGATGATATGCATCCTAACAGCATTCACAACTCTCTTCCAGGTGCTGGATATTAGGAATTGACACAGTTGGCTTTACAAATTAAAAGGCACACATTGGTAACATGAGATAAATGAGAGAAAGTTCTGCCACTGATATATACTGCTTCCTTGTTTATTGTCCTTGTCCTTATTTATTAGGAAATACGTTAATCTGAGAATTCTAACTTAAAGATAAATACGTGAGAAAACAGAGCCTGGGGAATCCTTCCTTTATTCAGGTGATCAGAATAGCAATTGTGATATCATAAAGAAGAGGCAAAAATCTTAAAATACAGCAGGAGGAAAATGGATGGGACATGGATATTATTTTGAAGAATTGCTGAAAGAAGTCTTCTAGAAGAACAACTATTTGAGGGCTGTTCGCTTAGGATGTTAACTATTGCTGTTGAGTGGTGACTTATTACCTCCACTGTAACATAGGGAATGCAAAGAAATACAAGGTACAGTCTTAGTCCTGGGAAGAATTTAGGATCGAGAGAGAGAAACATGCTGTTAACATATCTAAATACAGGATCTATGTTTGGAAAAAGACAACCATCCTGTTCGGAATTTTTAGTGCTAATTTTATGTCATTGAAATATTCCAGTAAAGGCAGTATAATAAATTTATAACTGCATATAATATGATTTGGAATACATTTTTCTAAAGCAAGCACATAGACTTACACATTTGCTAAACTTTATACTCTGATTTTGAGTTTGGAATAATCTTCCATTCGACACATATTTTTCAGTTTAGATCTGAATAGATTTGATTCTTAAGATTGGCACAATTACAGAGAGATATATAAGGTCTAGAGTGTGGGTTTTTCTTCTCTCCCCTACCTGCTGAAAAGATCCCACACTATTTAGCTCTACTCTCTGTTCAGTTTAATTAGAACCTTTTTGTTTATCTAGGTGGGACCAAAGAATTGACAATTTCTTTGTTTATTTTATTTTTTAGGCAATTCTGTGGTGGAGAGATAGTGGTGAGGCATCTAGTCTTTACTGAATGACAGCTTCATGCTATTTCCTGTCAAGGAGATTTATATCACCTTTCTGACCCTACGTACTTTAAAAGGAGCGCATTTTTAGAACATGAGTCTGAGGGTTTAATGTTAGCTAGCAGGTTCTCCCTTCTCACCTGACTATTGCCTCCCAGATTAATTATGAGAATGACCAAAATGAGAATCCTTCATTGTCTGATACCCTGGTTGCCAAAACATGGATCTGATTGTTTATTAGGAAAAAGATAAATTTCTAACAAAGATAAATATGTGAGGAATATAAGTGTAATCATGCACAATAGTGCAATAGTTTCAATATTACTGATCAAATATCTATTCCTATTTCCTTTACAAGTTAACCTCACACTTATGTTTTATTTTATATTTATTTTGGGTTTTATTCAATACAGTGGAGAATCCTGTCTCATTACTCCTTTAGCAATAATAACAAGAAGTTATTACTGATTCTGGTTATGTTGTTTTTTTCCCAGATGGCTGAATTTCTTGAATTATAGTCAAAAAGAAAAAGAAGCAAACAACTATCTTTAAGCCAGGTTGGTTCATAATCAGGACTTCCTACTTCTGAGTGAAATGGAGCATATTTAACTAAACAGCTTTGAGAATTTCATATACCACCTTGATACCATGGACTGTCACACTGACATAGTGCGTACACGCTGAGATTTATTGCCATTCATTCTGAAAGAGAGAAAGAATGACTAACATCAGCTTACTGTAAATTTCAAGCTTCATAAAAGCTTTCCAGGCAGTAATGCTTCACAAATGACTAATCACCTGACAGCCGTTTTGTTTTTAGAAACGAACATTAAAAATTTTAGTGATTGGTATAGAATAAAATTTCAAAATAATTGTGAATAACAACTATATTTGACCATTTGATTTATTTCCTGTGATATTCAGATTAATAATTGTGGCTTCCCGCTAATATGGAAAGTGCAGCTTCTAAAAAAGTTTATAAGACAGGAAACTTATTTGAAATATTGGTAGTCTTTTGGCAGTTTTCCTTTTTTATAGCCATAAAGCTTGAGACATTTATAGGTGTCTGATGGGAATCCAGAAGCTATTCTGGAAACCTTGTAGAATCATAAAAACGGCAATATCAGGTGTCCTTAAAGTAAGGACAACTATTGTTTGTGAATTTTAGGTTTATGGAATTTTTAACATTTCAATGGAGTAAAACAGAGTTGATTAGTTTTTATCACCTTGACATTTACTTTCAATCAACAGAAGACCACAGGGCTATTATCCAGCTTAGAGTTCTTTAAGTCATTTAAATCAGATTTCAACCAATATCTTGGAGGTATGACACAAAATGTCAGCAACTGGGTAGAATTCAAGAATAAAGTTACCCTGACCTCACCTGAATATACACGATTTCATGATATGTTTAGCACTTTTGAGTTAATCACTTTTGAATTTCATTTTGAATTAAAAAGTAAACTAATAAGGGTCTTCTCAGAATTTCAAAGATTAAAAGTAAGCTATGACTCTTACCATATTTTAAAAGTCAAAATCAAGTGAAAGAGGTGGCATGAGGAGGGGAGAAAAAGCCTAAATGGTGGGAACACAGAATTTAAGAGTTTTGACCAAACCGTAGTTCAGTGCAATTTAATGAAATCCCGTTCTCCTTCTGAATAGTACTCAAAAGGCAAGCATTGTGTTCACCTGGTAAATCCTCTTCTCCAGTGTATTTAACATGAAGATAGATGATCTCACAGGTTAAAAGTAGGTTTTTGATTCTCTTACTCTAACTGAAATGTGTATGTGAGCACATCAAATTTTATAACCACTATTTGCACCTGTTTCCCTAGTTTTGAACTTAGATCTTTACTAAAAAGATATGGGAGGATGTGGATTATAAAATATGTCCCCCGAAATTCAACTTTAAATACAGTGTGACGATAATATATTTTAAATAAAGGTGGGATTAGATCCAATTTATACTTTTGTGAATATCAATTATATTTGTACTATAATGTGTTTTATTGATTTACTAGAAAGGTAATTATTGTTATCGTGGAATGGTTCTGTGCTATAAACACGTTGCATGTGAGGTTTTTTTGAGATGAAATAGCGTGTGAGTGGGTATATACACAAACACTACAAATGCATTGATAAAGTATAATATTTATACTGGGAAAACTTATCTATGTGCCCCTTAATCAATTCATAGGAGTTATAAATGGGCATAAGATGTTAAATAATGTTCCATACTGATATTCTTTTGAGCTTTGTACCTCCATGACTATATTTAGCTCAGGACAGTTTTTGTTTGTTTTGCTTTGTTTAAGAGATAGAGAGAAAGAGAAAGAGAGAAAGGGAAAGAGAGAACAGGGAGGGGCAAAGGGAGAAGGAGAGAGAGAAAATCTTAAGCAGGCCCCACACTCAGCACAGACTGGATGTGGGGCTCAATCTCATGACCCTAAGATCATGACCTGAACCAAAATCAAGAGTCAGACACTTAGCCAACTGAACCACCCAGATGCCCCAGCTCAGGACAGTTTTAGACAATAAGTAGACAATTCTCTTTTTGAGAGAGCTTTATAGATTGTAAACATTTTTCATTGTTTTAAAATCTGAAGAATCATACATTTATTTTATCTAAAGAATAACATAATAGAAAAAATGAGATACATTTTTCAACTCTAAAAGAATTTTACAGTCCTTTATATTGGTTAACTAATTTTTGAACATTATCAGTGAGTTTGAAGTTAGGAGTTAAAAATCATAATGGAGGGACCAAGCTCCTCTTATAACAAATACGGTCTGGGAATTTAAGTGATGAAAAAAAAAATAAGCAACAAGCATTATACATATGTGCTTTTCCATAACGAATATTTATAATCTCTAGGTTACACAAAGTGTTATATGGAACTACTGAAAACAAGGCACTAAATAACGCAGAAAGCTTTTTGCCCCTATTATACAGGTTTGAATGGAAAGTTAACCTGATAACAAAACACAGAATAGTGATATGTAAATTTCATTTCCCTTCCTGATTTACTTAGTTGGAGGTTAATGGCCAAATCAAATCTATTACATTGTCAAATGTTCCCAGGTTCTCAACTAGTTTTCCTCTCATGAACTTAACTTTGAAACTTCTGGTTTTTGGTTCCAATCATAGATTTCACCAAAATTAAATCAAAGATAGTAGAGCCTTTCATACTCAATTTCCCTAAGATTTAACAGCAAAAGACTAAGAAGGAGAACAAAGCAGCACAATTTTTATCCCTGGTTACATCAATGAATAATGGAAGCTCATACTTCTTGAGACACACCTGCTTTGTTTCTATACCACCATACTTCTTGGATGTCTCCTACCTTATTCAGTGTTCCTTTTCAGGGTCTTAACATTACAAATCACACTGACAATCAAGAATGGCTTTCTCCCAGTGGCGGTTCTTGATTCTGGATGTGGCATAAGGATTAGACTCATCCCAGGTAGAGAGGCCTTACTGGGGTAAGGAGAAACTGGTAAACCTCTTAGTGGTCACTCGAGGATATCATAAAGATCAGAGACTTAGAGACATCAAATCAGCTGGCTTGATCCAACCACTTCTGTGGAGTTACGGGTTTCCACACAGGAGGCTGGCGGGCTAAGCTGAGATCTTCTTAAAGGCTTACTCATACATCCTTCAGTCTCCTACTGCTTATGAAGTGAAGGCCAACAGAGCAGGGAATCTGCCTCTAACTCACCACCAGTCTCTAGCACTTCCTAGATTTGGAACAATATAAGAGGAATGGAGCAGAGATGGTCTAGTAAATAAAATATATGGACTTATTGTAGACTTTCAACGTAAAACAAGACAAAACAAACAAAGAAACAGAAAAACAAAATCTGAGAATCAGCTAGGTGCCCCATCAAAGCACCAGGAGCCCAGGCAAGAGAAATAAAGTTGAACCAGAGGTAGGATAAGCCTTACTATAAGTTTAACTCAATCCTGACCAAGGTCAATCCACGTGGAATTGAGAGGTTCATCCTCTTCCTTTCTTCCTAGTGAAAGAAAGAACAGAAGAGAAAGAAAAGAAGAATAAAGAAAAGAAAAGAAAAGAAAAGAAAAAAAGAAAAGAAAAAGGGAAGGAAGGAAGGAACGAAGGAAGGAACGAAGGAAGGAAAGAAGAAAAGAAACCTAGTTCCTGGATTCCTGGAGGTGGAGAGCATCACCAGGAGGCTCTTTGCTTCTTTATTTGAGACATGGTGAGAAGCACAAAAATATAATCAATAATCAGTAGAAGAAAAATGAAATAAATGCACATAAGTATAGGTATTGGCATAGGAGTAACCAGGCAAGAATTTAAAGAATTTTAAAATAACGATGCTTAATATGTTAGAGAGTGGAATGTTAGTGAATTTCAACAGGTGTTTGGAACCCATATGAAAGAATGAAATGAAAATTCTAGATTTATATAAAATATGTAAAGTTTTGAATATGATAATTTAGGCAACAGATTGGCTACATCACAAAACAAGTTTAGTTCATCGGAAAATAGGTCAACAGAAAAATGCCTAAAATAAAAAGCATAGAGCAGAGAAAAAAGATTAAATAAGTAAGACAACATGGGGTGTACTCAAAAATTCTAAAAACACATCTCTCCTGGAGCTCCAGCAAGGGAAAAAAGATGTTGATTTATTTACTTTGGTCCTATTAAGTTTCAGGATCCTGTTCAATGTCAGAGTGAAGTTGCCCCCTTGCAGGCATTATACTAATAGAAATGACTAAGTAGGGTTATATCGATATTGACAAAAATGCCTGAGCAGGAGAACAAAATGCATGTTTTTCTGTTAGAATGATGTATCCATCCAGAGGGTTAAAGGTCCGTTTGTCAATTAAATGGGTCATCCTCAGATTATCTTAAGCTCTAAATCCTTTTCAAGTGTGTTCTCTGAAGGCTGTGCAGGATTGAAAAATAGTGAGACATAAGGGAACACATTTTTCTTCCGGTTGTTCAAAGAAAGTCACCTTGGATATGTAAAGGTCATTTTTTAGTATGAAGAATGGGGTCATGTTTGAGGTGATGAACGATGTTGAATGATCTGGATTTACAGAAACGGCAGAGTCAAGAATAGACAACATTGCCGCGATTCAAGCCTCGACTATATAAACTGGTACTCTGGAGAAGAAAAAGAGTTTGGAGAATGGAAAAGAAGTAAATTATGTATTTTCAAGATCCACTTGGTATTAGTAGCTATAGTTCCTAAAATTCAACTGCTGCCCATTGAAATTTCAAGCAGTCTTGCTGATGGTGGAATTCAATTATAAAGGAGAAACTTAATTTCAGCTGCTTCAGTAAATATTGCATCTTTCTTAAATCAAATAATAAATTAATTTCTTCCTGCCTGAAGCCCCTGTAGCACTTAGTAAGATCTACATATATGGCAGCATATGACTCCTTAAAACCGTGTGTCTGGTGAGAGGCAAGAATAACACGCAAAAACAACAATGACAACAAAAATAGTAATCATGGTGCCCCAAAAGGCACTAGAATGTTTGTGAGAGGCCTTTCACTACTTTTTACTAGTGAGAGCGTCTGACAGTAAAATCATTAAAACACCAAACAAAAGCTGCTGCGTAAACCTCTTCCACAGTGACTGCCAGCAGGATGATTGGGAAATAAGAATAATCAACATGGAAATAATCCTGGTTTGATCTACGGCATAGCCCCTGAATCACAAGAAAGTTTGGTTTCATGTAGAATGGGGCAGTTAATATACTATTTATATTCGGCATTTGCTGCGAGGGTGCAATTAAATATCATTTCTGTTCATGTAAGCAAACAGGGTACAGTCCTCGGTGTTTACTTTTCAACAAGATATTATTGTTGATTTAAATTTCTGGTCTTTTCCATTGTGCCTAGTAGTGAATGGGCAGAAATTTTGTGTGAAAAAAAAAAAAAGTTCTAAGTGATCCTAATTCCTGACGACAGAATAATAGTTTATCATGAAGGCAGAGTGACAGTCCTCACTAAAAAAGGTGACCAGGCAATTTAAAGTGAAAGGGATATGTGTATAATAAATGGATCACTGAGTTCAGCAGGAATGTACAATGAAGGAAGGAGGAAACTTTTGTTAAAGGAATGCACTAAATGAGCACTTTTCACTATATAATTTTTGTCATTTAAGTTTTGTTGAAAACTTTAAACACGTAGCAGCTTGTTTAAAATTCTGACAGGTAAAACAAATGAAAGCTAAATTCTTCTAATTGGTGAGTGGGCTATGTTTTTGAAAAACAAAACAAAACAACTCTATCTGGCAAACAGAGGGACTAATAGATAAAACATCTGCTTTCATATAATGATTGAATCTAAAGAAGGTGCCAGTAATGGCGGAAAGAAATGAGAAAACTCTATACGGCCAGCAAGGTGATCCAGTTGTGAAACTGGGTGGATGTCAGTCAAATAAGTCCTTTTTGAACTTCCTTCCTTCAATACCTTTGGGACCTGTGAAATATTTAGGATGAAAAGATATGGGTCATATCATTTAATTCTCCAGAAAGTCTCAACAACTCCCTGTTATCTGCAGAACAAAGTCCAAGTACCCCTGTGTATCATTTATGGGCTTCTCCAATCTTATTTAAAATAAAATTTTCAGCATCATTTCTTTTTTTTTTTTTTTTAAAGATTTTATTTATTTATTCGACAGAGAGAGAGACAGCCAGCGAGAGAGGGAACACAAGCAGGGGGAGTGGCAGAGGAAGAAGCAGCCTCATAGCGGAGGAGCCTGATGTGGGGCTCGATCCCATAACACCAGGATCACGCCCTGAGCCGAAGGCAGACGCTTAACCACTATGCCACCCAGGCGCCCCTTCAGCATCATTTCTGATTATATTTTTTCCATATGCTTCATGCCTGCATACAGCATCGGACTTACTTTCTAGATATGCTTCCCCTAAATCTACTTTATGCTGGATTATGCAAATCTCTCTTCTTCATATGAAGATTCAAATTTTATCACATTTGCAAAACTCTTCTTGATGCAAACACAGTATCAAGTGTCTTTCTTTCTCTGTAGTCAAAGAGTACCACACATAAACATTATTTCAAAATGTCGTTTCTTTAACAGAAAGTTACTTATAATTTTCCCCACTATTTGTTTTAAGAAATATAAAGGCAAGGGGCGCCTGGGTGGCGCAGTCGTTAAGCGTCTGCCTTCGGCTCAGGGCGTGATCCCGGCGTTCTGGTATCGAGTCCCACATCAGGCTCCTCCGCTGGGAGCCTGCTTCTTCCTCTCCCGCTCCCCCTGCTTGTGTTCCCTCTCTCGAAGGCTGTCTCTATCTCTGTCGAATAAATAAAAATAAAATCTTAAAAAAAAAAAGAAATATAAAGGCAAGTTCTTAGTCACATTTATTTTTTATTCCTCACAGCATCTTACACTGCGGTTTTCCATATGACAGGCATTTGCTAAGAGTGTTGAATCAGCAAATGAATAAAAGGACTATTTCTGATTGTATTTAGTATTTGGGGTGGCTAGGGCTTGTTGCAGGTCTATGGTATAACTATCTTGTTTTCTGAATTATTAATGACTTAAGTCACAGTTTTGCAAAGATCATGTCTCTAGCTATGTAGAAGTGGTAAAAGTAGCAGTGTGATTGTGTGTGTGTGTGAGTGTGTGTGTAATGTTCAAAAACAAAATTCAACCAAGTAATATTTGAAGTCCTAATTGGATTTATTAAATGATTCATAAATCTGGCAGCATCCCATCTAGCAAGTAGAGGGGCTCTGATGAGCTGCACCTAAAAAGGGGGCGTTAAAGGCAGAGAGGGAGCTGGGAATAAAAGGAAATTATTAGCAAAGAATGCATTGTTTTAGGTGAAGTCACCCTCCTAAAGGGAATGGAAAGGGTCTATCAGTGATCACTTCCTAGTGCTCACCAGGAAAATCCAGTTTGGCTCCTTAAAAGTTACATTCCATCCCATCGGGGTTGGAACTGCATTTTGGTTAGATATTAAATCTCCTTTAACTGACATAGGGCCTTAACACAATCAACTCCGTTTTGGGCCTGTGGTTCTCTTTTTAAAGGTAATAATATATATTCTGAGATATTCTTATTTTGCGAAAACATTTCCAAGTATCTTCCTATGGTCATTAACAAAACATGAAACTTCCTTTTATCTGTCTGTCTTCCCTTCATTTATTCTTTTTCTCCTGTATTTTTCTTTCCTTATGTAATAAAATTCCTTATTTTCCTTCTTTATAAATAAAATTAATTCCATAAATCAGCAATAGAGATTTTTGACAATTCCTTATTTTCCTTCTTTATAAATAAAATTAATTCCATAAATCAGCAATAGAGATTTTTGATAGCAACCCACTTTGAAAATCTACTGTAGGAATGTGTGGCTACTTTGATAAATTTAGGACATTTATAATCTACTGACCTCTAAAGTACACATTACATTTGATTTGTATGTAGAATTTCTGACTTTGGTTGTATCAGTATACAGATTGGTGGTTTTTTATTGTACTTTTATCCTGAAGACTTTAGAAAGAGGAAAAAAAATATCATCAGTAAACCTGGTCTGGAAAGATATCCAAAATAATTTTTCTGTCTCAAGAGGAGCAGATAATTGAGATAAACACATGACCTTTGAAGTGCTTATCTGAACCAAGCAGATACCTCTGCTCTTAGGACAACTCATCACTTTCTGTTTGTACTGGGATAGAGAAGCTTGGATATTAAGAGGCTGGGCAGAGGGTGAACAAGAATGTGATATAACCATTTTATTTAGATTCTCATACCTGTTCTTCTTTTTTATTTGTTAGCATGATGCATGAACAAGCTTTATACCTGGACTTTTAAGTGAATCCTTTGGGATTTTTCTACCCAATATTAGGTTATATATTGTATGATATTTACATATTTAATATTGAAAAAAAAATAATTCTCCATCACTGAAACATCTAGCTCAGAATTTGCTCTAAAGGCTCCTGAGATTGTACAATTTAAATTAGGAGAAAAAAGCTCTATTGTAAGTATTACTTGTTACTGGCAGTGATGAACGTGTTATATATATTATCTTATTTAATTCTTGGGGAGAAGAATAAGGTGAAGTATGTGAGTTTAATCTTATTTTACAGGTGAAAATTATTTATATTAAATAAATTGAGAGTCTGGATAAATCACTTTCATTGGTTCTTGCTGGAGAAATATGACAATCAGCCACTGGGAAATCCTGCCACATATGTTTCTCATACAAAGCCCAAGACTGTCTGCAGGATAAAGAATATTAACAGAGGATGCTGATGACATATCATCACAATTTTGAAAATAAAACTCTGCCTGGCCTCAAACACATTGCTTCACAAGGAGGGGAAAAAACAAAACAAAGCAAAAACTTTAATTTGCAGGGCAAATTTCAAAGAAATGGTCTGGGAACAGTGATAGATATATATAGGATGGGGGTAAAGTTCTAATTATGGAGGAGCGACAAAAATCCTTGCAAAGAGAAAAGAGCAATAATCAGAACCACTCTTAAATATATTCTAGAAGTTAGATGTATTAGAAAATTTGAAATAACTATATGAAATATGTTAAAGATTCTTGTGAAGATAAAACATACACGATTAGATATGAAATTTCACCGGAGAGATGGAAACTTTAAAGATGGGCACTACAAAGACAAGTTCTGGGAGAAATAATTTGCAAAACATAGATATATCCAATAAGGTCTTTGAATCTAGATATGAAAAAATCAATAATTTTGTAAAAGATCAATAAAATTGATGAAGCTCTAGCCAGACTAAGATAACACTTATTACTAACATCAGAAATGAAAAAGGGAACATCATTACAGATCCTATAGAAAAGATAGTAAAAGAATACTATAAACAAATCTATGCCCCAAAATTTGATAACTTAGATGAAATGAATAAATTCTTTGAAATCACCAAAACTCACACAAGAAAAAATTGACAATCTAAATAGGGCTATATCAACTAAAGAAATTGAATCAATAATTAATAATAGTCCATAACAGGTAACAACAGGTCTGGATGTGTTCACTGGCGAATTCTACAAATATTTAAGGAATAAATTCTATCAATTCTCTATATTTTAAAGGATAGAAGCAGAGAGAATACTTTCTAACTCATTTTATGAGGCCAGCATTACCCTAATACCAAAACCAGACAAAAACACTACAAGAAAACTGCAAACCAATTTCTCATAAGTATAGATGCAAAAGTCTTCAACAAAATATTAGCAAATGAAACCTAAAATATATACAAAGAATTATACATCATGACCAAGTGGGATTTATCCCAGTTATGTGAGGCTGGTTCAGCATTAAAAAAAATGAATTAATGTAATTCATCACATCAATAGACTAAATAAGAAAAAAAATCACATAATCATATCAATAGAGGTAGAAAAAAAATTGACATTTTCCAAAATTCATTTATGATTTAAAAAAGAGGAAAACAAAACACTTCTTAGTAAACTAGGACAAGAGGAGAACTCCACAACTTGATAAAGGTTATCTACAAAATTTTAGGATTGTTTGTTCTAGTTCTGTGAAAAACCCTGAGATCAAGACCTGAAGTGAGATCAAGAGTCAAATGCTTAACCAAGTGAGCTACCCAGACAGCCCAACTATTGGTATTTTGATAGAGATTGCATTAAATGTATAGATTGCTTTGGGTAGTATAGACATTTTAATAGTATTTGTTCTTCTAATCCATGAGTATGGAATGTCTTTCCATTTCCTTGTGCCATCTTCAATTTCTTCAATTTCTATCATCTTTGTGTGTTTTATAGTTTTCAGAGTACAGGTCTTTCACCTCTTTGGTTAGGTTTATTCCCAGGTATAAATATTAGCAGATTTACTGCAAGTAATTGGCTTATATGATTGTGGGAGCTGGCAAGGCAAGTCTGAAACCCATGGGGTGAGCTGTCAAGGAGGGTAGGTTGGAACTCTCAGGCATGAACTGAAGCTATTATCTGTAGGTGAAATCTCTTCTTCCTCAGGAAATCTTCAATTCCACTCCTAAGGTCTTTCACGTGACCGACTCAGGCTTACAATAATCTCCTTTCCATAATACAGTAAAATGATTATGGACTTTAATCATATCTACAAAATATCTTCAGAGCAACACCTAGATAGGTGTTGGATTGACTAACTGGAGGCTATCGCCTAGTCAACTGACACATAACACTGACCATCACAATGACCTTTGTTGGTACCTTTTTAAGTTTATTTACCTTTCATATCTTTGAACATGTGGTTGTATATACTAAGCAAATTATTTTCTTGTGATAAATTAAAAGAAGGATGTTTCTGTATTACATTTTAGCATGACACTAATTTAGAACATATGTGCCAACTTCTATTTCCATCAGAAGAGTGTGAGAATGATTTTTTTCCTACACACTTTACACAAGTGTTAGCATTCTTCAAAAATTAGCTAATTTTTGCTGCCCACAATTCCTGAACAAGGATTCAGCAAGCAATAAGAAAAAAAAAAAATTCTTGTATTATTTATTTATTTATTTATTTATTTATTTATTTATTTATTTTTTAAAGATTTTATTTATTTATTTGACAGAGAGAGAGACAGCCAGCGAGAGAGGGAACACAGCAGGGGGAGTGGGAGAGGAAGAAGCAGGCTCCCAGCAGAGGAGCCTGACGTGTGGCTCGATCCCAGAATGCCGGGATCACGCCCTGAGCCGAAGGCAGACGCCTAACGACTGAGCCACCCAGGCGCCCCTCTTGTATTATTTAATAGTTATAGCAAGAATCTCTTTTTTCCTAGAATAGAATGCATCTTAATCTACAGCTTATTTGGAAAAATATATTCATTGGAAGACTGTATAAAATTTACTTTACAATTATATTCAAATAATTATATTCTGTTCCTATTTAAGGGAAAAACTTATTATATACCATAAAATTACTATAACTATTTCCTTAAGTTGAAAAGTTGTTATTGTTAATTTCTTAGTGTTACCATCTTAGAAGGGAAAATGTACAGCCTAGTATCTTGGTTTAGCTACTCTATAAGCCATTGCTAGAATATTTATTCTTTAGTAATCCAATATAACAAAGTTTTCTCATTTGTAAATGGAGATAATGGTTTCTCTCTAAGAGGACATAGTGAGGATTAAGTGAAATAATATATGTAGAGAGCTTGGTACAATTTTTGGTATCTAGTAAGCTCTCAATTGTAGCTATTATTGCTATTACCTTAAAAAGCAACGGAGTCTAAGAGAAAGCATGGGCTTTCCCCCTAAGCACCGTATATCAGGGTTTGAGTCCTTATTATTCCAATTTTTACCTCTGTAACCGTTTGCAAGTTAATTAGCCTCACTGAGTATCGTTTTCTTACCTATAACAGAGGAACTATAGTAACATTTATCTCACAGTGTTATGACAATTACATAACTAAATGAGAGAATTTAACAAGGGCTTGGAAAACCACAAATGTCTATAAAGTTATATTAATTACAGAATGTTGTTTTGATTAATATTCTTGCCTCCATTTATTATATGAAACAAACTCCTTGCTCTGCATGATTTCATAAGGCAATTACAGCTTCTAAAATGTAATCTCATTTCCAATTCCAAATGGAATAATCCTTCTTTTGACTACTTTAAATAAAAGGGGTTAAATTAAGCCATTTTATTTGCCTCCCTAAGAAAATCCCTATAAGGCTTTCCAAAGCCCATGAGTGCTCCAAGCATTTGACATCTCACGGGTAAGGGAAATGCCTTGCTTGCATTCACTAAGTAACTGTGTCCTTCACTGCATCAGCTGTCACACTCCAGAGTAGCAAGGCACAATGGCTTCCAGGCAGTTTGGGAACAATTGTCATGCCCTATTAACAAACATAAAGAGAACAGTATGTTTTCCTCTATTATCCAGGGCTGTACTTTTTACTGCTGTCTCTCTAGCCCTTTATGGTATTACAACAGCAGGCAGAGAGAGGGACAGTGATAAGTTGAAGGCAACTTCAAGCTTCACATTGTACTCTAGTGATAACCACATGTTGCCCGGAGCTAAAAGATCAATCCCCTTTGCTCTTAGCACTCAATATAGTTTGGTGGGAAAACACTGATGAATGTACCCAGAAGCTGTTTGATTTTGTTTTAAAATCTCCTTGGATGAAGGATCTAAAAATATACCTTGCGGGCTGGTAACAATTTGGCAGAGCTATTTATTATGACATGTAAACACTGAATTTCAGCCAAAATGGAACATGACTCCACATGCTGGATGAGTTTTGATTACTGATATTTTTAGGAAGTTGTTATGAAAATCATGGGAAATTGAAGTGTAAATAAATAGTAATTAATTACAAGCCGACCAAAATAATAAGTCTCTGCTGAGATGGATAGCCTCTTATCAAAAAGCGAGTCATGGTTTGCCAACATGTCCAACAAACTCCTGAGAATAATTACCAACTTGAGACAAGGGAAAAATTAGCATCCACATAGTTGTTCAACAAATGTTTAAAAGCAAGAACTTATAATACAGTATAATATAATATGATGTAATAAAATATAATAGTATTGCTATATTAACTTCAATAAGTAGTTAAATATGAAGAAATTAACTAATTTCTTCAGGAGGGGATTCTGTTAAAACTATAATTATAATTCACATAGAATGCACACTTAAATACACATACTAATTCAACTCTTACTCATATTTAAATTTCTATTTGATTCCTGTTTTTACCAGTAATAGAGCCTTTGATTATTAAATGAGTGAAATTTTAGGAAATCTTGAAAATGTGTGGGATTTTTTTCACATAATAATCGTGCCTTTTATTCCCTCTTTTATTGTTTTCCAGAAAGCTGTCTCTCCTTTCTTGTTCTTTATATTATTGAGTTTACTTATTGATGGTTGTAGGGTTTGCTAGTTTGTTTCACACAATTTATAGAGGTGCTCACAATTTATAGATACAGGATTTGTTCCAGTTTTAATCTCCTAAAAGGCTGGTGACCACATTTTTATTTTTGCCCTTTCTTAATATCTGATCAATTTTTAGTCTGTTAGTGAACTGGTTAGCACATCCAGCATAATGATGATGTTTTAGTTTTTAGGTGAATGGTCTGACACCCTTCAGCCAAACTCACATTTTGTACACACGTACATGAATTCAGTCTTCAACTAAGGAGTTACTGTCAAAATATTTTTGGTTGGGCTGCGCCTCACTTTGTCATTGCCTTGAACAGAGTCCCATGTAACAGATGTTATACATCCAGTCAATATGAATGATGCTCTGTCTACATTTACTCTGTTGTTTGGTTCTTTGGGCAACTTGTAGAGAAAACAATTTGGCTTCAAGTCCTTAATGCTAATATTGAATTCAAGATTTCTACACAAAATAAAACAGAATGGAAAATCTGATGAAATTAAACTGCTATTTGGAAAGGCATGGAACAAAGGATTCTCTTTTTTCTTTTTGGCATGTGGCTCGTAACAATCTCTCACAACTATAGACCCAAACTGGAAGTCCAATTTGTGCTTTTGCACAGAGTCTTGCATTAAGAAAGTAGGCAGAAAAAATCAGACTGGAAATTTCCATTGGGATAACAGCAAGCAGCCTTGTGAAATGAAGACTCATTGACCACGAACTCTATGAGTCACACATTGTTTCTTATATATGCTTAAAGACAGTGAGAGATTATTAGGAAGTATTTTACTAAAAGATACACAGAATGCAGAATAAAAGTGGAAATGCAGTGAAATTTAGGCTTGGTCAACAGAAGGGATTTATTGTACTGTCTGACTGTGAAGCACTACCCTCCATACACGTATGGAAGTCAGTGCTCAACCTCCTGGGCTCAAATATCAAACAGGTTTTCTTTTTTGAAGGTAGTTGTTTTTTTTTTTTTTAATGGGAAAGTTTATATAGGACTATTCTGGAAGAAGAGCATATGAAATAAACTAAGAATGTTGGCTACTGTGTTTTATGAAAGGAGTTTTTATGGACATTAACACTAGTCACTGAAACCAACTGAACAGAGAGCATAATGGTTATCAGGGGCTGGGATTTGCAGGGGATAGAAATATGCTGTTTAAAGGGGGCAAACCTTCACTTACAAGATGAGTAAGCTCTAGGGACCTAACATATAGCACGGTGACCATAGTTAATACTACTGTGTTGTGTATTTGAAATTTGCAAAGAGAGTAGACCTTAAGCGTTCTCAACACAAAAATTATAAAAAAGGTAACTAGGTAAGGTGATGAATGTGCTAATTAATCTGATTGTAGTAATCATTCCATAAAATATACATATGTCAAATCATCACATTATACACTTTAAATATAATCAATTGTATTTGTTGATTATACCTCAATAAAGTTGAAAAAATAAAAATAATAAAATACTGTATGGTGACTAACATAGTGTAATAAAAAAACATTAAAAAATAATAAAAGTGAAAGATTTTATCAAAGAAATCTAATATAAAAAACAATATATAGGAAACCTGGGGGCTCAGTCGGTGGTTAAGCATCTGCCTTTGGCTCGGGTCATGATCCCAGGGTCCTGGGATTGAGCCCAGCATTGGGCTGCCTGCACAGTGGGAAGCCTGCTTCTCCCTCTGCCCCCCCGCACCCCCAGTTTGTGCTCTCTCTCACTCACTCTTTCTCTCTCCCAAATAAATAAAATCTTTTAAAAAAAGAAAACAATTTATAAAACAGATAAATACTGAGTTTCTCCATTTGCACTGATGATCATCAGCAAGTTATTCTCCTCTTTGCACACATGCACGTGTGCAAGACACACAGACACTCTCAAATATGCACACACAGAAAGACTGAGAGACAGAGAACAAAGGAAATCTCTGGTTTCTTCTAAGGAAGACTTAGATCAAAAAAACCCAACGTAAGATGTCTCTGCTGGATTGTTCCTGCTCTACTTACCTGTGTACAAATAAATGTCCCAGCATTTGTAAGGCACGTTGGCTTCATAATTATGGGTCGTAATTAAGTCATTTGTGGAATTATTATTCATGAAGGCAGTAATAATGCAGATATATCTATATCTATCATCCGAAATAATCACTTGGTTTAGTGGACTTACTCACAATGATGAGCACCAGCAAATACTGAGTCAAGAATCACCATTATGATAAACCTAAATAATATTGTTAATTGATTCACTTGCAAAAAAAAAATTGATTACACTTCTAACCTCTTTGATGTATTTTAACTCATTTAAAACTCAAAATGATCCTATGGTATGCCTGTCATTATATTCTCCAAGTTACAGATAAGAGAAATAATGCCAAAATAAGGTAAGTAACTTGTCCATAGTCAGGTAGTGACAAGTAGTGAAGCTTGCAATATAAATTGCAGAGTGGGAGCTTATTTATTTATTTATTTTTATTGAAGAATAATTAACATACAGTGTTATATTAGTTTCAGGTGTCCAATATAGTGATTCAATAATTCTCCACATTTCTCAGTGCTCATCAAGATAAGTGTATTCTTAATCCCCTTTATCTATTTCTCCCATCCCCTCTCATGGGAGTTTAATATTTTCATTATATTCCTCCTCATAGAATCATACACAGTATCTTTAACAAAGCAAGGATATAAGAAATGAAAATTTTAGAAGTGGCGCCAATTAGCTGCTCACACACAGAGACATTTGCATTGTACACACATACACACGCATACTTACAGAAGAAACTTTATATGCCAGTTGCGAGAGTATTTAAATGAACATTCACTTCCTTAACTTCTCCGTGACATTTTATAAATATCCAGTGCTTTTCATTTATACACAGTCTATGCAAGTTTACTATGAACATAGAAACACTGTTACTCTCCATAAGAACAATGCTGCAGTTTGATAATTACATTTCATGCAATTTTTCAGAGTACTTTATCTCCTGCTTCCTGCCACTGAGTTCAACAGTTCCTATTCCAGCACATACTGTCCAGGGCTTCCTGAAATTAAATTTCTGTGAATTTCCTTAGACTTAAGAAGTCATCAAAATATTTGAACAAGCACCGCTATCTCCAAAAACAAGATATCAAACACGAAAATATCTTTATTTAAAGTAGGTAAATGTGAATATCTGACAAGGAAAAATGGTGTTGCCAATATCTTCTCCATAAGCTACCCTTAAATCCATTTTATAATTCCTAAGGTGGAAATCAGATGAAGTATTCTTTTCCAGCTTTACCTTATTATCAGCTATAATGGAACCAAAACAGTTATCTCCAGAGTACCTGAGGATTTCTCAATCTCTATACCCATCAACAATAGCTTTATCTAACAAGTGATTATACTTTGTGTACTTCCTGCATGACATCTGTGATAACAGCTTACATAATATATGGACTCAGCCCTCAATGGATATATAGTCTATTAAGCAAGATAAGACAAACGTGAAGTACAATAAAATATGAGGCGTGTTCATGATAGAAAACTGAATAACATACTATGGTAGGAAATAAGAGGAATATATGAATCAGACTTTAATTGAAAAATCAGGGTTGTACTTGCTGTGATGATCACTGGGTGATGTATGAAATTGTTGAATCACTATGTCATACACCTGAAACTAATATAACACTATCTGTTAAGTAATTGGAATAAAAATAAAAACTTAAAAAAAAATCCCACCAGGTTGGATTTCTAAAGGAATGACTATTTACCTGAATTTTTAAGTTTAAAAAAAGAAGTATAAATTTTGGTGAAAAATGTACATCATCAGACAGAAAAAATAGCCTTGTGAAATAATGGTATAGTGATGCCATATACTTTCCTCAAAAAACCTCATGCCATTTATTATAGCAAATATAACAAATGGGAATGTGATTTGAGATAAGGCTCGGGAGACAAGTGTGCTAAGCTTGGGAGTTTGGAATTGGTCCTGAAAGTTATGCATAATTACTAAAATATTTAGAGCAGAGTATTAATATGATAATAATTTTTAAACAGACTATTCTGTGTGTAGTATTGTGGATGGATTGTAGGGGATCCTGATTAGAGTCTGGAAATCTAGTTATGTTATTATTCTAGTCCAAGTCTTAAGAGACATGAATTTAAGATAAGATGGATGGTGATACACATAAGAATTACCAGGAAAGTAGAAGCTATGGAGCTGATCAGACAGAAGCTATGGGAGAAGGTGGTACGTGAGAATGAAGAGAATAAGTGTAATTCCCAGGTTTTTGTTTTGGATAAATATGTTCTTGCTAACATTATTTACTAAGAAAAGAGATACTGGAGGAGAATTATGAATGGAACAAAAGAAGAATTTAGTTTCTGATATGTTGGGTTTGAGGTGCCAGTGGAATATCCAAGAAAAATATTTCTATTCATCTCCATAAGAAGTGCTTATTTGACCTAACTTGAAGGGACATATGCACCCTAATGTTTACGGCAGCACTATCAACAGTAGCCAAATTATGGAAAGAGCCCAAATGTCCACTGACTGATAAATAGATAAAGAAGAAGTGGGGTGTGTGTGTGTGTGTGTATGTGTGTATTATGGAATATTACTTGGCCATCATAAAGAATGAAATCTTGCCATTTGCAACAAGGTGGATGGAACTAGAGTGTATTAAGAAATACACTAAGTGAAATAAGTTAGTCAGAGAAAGACAAATACCATATGGTTTCATTCATCTGTGGAATTTAAGAAACAAAACAGATGAACACAGGGGAAGGGAAAGAATAATAAAATAAGATAAAAACAGAGAGAGAGGCAAACTGTAAGAGACCCTTTAACTATAGAGAACACACTGAGAGTTGCTGGAGGGGAAGGGGATGGGGGGAGGGGGATGGGGGGATGGGCTAAATAAATGATGGGCATTAAGGAAGACACACGCTGGGATGAGCACTGGGTGTTATATGTAAATGATGAATCACTGAATTCTACTCCTGAAACCAATACTACACTATATGTTGACTAACTTGAATTTAAATAAAATCTTGGAAGGAAAAAAAAAAAAGAAGTGCTTATTTGAGAAGTCTGAAGTGAAGACAGGAGTCATTAAATTGGATATGGGTTTTGATGACTTTACCAATTAGAAATGCAGACATCTAAGGGACAAAATGTCACAGAAGAAACTACAAAAGAGATCAACTAAAATTTTCTCCGGCGGATATGGCAGTGGTCTGTAGTAAAATGTTCATAGCAATCAATGCCTGAGGGTGTAGCTATTAGAGCCAGACTACCTTAGCTCAAGATCTGGCTCTATCTCTACCTAGATATGGAATTTTGAGCAAGTTGCTTAAACTCCTTGAGCCTGTGCATTAATTTGTTAAACAGGAATATTAACAGTTCATACCTTACAGGGTTACTGTGAAGATTAGATATTAAATGATTTCAGTTGCTGGTAGATGGTAGAGAGCTAAATTAATGTTGGCTATTGTCAGCATTTTTAACTTCTGAAATACATGAACTCCTTACCAATTGAATGAAGAGAAATTAGAATTAGAAAGAAAGAAAGAAAAAAACATGACCAACCAGTATCTTTTTAGGCCAGTTTGATAGAGGAAATGGAGGCTAAGAGAGGCCCCAAAGCACATGATCAGTTAGCGTGGGATGAATCTCAGAACTATCTGCTGTCAAAGTAAGTATTCTTAAATACGAATCCAAAGAGCTAACCGTATTTTCTAAAGGTTGGTTTTTCCATAAAGGTAGGACAGGAAAGGCATCAACTGTGTCAGCTCATTTTTATTCAACTTCCACAGATAATTCATCTTCTGTATTGAGACACTGATGATGACAGAGGGTTCTAGCCTCTTCCATGTTTGGGATTTAGTCAGCCTTCCAGCTATCTCTGCACTAGCTTGGAGGCAGACATATCAAAGCAAACTCTATAGAAAAGCACGATGGAAAGAGGAGTTCCAGGGGTTATTTCCTCAAGTTCCCTCAGATTAGAAAGAAAATAGACCTAAATGATTGGCCATTTGCCTAATTCCCTTTAGCAGTTACTGAAATATTCAAGAGACTCATTATCTAAGAAAGATTCTTTATCAGTTCTAGCAGTTTTTTCATGGAATCTTTTCGGTTTTCTATATAGAGTATCATGTCATCTGCAAATAGCAAAAGCTTTATTTCTTCCTTGCCAATTTGGATGTCTTTTATTTCTTTCTGTTGTCTGGCTGCTGTGGCTATGAATGTCTGACTGCTGAGCCTAAGACAATAAAAAGACTCAGTAAAGTCACAGGATATAAAATCAATGTACAGAACTTTGTTGCATTCTATACACTAATAATGAAGCAGCAGAAAGAGAAATTAAGGAATCAATTCCATTTACAGTTGCACCCAAAACACAGATACCTAGGAATAAACCTAACCGAAGAGGTAAAAGACCTGTACTGCAAAAACTATAAAACACTATTTTTTTTTAAAAGATTTTATTTATTTATTTGACAGAGAGAGAGACAGCCAGCAAAAGAGGGAACACAAGCAGGGGGAGTGGGAGAGGAAGAAGCAGGCTTCCAGCAGAGGAGCCTGATGTGGGGCTCAATCCCACAACGCCGGGATCACGCCCTGAGCCGAAGGCAGACGCTTAACCGCTGTGCCACCCAGGCACCCCTATAAAACACTATTAAAAGAAATTGAAGATGGCACAAAGAAATGGAAAAACATTCCAGGCTCATGGGTTGGAAGAACAAACATTATTAAGATGTCTGTATTACCAAAAGTAATTTACACATTTAATGCAATCCTTATCAAAATACCAACACAATTTATCACAGAACTAGAAAAAACAGTCCTAAAATTCATATGGAACCACAAAAGACCCTGAATAGGCAAAGCAATCTTGAAAAAGAAAAACAAAGCTGGAGGCATCACAACTTTGGACTTCAAGCTATACTACAAAGCTGTAGTCATCAAGACAGTATGGGACTGGCAAAAAAACAGACACATAGATCAATGAAGCAGAATAGAGAACCCAGAAATGGACCCACAACTATATGGTCAACTAATCTTTGACAAAGCAGGAAAGAATATCCAATGGAAAAAAGTCTCTTCAATAAATACTGTTGGGAAACTGGACAATAACATGCAGAAGAATGAAACTGGACCACTTTCTTGCACCATACAAAAAATAAATTCAAAATGGATAAAAGACCTAAACATGAGACAGGAAACCATCAAAATCCTAGAGGAAAACACGGGCAGCAACCTTTTTGACCTTGGCCATAGCAACCTTTTACTAGACAGGTAGCCAGAGGCAAGGGAAACAAAGGCAAAAATGAACCATTGGGACTTCATCAAGATAAAAAGCTTCTGCACAGCAAAGGAAACAATCAAGGAAACTAAAAGGCAGCCTACCTTACGGGAGAAGATAGTTGAAAATAACGTATCTGATAAAGGGTTAGTATTCAAAACCTATAAAGAACTTATCAAACTCAACACTCAAAAAACAAATAATCCAGATAAGAAATGGGCAAAAGACATGAATAGACATTTTTCCAGAGAAGACAAACAGATGACCAACAGACACATGAAAATATGTTCAACATCGCTGATCATCAGGGAAATACAAATGAGAACTTCAATGAGATATCACCTCACACCTGTCAGAATGGCTAAAATCAACAACACAAGAAATAGGTGTTGGCCAGGTTGTGGAGAAAGGGGAACTCTCCTGCATTGTTGGTGGGAATGCAAACTTGGTGAAGCCACTCTGGAAAACAGTGTGGAGTTTCCTCACAAAGTTAAAAATGCAACTATCCTATGATCTGGCAATTGCACTAATAGGTATTTACCCAAAGAATACAAAAATACTAATTCGGAGGGATACGTGCACCCCAATGTTTATAGCAGCATTATCTACAATAGCTAATTATGGAAAGAGCCCAAATGAGTGTCCATTGACTGATGAAGGGATAAAGATGAGGTGGTGTGTGTGTGTATATATATACATATACACACACACACACACACACACATATAGATACATATATACATATATATTCATATATACATATATATTCATTCATTACAAGTGTACTCCTTAATCCTACCATTCCCCCCTGCCCCGCCCCAGCCCCATGCACCTCTCCTCTGGTAACCATCAGTGTGTTTTCTGTAGTTAAGGGTCTGTTTCTTGGTTTGCCTCTTTCTTTTTCCCCCTTTTTGCTAGTTTGTTTTGTTTCCTAAATTCTACATATGAGTGAAGTCATATGGTATTTGTCTTTCTCTGGGTGATTTATTTTGCTTAGTATAATACCCTCTAGCTCTATCCACGTCTTTGCAAATGTCAAGATTTCATTCTTTGAAATGTATATATACATACACACATATATATATTTTTTAAAATTTAGTAAATGGTTATTGACATAATACTGTGTGTTAGATGGTTTTCTCATCACTGGGGATTAAAAGGTGAATAAAACTGATAAAAGTCTCCCCTCATGGAACTTACATTCTTACTGATGGAGCCAGGCAATGAACAAATACATAAGTAAAATACACATTATGATGTCCATTCAAAAACTTGTATGTGTATATTATAGCAGCATTATTCATAATATGAAAAAGTGGATACAACCCAAATGATGAACCATCAACTGACAAAATTTTTTTTTTAAAAAATGTGTTATAACCATAAAAAGAAATTCAGGAATAAAATATAATGAACTACTTACACATGCTTCAAAATGGATAATCAAATATTAGAAAGTTTATACTGAGAGAGGCCAGTCACAAAAGATTCCATATTTGTGATTCCATTCATAGCACAGGTGCTGAATAGGCAAATCTATAGAGACAAAAAATAGATTAACGACTGCCTAGGACTGAGGAGGGGAGAATGGATAGTGACTACTAATGTGTAAGGGGTTTCATTTTGACATTAAGAAATGTTCTAAAAGTAGACTGGGGTGATGATTGAACAACTCTGCAAAAATAATAAAAGACACTGAACTGTATGCTTTAATTGATTGAATCTTATGGTCTGTGATTGAAACTGTGAAAATAAGTAAAAAATGTAATACCTATTATGTCAGATCATGATAAGTGCTCTAGAGAAATAGAAAACAAAGAGGGAGGATAGGTAGTGGGACAAGAGCATACCTTGGGGAAGACCTCTCTCCAAGGCAGGAAGAATAGCAACCTCAAAGATCCCCAGTCTACAGTATGACTAGTGTATTTGAAGAGTGGTAACAGGTCCATCATGGTGGAGCAAAAGGAACAATAAGGATATTAATAGAAGATGAAAAGAGTGGTGACACAGGCTCTGTGGTGAAGGGTCTTATAAAGCCTAGACAAATTCCAGATTGTATTATGAGCAGATTTCAGAGGGTTTTGAGCAGAAGCATGACATTGACTAAAATTTATACTTTCTGTGGATCATTCAGGCTACTCCAGGCTATAGGGAAGCAAGAGAAGGAAGGAAAGCATTTAAAGGGGAATTTCAATAATCCAGAAGAAAGATGGTGCTGGCTCGAGAAAGGTTGAAAAATAAGGTGAGGTTGAGTTGTCAGATTCTGGATATATCTCAAAGAAGAGTCAACAGAATTGCTGGGAGAAAAAAAAAAGTATATTCTTTTGATGGTAGGTATTAGCTTGTCCTCTCTTGAATATTTCCCATTGAGTCAGATTATTTCTTCCCTTAAAACAGTTTTGAGATCCTTCTCTTGGAATTTGTCACAAAGCGAAGGTGAGAATTTATTACTTATGGCCAAATTTACTCTCAAGTAATATTAAAATGATAAAATGATTGGGTAAATTGAGAATTGGGTACGATAGAAATTTTCCTTGGAAATCTTTTAGGAAAGTCACACTGGAGGCTGACATTCTATCTGCCATTTTATCTCAAAGCCAGGTTCTCTTTTAGTATTGCTCATTTTTAAAACATAAAATGAAGTATTTTCTCCCATTAAGAAATCATGTTAAACAAATTCTGTATCTATTCAAAGACAGAATCACTCAGCAGAGCAAGATACTAGTGAAGAAAAAAATATGAAAACACTAAGACAGATTATCTCATTTATGTCACCCATGTTACATTATCTCTGGAACATTGACAAAATTGAAATATTATCTCTAATTCTGGTTTTGGGTAAACACACATATTTAAATTCACATAAGTTAAATAATTTTATTGTAAGACTAATTCTGATATTTTATACAATTGCATATTTTGTATGCTTATGATTCTAAAATCCTCTTATTTTGAGTCAAAGCTTTCTTCAGCTTTTCAGATCTGAATATCCAATTGCCTACTTATCTCTACCTGGTTGTCCATCTTTTTTTCTTTAACCTTTATCTCATAGGATCTCATTTCAATATCCCTTAGTTTGTAATGGCAAAACCACTATCTACTTGTCCAAACTCAAAATCTGTGATTTATTCTCCTCATCATCTTCTCTTTACTCATTCCACATTAAATGGGTCATCATGCCCTCTCAATTCTACCAAAATTTTGACACCGTCTTAATCCAGGGCCTCCGGTTTTCTCTCCTGAACAATTAAAATAGCCCAAGTAAACGGATCTATCTACTTTATTCACTCAAAGACCACTTTCTAGAGATATCATGGTAAATGATTAAAAAAATTAAAACTCTTAATATAACAAATGAAAAATCAGTTGCTTAATAAATACTATCTATTAATGTTAATATTGCCAATAATGTACAGCATCTACTTCTTGGTGCTTAGAAATAAAATAAAGGATGATAATTTCTGCTAAGCAGTTAAGTACAAGGTATTATAGAATCACATTAAAGAACATTTAACTCAGTCTTGTCTATAAGAGAAAGTTAATCATAAGTTCAGTTATGTCAAGGTCACTGTCATAGTCACTGCTTTTTCCCCAAGACCCATCATAAGTCTTCACACTAAATACACACTGAATAAATGCATGAATGAATAAAAAAAATTAATGTGTTATCTGAGATTAGAACTAAAAGTTTCAGTCTAACATAATAAAGCCCTATTGTTTCAGTACCTGCACAGAGTGGGCACTAAAAATTTGATCAGTGAGCCTTTGGAAAAACCCCTATACCTCACTGAAGTTGGTGTAAACTGTCTAAGTTTCAAATATAATGAGGTCATATCTATCAATAAAAATTCCTAAAAATAAATAATCAATTCCTAAAGAATGCCTTCTCCTGCTATTTAAAAGTGTTCATTTCTTAGTTCTATCTATGTTTCCAATTTGAGTCCATTACTAATGTGAAAATTCAACTTAAGCAGCTCACTGAATGAAGTCATTGAGGCAAACAGTAAATAACTCCCTTTCAGGAAGTCATGGCTCATTGCAAGACAGGAGCCCCTTCTTCCCCTAATTCTTTACCTGTAATAAGCAGAGAAATTATCAAGAACCTTTTAGACATTCAGCCTGGTCAAGCATTTAAAGCAAACTGGGCTTAATTAATAATGTTACTATAGAGATAAATTTTGAAAACAGCAACACTGAGACATGACTTGTGAAAAAAATACAGTTTCTGTACATGAGCAAGGGACAAATAGGTATAATAAAACAAACACGTAATCTTAGGTATAAGAGTATAGTATAAAGTAGTGGTGTTTGTGATATACACCAGGTATCAATATAAGAAATATATCCAAAGTGGGAGTTGACAAGTGAATCTAAAATTAAGCTGTATTTATTTTTTCAAAATTTGATTTAAATTCCAGTTAGTTAACACATAGTGTAATACTGGTTTCAGGAGTAGAATTTAGTGAGTCATCACTTATATATAACACCCAGTGCTCAACACAACACATGCCCTCCTTCATGCCCATCACTCATTAGCCTAACCCCCTGTCCATCTCCCCTCCGTCAACCTTAGTTTGATATCTATAGCTGAATCTCTTATGGTTTGCCTCCCTCTCTCTTTTTATCCCTTCCTCTATGTTCATCTGTTTTGTTTCTTAAATTCCACAGATGAGTGAAACCATATGGTATATTTCTTTCTCTGACAGGCTTATTTTGCTTAGCATAATACCCTCTAGTTCCATCTGCATCACTGCAAATGGCAAGATTTAATTCTTTTTGATGGCTGAGTAATATTCCAGTACACACACACACACACACACACACACACACACACACACACACACATATACATACATACACACACACACACACACCCCATATCTTCTTTATCTATTCATCAGTTGATGGACTGTCTCCATAATTTGGCTATTGTAGTTAATGCTCCTATAAACATTAGGGTGCACGTGCCCCTTTGAATCAGTATTTTCATATTCTTTTGGTAAATACCTAGCAGTGCAATTGCTGGGTTGTAGGATAGTTCTACAAAATTAAGCTTTAAAAGTCTTTTTTAAATGATGACTTCATTGTTACCCTATCGATACATTTTGAAAGGTGTTTACTTTTGACCGAAATGCCAAACTTGAAGGCATCTACAATTAAAATTGCTCCTTAGCACTTGAGTAAGAAGTCCTAGGGGAGACTATAGCTGAATTTAGATGACTACGTATAGAAAGGAAATGTAGTTTTTAACACTCTGTCCACATTTCCAGGGTTTGTTTTAACTCTCACAACATGGAGGATTCTGCAACATATCCGGTAAGTCATGCAGATCACGTCAAAATCCTTTAAAAATAGATTAATTTTTGACCAATAATTCCCCCATAGCAAACAAGAAGAGATATGTAAAAATTTGCATATGTACTATACTATTATTTGGTGTCTGGGAATTGTATATGAAAAATATGAGAAATAATACAATTAAACTCATCGAGCATCAAATTTTGAAATGGACTGCAGCACGTAACACTGACTAAGAGATTTAATGCAAACTAATCTGTTACTATGAACAACTGTTAGACACAATGAGCTCTGAAATAACTAGATTTTATCCATTGTGAAAGTGTTACCCTTTAAACGTAATAAACTTTCTATTAGGTTTAACTGAACTTAAACTTTTTATCTAAGATATTGTGATTCTTCAGTTTATTGTAATCTGTAGAGCAGAACACTGGGACTAGCAATCCCATTTTTCTACACTCTTAAAAATTTTTTAAGTGTACAACATATTATTGTTGAATATAGGTATCATGTTGTACAGATGATGTCTACAGCTTATTCATCTTGCTTACCTGAAACTTTATGCCCTTTGACTAGTAATTCCCCATTTCCTTCTACCCCAGCCCCTATCGACCATCATTCCACTCTTTGATACTGAGTCTATTTATTTTTCTCTTTTATTTTTTTACTTATTTATTTATTTAGCTTAAGGAAGTGGTTTCTTTTTTTCTTTTTCTTTTTCTTTTTATTGAGGTATAATCAACATGTAACATCATATTAGTTTCAGGTGTACACCAAAATGATTCAATATTTGTATAGACTAGAAAGTGATCACTGTAATAAGTCTAGTAAACAGGTAGCACCATATATAGTTACAGATCTTTGTTTTCTTGTGATGAAGACTTTTAAGATCAACTTTCTTATCAGCTTTAAATATATAATACGGTATTACTAACTACAGTCACCATGTGGTACAATACATACCCTCCAACTTAATTATTTTATAACTGCAACTTTGTGCCTTTTGACTCCCTTCATCCATTTCCTCCCTCCTTCCCCCTGCCTCTGGCAACCACCAATCTGCTCTCTTTATCCATGAGCTTAGTTTCATTATCATTGTTGTGATCATTAGTTAGTTTTTAATTTCACATATAGGTGAGATCACATGGTATTTGTCTTTCTCTGCCGGATATTTCGCTTAGCATAATGCCTAAATTTGAACGTTTTAGATACCTCATATAAGTGGAATCATGCAGTATTTGTTTTTGTGTGGCTGGCTTATTTCACTAACATTAATGTGCTCAAGTTTCATCCGCATGCCACAGATAGCAGAATCTCCTTTTTCAGCTTGAAATATTATTCATGAAGGGCTGTGACGAGGCTAAGCATAAACTGAGAATACTGACACAGGATTTCCACAGTTTCTCTGTAAAATAGTCATCGACGGAGGGGGAGAAGAGATATTCGGTGCTACCTAATGCTAAGGATAAAAAAGAGAAAGGAGAAAATTAAGGAGAAGACAAGGTCAAGTCCTGGTGCCTGTGGGCTCTGAAAATCCTCACTTATCGGTCAAAAAGTCCTTTAAAGAGGCAAGTATTTTTTAAACTGACAAATGCCAGAGACTTGAATCAATTTTCATTTTTGTATATAGCTATGGATTTATTACTAATAATCTACTTAATAAATTATCAAAGGCCCCTGAATTTTAGTATTCCTAAATTAGATGTATATTATTGGAGTTACTGAAGTTCTAATGTAGAAACTTACCAAGTCAGTGCACGTTTCCATGCAGATGGGCAGAAATTATATGCTCTAAAAGAATGCATTGTTGGTGATATTTTGACTTGGTCTTGATTTCCATTTGCTCACTTTAAAACTTTTAATTATAAATTATTATCTATTTAATATGTTGTGGATGTTTGCATAACCCTCGAGCATGTACTTATTTGCATATTTGTGGTCTATAATTTTCCAATAGCTAGGCTTTAAGACATTTATATGCTGTAGTTAAAACATGAATCATCATATCCCTATTGCGAAAGGAAACAGATATATAGTCCCCCCAAAAATGCTTATAGAGTGTGATACTTCATTGGTGATTTGTTCTTTATGGGCTTGGGAAAAATGCATGTGAAAAATTGCAAAATAACTTCAAGGTAAGTGTAATAAAATTATTCCCTTATTTTAAAATTGGTATGGCATTGTGTTATAAATAAGGGATATGAGCTCATAGTATAAGCCTTATGGCATATTTTTAAAAAAGAAATGCCTATACACTTCATATTTATTACCTATTGTTGCATAGCAAAACATTCCAAAATAGTGATTTAAAATAACAATAATATTTATTATCTCTTGGCGTCTATGGATCAGTATTTTCAAGTGGACACAATAGAGATGGCTTTGACTCTGTTCTGTGATGTCTGGGGCCTCAGACGAAGACTGGAAGTTCAGGGCCTGAAATCATCTGAAGGCTTGACTAAGGCTGGAAGATCCACTTCCAAGCTGAGTCACTCACATGATAGCAAATTGGTTTCTTCCTACACGGACTTCATACATGCACTCCTGCACAGGGCTACCGATGTGCCCACAGCATGATGCTAGCTTCTCATTACAGAGAGTGATCCAAGAGAAGGAGATGGAAGCTTCGGTTCTTTTATGATCTAGCCTCAGAAACTGAATGTCCATTTTGCAACATTTTATTCATTAGAAGGAACCCCTAGTCAGTCTTCCATTCAACTTTTGAAATTAGGTAATTTGGTTCCAACTTCTGAAAGAACAGGTACAGATAAATGTTAAGAATACAACCTTGTCTAACTTCCTGAAGTTGTTCAAGTTAGTGGGATAAACTAGAGACATTTAGCTGTTGTTGTTGTTTTATTATTATTATCCTTCACAATCACAATTGGAATCATATGCTGGGGAGGCATGGAATAGCTTCATTAAATTAATGAATTAAGAATGCTTTCCAGGAATCAATTATGAAGAATGCATCGTTTATAAACTAAAAGCACTTTAGTATTGGAATACATGAGACAACATTTTGGGGAAGAAATTCATGTCTAACAAATTCAAATAAAGACGAATGAAGTACAACTCTCCTATAACTCAGATATTAAAATTAAGACAATAGTCAAGTTTTTAACCAAGATTAGAAGTCGTTCTAGGTTAAGACATCACAGGGAATGAGTTGGAAAAAAGTAGACTTGAAATGCAAGAATTAAAAATATATATATATATATATACACACATATATATGTATATATACATATCTATATACAGTTTAAGATATCTCTGCCTTTTGAAAAGTCACGGAGATATTTTCCTGTTATTTTCTTGTTAGATTTATTATTGTTCCCTTCTCTTTTAGCTTTAGAATCCACTTGGAACTGTCTTTTGTGGATATTGTGAAACGAGAATCAAGGGGTTTTTTCCCCCCCTATAAATATCCAAGTATCCAAGCACAATTTATGAAATACCAACATTATTATCAATCAAGTATCCTTATATGGTTGTGTCTCTTTCTGGGCTCTGTTTGCTTTTATTAATCAACTCACCTATTGTGATGTATATATGAGTTTCCTCTAATAATTAGAAAAAATCATTTTAATTAATTTGAAAATACCAACTTTATATTATATTCTTAAGTTTTACTTATAGTCAGTATATATTAAGTATCTATTATGAAAAGTTATGGATTTGGTATTCTTTTCTATTCCCATTTTTCTCATTAACACTTGATTCTATTTGATTATATTACTTGTGTTTACATTTAAACTGTTAACTATATTTAGACCTTAATTTCTGATTTGTTTAAAATATTTTTGCCTCTACTAAAGGAAGTCAGCACATCTTACTCCTTTTTAACCTTCTTTCTTTTTTCCTTTCTTGTGTTTGTTATACTATTTCTACTTTATCAGGGTTTATCATGCTTATATTCAGTTCTGGAACCATCATCCCCTTGTTATAGCCTAATTCCTAAAGACAAGCACACATTTCTCACTGACAGTTATTTTACCTTTATAATTATTTCTTGGTTTTCTTTCAGTGGCTTATATAGGAATCATCTACAGAAACAATGTCCTTTCTTGTTAGGTATTTAAAACAATGTTTGAGTTATACAAGATGAAGGAGTTCTAGAGATCATTCTATACAACATTTTGTCTGTAGTTAACAATACCGTATCACGCACTTAAACATTTGTTAAAAGAGTAGATATCATTTGAGTGTTCTTACCATAATAAAACCAACCACTACCACCACCACCAAAACATACGGCAGGAGGAAACTATTGGAGGTAATGCATATATTTAAAACCTGATTGTGGTGATGGCTTCACAAACATATACATATGTCAAAACTCACCAAATCGTATAATTTAAATATGTGCAGTTTCTTACATATCACTTATACCTTAATAAAGCTGTTAAAAATAAATACAACTCATTTATAAAGACCTTGAAATGCACTGATGAATGCAAATGATTTCTATTATTATGAAGCTGTTCTAGCTCAACATTCAATAAATAATACTGATAATTCTGTAATTTTTTTTTAAAGTTAAAAATAAAACTAATTTCCTTTGACTTTATGTTTAACTGATAGTTTGGACGTATTTTGTTCTGTTTCACTTTCTTTCTTTATTGATTCAGTAGGCCTGTTCCCACTATATTTTAGTGTCTGATATTGATTTGCAAAAGTCTTAGGCTACTCTACAGCTTTCCCGGGAAAATGATTTTATCTTTCTACTTGGCTATCCAAGATACTTTTTTATTTACCTATGAATGCTATTTTCTAGAATTTGTTTTTATGATGGTCATTCTGAATCAATGTTTCCTAAAATATGGTATATTTAAAATGTAGATTAAAGTTTTTCCATTAATTTCAGAAACAAAGTTATATCTTAAAATTTTTGTTCTGCTTTATTACTTAAATTTTATTGTTTAGAGACTTTAGTTGTGTGTATACTAGATGTTCCTAATTATGTGTCATTTCCTCTATTATATTTTTCCTTTTTTAAGTTTATTTCATTTCTGGTTTTCTGATTTCTTAGTATGTTTTCAACATTATCTTCCTTAGTGTCTTTTCTACTTTACTTTCTTTTCTGTGACAGTTTAATTTTATTTTCCACATCTTTTCTATGCCTCAACAGCAAAAGAGCAAAAGTCTGATATTTTTCTCATGCACTTTCATGTCTTATAAAAGCTCTTAGATTTCTGTTATGTATTCTTATTTCATACCTGTGATTATTTCTTTTCTTTCTTTTTCATTTAATTTTTCATTATTCCATTCATGGCAAAACAATCATTTTAATTGTCCTTTATTTCATTAAAGAAAACATGTTTTCTTACATGGGGAATGTTTTCTTACATGACATTTTGTTTTTTATATCTTATCTGTGTTTGACTCATAATGTCTTTATATGATCCTTTGCTGTTTCTTTCCAACTTCTTATTTTTGAAGGACAAATGACTTCCTGGGTCAATTATTTGAAACCAGTTTCTGCAGGGGAAGAAGCCAGGACCATGTGCATGTCTTGCAGGGATAACAGGTTACTCAGGATGAGACTATTATCCAGGGTGAGACTGTTAGACTTTACTCCTACCAGCCAATGAAAATAAGCAGCTGAAGTTTATTCAAGATACAAAAATCTCTCCTCTTCCTTGCCACTGCAGTGACCTATAGCTTCCTTCAAATACAGTTTGTCTATATGATCCCTTCAGTAGCTGTAACTCCTCTGATTCTTAGAACTTCCCTAATGTAGGGAGAATTCTAATTCGAGAACAATCACTTGTCCCCATTCTTCCAAATAAGGGATTTAGGTTTTTCAACTCAAATCTATTTGTGTTTCTAATAAATACATTCCTAGCTATCTCTGAAACATACAATTGCAGGGTCTCTTTTGCTTCGCTTCTATTTGCATATACCACTGCCCAGCCTGCTTCTCCATGCAGATTTCCATTTATTTTGGAATTCAGTGGTTTTACGGTCTCTTTATATCTTTGTTTCTACTTCTTATTCCTTTTGTTGCTTTGAAGTGATCTTGAGAAAGATAATGGGGAAATGTTATTTTTTACTCTGCCTTCATCCAAGTGGATGTCTCTGCTATCTTTTACCTCAATCATCTTTATATTTCATTTGTGACCTATTTAGTACTCCATGGGACACTACAATATTATCTTGTCTTTTTGTTTTTTGTCTTAGGTTGAAAGCTTCTGAATGCAGTTTTTTTTTTTTTCTTTTCCTAATGTATCTATACACTGTGAAGTTCTTAGCATGGTGCCTCATACACAAAAGGATGTGAATAATGGAACATGCAATTAGTGGTTGTTGAGAAGACAGATGATTTAGCTGTATGAATAAAGATTTTTGTTTTAAGGTTCAGTTTTGGAAAACCTAAAGATTTACCTAAAGAAAAAGATTGATTATGAAACACCAGAGCCTTAGGTTTCTTGCATCATTAAGGGTGAGGTTTGTAGAATGAGGATATACTTTCAGTTAAAATTAATGAAAAGGAAGCATAGAATTCAAATTAATTGGCTTGAACATTGTGTATTATATCTGATCTTGCTCTAAAACTGGAATGGAACTAAATGGGTCAGGACTGGTCCGACTTCTGATCTAGATTGAATTTAATTTAATTCAATTCATAGGAAAGAGGAAAAAAAAACATTTCACTCATGAAATCAAATTAAATAAATTTTGTTAAATTCATTGGTTTGAATTGGTACAGTTTATTATGCTTTGACCAGATTGACTTCAATTGAAAAAGTGTAATGGAATTATATGGATTAGGTTAGTGAGGGATGTTCTGAATTGAACAGAATGTCATAAATGAGCCTGGTCTTAGGTGATGTGCTGTGCTTTGTATTTAAGTGAAAGTGATTTCTTATCTAGATAGAATTTAATAGAAAGCCTTTCTTAGAGATTTATGCTGAAAGTACTTCTGAACACAAAATTAATAATCCAAACATTTTTAGGGAGAATAACTATTACATTATTTTTAGTCTACTTTCTTGTTACCTCAAACACATTCTCCTTCTCTCTCTCTCTCTCTCTCTCTCATACTTTTTCTGATCTGCTATTCTGGCATTATTTCCCTTCATGAATGTATGTTAAAATTTCCAAAAGGCTAGACTGCATATCCATAAGAAGAAACTACATTTTTATTTCTCATTATCTCTTTCTCTCTCAAAAAGAATATTTTGCTAATTCTTTCCTCAAGAAACCACCTACAGAAATGGAAATATTTCAATTTATTTCTTTAAAACTTTTTTCTATATAAGAATTTTAAAGAATTCTGGAAATCCTTGACACAATCCATTTGGCATATTGTTAAAAACTCCAGAAGTCAATATAAACCCAGTTTCTAGAGAAATGTCAAGTTCATTAACAAGAAGAAAGATAAGATGGATCGGCTCATTTTGACAAGTAAAGACAACAGGTGATTGACAAACATGGGGATTCTAAGCTTTAAAGAGTTGAGATGATCTAAACAAAAGAGAAATAAAAGTACAGTACAAGGTATAATTGCTAATGAAATTAAAATTTCTCACATCCACACAAAATGTAAATATGACATTCTAAATCTACAATCCTGACATTTAATTACAGTTCTCTTCATTGCCTGTGGTAGAAGACATTTTCCCTTTCTTCTGGAGGATTTCGTATGGGAGAACTCATCTATCAATGTGACAATCTAAAAAAAATGATATATCCACATTTGTAAAATTTCCATTTCTAATTAAATAAGCATCTTCTGTATATGAAGGTATTTTTGCTTTAAATCAGAATATTGACCAAATAACAAAGGGGCATTGCAGTTGACTAGTTTTTCCCCTAAAAGTCTATTTTTGTATTTTAGATACAATAGAATTTCCCTGTCTTCATAAAAAAAAAAAGTACACATTTTTTTTTCCATCAACTATATTGGAATCATTCACTTGAAAACTAATTCTTGTTTTTAACATATAATGTATTACTTCCGATTTGATCACATGAAAATTTTGTACTCCTTTATTCTTTACACCTAAGAGAAAGTATAGTGAAGGATTAATTTCCTATGTAGTATCTTAATTTTTTAGTTTATTTATTTATTTATTTATTTATTTATTTATTTATTTATTTATTGGTGGAGGTGAAGTGAGGTGCAGACAAATTAGTTCGTAGGACCAGTGATGCTCACTAAAACATAAATATACCTGGTTTTGTGTGAACCAATGAAATCAAAATATTCTGAGTACAATATTTTGAAAATTTATATTTATAACCATTTCTGAGTAGAATATTTGCAAATGTATGTTTGTAATCATTTTTTTTTTCAATGAAACAAGGAGCTAGTTATTTATTTTTAACTAAATCACTTCTTAGACACATCGCAGTTTGAGAATACTTGCATCATTCTTTCTTATGCATCATGGTAGGAGATTTTTAAACTATTCTGAAGTCTCAAGCTGTATGGAGGAAATTCAGGCAGTCTGGGTTTCAAATCTGGCTATGCTACAGCTGAGACCCATGACTTCAAGCAACTTCTTTTCTCTGATTCCCAGTTTCTTTGACTACAAAATGTGATATTAACTTCAAAAATGTCACATGATTAACTTATAATACTTTGATAAAATGCCTAGAGCTGTGTAGATACTGGACAAATGCTACATTAATCGAAATAATCAAACTGCTTCAGTGAATGTGACATTCACATTTGGTAGAAAAATCCATTCTATTGACTAAGTTATTCCTTGAGTTGTAATGTTTCCAGAGTATCCTTGCTATTTTTTTTCCTTCGAGTTATAGATTATAGAAACTTACTTCTTTGTCTTTTAACTCACTTGACTTTGAAGAATTTACCCTCATCTATTTGACAGCATACTAATTTCCGCGAGGGAAATATGCTTAGAGCGCCTCATTCCATATTTTATTCTATTATATACTACGATGCGTTCGATATCTAGTTTTCCTAATTTTTCCCCCAAGTTTTTTTTTCATGGAAAAAAGAATTTATATATTTTTATGTGCTTGTTCTGACCCAAAATTAAGAAAAGAAATTACCTGGATAAATTGAAAAGGAGGGAGAGAAAAACTCTCCTTGATTCATTCTCAGTTTTTGCATACTTTATTATTGTGCCTCCCTAACAAAAGAAGGAGAAGATCTAAAACATAAAAGTGTTTTAATGTTTCAACTACTTTTCAACAGCCCATGCCAATAAATATTTTGTAAAAATTAGGTAAATATCAATCCTAAATTATTTTATTCCTATGAAGTAATTGTAATGTTATCTTCCATTATATTGTATTTGATTACAATTAATCAAGAAGTCTTTTTCAAACAACTACTGTCTGTAGAACTCTCCACTACGCCTTGTTTTGAGTATAGTTTTCAAAGATTTCATTTCCTCTCCAAAGGAATCATGTTGGTAAGAAAGTACCATATATACCAACTAACAGAGAAGCATATGTGATATATAAAGATTTGATCATTGACTGGTACGAACAAAATTTTAAATCTGAGTACATAGAGAGGCAAATGGAATCTCTGGTTATTCAAAATAATCAAATATTCATTGAGTAAAGACTATATGTAGGCATTTTTTCTTATCTTTGTAACAATAGTTTATTAGAGAAAAAAAATAGATATACTGCTTGATGAGCTTATTCCTTTTAGCCAAATCTTTTCAGATCCTTTAAATATCGAAATAGTCATTGTTCTGGGACTTGAAAATAATTTGTTGTGTGTGCAGTCTGCCTAGAGAGCCACATGTTTTGTAATCAAGAATGTCCTCCTTGAAGGTAAGGGAATGAGATTGATTGGCTGGGTCACACTGCTATGTAGTTTAAAGCTTATGGGGTCAACATTATTAATCCATGGCATAGACATATAATATGCTAATAAGCTTTATGCATATAAAGAATTATTGTGCTTCTCCAAATTTTAACTTTTTACTGTGTCCCATGTATCTTAAAGGAGAATGCCAATAACTTCTGTGCATCTATTGTGTTCCAAGCATTTGTGTTAGAGTCTTTATCACTATGACATCCCTTTACAACAGACTGTGGCCTTACATGTTATAGCTGGCATCCAAGACTATCCCCAGTGCATTCTTGTCTCCTGGTATTCTGACCTTTGAGTGATTCCCTTTCCATATTGAATTAGGACGAACTTGTAATAGGATATTGTAGAAAAGATGTTTTGTAATTTCTGTGGATAGGTCATTTAAAAATGGTGGTTTCCACCTTGCATTCTCCTGGAGCAGTTGTTCTGAGAGAAACCAGCTGCCATGTCATGAACCCCGTGGAGAGGTCTACATGGTGAGGAACCGAGGCCTCTTATCAACAACAAACATTAATTTGCAAACTGTGTGAGTGAGCTGCCTTGGAAGCAGATCCTCAAGCCACAGCCTAGCCTTCAGATGCCTAAAGCCTTGACCAACCTCTTGACTGCAATTTCGTGAGAGACCCTGAGCCAGAACCACTCAGCCGAGATATTTTCTGATTCCTTTTTTTTTTTAAAGATTTTATTTATTCATTTGATAGAGAGAGAGACAGCCAGCAAGAGAGGGAACACAAGCAGGGGGAGTGGGAGAGGAAGAAGCAGGCTCCCAGTGGAGGAGCCTGATGTGGGGTCGATCCCAGAATGCCAGGATCACGCCCTGAGCCAAAGGCAGATACTCAACGACTGAGCCACCCAGGCGCCCCGTATTTTCTGATTCCTGATACAAAGAAACCACATAAGATAGTGCTCTAAATTGTTAAGTTTTTTTTTTTTTCCTCCAGCAATGATAACTAAAACATAACGGTATAGATGAAAGGATAGCAAACTTTTTCTGTAACAGGGCAGTTATTAAGTATTTTAGGCTTTGCACTCTCTATGGTCTCTGTTGCACCTACTCAACTCCACTAGTGTAATGCAAAAGTACCCATAAGCACTACATAAGGATTTAGGCATGGGTGTTTTAATAAAACTTGACTTACAGAATCAGAGGGTGGGTTCAATTTGGCTTATATCCCAGAGTTTTCTGATCGCTATTAGAGTGAACCAAAAAAACAAAACAAACAAAACCAAAAACAAAATCTGAAAGTTTGGGTCACACCTTCACAAAATAGTAATCAGTTTCCTTATCTGATGACCATCAAAGTAGAAATCCTTTTTAAAAGATTTTATTATTTATTTGAAAAAGAGAGAGAACAAGCCTGTGTGCAAGCAGCAGGGAGGGATGAAGGGAGAGGGAGAGAGAATCTCAAGCAGATTCCATGCTGAGCTCAGGGTGGGGGGGGCTCAATCTCATGACACTGAGATCATGACCTGAGCAGAAACCAGAAGGGCCGCTTAACCGACTGAGCTCCCAGATGCCCCTGTTTTGTAGATTTTTTAACTGAAAATATTTATTAATGGGAATAGTTAAGTACATCAGACAAAGGATTAAGCTTTTGAAATTTTTTTGCAGGTTATGACACAACAAAAATTTTGAAAACTGTGTTGAATTTGAACCTAAGAGATTAAGGTTGCAACCTTTACTGATGAATTCCCTTTTAAGATGTCAGTCCACTACAGATGACCAGTTAGTTTCTGTGCCTGCCTCAATCTACCTCAAATTTACATCATTTCATTATATTTTTGAAACAGATATGCCTCTCCTGGATTTTGTCCTATATGTTTCAAAAAATAAAAATATAATAAGGTGGGATCATGACTCATGTGAAACAGAGGGTTTCAACCAACTTGTCCAAATCAATGAATAATTTCTTTGCTTGAAGTACTGCCAAGACTAGATCAAATCTCACTTTCAGTGTATTCTTAGATAATCAAAGGTGATGGGTTATTCCAGAATTTTGTCATGACAAACAATGGTAGAATTATTAAACAAATCACTAGAAGGGCGTTACATTATTTTAGTGAGTAATGATGACTACTACAAAATATTAGTCCACTGAATGCTGTAGTTTGCCAGTCAAATGCATTGACTATGAATCAAATAGGCTTTTTTAGTGATTTTACACATGCAGCTTTAAGGTGAGTTCCTTATTTTAATGAAAGATTCATTGCTTTAAAACATAGAGAAAGGTGCATTATAGCAGAGTTTGACAAAATGAAGGCAGCTTAGGCTTTTGACCTTTGCAAAAAACTTCCCACAATAAATTTCTAGAGACAGGACAATAGGCAAATAATCTTAGCTGAATTTCCTCAATTTATACTTAGGAATATTTAGACTTAGAATATTTAAATGGCTCACTTAAGGTGAAAAATGAGTATGTGTCAAGATGAAGACTAAATACTGAGATTTCCAATCATCTACTATTTTCATTGTGTAATACAGCTTTATTATTTTTTAAGATTTTTAAATTTATTTTGGAGAGAGAGAGAGAGAGCAGGGGGAGGGCAGAGAGAGAGGGAGAAAAGCAGACTCCCTACTGAACAGGGAGCCCAACATGGGACTTGATCCCAGGACCCTGAGATCATGTCCTGAGCTGAAATCAAGAGTCAGACACTTAATCAACTGAGCCACCAGGTGCACCTGTAATGCAGCTTTAAATACAAAACTAGCACAAAATGATAAAAGGCATGTCATGCTGCAGTGGGTGCTGCCACTCAGCTTATAGCTTATCACTTTGCAAATCTGTACAAAGATGACTTTCATGATCATAAGAATCATAGATTAGCCTGAAAATTAAATTGAGTATTACAGCCAATTAATTGCATGTTAGGCAATGTCATTCATATATATATCTGATGTTCATGATGATGACGGTTCATTCATCTGTGATTCAGAAACACTTGGATCTTATTTAGCACCAGTTCCACCAATTTTTTTGCTGTGTGACTCTGGTCAAACCGTCTTTGAATATCAGTATCAGAGTTTATACAAGAATCAAGATGGGTACTCTATTTGTAACTGATAAGAGAATAAGCATTCTTCAAAGCCATGACCACCATGGAGTCAATGATGTATGGAAATAATTAAACATTATAAAGTTACCTCTCATGGTCAAGGGAGCATTTTACATAGTGCTTTGAATATTATTCAACCTTTCTACAGTAAAGCATGACCTAATACACTACACTGAAGCTTATCTCATATTTGTAAAAATTTCCCTGTAACATTTCTTAGTAGTTTATTTTCTTTTCCATCAGACCATATACGTCTTGAGGAATTGTGTTTAATTTCTTTCCTACTGCATTACCCTTAGTTAGGACACTAATGGGAGCATAAAAGACCCTTAATAAACATATTTTTATGAACCAGAAGAGCTTACTGAAGAACCAATTCCACCTGTCTCACCCACAAAATAATCAAAACACCAAGTTTATTTATCCAACAGTCTACCTATTATCTATCTATCTATCTATCTATCTATCTATCTATCTATATCTATCTATCATCATCTATCTATCCACATACAGCTAACTTTCCTAAGCGTTTTTAATTATTTTTTTAAGATTTACTTATTTATTTGAGAGAGAGCGAGCGTGTACAAGTGTGTGGAGCAGGGGGAGGGGCAGAGCGAGAGGGAAAGAGAATCTCAAGCAGACTCTGCACTGATGAGGGGCTTGATCTCATGACCCTGAGATCACAACCTCTTCTGAAACCAAGAGTCAGGCACTTAATTGACTGAGCCACTCGGGTGCCCCTTTCCTAGGCATTTTAAACTCTATTGGAAAGTTTGCAGAGGAAAGGAGGCTCTCTAGGAGTGTAGACTGTCTGAAAGGAGTGAGTGTACCTGTATGCTTATTGCTGTGGTTGCAGCTCTTACAAAGGGCTTTGCAACAGATTTTCTGTGCCAGTAGATGGTTGATCTTCAGATAGTTAATATAAGAACTACTGTGGATTTCTCCATTGTTTATCTTCTTTATAGCCATGAGTATTTATAGATAATAGTCATGCACCCCATTCTCTTTTATATTTAACACATTAGTAATCACGCATATTATGTGAAAGTTTTTTTGAAGTATAACTTACTGAATACATGTCTAAGAGATAATGACAGCAGAGAAGGTAAAGGATGAGACAATAGAAGAGTAGAAGGAGGAAGAATGGGGAAGGAGGAGGGTGATGAAAGAGAAGAGGAAGAAGAGGAGGAGGAAAAGAAGAAAAAAGTGGGGTGGTGATTATTCTTTCATTATTTTTCTACCTCTGGTAATGAGGACAAGAAACAGAGAGCTGAGGGTAGATGCCCACATTAAATAAATTAATGATTAGTAAAGCAGAATTTATGTGCCCTAGATTTAATGTTAAGACATTATTAGAATTAAAAAAAAAGAATGTGACTACCTACATCCTATATGTTAATTATAGTTAGTAGATTTCATATATTTTTTTTTACACAGAGGAAGTTAGCTGTTGCATACAGCTGGTTCTCTTTCCCCACCTGGTACTGTATTAAGTATATTAAACATTCCTGAATTTATATTTATTTCACTCATTTGATGTCTGACTTTGTCTTTGGTCATTTATTTTCTATACTAGAGAAGAAATCACAAAATGCATTTAAAAATTTATTTAAAGTTCTGAACAAAAATGCCATGTCATTGTAAATCATTTCCCCAAATCTTTGGAAAGTGTATATATAGGTTTTTTCTTGATTCCCCCTGTGGTAGACAATTAGACACATCAAAGAATTTGTCAGGAACTTCTCCCATGGTTCAGACTCCTTGAAATCAGAGCTTCCGTGTAATACGGATCACTTTCAACTGTTCCATGATATATTGTGAAGGTGATATTAATATTCAGTGACTTTTAAAGAGCTGTCAAACCCTCACTAATTTATTCAGATTACTAAGTTAAACAGTGCCAGAAAAGATGTACTTATAAATTATTTTCTTTCAATGTGTTGTTTTCCTTATTTTTCTTTTACATTGATACATAGCTGCTTTATGCTTCGTGTTACTAAGTATGAAAATGAATATTTGATGTTGTGAAATCCTATTATTGCTAATGGAGTCATTTTATCTTCAGATTTTATTGATGATATTTAAAAAATAAATATGACATAAAGTCTTACAGTTGCCAGAAAATGGAAGCATGTATCTCAAAATCTCTAATTCCTGAACATTAACGCTGGCACTTCCATGCCATCCAAGTTCATTACATCCTTTCCTCCCTTCTAAAAAAGGCTAGATTGCTTTCTTAACAGTTCTGTTTCACTCAAGTAATTGAGCACTTTTCATTTTCTTTTTTTTATCCTGGGATGACTTGGTTGCAGAGTCTTTTATTTAGCTTGAGCTTTCTAGAATTAAGGTCATTCTGGAAACTAATCATAGTACATCAGACTTTCCAATTAGGCTACTGACGTTACCTACTTAAAGTGGATATATGGGTGTCAGTATCATCTCCATAAGATGCTTACAAACTCACAAACCTTTCTCTCTAGAAAAGAAAGATAGATTCTAGGAAATACTGCACTTTTTTATTAGAAATAGTTCTGCATTCTTGGTTTGCCACTTCTTGTGTACGTGGCCATCAAAATTCTTTCCTCCTTCTGGCACCAACTCCCAATTGGTATTTGGATACTGAAATAGGTTATTTAGATATTTGATTCACATTGGGTGGAAAGATCTATCTGAACTTTAGTTACCTGCTTAAAACCTTATTTGGGGATGAGTGGATTAGTTGTTATGGTCACAAAAAAAGTATCTTTTTGAGTACTGGAGACCTGAATTCTACTTCCTGCTTAATTATGTTATAGCTATACGTATTGGCAATTCATTTAACCAGTCTAATTTCCCCATATATTTATCAATCCATAACTTCTACCAAATCTGAGTTTAAAATGATAAAATATTATATAAGTGAAAGGGTTTTTTTTTCAAGATTTTATTTTTAAGTAATCTGTACAGCCAACATGGGGTTCAAACCCAAAATCCTGAGATCAAGAGTCACATGCTATATTGACTGAGCCAGCCAGGCATCCCAATGAAAGTATTTTTAAAGGCACTGTTCAACAGTTAAATCTTTTTGCTACTATAGTACACTGAAATCATTTTAATTTCATGGCATAATTTTTTTAAAAAGTGATCTAATATGTTATTCTTCCACAACAAGTTTAGCCAATTAATAGTCAAAAGCAAAAACAAAACAAAAAAAACCCTTAAAATAATAATATTATATTTAAAATATTTACACTCTTCTTGTGATTGATGAACAAATCCGAAAGTTTTTTCATGATTCTTAAGGGTCGCTGTTATGATTAGCAACTTTATTGACATTGGAAGACAGCTGTGGAGAAATTAAAAGTTGTTGCCAAGGATGGTCACATAAATAACTTCAGTCTCTCAAGGTGGCATTGAATTTTGGTTAATTCACCTTATTAAGAGAATAATTGCTCTCCAGTGTAATTTGCATACCCTCTACCACATGACCCAAGCCTTTGAAAAGATTAAGTTAGAACTGACCTGATGCTTTATTATTGCCAATCATAAAAAAGGAAGATTTTTGCCTATCAAAATACATGAGATGATTTAAAATTTATCATGCAAATAGACTCCTCAAGTCCATATAAATCTGAATTACATACCACTAAAAATGAATGTAAATAACATAATTGACCAAAGAATCAAATCCTTATATCTATTTGTCAACCCATTCTTCCATTAGGAAGTGTCTGTCCAGAGGAAGTAGAAGTGTCATCAGACATGTTAGGCATAGATTCGGAGCTGTAGCAGAGTTTGAGCATGTGGGGGGGTGGTATATGTATTAAATGTTTGATATTAGGCAATGATGGTATAAGAATATTTTTATATACATAAGTATATGTAAACATTTATTTTTTTGCCTACATCTATTTTAGTGATTCAGAGGATTCTTATTTTCTTCTAGTGTTTTGACAGTATCTCATCGACTGGAGATCTCTGGATAGGTGAAATATTGCTATAATAGGACATCTCATTTAAAGCTAGCTGGTTACACTTCTAGCGAGTTATGATAGAGAAAACGGTAATAAATTGCTTGTGAAGAGCACTAGAATACCTCAATATGATTTCCTAAATAGTTTCCTTCCAACTTGCTGGAAGGGGGATTACTTACAAAGCTGGATTAAATCAGTTCAGAGTGAATCTCCAACAGTTTACTGACACTAGCCACTACAAAGTAGCCCCAACTATTAGTAAGCTAAGCTAAGTTACATTTCCTCTTATATTACCTTTGAATTGCTCTTGAGACATTGCTTATTCTCTGGACAGCATTGCCAATACAGTTTAGCTAAGCGTGAGGCCTGCCCGTCAGCATCCTTGTTCAGTTTTGCTAACCGTTTGGAGAGTAGTTACTCCCCAGAGGTTATAGCATGCCCTGTGCAATACGTGCTGAGCAGTGTGACAAGAAATTCTGATAGATCCAAGCCTGGTCTCCTGCCAACTCAAACAGTATAGGAGAATTCTTGGATCCTAAAATATTTTAGGTACACAAAGCCAAGCAAGATCTTCTGGACACTTACCTTTGATTTTAGTTTCTAAAATCAGTGGGTTCCTTGAACATCTTGGTTTACTTTACAACAGAGAACTGAAAAATACCACCCCAAATTTGTTTGTTTCCATTTTCCTGGGTAACGCAGGATATTGGAGCTAAGGGATTTCAAGTTGCAGCTGTCCTGTTGCATTACATTGGGCCATTTTGCCAAATAGGATACAATGATGCAACTTAATATGATAGAAATTTCTGCCTTTGAACCGTCAACATTTAACCTTTTATAGCATATAAACAGATAAAATAAACTAGCCAAAGCTTTGAAAAACATAGCAATAAAATGCATATTCTTTTTGAAAATACATAGCTAAAGAATATAATACTAGATGAAATATTTGACTTTTTGGTTGATGTATGGATATGCTATTTTTCTAACAGTTTTGAAAAATTCAATATTCACTTAAAATATTAAAAGACCACAAGATTTGTATCAAGAATATAAATAGGCTCTATTAAATTATTATAATTGATAATATTTTAGTGTTCCATTGCTTCAAGTTAGCTAAATAAAATAGCTTTCAAGAATGATACTATATACTCATCATTAAGAAGGAAACTGTGTGACAAAAGAGGGGAAAAAAATCCTAACTTTTTAATTGTCTTTTAGAATCTTAATGAAGTTTTATGCAAAGTAAAAGTGAACACTCACATTAATATATTTCCCCATGAGCCTAATACGTAATAAAACAAAGTAGGATATAATTTTAAAATACTATAAAATACTAGTAAAACAGAAATATTTGACTCCAGCAGTTTTTGGCCCATTACTGGGGATTAATTGGCATACCATTTTATATGCCACATGTTAACAAAATTGAGGTAACTGGAAACGATCATTTTTAAATTATTTTTTTTTCCAGAAGATTAAATTTTGGGTGTATAAGGGGTCAAGTAAGAGTCATTTATTTAACGAAATATCAGTAAGCTCTTATTTAACATAACACTTCTATATGCCCCAGAGATGACAGCATGGCAGTAGTTAAAAGGTCCCTGCTCTTCATCTGCCTTCGTCTCAGGTCATGATCCCAGGGTCCTGGAATGGAGTCTAGCATGAGGCTCCCGGCTCAGCAGGGAGTCTGCTTCTCCCTCTCCCTGTGCCCCTCCCTCCGGGACTTGTGCACACTCTCTCTCAAATAAATAAATACAATCGTTTAAAAAAATAAAAATAAATAAAGTTTCCTGCTCTGATCTATTCTTCTATTCACACACAGTACTAAGTGCTTATGGATATTGCCAACCGATTTCCTCTATAAAATTAGACAGTTTTCTACTCTTTTTTTTTAAAAAGATTTTGTTTATTTATTTGACAGAGAGAGACAGTGAGAGAGAGAACACAAGCAGAGGGAGTGGGAAAGGGAGAAGCAGGTTTCCCACTGAGCAGGGAGCCCAATGCAGGGCTCGATCCCACAACCCTGGGATCATGACCTGAGCCAAAGGCAGACGCTTAACGACTGAGCCACCCAGGCACCCCAACAGTTTTCTACTCTTATACTACTCCAACTGCATTAAGTGATTGAGGACATTTTGCAGTGGAGTATATTTTCTAGTCCAGGATGCTATGACTTCTCATGTTTTGTTTTCATATTTGTCAAATAATCGACTGATTATTTGGATATCTATATAACAGCCATAACTACAAGAACACCTTATTACTTAGGGGACAGGACCAAATTGTAGAGTTGCTTTTAGGAAATCTAATCAAAACCTAAATTATAACCCATATTCCAAGCAATTAAAATTTTCTTTGTTTGCTTTTACTACCATAAATAGTATACGGATTATTGTCATTTTGACCTCATGCTTTTCCCAGTAATTGCTCTTTGTATGAATAATAGAGTTGCCAACATGTTTTCACTTTGCATTATTTTTCTACAATGATAGCAAAGACTTTTGTTTCATATTTTTAAGTCTCAAAGTTATTTGTAGAACTTATATCTTAAAGAAAGTTGGTTAAAGGGAAGAGGGAGGGTATTAATAAATTGATTCAAGATAATTTATTCAACACCTAGTTGTCAGAAATATACCATGGGTTTATTAAATATTGCAGTAGATTCCAGAAAAGTTGATCAGATGAGAAATCGATGGGAAATATTCATCAAAAAGGAGAAATAAAAGTGAAAAACAATAACAAAGTCACCTGGAAATGGAGTTAATTATCAAAGAGAAGGAACTAACTGGTTTAGAGGAGATTGGGGAGAGATATTTAAAAGGAAATCACATGATGAACAAAAGATGAGTTCATAATAGAATGGCCTTAGATATGTTGTCATAAGAAATTTAAATAATTATCTACATGTGTTTGGGCCATTGTTGCCTAGCTTGTCTGATGTCATCACTGCAGAGATGAATATAGTCGAAGTTTCAGTGTGCATTTATAAATTTAAGTACAAATTCTGCCGCTGCAACAGAAGTCAAATTAACCTGTTTAATTGTTTGAAAGATAAGAGTTCATTCCTTCTTCTTGAACAGCAGTCCAAGCATAAATAGTCCAGGCTGATATAAGGGCTCAAAATGTCAAGAATCCAGGCTCTTCCTATTTTCTTGATATTGTATCTTTAATACCTTACTCAGAAGCTTAAAATGCTGTTCCAGCTCTTGCCCTTATATCTGACTTGATACCAATATGAGCCTCTAAAAATCCACCACTGAATTTCAAAGTTATGTGAGCTAATACATCTCCTTTACCGAATTGGATTATTTTTAGTTGTGTTTCTTTTATTTGCAGTCGAAAGCATTCTAACTCATTCAGGCTCTGAATCACCTAGAAGGTAATTTCTAAGCTTCTAACCTTGGAACATTAAAGCCTTTCATAATCCAACCACAGCAGAACCCTCTAGCCTGATTGCTCCACTCCCCTGCCATGTACTTAGTTCAACAGTGACACAACAAATTATCCACAATTTCCCATACATCTCATGGTCATTATTTCCTTTCTGTTTCTGCTCTTTTTCCATGCTTGGAACGGCCAGTTCTCCACACCTGCATTTAACTCTCCCAGTCAGCATCCGAGACCGAGCTCAGGAAGCCCTTCTTTCATCATCTTTGCCTGGTGTGCTGGTAGGCAGCGTACCCTTATTCTCTTTTCTCGATAACAACCGGAAAGTATCTCAATCATTGCATTTACTAAAGTGTACTATAATTATTTATTTTGTGACTCTAGATTGCATGCTACAATGAGCGGTACTCATTGTTTTCTTTTTTCTCCTCAAAACATGTTCTGACCCAAAGTAGCAGTTTAATACCAACTGTTAAAAAATGAACTAGATAATGAGAAAACAGGGATTGAAGCTGTCAATTGCATGACTCTCTCTGCTAGATTTGTTTTTGGGGAAAAAAAAAATATTGGGCTGGAAAGCAAAACGCCAGAATTGATTTTGACTTTGAAACTTACTAGTTCTGTTTTTGCGTTTTTCTTCTCAGCCCATTCTGTCATCTGTGCTGATGTTTTCATAAGAGGATGCTTTTCTATGGAAATTAGCACTCTTGGCTTCTCTTGCTGCCTCTTACTCATTCCTCCTTACATATCAAAAGGCAACGAATATGATGGGTGAACTTGGAAGGAACTGGCAGCAGAATTGTCCAATTTGACTGCTTCCCGTATTCATTTTGAGGTGTGCCAACCTGCAGATTTATTTTCCACTAAACACTGTCATACTCTGCCTTTTTAGATGAATCCTGCAATGGGTCCAGGTATTTGAGTAACTATGTATGTAATTATGTATAATTTAACGATGAAGTATTTACAAGCCTACTTCGCCACAGACCAAACCTCACCTTCCAATGGCTTTATCAGCAACAGATGTAATGTTTTGATCTCCATCATGTGTCCATATTTCAATGTGTTCTAAACTAACATGAACAAGAGAGAAATGCTCAATAAACATCACTCTCTAAATCAGTAAAATAATTCATGCCCTCACTGAGTTTTATAAAATTTTAATTGCAGGTACCTGACATTATTTCAGTTTAAGATAATTAAATGAGTAACGCATATTCCAAAAACTCAGGGAATTACTGGGGGGAAAATGAGCATCTTTCCAGACATTTGAATTATAAAACATTAGGACTATATAAGAATATTAGTGATTTGCCAACCTACTTGATCACCAGACTCACTGGGAAATGTCTAAAAACTAAAGAATCCCTTAGAAATAATAGAGCTACTCAGTCAGACTTTCTGGGCATGGAACTCAGGACCCTAATCTTATTTGTATGCTTGTTTGTTTATAAGCTATCCAGGTGATTCTTATTATCAGCATTTTACCAAAGTTCAGAAACTATTAATTCAACGCCCTACCATGGTCAAAATCTAAGACCTCCAATGACTCATAACACTGCCAGCACCAGAGAGCTCACAGGAGTTTGGTGATTTTATAACGAGTTATAAACTTTTCCACTAAAGTACTCACTTCCAATGAGATGTTGATTGGTCTCACTCATATATATGTTCCTGTGAAGGAAAGGCCTGTAATAAAGCCAAAGTGCCAATTTTGCATCACTTTCTAGTTTCAGAGGCTATCAGCAAATTATCTATTTTGAATAATCATAAATCCCTCTGGTGAGACAGATGTCTCTAAGCTTTCTTTCTTTCTTCTTTATTTCTTCCTTCTTTGCTTCCCTCCTCCCTCCCTTCCTTCCTTCCATGATGACAGAAAGAGGTAAGAGTCCTGAAATCCTTGAGGAATTTTTTGCTGTAAATACTAGAATCCTTCATAAACAAGAGCAAAATACAGAACTCATCCATAGAAAGGAAGAAAGGGGGGAATGGAGGGAAGGAAGAAGGAGAAGGGAGGAAAGAAAGAAATGGGAAACCATAGATCAATTACAGAGAAAAAAATTGCAGACAGTAGTACGGAAATCAGTAGTCAGAATCATTGCAGGGTTAGGAACTACAGGATTAATGGCTATGTTCTGTACAAAGCTATACATTGGTTGACCATCTTTATCAAATTTACCTTCCTTCTTTACTGGAAGTATGGGAGTATTACAGGGTGAGTGCCCCATTTCTCAAATTATTTTTTAATTCCTTTATAACCATTTTTATTGTAATTGAGCTTTATTTATTTATATTTTTTATTATATTTATAATTTGATTTATATTATATATTATTTATATATGCTGTCTATATAGTATATGGATATACTATTCATAATTTAATTTATTTAATTGACCTTTTAATTAAGCTCTAGACCAAAGACATTGTTTTACATATGGCCATGGTTTGTTTTTCCAGTAAACTATTTTCATTGGTTCTCTGTGTTGAATTATATCATTATTATTGCTTCCTAGGGCCCAAAGTGATATTTGAACTTTTTTCAGATCATGGTGCTCTTCCTGTACAGTATGAGGCTACCAGTCTCCACAGTACCACTTTTCTCTCAGAAGTCACACTGTGACCAAATCAGGTGACTTTTCCTCAATATGCCCCATTAATACTGCATGTGGAGCACAGAAGCAGCCATGAAATTGCACAACACTTCTCTCCCCATTAGATCTACAGGATACTCAGGAGAAAAAAAGAATGTGTGTTCTTTAGTAGAGAACCTACCTGTGTGGAAACCAGGAAGGAAAAGGACGAAGTAGAGGGCTGAACCAAGACACTCACAACCCGTATTGATCTATCACCAAATGGAAAGAGAGAAATTTCTGAGGAAATTGCACCAATATCTACCCAAAAAGGCAAGGGCAGGTTAGCCTCCGGAAACACGACTGACCTGTATGGTTTACTAGTTTCCGTCTCTGAAATTTCCTCAATCTGTCAACTTTGAGCTATTGGCAAACAATTTCTTGGCTGTGGGTTTGGTCCTAGGATTTCTTGATTCTTTTATTCCTGCAACTGCTTCATACACCAGAATCTCTACAGATCCTCTTTCAGTGTCCTGGCTTCTTGCATTAATGACACAGTCTCCTTTAGTCCTTTCTTCCCTTTATATGTTACCAAAATTGAGACCAGTCCCTTTGTTAAGAATTACAACTGGGCAGTCAACACAGCAGTATTTCATTTCTTCATTGTCTGTCTCTAGTTTGTCCAAAACTTATTACCTGCTGCTAAGATTTGAGGAGTAGTCTATCCTGGCCATTCTATCACCCTCCTCTTTAATTTAGAATTGGACAGTCAACAAGAATGCCAAGGCCAAGTGTGCTAAGACTTGAGTGGGGTTTCGATCTGCTCCCCTGGGTTTTATGCCTGTGAATTTTGTGAAACCTTAATGAATCACTTGATGGAAATTAATGGGGGAACTCATCTGACTTCTGGGTATGCCCTCTGCAACCTTGCTCCTCTCACTCTTAGCAGAAAGCCTTCAAGTATTGCCCTTAGCAGCCCCACTCCGTGGGTCTCTAATGTCCTTAGTTTTTCTGTAGTTGTGGGGAGGAGCAGTGGTAGATAGCTGGCTTCCTTGGCCACAATGCCCTTCAGTGTGCTGATCTTCTGAATTCTGACATATTTGCTGCATCGAAGAAAGCAAAGTCTTCTGGTTTATGGTAGCCAGGGAATGTCTTCTTGGGTAGGGCTGTAAGGCAAATATATGCTTCTGGGTATTTCAAAAACTTCTGGGCACAGAAGAAAAAGGAGTGTTTACATGAGCACTTTCAGCTGGCAAGGAAGGCATGTGGAAAGCAGGGGAGTCCTGGGATCCTTCACTGGCTTCGGCTTTGCTAGCGATCCACAGAGGAAGGGATCGTTTCCCTCATAGTGAGATAAGAAGAAGGTAAAGTATATGACGCACTGGTTTCCTTCCCAAGTTGACAATTCATCAGCTTAACAACTTATTTTCCAAGTGATCGCTGCAGCCAATCTCCGTCTTCATAGAGGAACAGAGTTTGTTTTTTTGTTTTTTTTAAATAGAAGTTCTGAATTATTCTCTAGCTTGTCTATCATGTGTGCTCTCCCAGCTATTTGGTGTGTGTTTGAGAAGGAACTCTTGGAGTTGGAATTTGGGATAAGACATGAGGTGACTCGAGGCTAGGCCACAAGGCACACAAACCTCTGTCCTCAAACAGAGTAAGTAATTCGTTACCAGCTAAAGAAATTGTGCCCTCATCCATCTCTTTTTTTTTTTTTTCAGATTTATTTTATTTATTTGAGAGAGAGGGAGAGCAAGTTGAGGGAGGGGTAGAGGGAGAGGGAGAGAGAGAATCTCAAGCATACTCCCCACAGAGCACAGAACCCAACATGGGGCTCAGTCCCTCGACTCTGAGATCATGAGCCAAGCTGAAATCAAGAATTGGATGCTTAACCTACTGAGCCACCCAGGTCCCCCTCCCTCATCCCTCTTTAAGGGAGATCCACTAATGAAGAGAACCATCCACCTAAAATATCATCACCTGCCCCTTATCCACAGTCAGTTTTCAGCAGGAAGAGATAAAAGAGAAGAGCAGAGGGACCAAGAACAGCAGACAAAAGAGGAAGAGGAGGAAGGCTCTGTGAAAGAGAAGATGCCTTCAATTCTGCATTTTCTCCTCCATTTTCCCCTCATTCTTTTCTTCTAGATTTTCAAGTCAGCCTTATTTTTTTTTTCCTAGAGTGATATATATCCCATAAATACTAGCAATCCATTTGCTTGGAATGAGGCCTCAACAATGTTAATTAATCCAAATTAAAAGAACTGACCCCAGCACTGCAAGACTGGATTCCCATTTACTCATTCCAGATGTGAAAGAAAGGTATTAGCCTTCAGGGAAAGATCTGTATGCAACATTTCCGGCTTCGCAAATTTTCCAACCTATAATGATCCTGTTAGGATTTTGGAGCACGAACCACATATGCTTATTCAATAGAAAAACCTCAAATTTGGAATCTAGCTGGTATTTCAAAAGAGAAGAGAGCTATGAGGAAGACTTTTTATAACACAGAGTACCTGACTGGTGTGTGGCCACAGACCTTTAGTTGATCTGCTCATTACAGGAACTGCCCTCATTGCCAGAATTGTTGGGGACATAATGTTAAAATCTCCTTCTAATCCAGAAAACTCTCCATAAAAATAGAAAAGAAAAAAAACCCCACTTTTATTATTGAATACATCTTTAATCAGAATGTGATGTACGTTACAAGGAATCTACTAAGTGTTGTCAAGACAGAAAGAAAGGTTACCCTTTTATATAACCAAGCAGACACAACCCACACACAAGTTTTAAAATAAAGAATAACTCATCCTCAAATAAGAGGGCTTGACAGAGCCGGTTGTCACATGTAGCTCATCTGAAATTTACTGGGTAATTGGGATAATGATTTGTGATAGCTAATTGGCTTTATCCAAAGGCAGAAAAACCTTTCTCATATTTTTATGGCAAGAGGTAGTTTTGTAATTTACAGCTACACATCCACCGAGGTGAGGTTCCTACTTTCCCACAGAAGCCGGGAAATGTGGAGCTATCTTCCTTGATGTTTATATTTCAAATTGATGGCTCCCCAGGTCCTTGAGGCAGACATTCCTGCATCTTAATGCTAACCAGAGGGTTACTTAGCCTTTAAAAAGATTTATATACATTTTGAAGTGTAGCAAAATAACTTACAATTACAAATTTTTAAAGTATATGCTCTAAGAAAAAGGGGGGAGAGGAGTCTCTTCCCTTATTTTCAACAGGAAGAATTAAGCCTCTTATTTTTAATTTGTATTTGCCCTTACATAGTTAAAAAAAAAGCTTATTTTCCCTACCCTCAAATCATGAAACTATTCCCCAGTATTTTTCTCTAATTTACAGTTCTAGCTTCAGGGTTAAGTTTGTGATGTATCTTTAACTTTTGTGTATAGTATGAGGTTGGAATAGATTTTTTCCCCCACAAAATAACCATTTTTTCCAGTATCATTTGATGAGAATACTTTCCTTTCCCCATTGGATTGCTCTGGTGTCTTCGAAAATCATAACTACAGTACAAGTAGGGGTTTATTTTTAAATTTCTAATAAACACTATTGATCTGTTTGATTTTCATGTTATCTTTTATTTAGAAATGTATCTCATTTTTAAAGATTTTTAAAAATTAATTAATTATTTGAGAGGGAGGAGAGAGTACACGCAAGAGCACAAGCAGGGGGAGGGGCAGAGGGAGAAGCAGACTCCCTACTGGGCAGAGAGTCTCACGAGGGGCTCTATCCCAGGATCCTGGGATCGTGACCTGAGCTAAAGGCAGATGCTCAACCAAATGAGCCACCCGGGTGCCCCAATCTCATTTTTAATTTTGACACCAAACACAATCATTGGACCCAGAGGGGTAATGATGCTCTGTTTTGCAGATGAGGAGATGAAAGATACAGAAATTGAAGGGATTTTCCCAGAGCAACCCAGTTAGAGTTACAATGGAAGAACTGACTTCAAATTTGCTTTGTTCTAAAGTCGTTATGCTGTGACAGTATTCTTCCTCCTGATTCAAGCGGTTTAGTGAGTCCTGGTAACAGACGCAGGTGCAAGGCTGGGGGAGTGTTTTACAAATTTACTGTAGTGCTATCAGACCTGGAAATCACAGGATTTCCTCTATAATTAATGAGATAAAGAAATATAGTTACAGAAGAATTTTTTTCTTGGATCATATTCACATGTTTCGACACATTTTATCCAGGCTTAAAGAATACGTGCAGGTTCTAGCTGCCAGCAGACAGTCTTAAGAAGGTTTCAGTGACGTTTTCTATAAACTGCCCAGTCCAGTTTTGTATAACACTCTGAATTAACGTTTACCAAGCAAACATTAAATTCCAGAAACGTCTCTGAGATTGCCTTAGTGTCCTATTGAATGAATGCAACTTAATAAGTTATTTTTTTTTTCTTTGTCTTCTTCGAGTATAAATACTTGACAATGCGGGACCCTTAAATCCTGCACTAACATCCATGGGCTCTACAGCAGGTGAACTAGGGTATTTCAAATATGACGCACAGTGTCCTGTTTTATTTTATGACATGAAATCTTATTCAGTAAACAATACACATTCGTATTTTTCTTGAATTTCTTCCTTACAAAAAGGAATAGAAATGTATGATGTTCTGAGACTCCAGTAACTTGTATCAATTTAAGCCGGCCTCTTGAAACAGCCTCAGGGCTTTTGGTGTTTCTAGATCATAACCTAAAATATTCAAGAGTCCTGCGGTTTTTTTCAGTCCCTCCTTTGACTCTTTAGTGGAAACATTTCCTCTTTGGGGACATGACTGGGTAGCCTCAATAGTGGTAAGAATTTACTGCAACAGGTAGAACTCATTTCTTGCTCTCCCTTCCCAAAAAGACAAGCTCTAAAAAAATCCACAGGTGCTATCGCCTCATGCAATAAAGAAGTCTGAATTACTCTCTCAATATAGTCAGCTCCTGCATGCTTTAATTTTAGGCACTAAATTATGACTGCATACACAGCTTCCGTGTGACCATCATTACGTGATCACAGCATGCAATCAGGTGATTCCAGGCTTACAATCATATAACTGTGTTACTGGAGGACTTTTGACCCTATACTACACAGGGTTGGTCAATTTCATTTTTTTTTTTTTAGAAGGTAACTTTGGTACCTATTATAAAATTACATAAAGAATTGTCATTTGGAGGGGCGCCTGGGTGGCTCAGTCGGTTAAGCATCTGACTCTTGATTTCAGCTCAGGTCATGATCTCAGGGTTGTGAGACTGATCCCTGCGCGGGGTTCTGTGCTGGGTGTGGAGCCTGCTTAAGATTCTCTCTCTCCCTCTCCTTCTGCTCCCTGCCCCTTCTCTTTCCCTCTCAACAAAAAGAAAAAAAAAAATCACTGTCTTTTGTGATGTATGATATCATGTACTACTGACCATCCACATACTTTTTTTTCCCCCAAATCTAACATATGTCTCACCAATTACTAAGAAATGTATTATAGGTGCTGATCTTTGTCTATCCTGATCTGTTATGTTGAGAGCTGGGGAGTTTTAGAATCAAAATTTTATCACTATTTCATAAACATTCTTGAAGTTTTTTACACTGTAAATAACTAAGGTCATCCTGATACATATTTTGCATGTGTCCACATTTTTTTATGTCTATAATGGTTTAGGAAGGCTTATGATTTAGACTATTTGAGTTTTCTTTTTTCCAATGTTTATCCATTTTAGGCCTCATAAGGAAAAAATCCACATCTATCCCCCTCACCCCCCGGCCCGCCGAGAATCTTCTAGGGTTATAATAAAGATTCTTCCCATTTTAGGCTGGTTCCTCATTTTTACACATTTCCAGACGACTTACTCCCCCCTCTTCTCCTCACCATCTATCATTTTGGCAACTTGGGTTTCCACTTCTCATTGACTCAGAGTGCATTTTCCTTGGAAATGCAAAGCAAATGTCCACTGACTGATATTTCGGACATCACTCAAAGTGTCCCACTTAGTTCTTGTCTCTAGCTCTTGAAACAGCTCTATAAATGGTCCCTGATCCACTACTGCCATCGCAGCTACCTCCAGTTACTCTTCTGAGCTTGCACATAAGCAAGCATCTTCTCTCTGATGAGCAGTAATGTAATTTGCACAAAGCTATGGTTCTTGATACTCTTAAATGCCAGCCTAGGTCTCTACACTGTTGGACACTTCTGAAGCACTGTTCATTCTCAGAATACAAATGACCTCACATTCCATAACAACTTCTTTCTTTTTGCTACCTGGTACCTGGCACCTCTCTGGCATCTCAGTAGACTGATTCAGCCGTATTAAAAGGCATCTTCCCCTGGAATTGGAAGATCACCCTTGAAACTCAGTTCTTGTTTCTGGACTGTTACTATACATGATGGATGATGCTTTCCCACTGCTTGCCATAATATATTGGCCCTTGTTCAAATGGTGAAAATATCAATTTTAGGGATAGAAGAATACTGTCATACCCAAGGATTCTGAGGATATTAGATATTACACTTATTCTTTTCCACAAAGAGGCTTTAGAATTTCAGAGTCTGAGCCTGCATCAGTATCTTTAAAATGTATATATTTAAGCAGTTACCTTCTCAATGATCTTCCTGAGGGTTACCAAAAAAAAAAAAAAAAAAAAATCCTATTTTCGACTCCTAGAGACTTGGCGGTTTTACTCAAAAGTTTTAGTTCTTTAAATCCTTTCTGTTGATGCTGACTCTGTTTGCATGTTTATAAAGTTACAGTTTGGTCTTAGAAATACATTAGAGAATCTTATGATGTGGATGAGATGATCGATTTATACATCGCAATGTCATAATTTGCTGGAATTGAAGTCCATGTGTTATAATCAGGTTTTAGAGCATCTCTGTTACCTGATCGGGCATAATTACACTTCTCTTCCTCAGAACCAGAAATGAGACCAGGTTTTGTTTTGTTTTGTTTTTCTTTGACCACAGACGATAACATAGTATCATTATCATAGCTTCCACATTTATCTATTTTATCAGTAAAGGAATAATAGAAATTAGTGGAATTGAGACACATAAAGCTTTAGAATTTGTTGAACAAAAGCACCTCTATGGAGAAATAAATGAGAGCCATCATATACTTGGTAATATTATTGATCATCTGACAGGGACTAAGGTAAGCCTTTCCATGTATTAACTAAATTAAACCTCACAACAAACATGTGAGGTTGGTAGTATTGTTTTTTCCATATTATAAATAGGAAACCAAGGTGAAGAGAGGTTAAGCGACTGTCTAAGTTCACATGGCAAGTAAAGGACAGGGTCAAAATGCTAACCCAGGCAGTCTTATTCCAGAGTTCACCCTCTTATTAACTAAGCAATACAGAAACCTGATAAGTATGATAAAACTGAACTGGAATTTTCTTTGCCCCAGATTTAGCCAAATGTTATCTCTTTCTGGTTGTTTCCTTTAAATGTGCTTTACAAAAATTTACAAGGTTTTCTAAAATTAAGACTGATTCCAAAGAATTTGTACCTATCCCTGATTATCAATATTCTATCAGGGCTGTGGATGCCGGTGCAAACATTGGTCAGTGCTGTAGGCTGGAGTTGCTTTAGTAGTTTCGGTAAAAAGTGAAGTTACATCCCCTTTAACATGACTGTAAACCCCATCCCACAAATTATGAGTAGGTCATTCTTCTGGAAATTCCCGTCCTTGATATTTCCAAGGACTTCCATGCTGAACGGAATCAGTTTTAACCATATTGCAGGAGAGCCTGAATCAGTCACAGAAGCATCCTATTTTCTTACGTTGTTCCTCTCTGCAGCCATGCTTCGAGCTGAGGTGTAAGATACAAGTTGTACCTAGAGATGGCCAACACAACTAATTCTCACCTTACTTAACACTCTCAAATAGGGGATAAGGGCAAAGTATGTAATGCAATTAGCAAAGGTCAGCAATAGATTTCCCAAAGTCTTGGATATTCAACCTGAATATCCCATGTGGTAGATCATCAGCAGTCAAAATAGCTCTCTTTGTGAAATGATTTATCCTCCTTTCTCAAGAGTCAATCTATTTAAAGACAGCCTGATATTTTTAGTATTAGTGAAGAAAACAGAATAGCAAGACTGTTTTCAAAGTCAAGGACCTTGGAGATATCTAAAAAACAAAACAATAACAACAATAAAAACAAAGGCTGGATGTTTTTCTTACAGTATGTATGTAAATTATATGTAAATAAAGCATGCATCCTCCTTTGTTTCCAAGACAAAGAGAGTTTCAATGGCAATGCTCTCTTCACCTCTATTCTACCAAAGGGTTAGTAGTATCCTCAAAATTCTACCACTGCATATTAGGTTAATTCGTTTTCTCACAAACTTTTTTTTTTCAGAAGAATCAAGATTTTATGTATTGACAATCTTTAAATAATTGGCATAGGCTTTGGAACAACTAATTATATGATTTGCCATATAAAAGAATATTTACCATGGGCCTAAGGCTGTTTTTCAGAATGGAGAGCTAACTGAGGGGGTAATGGGCAGGAAAACTTTGGCAGTGGAGGTGCTGGCAGGAAGTAGACATTCTTATAGTTGTGTATTGCCATTTTGTGACGGAAGAATTAACTAATTTGTTCATATATGGTGGGTAATTGCTGAGTGCATTTATATATGAAAAATGTGGTTTGAGCCATAGGATAGGAAGACACAGGCATGGTAATCACTTTTCTTTGGACCAACTTTCCCAATATTTCATACTTTTATAGATTGTTTACTTGGGTTAAAAATAACAAAAAGCAGAGAAAGAAAAGAAAAAGAAGAAAGCAGTGAAAGAAAAAGAAGGGAGGGAGAGAAAAGGGAAGGTGGAAGGGGAAATAGAGAAAAGAGAGAGGAGGAAGGAGAGAAGAGGAGGAGGGGAGAGAGAGAGAGAAAGAGAGAGAGAGAGAAAGGGAATCTAAAAATCTAATATCAACTCAGGATATATATGCCATGAAATGTGGGACCTCAATACAATTTCTCTTCAGTCTACTAAATGAGATTTTGTTTTCCTTCTCATATATGAACTTGGGTAATTTGGAACATATATGGATGGGGTGGAAGGGGAGGATAGTTTGAAAGTTAAAAAAAAATTCTACTAAAGCAGTTCTAGAATATTTCCTACAAATTTAAACCTGGACTCATGCAGACTCTACCACCTTGGAAATATTTGCCTTGCTATCCACCGCCCCTTCATCCCCTCTAAAACACACACACACACACACAGAATAAATGCAGATTATAACAAGATATTTTTGTTCTGCTGATTATTTCTTGGCTGAACTTGACATGTCTGATGATGATGATGATGATGATGATGATGATAAATGAAATAATACCCAAAGTTGTGCTTTAAAGTCAACCGTCAGTGATTTTTGTGGTAGGCAGAATATTGAGCCCCCAAGATGTCTGCACCCGAATCCCACCACCTGTGAATATGTTACCTTAAATGACAAAAGGGAATTTATAGATGTGATTCAGGACTACAACCCGGATATGAGAATAGAGTGAATTATTCAGGAGGGACCAGCGTCATCACGTGAGTCCTTAAGAGTGGAAAAACTCCCAGCTGCAGTCTGAGAAGAATGTGAGTCTTGTTGCTGATTCTGAAATGCAAGTGGCTATGTGCAAGGGAGGGGGGACGAAAGGCTTCTAGAATCTAAGTGCAGTCTCAGCCAATGGCCACCAAGGAATCTGGGACCTCCAACTTACAACCACATCAAACCGAACTCTGTTAAAACCTGAATGAGCAGGGGGACAGATTCTCCACTAGAGCCTCCTGAAAGAAATGCAGCCCTACCAACACCTTGGTCTTAGCCTGGCGAGAACTGTGTTGGGCTTCTTACATAAGGAACTACAGGATAATAAATGTGTGAGGTCTTAAGCCACTAAGTCAGTGGTAATTTTAATGACAGCAATAGAAAACACATACAATTATCATATAAAATACATATATTTTTTGTTAGAGATTCTCATCCCTCCCAGAACATGACATTATACCACATTTTTTAAGAACTGGACTCTGGAGTTAACAAGACTGGAGTTGATAACTCTGGCATTACTACTAGGTGATTTAGGGCCATATGCTCTGGTCTTTTGCTTCCATTTCTTCATCTTTATAAAAAACAATTATAAAAAAAAAAGTACTGTAAGATTAAATGAAGCAATGTAACTAAAGTAAATAGCACAATGCTTCATAAATAGCTAGAATTTAATACATATCAACTACCATTAATATTAGTAGTAGTACCATTTGTAGTAGTGATGTAGCTGCTGTTGTTACAATTATCGTTGTAGAAGTATTTTTAAAATGTGATTGGAAAAAAGTGATTAAATGATTAAGTATCACTTAAGGCCTGCTCTTAATCATTTTAATTCTAAAATATAATATCATGAATCTTAGTATCTTAGAAACATAATATTCGGGGTGCCTGGGTGGCGCAGTCATTAAGCGTCTGCCTTCGGCTCAGGGCGTGATCCCGGCGTTATGGGATCGAGCCCCACATCAGGCTCCTCCGCTATGAGCCTGCTTCTTCCTCTCCCACTCCCCCTGCTTGTGTTCCCTCTCTCGCTGGCTGTCTCTATCTCTGTTGAATAAATAAATAAATAAATAAATCTAAAAAAAAAAAAGAAACATAATTTTCCCAATGCATCTATAGCACATAAACTTCCTTCTTCATCTTTTATTAAAAAAATAATAGATGGAAGTATCTATATATTTTCAATTTCATTGTCTTGATCATCTGCAAATTGTATAAATTTATTTTAAATACTTTCACACAAAGATGACCTTGGGCATCAATGCATAAAATAATAATGTTGCTATCTACATACAGGGCAACTTAGCAATCATCCAGAGTGGAGATAATTATTACTGTCATCACCTATAGAACCCATTCACCCAACCTGCATGCTCTTTCATTCAGAGAATTGCTAACTATTTGGAGTTGTTTTTCCTATCCTGTTTTGGAACTTGCTTATAAATTGTTTCCCTCACTTTCAAATGAGAAAACTGAAGCTCACAGAGTTTGAGTAACATTCACAAAACGCACATAGTTAAATGTCTGTGCTTGTGAGTATGTGTGTGTGTGTGTGCGTGCACCCGACAGTTGGTACTGAAAACATTAATTGGTTTAGGAGTATGCACTGCTCTTAAAGTGTTTATTCATCATTTTTCTCATTCTCAAAAAATGAAAATAATTCATTGTATTCCTTATTCCAAGTTACTTCCTGTTTGACACTAACAATTATAATGCAACTCATAAAAATAAAGAATTCCTACAGAGGAAAATTTATCATAACAAGTGGATTTGAAGGTACACAGTTTTAACACAGTGTCTATTCCATAGGTTAATATAAAATAGAAAGAGCCAAGTAATTGTAACAAGTTAAAATAAATCATTAAATAAGAAGCAAAAAGTAAAATATAATCCAACATTTTCTCTTAATAGAAGCGCTTTATACCTTAAATCCAATTAGTTTGAACTGAAAAAACATCAATCAGTTTCTATCTTGCGTTGTTTTGCAACAATGACTGAAGTGGGAGAAAAAAAAATCTGTTCTCAAGAAAACACTCCTCATTTTTAAGGATTTTCCAAGCTAATTGTTTATAGTGTTTGGACTGACCAATGCTCTTTTCAACTACTTTCCAGTTCTTGGACATCTCCAAGAGCACATATATGTTGCATACATGCACACAGTCACACAGCCACATTAGGTGGAGGATATTACTGAATTAAGTTATCTCATGATAAAACAACGTGGTCTATCAGCCAATCAACTCTTATAGAGAGGTAAGAGGTCAAACAAAGTAGACTTTACACAGGTACAGAGAAAGCAAGTGCATTTAGTGCACTTTGAAGGAATGGGTAAAGTTACCGAATGAAGTGAAGTGAGTCATAAAGGACTCTGTTTCCAAGTAACACGATGGAAGAAAGTGAAATTTTAAAGATGTGGGAATAAAAGTCATTTTTAATTCAATTGTATCCATCAAAAAAAGAAAAAAGAAAAAGCATTATTTCTTCTCTGGTGATAAAAATGAAATTTAAAATTTGAGATACATCAAGAAATTAGAAAACAAATATTCATGAAAATCTCTACTCGTGCTCTCTTGTTCACAGCGATCATCCTAGGGACCTATTCGTTTTTTTGAATGAGTCTTGTGGCCAGATCTGACTCGAGGTTCCCAATCTCTTAGATTCGTTGAATCTTAGGGACATGCAGGGCCTAGGTCTAAAGTATATATTATAAACTTAGGACCAAAAACAAATATAAACTAGGATTTCAGTTAAAATCTTGTATTATTATTCTATCCACTAAACTGAATAAGGATGCTGACATACGACCTGACAAAACAGTACGCTCTTAATACTTACTGTTTGAACGACTTTTTAAAAAATATTTTATTTACTTATTTGAGGGAGAGAGCACAAGCCAGGGGGAGAGGCGGAGGGAGAAGCAGACTTCCCACTGAGCAGGGAGCCCGACGCAGGGCTCCATCCTAGGACCCTGGGATCATGATCTGAGCCAAAGGCAGGTGCTCAACTGACTGAGCCCCCCAGGCACTCCTGTTTGAATGACTTAATACACTTCCACACACTTCCTTACAAATAAAACTATCTTTCTTTACTTTGTTTATCCCAATATTTTTAGCATACAAAATGTTTTTATTTCCTGGAAACTGTAAAGAAATATGCATATAAAGATTGGAATACTGAATATATCGGAGCTATGGAAAACACACAATCTGTGATTTTTAATGCTTTCACAGTTCATGAAGGTTTTTTTTTCCCTTGTCATGAATGGAAGAGAAATATAATTTTAACCATTTTAGCTCCTAGCTTAAAATGTGATAAGGGTGGGGCGCCTGGGTGGCTCAGTCAGTTAAGCGTCTGCCTTCAGCTCAGGTCAGGATCGAGTCCAGCATCCAGCTCCCTGCTCAGCAGGGAGTATGCTTTTCCCTTTCCCTCTGCCCCTCGCCATCCCCGACCCCACTCATGCTCTCTCACTCTCAAATAAATAAATAAAATCTTTATTTAAAAAAGTGATAAAGGTATTTTGTTTTCAAAATTGGAGCTCTATGCCATTTCAAATTGTATTCGCCCTACTAAACAAAGAGTGACATTCATAAATATAAAAACTGTGTATAGTACAGTTATTAATTAGGCACTTATACAGAAAATTTGCCTTCAGATCATCTGGATATGTATGAACGTTCACAAGCCAAAAGCCAGTCAGTGAAGGCCCCAGTAAAGATGGAGTATGTGCAGTATTCCAAGCACGATGTTCCTAACCCCAGCTCCATACCATAGAATCAAATGGTTTCAAGGCTTTATTTTTCACATCTTTAATATGATTCCTTGTCCATGCCTCTCTTCACTTAGGAAAAAAATTATGTCAATAATAGAATAAATTCAAGTGCTAACTGAAGATCAGGAGAAGCATGGGGTTAAGTGCACTCAAAGGAGGTGGTCTCAGGCTCCATGGGGCTTGGGGTTATAAACTGGGTCTAGAAATGTAAGAATGGAGGTTGGGCTACAGAAAGGATGTAACATAGCTGACTGACCATATGAAAACCTTACAATAAAGAACAGTGAATGTGATTACCAGATTGAAGTCTAATAGTGAAGACCAGAAATAAGCTGATTCCAGAGGCTACTTGTGAGAAAGTCAAATTGGAGAAAATAGATGAAATTTGATATCACACTTCATTTCTTATATTTATTTTGGTATAATTTCCCTTAATTCCAAAGGAAATTATTGTAATCTTTTTATATTGTCATCGTTTATAAATCCATTATTTGTAAATGATACAGACCTGTTTGTATCATTTTGTTTGTAAATTCAAGCAGTAATTGGTATCCTCATAGGATTTTTTTGAGGATTAAATCAGATAAAACACTTGTGGTGAGCACAGCATGACAGACAAACTTGTCAAATCACTATGTTGTACACCTGAAACCAATGTAACATTGTGTGTCAACTGTACTCAAATAAAAATAATTAATAAATTAGATAATACATGAAAAATGCTCAATATAATTCCTAAGTTAGAACAAGTATTTACAGATGTTAGCAACCATTATTTATTTCAGAATGTGTCTAATTATTAACAAACTGTCATCCACAATCGAACGTGGCACTCTCTTACAAGAGTATGCCTTTTTTCTTGGTGCTTCTGACAAAAATTGACAGGATATATTAAATGAAAGTGTCTCCTACAGGATTGTAAAACATCTAAATTGGTCTTCTCCACAGAAATCTCCCTTCATGCTCACTTTTATCTCATGAGATGTTGTCAAACCATATGCAATTTCATCCCATCACTTTGTTCTATTTGACCAATTCCAATTTTGATTATACAGTGTTTTTCTGGATGATTGTCTCAGTTTCCCCCCCTTTTTTTGCTGATATAGATGTGAATTTAGTGCATTTCCACCATTACCCATTGCTTAAGTGTAGTTTACTGAATCCATCTGTGCTGGAAGTTCCCCCTTCTTTGTGAGTCCAAAGCACTCTGTCTGTATCTTTTATTACTCTTATTTTTGTTCAAGCTCGTTCATATGAGATTTCTCTCTCCTTCTGAATTTGAGCCTTTACCTCCATCCCCCCCATTAGCCTTTTCCTTTTGTCCTGCAAAACTTAGTGTTAACAACAGTTTATTGAGACTAATTCGACCACGGCATCTGCCATGTGGTAAAAATTAGTCTCAATAAACCACATGTTAACCCCATGTGGTAAATGGAATGGAAAGCAAAGTTTCAAGGTTCCTGACTTCTTCAGTCATCTGGGGCCTTGGGAGATACCCAAGCGACGTTTTCACATGGACACAGATTTTTGTAAAACTTGAACAACCGAAATATTTTAGGATCTAATAAGGCTGTTGTGTCATTCCAAAGTCCCCTTCATCACATTGCCCATTGAATAGTGCTGAAGTGGCTCCAGCTATATCTGTTACCAATTTGATGGAAAGCTGAGATGCAGTGGAATACTGAGTTTGGGTTGAGTGGAGTTTGGCTTTCCATGTACATTTAGTATAGGTTTAGTACTAAAAGTAAATGTGTGTACATGTATGTATAGGTATATGTGTGTATGTAGATATGTACTAAATGTAACGTATATGTGTATATGCATATACACATATATGTATTAAATGTATAATGTATATATACGTATGTGTATATGTATACATGTATACCAAACATATAATGTATATGTGTGATTTGTATTCACTTCTGTGCGTAACTAAGTTATCACTAACCATATCACTGTAGAAATAACTTTCATCTCACTGACTCAAAAGGCAGGTATCACATCCAGGGCTGGAGTTTATCTCAGAGTATGAGTTTTTCCCACTGCTTTAAAGGCCAGAAATACATGGCATGGGATGAGGAACAAGGTGTAAATTACATAGAGCCAAATTTAGACAAATCTAATGTTAGATTAAATCTAATGATGTTAGATCTTGTATATGAAAGTCACTTGACAGAGATTTTTCCCATGTTTCAACAATGCTAAACATTTATATGACATTACCAATGAAAAGTTGTGAACCTGAAAGAAATCAAATATATTAAAATCAGCCAAGCTAGAAGAATGAAAGATTATCTTTTTAATGTTCTCTGTGGAAATAATCTAACAAAAATACTGAACATTGCAGATGTATTAAAAGACTATGCTGCTAAAAATGAAGCAAAATGGTAATAACAGAAATGTTTTGGACAGTTAATTCATGAAAATTTCATAATAATTTTATGAATTTTGTGTTGTTAGTGGTATTAAACATTTTTACATATTTAATGTGTTGTGGCTTCTTTTACCAAAATAATAAAATATTTAACTTTTAAACCTGCCATTGTATTTGTAAATTTGTTATATTTTCCCAGTCCCCAACTTGTGTAAGTCTTAGGCCTCATAAATCTTGGACCCTTCTCTAGCATTGGGGTGTGGTAAGCATGGTTCCCAATATCTTGCTTCGAGTAAGTCAAAAGCATTAGATTTTTAAAAAGTTAGGTCAATTAAGAACATAGAGAAATACTTTAGGAACAACATCTAACGGGAACTTCTGTTGATAGGTTAAGTCAGGGAACTATGTAAAAAAAAATGAAAACGAAAAAAAATGATTCAACCTCATTGGTTCTAAACAAATGATAAACCAAACAGTCCATAGATTATAAACCAACCACTTTATAGTTTCTTATTATTTTGCCCATTTTATGCAACCTGGAATCCACAAAAATTACAGATATGATATTGTTTGTTTTCTTTTTTTTCTAATTGGGAAATTTCATTTTACACCCTCAAATTGTTCTTTTCTTTATTATTTTTTTCTCTTCTACTAAAAGGATTATCTAGCATGAAATAATTTAAGAGTTCTAATAAATCTGCTAAGTTATCTATTCCAAACACTGATCTAACATGTTTCTACAGAATTTTTATTAGATAAATAAACTTGAACACTGGTTCTGATCTGGTAGCATTGATTCTACACGCCACCCATTTAGTTTTGAGCAAGATACATTCGAAGTCTTTTGCAATTTAGGTTGATAGTTTCCTTGAATATTTTCCAACCAGTTATTTATGTCTTTCCTCTAAAGTCCTACAGTTATATTGCAGTCCCTTCTTCATGTAACAGCCCATTAAAGAGTTGAGAATATTTATCCTGGTACCCCTCGTCTAGCCTTAGGAAATCCTGCCGAAGAATTGCTACTATTCCCAATAAGAAATCATACATTCTATAAGTTCTTTACCAATCTGGCTATTTCCAGTTTATTGATACTCTTTAAAAAACCATAGTGTTCAGAGCAGAATATAATAGCATAGTTGTTATCTATTGAGAAGAATAGAGAAAAAGTGTCACTTCTCTCATAGATGTCCCGCTTCTATTTCAGTGGCCAAATACTACCATTGAATCATCTTAAAGTAACCATTGAGAAAAAAAAATCCTGAATATTTTTCCATGGTCTTTCAAGATCCCGTGTGAAATTGCATAGTTAGTTGGAGGGCTCCTAGCAAATGACCTCTCATACATTCCTACTAATTATCATCTGTTGGAGAAGTCCACTTGAAAAAAAAACTAAGGGTGACCTATGGCCAACAGCCAGTAAAAAACTGAGACCCTCAGTCCAAAAACTGACAGTAAACTGAATTCTACCAACAACCACATGTGCTTAGAAGCAGACCTTGAATGTTGAGCTTTTAGAGGAAGAAAAAAAGTTGTTTATCTGAACTTCAAATGTAGCTAGTGCCTTATATTTTATCTGGAAGCCCCACCCTAAGACAAAGGATGAAGCTAAGCCCTGACTGAACTCTTAACTCAAGGTATATATGAGATATTAAATGTGTGTTATTTTAAAACACTACCTTGTGAAGTAAATTGTCACACAGTAATAAAGAGAAAACCAATACATCACCTTGTTAAATTTAGCCCATTTTCCAAGAAATCAAATTTATTTGGATCTTGAGTCTACTGCAGTATATACTCTTTCCAATTTCTTGTTCAAAAATCCATTTCCTGTCTTCATTTAGGTTAGTTAAAAATAATTTATTAGGAAATAGTTGACAGTAGACACTTAAAAATGTCAGTAAAGAACTCTATTTCTGTTGGCACAAATTAATTACGTGAGCATAGTCGTGTTACTATGATTAATCAGCTAAATGGTATATAATTTATTTTTGGCCTTCTCCAAATATCTACAATTTTTATGGAGTAAATCAAAAGTGTTGCTTGAGTCCAGTTATATTTTGTCTGGTTGACCTACTTATTATCACCATCAAGGATGATTTGTTTGACTTGTTCTTAAAAGATTGTATTCTTTGGATCACTGTTCCTCCCTTGATATGTTCACAGATATGAGATGAATACAAAACCAAATTAGAATTTTGCCTCTTTTGAATACCAAGGTCATTAGTCTTTATAAAATATAGATTCAAAACAATATTAGTGGCCATATGTGTCAATATCTAGATAGTTTCAACACTCCATGAATATCATTAATGATGGTTTAGTGATATTATTTGCAGTTTCTTTTTCTCATCTAGTACCAAATTTCATTCCTCTTAGAGAATGCCCAGTGTGGGGAGAGCTGGTTCAACAGAAGACATTGCATTGTTTTCGGTTTCATGACCTTCTCAGGACTTTGGTAATTTTTACTCAAATAAATTTAGGATTTACTTATCTTTATCTATTGGATTTCTATTTTATCACTGTTCTTCACAATGCCTCCCCCCCTTTTTTTTCTGGAAAGAGAGAAAACTTTATCCTAATTATTTCTCCATCAGACACTTTTTGATAAAATATGCTCTACCCTTCCCTGAAGGGTTCAAAGAATAGAGAATGGTTCTGACCATAAAGTCAAATACATTAGAATTATGATTCATATGCTATAAATCATTTAATTCATGAATCATTAACTAACTAACTGAACTGCATCATGAAGTATATTTTTCTGCAATGAAGTTGGAAAATTTTACTTATGCATTAATCAGTTGTTAAATTACATGTAAAAGAAAACTAATCTTTGATAGCATTTGAGGGATAAGCCAAGTGATACTAAAATGAGCAAATTACTTTGGTACACATTTCCATGAATATTTCTAGAAGTAGTATGTAATTTTCAAGTATCAGGGTCCACAACAGATTCAAGGACAAGTATTAAAATCCAGACTCCAGGCCCCAATCCAGATATTTTTTTATTCAGGTGGTCTGAATAATGACCCAGACATGTGGATTTTTAATTAAGAATTAATAGTGATTCAAATGCTTATTCTTACATTGAGGAAAAAAAAATTGTACCTCCTTCACAGGTCTGATAATTTTTCAGGGAAAAAAAAAACAGGTTTTATGAGAGATGCCGCTTTTGTTCTTTCCTTGTGTATTCAATGAAAAGAAAGCCAAGGAAGGAATACACCAGGGGTTTCAGAGTAGCTTAATAAATGATTCATTTGAATAAACCTGACAGCAAGGCTCAGCCTTACAGGCTTTGGGGTTCTGACCCTTTTATTCTTCCATATGCTTTGTAGAGAGAATAGAATAAAACAAATAGTTGCCTTTATTCTGACAACTTTTATATAACCCTTGCCACTTTAGATCTGGAAGAACACTTGCTCCTTGTAAGGTCTGCAGAAGCTAACAAATTGCCAAAGAATACTAATGACAAAGATGTAAAGTCCTTTCCCATTTGAAAAATGGAAAGAGCACATTCTTCAGGTGGGGGTCAGTAGAAAGAGATAAAGACTAACTTACTTCATTCACAGATTTATGTTCTCTAGCACCTTACTGTTCTCCTATGACTAAGGAAGTCCACAACACTTTTGCACAAACCCTGTCACTTTCCCAGTGCTATTTTCAAACATTCTCATTCCACCTTTTTTTTTTTTTTTTTTTTTCCTTTTTCTGGGTGGGTCAGTTGGTTAAGCAACTGCCTTTGGCCTAGGTCATGATCCCGGAGTCCAAGGATCGAGTCCCATGTCGGGCTCCCTGGCTCAGCAAGGAGTCTGCTTCTCCCTCTGACCCTCATCCCTCTCATGCTCTCTCTCACTCTCTCTCTCTCTCAAGTAAATAAATAAAAATTTTTAAAAAAATAAATAAAGATTTTATTTATTTATGTATTTAATTAGAGAGCACAAGCAGGGGGAGGGTCAGAGGGACAGGGAGAGAGAGAATCTTAAGCAGACTCCCCACTGAGCATGGAGCCTGATGTGGGGCTGGATCCCAGGACCCCGAGATCATGACCTGAGCCAAAATCAAGACCTGGAAGCTTAACCAACTGAGCCACCCAGGTGTCCCTCATTCCACTTTTTCCAAATGTTCTCTGAAGCTCATGCCTTCACCCATTCTCCATAGGGACATCATCTGAGACCATTAACTTTCATTCAATAGAAGTGCTGCTGCTGGACTCCCAGTATTCCTCAATCTGCCCTCAACTTGGGTAGATCCAGTGACTACATGGCTGGCATATCTAGAACCACATCTTCCCATGGCTTTGATCTTCATCCCATCCCATGCCATATACACATTTCTACTCTGAGGTTCTAAAACTTGTAATCCTCTGAGATACTGTACCTATGGAATTTAGATCCTTCTCTATCTAAAGAGAAATGCTTATTCTGACAATCCTCTTGATGTTACTTATTCTAAAGAGCAAAATAAGTAACATAATCATAAAATCTAAGAAATATAATGAAGAAAACAAAAAAGAGGTGAGTTAGATGAAAGTATAATGTCTCAGGAAATAAATCCCAATAATTCCAAAGAATAAATACTTCTCATTCAAGACTATTGTCATCAAACAATATTCTTGTATTATTTTAATCCTGTTAAAATTACTAAAATTTTAGTTTTATGGTAAAGCATGGGGGATATGGTACATCCATTGAAAAGAATATGTATTCTGTAGTTGTCCATTATAGATGTCTAATAAATCTAAACATAATATAATTAATACTCTTAAACATAAAATCACACATAAAATAATACTAGTAAAAGCTCCCCTCCATTGAGACTTTTCTTTTCAAGTTTGCTTAGAAGCTTATATAAGTAGATTGAAAGTCAAGAGCTTTTTCTTTTCCCAAGACAGTAGTGAAAACTCTAGTAGATCCTTATTCTTCACAATCAAGGACAGAAATAAAAAAGAATAATCTTCAAGTCATATAGTTATTATAGCACTTTATAATTATTAAGCAATTACTAAGCTCCAAGAACTATACTAATTCTTTTATGTGATTTAACTTATTTTCTCAAACTTCCAGCTACCTACTCAATACTTTCACGTAAAGGTCTCACTGATATTTCAAACTTTATATACTTGAACTACAGCATTTGAATTCTATCACCAAATTTTCCTCCCTCATCCCCAAATGCCCATAACATTAAATGATCTCACGATTGATTATTTATAGAATCACTCTAAAAGGTCAACAATCTTTTCCCAATAACTGTTAGAATATGTAGAGACATATATTTTCAGTAAGAATGTAAATGACTTAAACTTCAGTCTCACCAACTGCACTAATTCACAAAACAAACACATAATTACTATATTCAACAACAAGCATGTACCTTATAGATATTTTGCAGCATAAATTCAGCTTTACTCGAGGATTGCATATTGTATCATTCTTAGTTTCTGAAATTCCAGAACAGGCAAAACTAATCTATGGTGGCTGAAATCAGAACAGCCACTGTTTTCCCACAGGGAAGGTACCGACGGAAAAGATAACAAGGAAATGTCCTGGATTGAAAGATGGGTTCTAGAATAGGTTTCTTGGTGAAAGTCATAGGTAGCTTAGTTTTTTAAACTCAACTTACTGTGCATTTAAGAATAGAACTATGTAGGGTGGAAATACCTTTTCAAAAAGAGCGTTTGAGGTCTACTTCTACTGTACTACTTCTTATGGACTTGTATCATTAGCAAAAGGCAAGTTTCTCCTCTGTTAGAACACAGCAGTTCTTTTTCAATAATCTACCAAATTTCCTTCTTAATTTATGTTGACCTTTTGATAGACAAACATTATTTGTCTTCTTTTTATTCACATTAAATCCACCCTATTTTCTGAGCAACCTATTATGTGTCACTCATTGTTAGGTACCAGTAATTCAGACACAAATTAGACAATTTCACTATTTCCAAAGTGTTGATAGTCAAGAAGAAAATAGATATGTTACTAATAAGTGGAAACAAAAATTATCTGTGCAACAGAGGACCACTAACCTTATCTAACTCTGTTTGACATTGCTAATAACTACAAAAGCAATAATGAATCTGAGATACAATCATATCTCTGGCAATGATTATTTCTCTTTGTTATTTTGAGAATGTAACTTTTAGTAAAGGTAGAATTCTACAACCAGAAAGACTACCTACCTGGGTTAACTTATTTTCCTATAAAATCACACATTCTATGGTTAATTTTGGATAAACAAGTTGTCAATTGTGAAGGATCTTGCCAGTTTGATAGATACTCTGACACAGTTTCTTGTTTGGTAGAAAAAAACATACAAATCCTCCATCAGAGCCAAAGGAATATACCAGAAGTAGCTCATAGAAGTAGCATTAAACAGTGTCTACATTTTCTTGTCCTGGTGCCCTGAGTCATAGTTCCTACAGGACAACATAAAGGTGAGACATGTACACAGAGTGGGTTGAGTTACTGAGAGGAACCCTGGGCACAGGAAATCAGAATCTTAGACAATGGTCAGTAAGACACCTACTTGTGCTCCAGAGAGAAAGAAAAATTATGTTTAGAATACTGGATATTAACTTGGCAAGGCTTGTATTTGCTTCAGTGGGAGATACTTTCTCTATATCCTAAGCGATCAGTATACATTCAATCTTTGTAAAGAGAGTGTAAAACAAAGTCCATAATGTTTCTGTCCACAAATTGTGCAGAAACACAAAAGACTCCTGGAGAATATTCCTCCAACATAAGTTAGACATGTCCCTGAACTGCTTTAAAAAATGTGGCATGGCATTTAAGTAACTATATTTCAGGATTTCAGAACTGCTGTCTCTGACATCTGTCATTGCAGATTATTCTAACAGTGTACTTTCTTTTTGGACAGAGTCAAATGGGTATTTCAAACAATGCTCCCTAGCAGGTAACAATGTACTACTGCCAAGTACCAACTGAAAATTTTTCTTAGTATTGTGCTGTTCACCACTGATGATAGTCTGGTTTATGAAATGCTATTGGTAGTCAGAAATATAAGCAGATTCTATTCCTGATCTAATTAAGTCTTTCATAAAGTGAAAGCATGAAAATAATTAGGGACAGAAAAGTTACATTGGCAGTACTGCAATATTAATATAGCAAATGCATTTCAAAATTTCTGTACTCCACTAGGCCTTTGGAAAGCTATTTTTTCTCAAGTCTGTGATATTTGCTACTGTGTTGACCAGTTCAACCATTGATAATAACTCTTACGAACCACATCTCATTTGTCTCTTTCTCAGGCTGGAGAGATGTTCAACCTATCTGATTGGTTGGCACCAGTGTACCACTATGTCCTATAGATTCAACCTCAAAGATCTACACTTTATACCTGAAATAGCAGCCTCACAATTTGCTGTCCAATTTGATATCAAAGCATTTGTACAAGGAGGGGCAATTTTGGGAAATGAGGCATAGTGGAATGTTTCTGACTTTGCTTAGTCTCAAGAGTAATTAAACTTTGGGGAATGGATTGAAAGAACAGCAGACAGTCATATTTATAGAATAATTACCACATTAAAGATACTAAATCTCATTTATACTCCCAGCAACTCTCTGTGGTAAATGTCATGACCCTTATTTTATTGGACTGAGTGAGGATGAAGGTTAGAAATTTTAAGAGATTTTTCCAGAATCTGATAATGATCGTTGAGTTCAATCAGCCTACTGATTTTCATTGGAAGGAAAATGAGATCCAAATTTTGGACTAATATCCTGGACTTATAAAAGCTCAATCAATTATACTCTTAAGATGGGTTGCCCATATTGCCCCTCACTCCATGCATTAGCATGCATAATCACTATTACGTCATAGGTATTCAAGCAATTAGCACCATGTTATTATAGCTTGGTAGCAGGTATGCCATTGGGAGAGTGACCATCATGCCCTGCATAAAATGCTAGTTTATGTTCTCGTAGTAGAAATAACAATGAAAAAAGAAAATGGCAATTACCTGGAAATAGAAATCTTTGTCTAAATGTTGATGCCCACAAATGAATTATAAGGAAAATATGCAAATCAGATATTATAACTATAACATCATTTTTTTTTAATTTTTTTTTTAAGATTTTATTTATTTATTTGACAGAGATAGAGACAGCCAGCGAGAGAGGGAACACAAGCAGGGGGAGTGGGAGAGGAAGAAACAGGCTCACAGCGGAGGAGCCTGATGTGGGGCTCGATCCCAGAACGCCGGGATCACGCCCTGAGCCGAAGGCAGACGCTTTAACCGCTGTGCCACCCAGGCGCCCCTATAACATCATATTTTTAATTACCGGTCAGGACCACATGGCTAAAAGCAGATCCGGTGTCTCCTTTGTCTCATTTCCTTAGGAATACAGGAAACATATATTTAACTTTCTAGTCCATACTTTTGCACTCCTAAAGAGGAGAGACTCTTGACTCTATAGGTGGAATATACTATATGACCAAGATATTCAGGAGAGAAATATGGAGGTTCTGAAAAAAGTTGACCTGTTTGAAAAGATTGTCTCTTGAGTTCCACGGACAGGTGAATCTAAAGAGTATCTATCACATGTACAGTTGTGATTCAGGCAGTAGTTATTCTCAGAGTCTCTACTTAGATGAGCCACATCTAACAGTAGTGGAATCAGGCAGAATCCAAACACTTGGGTATTAGCAAGCTCTTTGTCTTTCAGCCACAAGGGCAAGGTGTGGGGTAAGGCTTCAGTCCTGGAGTGGATTTAGAATGCTGGTCAGAAGAACCAGTTGCAGTAGGCATGGTTATAGATTTTGCAACCAGGTCTATGTTTTAGTCCTACCTGTCTAAAATAGCTCTATCATGTTACTTGTACTCTCTATAATTCAGTTTCCTTTTCTATAAAATGGGCTAATTTTGAGATGAACAGAATGATTTTGAGATAGTTAACATGTGAAAGGGTACATGGAACATATAAGCTCTATTTGTTTGATATATTAATAATACTAGTTATTGTTAAGAATTGTAACAACACGTAATCATTAACAATTTATAATAACATTATTATTATGTATTATATATGTTATTGTTATTACATTCAATTTTATTTGGCTAACTACCTTGGGGACACCATTCTGAATCTCATTTTGCTTATTCATTAAATATGTTTAATAGTACTCATCTTTCAAGTTTGTGGTAAGAATTATGTTATATGAGGCACCTAGCATAAAGTTTGGGCTCAATAGCTTAATGACTATTTCTAAAAAGTAGTTATCAAAGCAGAGACTAAGAATATAGAAGCTCAGCAGTTGTCACTGGAAAATAACTTGGGTGTTCAGTTTCCTCACTGGCTCACCAGGTTTCAGGTCTCAGGGGGAAAAAACTGATTCCATTTTAAACTGGAACCAATGGAGTTTCGAAAGAGTCTGAAAAATTGGAATTGCCTATGTTTCAGTCGATATTGGCTCTGGAATTTTGGTTGGATGTCATTACTCCATCCATCTTGAGGAAAACATGAAGACGAGGCTAGTAAATATTTTGAGCTCAGAATTTCACAGCTAATCTAAGATGGACAAATATCTTGCTTTGCAAAGGTGAGTATGAAGAAGACACACCTAACTAGATAATTCTTGGCAAAATATTAAAGTACAACTTAAATTGTTTTTAATACACTCAAGAATGTACTGTAGTATGCTTTGACATGTTAAAATATTACCAAAATATTATAAGGTCCATCAACTTTGATGCACCTAATATCTACTTTTTTTTTTTTAGCATTCTATAAACTACAGTGAAAATTTCATATAAAAAAAAAAGACATTACACATAAAGGATCTTGCTGCTCCTGGATGTCTTTCATATGCTTATTGAATTATTAGAGACATAACTCTTTGGCAAGATTTGAATGCACACAGGTCCACAGTATTGAGTTTCTGTAGCGCATCCAGTAGCAATGACTCCTGGGAGTAGACTTAGAATGTATTCTCAGTTTATCATTCCTTCCATTCCATAAACTACTTATCAAAAGAGCTAAACTTTTCTATAAAGAGAATGAGAACATTAAAAATGAAAACAGATTTCTGATTTCCTTTTCATACTTAAACATCAGAGCTAGTCTGGTCAAAAGAAAGAAAAAATAAATTTCTTTTTTGAATAATCTTATTTTCCCCAAATGGTCTACTACAGACACAACTTATTCTATGAAAGACAAAAATTTTAACTTGTGGCCTTCTACTTCTTTCAGCATCTAATTGATGGAAAAAAATTGAAATCAGGATAAAAATTGGGTACTTAGTCAAAATTTCAGAATGATCTATACCACCCTTACGAACCCTCAAATAAACAAACCAGTTAAGCTATATGCAATTGAGCATTTATCTCTGTTGAGCTGAAGTAAAACACTAACAGTAAGATGCAATTATGAATCTATTTATTCATTAAACTGAACAGAACTTTATTCATCACCTACCATATGACAAAGTCTATTCCAGAAAATGATGAATAAAGCAGTCTCTACAAAATAATATATAAAAGATTATGCATTTTTTTCAGAATTTGCAGAGTATAAATAGTATGAGAAAAAATATATAAATTTGTGCTTTCATAAAGGTATAGGACACAAGAAACGTATATTAAGAACAGCATTAGTTTGGGGACAGAAAACCTGTATTTCAGCTGTGGGATCTTGAGCATGGTTATATGAAGGTATATGATGGGGCAAATCACAGGAAATGGGAAACTTTGAAGATAGAAGCTAAAAGTGGAAAAAGTCAGTCAAATGACCCAAACTTTAAGATTGATCATCATAACTGGAGTAGCTCTGCAGATGCTGATTTTTATAACTTGGTACTAGTTAAACATAAAAATAAATTAAAGTGCATTGTTATTTTTGCTCCTTCCATTTTTTTACGTCACTCCCATTTTCCTCAACCCCAGAGTAAGTACGGAACTCGTTTTGATGTTCTTCCAGTACAATCTTTGTTGAGGGTGTTAATCTGATATATCAATCTCACCTGGTTTAACAAACTGGTATTTTCACAGCTGTAGACCATGGTACCCAGTTATTTTAGTCTTGATAAAAGACAACTGTCAAGCTTTAGTTACAACCAATTTAGGAATTTCTTCACTGGGCTTGCTATTTTTGAATACAAAGTTGTTGATTGCTTACTTATTTATTTTCCATTGATGGAACTACTTTCCTGCCTTCTGGGAATTCATTCAGCACTCAAAACATATTTTCAGCCCTGCCTGTAAATGGCCACTTGCAAAATTCTAAACTGCCAAACTGTTATCCAAACTTTGGTATAATCAAATGTCGCCTTTTTTTGTGCTGAGCTAAATTCATATTGTCCCCAATTCCCATGGATTTGGCCAATAAGCCTAGAGATAAGATCAGCATAATTAAATTATTTTCTCCAAATGTTAATAATTAATTCAGATATTTATATGTCCTTATTTTCTTAGACACTATTTTATGTACAAATTCTGCACTAGTTTTAGCAACTGGAATGATTCAGATAGTCTTATGTCAAAGTAACTCAATAATTATTTTTTCTTTACTAAGCACATTGTCATTGTTTTCTTGCTATCTGTCAGGTATCAGAGAAAATATAAAATACACAGTCATTGGCTTAAATTAATTTTCAGTTTATTTTAAAGACATTTATTACAGAATTCAGAAATTAGAATTAAGCATAGTGAGTTCTTTGCTAAAAGTGAGCACTGGATAATAAGGGAAAATGAAGGAGGCTGACTTGGATTAGCACCCTGGTAGATATTATTACTGAGTAGATATATTTGCTGGGTGATTAGATAAATATGGGAAGAAGGAAGTCCAGGTTGAACAAACATCAAGTGAAAAACATGCAGTTATATAGCAAGTATGGCACCTTTGAGGAAATTCAAGTAGTTTGTTTTTACTGGAGAGCTGCATTTACACTAAAAAAAAAAAAGAAAAAGAAAACATATGATATATAAAAGGAGTCCTTGTCATGTATGCCAGGAGTTTGTAATTTAATTTCAATTTCACTTGAAACTAATAAGAACTCTAGAGGGTTTTATACAGAGCAACATGATGATATATGGGTGAGACTGAACAAATCTGAATATGGATTGGAAGGCTAAGGTGAAGCAGTGATGGTGAATAAAAGGCTGGAGACGTGTTAGTATAACCCAAGTTAGAAATGAGGAGCGAGGATGTACAATGGTGCAGCTACTTGGGAAAGCTGTGTGACAGTTCTTTGAATGATGAAACAAAGTTACCACATGACTTGGCAATTCCACTGCTACTTATATCCTCTAAAAGAAATGAAAACATACCCACACAAAAACGTTGACACAAATAATTAGAGCAGCATTAATTACAGTAGTCCAAAGGTGACAACAACCCAGATGTCCGTCGACCAATGAATAGATAAATAAAATAGGGGGTATCCATACAATGGAATATTATCTGGCCATTAAAAAAAAAATGAAACAAAACAAAATGAAGCAAAAAATGAAGTACCGGTACTAGTGATAACTTGGATGAAACTTGAAGTTTGAAAACACTATGCTCTGTGAAAGGAGAACATCACAAAAGTCTCATTTTATATGTGCACATTCATATGAAAATCAAGAATTAGGGAAATCTATAGAGACAAAAAGTAGATAAGTGTTTGCTTAGGACTAGAGAAGATGAAGAAGTAAGTTGGTGATGGATAAAGTATATCATGTTTGTTTTCAAGGTGGTAAAAATGTTTTAAATTTTACTGTGGAGATGGCTACCATATATGTGAGTATACTAAAAATCATAGAATTGTACACTTTAAGTGGATAAATTATATGGTAAATGAATTATATCTCAATAAAGCTGTTTAAAATGGGGGAAAAAAGAGTAGTAATGAGAACGTGAATAAAGGCAAAGCATTAAGAATAAAGAGGAAAGAACTGAAAAAGTTGACAGATATAAAGGGTTTTAGGGCCAACTGGATTTCCTGGCTGGCAGGGGGTGGTGGAAGGAGTGAGGGAAAAGGGAAAAACTGAGAAGATAATCTGGTTTATCGTTTTGGGAAGGAACAATGATGGTTCTTCCAATTATTGAAAAAAAGTCTACAGGAATATTGCACATATTTAGAGGTAGTAAGATAATATATAATTCTGTGGCTTATGTGTTGAATTTAAGTTGCTTGTATGATATATATGAGAATCACCAGTGGGCTGTTTAATACGGGGACACCATTTAAGATATCCTTCTAGGGGCGCCTGGGTGGCTCAGTCATTAAGTGTCTGCCTTCGGCTCAGGTCATGGTCCCAGGGTCCTGGGATCGAGCCCCGCATCGGCTCCCTGCTCAGCAGGGAGACTGCTTCTCCCTCTCCCACTCCCTGTGCTTGTGTTCCCTCTCTTGCTGTCTCTCTCTGTCAAATAAATAAATAAATAAAATCTTTAAAAAATATTAAGATATCCTTCTAAACTATAATTGTAGATTTGAGGGTCACCAGTGACCAGGGAGACAATAAAACCATAAGTATAGGTAATTTCCCCAGAAAGACTATTTTGAGAGGTGTGAGTCAAGACAGTATGTTTTGGAGACCACCATGGCAGGGAGAGGAAGAGGGACTTGGTAAATGTTATTTTGGAGTTGATCCATTTGGAGTAGGATTTTGAATTAAATAAGATATTACAGATTCTCTAGTGCAGTGGTTTTCAAATATAAAAGTACGTAACATAGATCACTTAATTCTCATGTAATCATAATAGAAGACCAGAATATAAAACAGGTAAAATAGCTACTCTATTCAAGGCAGAGCATGCAAGCATGAACTTCTGGCTGTCCTTACCCACTTTATACCTAAAGTCAATGAATTGCTCGCTGAAACCCTCTGGGACTTCAGAGATTGCTGTGTGAAAATACCTACTTTTATTGACGCCCTTATTTTACTTAGGAGAGAAATTATGCCTAGTTAGAGGTCAGAGAAGCATAACCACAATCAGTATTATGCAATGAAGGATTTATTATAGGAATTAGACCTACCCAAATGTGAGACCAGCTAGGGAAGGAAAGGCCCCACCATGGAAGTTGGAGAATCAGAGAAGTCAATAATCAATGAGAGTGCAAAGTCAGAGCTTGCAAGGAAATGTGGGGAGCCAGGTATGTCTAGCTTTCACAATGAGACAAGAGGGAGAATTGGTGAAGTCTATGGGAACTGCCACCACATCAGGTAACGGACCAGGCAGCCAAGAAGAAGAGCTGAACACAGAGCAAGGGAGAGTGAGGACATGCTAGAATTCACTGGCATTTCTGCCTGTCTTTCACCACATGGAATCAGGACAACCTTTAGAGAGCAAGCTGCTATTTCATTCCACCTTCTAAATCTCATACAGATTTCCCTTGTGGGCACCTTCCGTTCAGGAAAGTGATTTCCGCGAAATATGGCTTCAGTGTAAGTAAGTTGACATAGGAGAAAACACCACAGTGACCCTGACAAAACTTGAAGATAGTCTCTCACTGAACAATTAGTCAACCCAAATGCTGGTTATTTTAATCATGGAATTCATTTAAAAAATTATCTAAATATAGTGAACACACAATGTTATGTTAGTTGCAGGTGTACAACATAGTGATTCAACAAGTTTATACGTTATGTTATGCTCACCACAAGTGTAGCTGCCATCTGTCCCCATCTGTCCCAATGCTATTATAATATCATTGACTACATTCCTTATGCTATGCCTTTTATGCCCCTGACTTATTCAGTCCATAACTCAAAGCCTGCACCTCCCACTCCCCAGAATTCTTTTTTTTTTTTTAACTCATAAGAACTTTTTGTTCTTTGCACTCTTTTTAAAAGCAGCTACTAATTCCCAGCTACCACACACTGGATCAACCTGAGACACCAAGAAGCTCTAGAGACCTGGTAATTTGCCACATCCTAGAAAGGCAGGTTGGTAAGTGAATCACTCCCACTGGGTTCCCTATTTCTTTGGTGGGACCCATTAGGGTCTAGAGTGTTTCCAACATGCTGACTTTAGATGACTTTTGCTCATACTGGAAACAAGAAAATCTCAGGGCTCTGGAATATGTATATTACTGATCTGCTCATCCATGGGCCCATATCTGGGTTTTCATTCATCCCTGTTCTCACTATCAACTTGGTGGTGGCAATAGCCACCATTTACCCCGAGCAAGCTCTGCATCACATGTCAAGGCAGTCATCCAGGCTTGTCTGTTCTTTATCCTCAAAAAGTCTTTGGAGGCTTTTGCTTTGCAGTGTCAATGCGCCTCTCCAATAAATGTCCTCTCTTGCATCAAATCCATGTGGAAATGTTTCACTCTCGTGGGTGGATATTAAGCCACACGAAGGAGGGACAGACAAACAGAACTTTGGCAAACAGAACCACTCTTACTATTCCATCAATGGACTCCTTGACTGTCCTCCTCACTGGTAGTGATGAATGCAAGGCAGGGTGCAGTCAACAATACGCAGTGATTATGGCCTAAGGACTTCAAGAAGATGTTGGAAGATGTGGTGTTCTACCTTTACATTATAAAATTCTGAACAGCATATTTAACAAGACCAGAAGAAGAATTATTGCTGACATTTTCCTGAACATTCAGGCCACGACTTTCATTCATGGTCATTACCAACAAAGCACAGTAACAACCTTTGTAAGAATCACTAGTAGCTAGTATTTACCGACAGTGTGAAAGATGATACTGTATCATGAGAAATGATGCACAAACCACTAAATAAATGCTATTAGAGAACACCAGAAGCTGAAGACCTATATTGTTTCAATAAACACCATTTTTGAAGAGCTATGGCATTGCAAGTAATACTAGTTGACTACCTTCTTCCCATATGTATTAGTTTGCTAGGGCTGCCATAACAACGTAATACAAACTGAGTCACTTAAATAACAGAAATTTATTGTCTTACAGTTCTGAAGGCCAGAAATCCAAGATCAATGTGTTGCCAGTGATATAATCCCTCTCAAGGTGTTCGAAAAGGAGCTCTTTCAGAGATCCTTGGCTTGTGGCAGCATAACTCCAATCTGTATGTGGTGTTCTGTATATGTCTATGTCCAAATTTCCCCTTTTCATAAAGTTATCAAACATATTGCATTAGGAGCCCACTCTACTCCAGTATAACCTCACCTTAACTGATTATACCTGCAACAGTCTTATTTCCAAATAAGGTCATATTCTGAGGTACAAGAAGTTTGGGCTTTAATATATGATTTTGGGTTGACCTGATTCAACCCCCAATATCATGTATTGGGAGATATAAAATTATCTAGCAACAGTCAATTTAACAATAAAGGACATCAAGATATGATTCCTGGACATGAACTGAAGGAAGTATTATCTGAACACTATGGAAGATATTCAAGTGATGGGACAATAAAACATATGAGTTCATAACTCTTTCCTATCAATTGTTATAACTTTAATTATGTAGGTTGCTAGTTAAAAAACTGGGCAAGAAATTATTACCTACAGTTTAAGTACACAGTTTGATTTTTTTCTATCTAAATTTTCTGTAAGAAATATTTCTAAATAAAGAAGATTTTCTCATGTCTTCATAAAGTTAAATTATTTTAATGTAGGTATAATTCCTCATAAAGTAGTGTTTATATAAGATTAGAATACAATGAAATGGCAATTTTAAAATGGAGAAAAACCTTGCTGGGTTTTTGAACAGTTTTAGACCCTCACATAGATCTTGTTGATAAACCCCTTTTATAGAGTATTTTTGGCATCTTGCTTGAGCCGAGGACAGCATTTGGAATGCCTGTCTGTGTATAAATTTGGAAGGTACAAATTGACAATATGCTTGATGACATGTCAAGAAATATTTCCAAATATTTCTGGTGTCAGCACAATTCAGATTCAAATAAGAATTTGTCTGACACAAGACCATTTATATGTAAACTAGTAAATAAGACGGAAGGAGAGGAAAGAAATGAGATGAGCTTTGTCACCCACTACTGGATTTGAGTAATCAGTAAATGCCCTATACAAAATGATCACTTGTCATAAAGTAAACAAATACAGAACATTCTGGTTTTCTGTCCAGACAAAAAAAGGCACAATGATTATGCAATTTAAAAAATTATATACCATTGACCAAAATCTATTATTCAGAATCTTCTTTTTAATGAGTTTTTTCCTAGTGAGTTCATTAAGTGTGATCCCAGTACTCATTTTGGGTAGTCATTTGTTCAAATTTGATTGAATTTGCTCAAACCTAGTTCTGAAAACTGATATGACTCCTTTTGCCTGCTTGCTTGCTTTCTTCTTCTTCTTCTTCTTCTTCTTCTTCTTCTTCTTCTTCTTCTTCTTTTTAAGATTTATTTATTTATTTTAGAGAGAGAAAGAGACAGGGAGAGCATGAGCTGGAGGGGCACAGGGAGGAGAGAAAATCCTAAGCAGACTCCATGCTGAGCATGAAACCAGATGGAGCGCTTGATCCTATGACCCTGAGATCACGACCTGAGCTAAAACCAAGAGTCAGACACTCAACCGACTGGGCCACCCAGGCACCCTCTTCCTTCTTTGTTTCTTAATTCAATTAATTGGAATGGGATTTGACGTTGAATAGCAGATATCTTGAGGAAGGTAAAAGATGTTGAGTACTTCCATTGAAGTATATCCAAGTAAAATTCTAGAGAAATAATGTCTATACATTTACACATGTTAAATCCTTTAGTAGACAAAATTACATTTGTAATGTTCTTTAAAAATATTTTTATTTATAAAATTTCCCCCCAAAATTATGTATTATTTATGGAATATTTTCTGTGTGTTTAGGAACTTTTCTGTTTTGTTGGGATCCAGTAAACAGAATAGATGGGATGCTGATCTATGATCTTAAGTTATAGATGGGGAAGGAATATTATAAAATGTGGATAAATTTATTAAATTGATTTCAAATAGTAATATATGATAAGAGAAAATGAAACTGTGTGATAGAAACAATGACTGTGACAAAACACTTCTTGAGACTGAGTGATCATGTAAGGCTTCTCAGAGAAGTGGCACATAAAATGGTAATTTAATGAAAATGAACCTGTAAGCAAAGAGTTATGATCAGACTCTCAGGGGAAAAAAATAAGTTAAAAGGCCCTAAAAAGGAACTAGCTTGAAATATTTATGGAAAACTACTGTGGTTGGTGAGTTACAAGCAAATGGGACAATGAAACAAGATGTGCTATGGGAAGCAGGCTAGGGCCAGGTTTTCATAGTCCATATATGCCAATATAAGCAATTTGGATTTTCATAGAATTGTGATGTTTGAGAGTGCCACTTCCACAGTGAAATAAATTCATATTGGATTGGCCCTCTTGTAAAACAATTCTAAACTCTGGGCAAAATATTAAAAAGAAAAAACACCCCAAAAGCATAACTATCTGAAGGCATTGGAGTGTGCAGAAATGCAGGCAGAGTTTGGGAGGATATCAAGACTTAGAAAAGAGGATGGTACAAGGTGGGCTTTCCCTTTTACAGTTTATGGCCTGAGGGTGGGACACGTTTGGCAAACAAAGAATGGCTAGAACTCTAACTGAAAACTTGCTGTTATCTTAATTGTATATCACTATAGATACGATGTTTTTCTTTTGGCTACTTTCAAGATTTTTTTTCTTGGTCTTTGGTTTTGGGACATTTAATTATGAGGTGTGAGTATGAATTTCTTTGGGTTTATCCTATTAGGCGTTCACCCAGTTTCTTGAATCTGTAGAGGCCAAGCTGCCCACTAGGCTTTGCTGACACCAGGAGTAGGAAAAAGAGAAGTACTTAAACCTAACCTGCACTGCCTTCTTCAGCCTCATTGCTGCTGGATGGGACAGGTGGAAGCTCAGCTCACCTTCACACCCAGCTGATACTACCTTGGTGAGGGAATTACAGCACGTTTGGCTGCGGGCAGGGGAATCAGAATATCAGCTCCCTTCTCTGCACTCCCACTACACCTAAAACATACTATCCCAGGAGGGACATCAGACCTTCATATAGCTAAAGCAGGTAGAAGATAAAAGATCAGATCCCCATTGGCCTGTGGATAGCACCTGGCAGGGGAATTGTAGTGCAATGCCTATGTCCATAGTTTGGGGAAAGGGAGAAGTTGGAGGGAAGACCTACTTTCACAGCCCAATGAAATTGCATGGGTGAGTGCAGTTTTCCTTTGGGCTTTGACTGAAGTAGGGCAGATATTTCCAAAACATTTTTGTTGTTTTTTAGGCTACTCTTTTCCCAGTCCTTTAGCTAGAAGAATCAGGCTATTCTTGTAGCTATTTTTTGTGCATGCCTCTTGATAGTCACAGGTTGTGGGTTTCTATACCATCCTGTCCAGAATATATGGGAAGGAATAAGAGACCCACGGAACTCAGCACAGTTTTGTTTTTCAAGTAATGAGGTCCCTAGGTAAGCCACCTTCTCTTTTACCACTTTCTAGTCTTCTTATGTTTGCTTGTTTTTTATTGTGTTCAAGTTTTGTTTGTTTGTAACTGGGAGGACTTGGAGAAAAGAGGCTACTCTGATATGGTAGTTTAGGGAGTTATCACTTTTAACTCTTGTTGGCAATAAAGGGCACCATGTGACAGTGAGTAGGTAATGATGCAGTGTTCTGTGAAGAACATGGTTTTTTGTTGTTGTTGTTGTTGTTTGTTTGTTTGTTTTTTTAAGACGGGTATGTTTTCTAATAGTATCCTGTGTGGAAACATATTCCAAATATGAGCAAGGGTTGGAAAGACTGAAAGTGAAGGAATGGGGAATGGTTTATAGTCTGGGGATGAGGATAGCAAATACTGCAAGAGTCTACCCATTTCCCCTCACTCATGTCTACATACTGACACTAGCAAGATGGAACTACTGGAGATTTAATGCTGGAAGCAGCCAACAGCCAATGATGTGGTGGGAGGTGGTATATAAATACCCCAGCTTCCTCACCCACAGTTGAGATAACGGATGCAAATTTCACATTGCCACCAGTGGTTTTAGACAGAGGTCTCTAAGACACTGAGTTCAAGCTTCCCACAGTGTACAATGATTAATGAATTAGAAACTTCATGTAGTATCTTTTTCACTTACAGCTTCACTTTGCATTTTAGATTTGCTAATATATGCCATATCTCCATGATGCTAGAGAAACTCTACCTGCAAATCTGTTCATACTGAAAATTAAATGCTAGAATACTCATCTTCTCTCTTTCTCCACACAAAGAGAACAATGGTGACATATGAAAAATTTACAATTTAAATATGTATTTGCTCAGAAACATTTCTTCATCCTCTGAACGTTCTGAAGAAAACCTGGGGAACTAAAAAGGCAGCACTGGGAATCCCTGGCTTGAAGAAAAATGTTCTCTTGTAATCAGTCTTTTCTGTTGCAAGGAATGTTATTCAGCATTCATCTGATATAAAGGTCATTTGGTACATTTCTGTATAATCTATCCAGATCTAACTTGAGTAACTCAGATTGACACTTGTATATGAAAATATCCTTAGGATCTTTTTTCCTCTTGAATATACGAGGAATAAATGATTAAAATGACCTAAGACATAATAGCCCTGTGACATAAACCCCACATTTGTGTATTTATTGTTTAAACCAGAATATAAACTTGATGTGGCTCCAGTTAGTCCTTAAATTTTCACTTTTACAGTATGATAGATAAAGCTAAAAGACGAGTTTCAAGATAGACTTTATCTTTCAAGATCCTATGTTAATGGGCACATTACTTCATCATTATGAGCCCCATCTTCTTCATTTTTAAAATGAGAATGGTAAACTTTTCATGTCTGCCTCAGAGAAGTGTTACAAAGAAGAAATGAGATCATTTATATGAGCATATTTTCTAGAATATAAAGAGTTCTTATAACTTTTTCTTTTTGTCCATCAATATTAAAATTATTATTAAGATGACTTCCCCAAAGGTTAGCTAGAATATTTAAGCCATCCCTCAGCCTCACTGTTCCCTATCTGAATTTGACCTAAACTTGCCAAAATGCTACTCACAGATTTCAAAAAAACCCCTCTATTTGTGAAATTATTACCTTGATGACTCTAACATACAAATACAGAAAATGTAAATGATAGATTCATCAGCTATGGTACCGTGGAATATACCGAGGCTACAGATAACTGTCAAATAAACACATATTTTCTTTTCTTCTTATTTGTCTAGGTTACCAAGAAGCCTCATTGACTGACAGCTTCATTTACGATTTCAGAAAAATTCTATACTTCAGAACATTTATAACTGTGGCCTTAGTTATAGTTGTGTTAACTCAGGTAATTACCTATAAGAACACTTTTTGATGGATTGATCACTCAGGAAGATGAGGAAAACACTTCCTGTACTTCCAAGTTATTGAAGGTTCATTAGAAAGAGCAAAGATTGGGGAATTAGACTATCATGGATTCAAATCTATCCTCTGTGAGTTACAACTTCTGTGGCCCCTAAATTTTATTGTTACTGTTTGTAAAAATGAGGCGATTCACACACGGCTGAGAATTTTTTGGTAGTGTTCATGGAATGTAATGTTATCTAAAATACCATTAAGCTACATGCTTCAGCCATTTCTTTTTTTTTTTTTTTTTTTTTTTTTTTTTTTTAATTAATAATGATTTTTTATTATATTATGTTAGTCACCATACAGTACATCCCCGGTTTTCGATGTAAGGCTCGATGATTCATTAGTTGTGTATAACACCCAGTGCACCATGCAATATGTGCCCTCCTTACTACCCATCACCGGTCTATCCCATTCCCCCACCCCCCTCCCCTCTGTAGCCCTCAGTTTGTTTCTCATAGTCCATAGTCTTTCATGTTTCATTCCCCCTTCTGATTACCCCCCCTTCCTTTATCCCTTTCTTCCCCTACTGATCATTCTAGTTCTTATGTTCCATAGATGAGAGAAATCATATGATAGTTGTCTTTCTCTGCTTGACTTATTTCACTAAGCATTATCTCCTCCAGTGCCGTCCATGTTGTAGCAAATGTTGAGAACTCATTCTTTCTGATTGCTGAGTAATATTCCATTGTATATATGGACCACAACTTCTTAATCCAGTCATCTGTTGCAGGGCATCTCGGCTCCTTCCACGATTTAGCTATTGTGGACATTGCTGCTATGAACATTGGGGTGCATATGGCCCTTCTCTTCACTACGTCTGTATCTTTGGGGTAAACACCCAGTAGCGCAATGGCTGGATCATGATACTGATTAAAATCTATACATTTCTTAATAGTCATGTGGACTATTCCATTTGTATGGGCTGAACTTACATATAAATATGTAACTACCTTAAATTTACCTAATTAATTCATACAAGTACTTACTACCTGCTGTAGTATCTTTATTTTTCAAATGAGAAAACTCAAAATCAGAGATTAAGAAACCTGCCCAGCTGCTCCCTCTTAATGTACAAATATATCCATTGTATGATATATTTCATTTCATTGAAATATATTTCAATATCATTGGTCAATGTTATTTTGAAGATCTCAAAATTCTGACTAGGTCCAGCTTCCCACAGTTTTTAATCAGGCTTTCTTGCTTTTTCCATATGATAACAAGGTTTCTCAGGGATGGAAGAAAACCTCAGAAAAATTCAATTTAGGATAAATTTAGGATAAAAAAGGTGTATTCTGTTTTGGAAAAGTCTATAGTTTTAGTAGAGTGAAGTTTCCAATTTACATAATCTTCTTCATTCAACTGAGGAGGGAAAATGTATTTTCCGCAAGCCACAGAGTCCACAACACAAAGTGTTAAAAGCAACTTTTGTGTTATCTGCCAAATTTAGAATTGATGGCATGGAACCCCAAATCTCAGCTCTCTGCACACCTCAGTGTGATTGGGGCCTGGATTTCTGCCATCCTTTTGGTGGTAGTGATTTCTATTTATGTCCCACAAAGCCTGTGAAATTACCGAGATTCTGGAAGAGAAAGTGAAATCACCAACATAGATAATCCACAGTCTTCCAGTGTAACTGTGTTTATGTACTTCTGTATTCAGTATATTTTTATTTTTACCTAAGTTATGAAGAGTTTGGCTTAAGCACATGCCTAAAAGAAAGTTATAAATATTAACAGATACAACACATAGCAAGGAGAAACCTTGTGCAATGTAGTAATTTTCATGTTTTTCACTGAAATACTCGTATCAGCACAGGGCAGTGAATTAATACCCCCCGAGATCAAGTGCCTAAGCCTGAAGCAAACCAGATATAAGAACAAACATTCTTTGAAGTCTCCTTTTTCATATTAAAATTTCACATACTTTTTGCATTCTGCTCCATAATGTATCTTTGCTTATTTTAATATAAAAGTAATATGTTTTCCCCAAATCTTCAAACAAAATTGATGTTTCAATATAATGTTTTGAGTTATATAGTACAGTGGTTATGATTACAGATTCTGCAATGGGACTGCTGATTTGAAATGTCGTCACCATTGTGTACTAGCTCTGTGACTTTGGGCGAAGGGGTGGGGTAGGGAGAGATGGAGGAGGGAGATCGGGAGAGAGAGATCGAAAAAGAGATTTTTTTTAAGGAATTAACTCATGAGATTACAGAGACCCAAGGAATAGCCAATGTTGTAGCTCAAATCCAAAGGCCATCTGCTAGGGCCACTCTAACAAAATATGACTGGCTTTAACAATAAAAATTAATTTCTCAGTTCTCAACGCTGTAAGTCCATGATCAGTGTATTGGCAAGACTCATTTCTCCCCAGGCTCCTTCTTTTGCTTGCAGATAGCTGTCATCTTGCTGTGTCTTCACATGGCCTTTCTTCTATATGTCTGCATTGCTGGTGTCTCTTTTCCTCTTTTTTTTAAGGTTTTATTTATTTATTTGAGAGAAAGAGAGCAAGTGTGAGCTGGGGGAGGGGCAGAGAGAGGGAGAGGGACAAGCAAACTCCCCACTTAGCATGGAGCCCACTGTGGGGCTTGATGTGAGGCTCCATCCCAAGAACCCTAAGATCATGACCTGAGCTGAAGTCAGAACCTTAACCAGCTGAGCCACCCAGGCGCCCCTCTTTTTCTCTTCTTGTAAGGACACTAGTCGTATTGGATTACAGCCCCACTCTACTGAGCTCATTTTAATTTAATGTCATATGGATTGGGGCCCACTCATATGACCTTACGTAACCTTAATTACCTCTTAAAAGTTCTTATCTGCAAACATAATTATGCTTGAGGTACTGGGTGTTCAGATTTTAACATATGAATGTGGTGGTTGGGGGACACAATGCAACCCATAACATCTAAAGTCAGTTCAATTTAAGTAAAGGTGATTTCTCTTGATAATGTTGGCAACTTCATCTAATAAGTTGAAAGGTCTTAAAAACAAACAAAAACAAACAAAAAACAAAAAGGAAAGAAAGAAAGAAAAGAAAAAAAAGGAAAAGAACAGAAAAGAACAAGAAAAATGCCTGGAGAAGAAATCCTGCCTTAAGACTGTAGTACCAACTCCTACCTCAGTTTCCTGTCTGGCTGCCCTATGGATTTCAGACTTGCCAACCCCCAGAATCACAGGAGCTAATTCTTTTAAATAAGTCATATATTTATATATATAATAATTATATATTAGGTAATATTTTATGAGAACTCTGACTGATACAGTGTAAAATGGAATTAAGTTTTGAGAAGGAATGGAGTACCGAGACTTGCTAGAGAAGGCATGAAAATATCATGCCAAGTGAAAGAAAAGTCACAAAAGAACCCATAATTTGTGACTGCATTTGCATGGAATACCATAACAGACAACTCTGTGGAGAAAGATAGATTAGAGGTTGCTTGGGGATGAGGATGATAACGAGATATGGGAGTGACAACCAAACTGCCCAGGATTAGTAGTTGAGGTGAGGAAAATGTTCTAAATGTTCCCATAGCAGTGGTTGCACATAGCTACAAATATACTAAAAAGCACATTTTATAATATATAAAATTATATATAATATAGTTTTAAAAAAATGGGTTTTTTAAAAGTGGGGTTAGTGCTAAATCATAAGTTGATTTGGCTCATAAATTGTGAATAGTGAGAATCTAATTGTCACACACACACACACACACACACACACACAGATGGGTGAGGAAGGCGAGTCTGTGGTAGAAGCTAGAATGCTGACAGACTGAGGAGCCATAATATGATATCAATTTATAAGATTAATTTCTAAGAATTTTAATGGATCTGACATATAACTCAATTTGTGTCAGTGTCTTTTCTTTCAAGTTGATCTCTTTGAGGCCAGGTCCTGAATGCCTTATTTGGGTGCAGTACCCAGTTGAATAAAGGAGTCAGGGGCGCCTGGGTGGCACAGCGGTTAAGCGTCTGCCTTCGGCTCAGGGCGTGATCCCGGCGTTATGGGATCGAGTCCCACATCAGGCTCTTCCGCTAAGAGCCTGCTTCTTCCTCTCCCACTCCCCCTGCTTGTGTTCCCTCTCTCGCTGGCTGTCTCTCTCTGTCGAATAAATAAATAAAATCTTTAAAAAAAAAAAAAAAAAAGGAGTCAGATAAAATGATGGCCAAGCCCTTCGTAGTTCTAACACTGTGAAGTTTAAAAACTCATCCTCACTGGAATACAAGGACTTTTTTTTTTTAATTTTATTTAGTTATTTGAGAAAGAGAGAGTGAGCATGGGTTGGGGGGGCAGAAGGACAAGCAGACCCCTGCTGAGTGGGGAGCCTGACACAGGACTCAATCCCAGGACCCTGAGACCATGACCTGAGCCAAAGTCAGATGCTTAACCAACCGAGCCACCCAAGCACCCCTGGAATACAAGGGCTTTTTCTTGAGCATGGGATTGCTCTATGTAGAAGGAAAATAATCGCCATATTACTCTATGGAGAATATGTAAAGTATGTTATGTGTCTCAAATAAGTGCTACATGAATATCACATTTTGTTTTCTATTTTATTCCATTAAATAAATGTGGGGTACAGTTTTCACCTACAGATAATTATTGTGTTTGGATGCTCAGCTTATGAACAAAAGGAATTAGTTTTGATATTTTGATACTTTAATACTATAGGAAAGAACCATATTAGGAATTTTAACCTTTTATGTGTTTTTATTTTTCAAAATAAATTTGGATTTTGCAATAGAGATTTGACAGTGATGAATATACAGCCCCTCCCCCACATTTTATTCGGTGTGTATCGGCAGCTTTTTAATAATCTTAGGAACATGCCAATTGATCTTCTCATTTTATAAGTACATATATAATTCTTAGCTCTTAAGAATTAGTTTAGAGCTAAATCATAAGTTTATTTGGTTCACAAATTGTGAATAGAATGACAATATAATTGGAAATGCAAATACACGCCAATAAAAGATACTCTATTGTCATCGAAATAAAAACTTGATGTTTAAGGCCTAATTAATTATAGTGTTCCATCAAAAGGAGTTTTTCCACACATCCTTTTTTGCTGTTTTCTTAAATTATATAATCATTAGTAAAAGAGTGCTTCAATGAAAAAATAAAAATTCTGCCAGGAATGCAGAAACTAGAAGATAGATGGGACATACTTGTCTGAGTTACTGGTTTCTACAACGTCATACAGCTGTTCAACCATCAGAGGCAGAGAAGAGATTTCATCCCTGCGTCCTCTAAAAACACATATTTTTGAAACCTAGGTTATAGTCAAGGTCATTAGAATCAGTACCACTGAGTATCAAGAGACCTAAACTTACTTTGTTATAAGACAAAGAGAGAGAATGTCAGTACTGATGAATTTTCCGAAATTCTCTGTGATAAAAATGGGTGTGATTAATTGGTTACTTTTATAAAAGTTTCATCTTGTTCTGAGCAAGTGGGGGTCATCCTATAGATCATATAGAGAGCATGCTTAACTGGTTTGGAATATAGGCTTTCTGATGAGAGAGAACTGGAGTCACCCCAGACTGAGCCACTTAATTCATCTGAGCCTTCCTTTCATTAATCATAAAATACCTACTGTGTGGGTTTATTGTACAAAAATCACATATAAAGGACTTAGAATATTTACTGCCACATTGAAAGTGCTCAATTAGTGGCTGATGCCTCAAATCCTTGTTGTCAAAGAACAAAAGAGGATTAAGATTTTTTAAAGGGGTTTAAGGCATGGAACTTCTTCTAGTTATTAATTCTGTGAAATTGAATAATTCATACAATTTTTACTCTTGAAAGAAATAACATAGGAAGTCACATTTTTATACTTTATGGCTAACTAAGGTCATTTATTATGTACTATATAGTTTGTACAATACAGTCGTACCTCAGAGATATTGCAGATTCCATTCCAGACCACCACAATAAAGTGAATTTTGCAATAAAGTGATTCAAATGAATGTTTTGGTTTCTCAGTGTCTCTAAAAGTTATATTAACACTATAGTCTATTAAGATTCAATACCGTAATGTTTAAAGAAGAAAATGTACATACCTTAATTTAAAAAAAAATACTTAAATGCTAAAAAAATGCTCACCATCACCTAAGATTTCAGCAAGTTGTAATCCTTGGTGGAAGGTCTTGCCTTGATATTGATGGCTGCTGACTGATCACAATGCTGGTTGATGAAGGTTGGGGTGGTTGTGACAATTTCTAAAAATAAGACAATAATGCAGTTTGCATTGTCAATTCAGGCTCTGCTTCTAATTCTAGTTTCCTCGCTATTTCCACCACGTCTGCAATTACTTCTTCCACTGAAGACTTGAACCTCTCAAAGTCATTCATGAGGGTTGGAATCAACTTCTTCAAACTCCGGCTGATATTGATATTTTGACCTCTTCCCACACATCACAAATGTTCTTGATGGTATCAAGAAGAATGAATCCTTTCTAGAAGGTTTTCAATTTAATTTTTCCAGATCAATCAGAGGAATCTCTATCTCTGGCAGCTACAGCCTTACAAAAATGTACTTCTTAAATAATAAGTGTGAAAGTCAAAATTACTCCTTGATCCACAGGCTGCAGAATGGATGCTGTGTTTGCAGGCATGAAAATAACATTAATCTCATTTGACATCTCCATCAGAGCTCTTGGGTGACCAGGCACATTGTCAAACAGCAGTCGTATTTTGAAAGGAATCTATTTTGAGCAGTAGGTATCAACAGTGGGTTTAAAATATTCAGAAAACCATGTTGTAAACAGACGTGCTGTCATCCAGGCTTTGTCGTTCCATTTATAGAGCTCTGGCAGAATAGATCCAGCATAATTCTTTTTTTTTTTTTTAAGACATTTATTTACTTATTTATTTATTTATTTGAGAGAGAGAGAGAGAAAGAGAGAGCGTGCACACATAAGCAGGGTGAGGGGCAGAGGGAAAGGCAGACAATCCCAAGCAGACTCCGCACTGAGCATGGAGCCTGATATGGGGCTCTCTCTCACCACCCTGAGCTCATGACCTGAATTGATATCAAGAGTTGGATGCTCAACCGACTGAGCCACCCAGGTGCCCCTATCCAGCATAATTCTTAAGGGACCTAGGATTTCAGAATGGTAAGTGTACGTTGGCTTCAACTGAAAGTCACCAGCTACACTAGCCCCTAACAAAAGAGTCTGTCTCTCCTTTGAAGCTTTGAAGCCAGGTATTGACTTCCCTTTTCTAGCTATGAGAAGTCCCAGACAGCATCTTCTTCCAACAGAAGACTGTTTCATCTACACTGAAAATCTGCTGTTCAGTGTAGCCGCCTTCATTAATTATCTCAGCTACGTCTTCTGGAGAGCTTGCTGCAGCTTCTACATCAGCACCTGCTGCTTCACCGCACATTTTTCTGTTATGGAGATAGCTTCTTTCCTTAAACCTCATGAACCAACTTCTGCTAGCTTCAAACTTGCCTTCTACAGCATCCTCACCTCTCTTAGCCTTTATAGAATTAAAGAAAGTTAGGGCCTTGATCTAGAGTAGGCTCTGGCTTGAGTAAATGTCGTGGCTGTTTGATTTCTATCCAAACCACTAAAATTTTCTCCATATCAACAATAAGACTGTGTTTGCTTTCTTATCATTCATGTGTTCATTAGAGTAGCACTTTTTTTTTTTAAAGACTTTTCTTTTGCATTCACAACTGGGCTATCTGATACAAGAGGCCTAGCTTTCAGCCCAGCTTGGCTTTGGATGTGCTTTCCTCACTAGGCTTACTCATTTCTAGCTTTGAGTTAAAGTGAGGGACATCCCACTCTTCCTTTCACTTGAACACTTAACGATTATTGCAGGATTACTTATTGACCTAATTTCCATATTGTTGTGTCTCAGGAAATAAAGAGGCCCAAGGAGAAGACGAGAGATAGGGGAAGTCTGGTCAGTGGAGCAGTACGAACATACATAACATTTATTGATTAAGTTTGCTGTCTTATTTGGGTGTGGCTTATTGTGCCCCCAAACAATTTTAACAGTAACATCAAAGAGCACTGATCACAGATAACCATAACAAATTAAATAATAATGAAAAAGTCTGAAATATTTCAAGAATTGCCAAAATGTATCAGAGAACCTGAAGTGAGAAAATGCTGTTGGGGAAATGGTACCAATAGATTTACTCAATGCAGGGTGGCCAGAAAACTTCAATTTGTAAAAAAACACAATTCGTCTGCACTGTGCAATAAAGCAAAGAGCAATAAAACAAGGTATACCTGTATGTATTTAAGAAATACACCATATTTTTCTAGGGACAATATTTCCAGAACAACTAGGCATTTTCCATGATGAATGTTTGATTTTGTTTCCTTTTGCATTAGAGCCTTTATTTCTCCTCAGAACAAAGCATATGTTTCACCTATGAGAATTTTTCTCCTCAAGATATTTCTAAAACTTTTGAGATAAGACTTGTAGTACCAAATAATCAACTAATCTAAAGCCATATCATATAATTGTTAAAAGCTCAGATTCTGATGCCACATAGACCCGAATACACATTGTGGCTAACTAAGGTTTTTGTTAGATATCTCACACAAATTATTTAGCTAAATCTCAGTTTTCACATTTGTAAAATGGGCATAATAGTAAGCTGTCTCTCATGTTTCAATGCGCGTTTTTTATTACATCTGGCTTTCGTAGTTAATGAATGTTACAAGTGGTGATGATGATGATGATGATGATGATGATGATGATGATGATGATATTGATGACAGAAATACGTGACTTTTGGATTTGATTTTCCTCCCAAATTTAGTTACAAACAATGTATAACACAACAGTTAAGGGATAACTTAAAACCCAGAGGCATGAGTTTGGGGACCTATTTCAGTGATATGGAGAATGTGGCTTAGTTGGAGAGTTAAGATTTCTAAAGAATCCAGAAGTAACAAGAAGGAGTTACAGTTCTCAGTGTGGAGAATGAGAGAAAGATATTGACCAACAGGAAGTGACAATAAATTCCATCACATTTCATTGAAACCAGTGAGTGGGTATTCTCAATAATCTAAGGCTAATGAATTTTGATGGATCGAGGCCCAAGTAGAGAAAAATATGACAACTGTGGTGAGGGAATAGGAATCAGGAGTGAGAGAGAAATAGAGGGACAGATAGGAATAGAGAGAAATTGAAAAAGTGAGGCAATTAGTATAAATTTTATTTTGTCTTTTGTTTTTGTTTTGTTACCTCAATTAGCAAGTACAGTGTGTAAAGACTAGTACTGAGGAAGAAGTGAGCAGCAAATGCTATTAAATGTACCCCAAACCAGATCTGGTGGAGGACCTGGTCAGAAATTCTGGGTGTCTGTGAGAGCCTGGAAGTGATTGATTCTAAGTGAAGAAGGAGCTCTCCCCGGAGTATCAAATATTGTGGAGAATTGGTCCCAGGAATTCTCAAAGTACAATGTCTCATTTGAATATAAAAATTATATAATATATGTTAATCCAACATCATACTACAAGCCTGCACTTGTCTTGTTTTCAGATATTCCTAGATGGTAAAGAGGGGATGTGTCTCTGGCAATAACCCACAGAAATAACGGTCTGAGGAAATTCCTGTATGAAGATGCTAACAAGATGTTAGCACAGAAAAATGCAAGCTCAATTCCTTAGGAATCCGATTTAGGTTTCTTTAACCAACTGTGTAGAATATGATCTTACTCCCCTTTACCCATGTTAATATAAGCAAAAGCTATGCTCCTTTGTGTATGACATGAAGCGCAGAAGAAAATAGAAACATTCTCTTCTGGATACTGCAGTAATGCATGAAATTCAAAAGCACACCCCAGGATAGTGTTGGTCATGCATTTGTCATCTTTATTAGGGTCATCTTCCATAATCTTTAAAACTGAATATTTAATTTCAGTTTTCAATTTAATTTCAATTTAAGTTTTCACTGCCCTTCCCCAAGGGGTTTCAAAAAGGATTTGAAAATGATATTCAAATGGCATATTTGATAGTTTCAGGAAACTTAAAATGGAAACGTTAACACATTATATGGAATTTATGCAGTAGGAACTTAGATAAATAAATGGGCAGATTTTTAAAAATTTCATGAACAGATATATTCTTTCTTCATTGCTTTAGAAAAATAGGAATAAGAGGTCAATCTGAATTAGTTATGCTAGAATATGAATAGTTGGAAAAATTTGATTATTATTCAAGATTATGAACCAAAAAAAGAAGTCCATTACTCATAAGAATAATAACATTAATAACGATAGCAATGACATTTATGTAATTCTTGGTGACAGCCACTGCTCTAAGAACATTCATATTAACATTCATATATTAATGAATTTAATGTTCACATATATTAACTCAAGCACAATGAAATAATAATATTAAATAGTTTTCATCTCATTATGCCTACTCAACAAAAACAGTACATGAATTTCTTACTTTAAGCTTGTTCTTAAACCCTGTGTACCTTTTTCTAAACATAGCGAGAAATTTCCTACTTAAATAATCTTCCTATTATATTCATCCCTCTTTCCTTCTTGGTGAAGTTCTACGATATTTTAATACAGCCCAAATGGTCACTTGATAAAAAATTCTTATCTATCTTATCCTTTTGCTTTTAATATAAAAAATAAACTAAATACTCTGTTTAGCTTCCATACTACTTTTTATGCCTAACTACATCATAATACATTATAATTATTTGATCGATTGTCCTTTTCTTCTTGGTAGTTTCAGCCTCCACAAATTACGTATTATCTTTGACATGCGTAGAACAATGCTTAAACTTGATTTGTGGGACAATACAATATCAAATGTGTACTGTCTCAAGTAAATACAAAATCGGGCATCAGTTTCCTTGTAAAGTACAAAAGATTCTACCCCTTTAAAAGTTGAACTCAACTTTTGAGTTGAGTTGAGTTGAGTTGAACAACGAAAAGTTGTATTACTTTTTAGGCATTGCTGTGCTCCTTGAATAGTTTTGCACTGAAGCTAGCTGACCTCCTATGGCAGTTTATCTTATCAAATATGCATTGATAAATCTTTTTTTTTTTCTGTAGGCAGTATTTAGTTTTTGTTTCTCCTAGCTATATAGCATTTAACAAAAAACATATAGTAGCAAATTTTAGAATAGATGGATGCAAAAAGAATAAGAGACCTAAATAGAAGTTGGGTGGAAAAGGATGGGTGCTATACAAATGGTCAATTTATTTATTTTTTTTAAAGATTTTAGTTATTTATTTTAGAGATAGAGAGGGAGAAGGAGAGCGCGGGAGTGGGAGAAGCAGAGGGAGAGGGACAAGCAGACTCTGCACTGATTGCAGAGCCTGACATGGGGCTCGATCCCACAATCCCACAACCTGAGCTGAAATCTAGAGTCAGATGCTTAACCAACTGAGCTACCCAAGCACCCCACAAAGGGTCAATTTAAATATTGGCAATTTTAAGAACTGAGAACTTTCTGCTGCCTGGACTATACTTCAACTTTCAAGATGGAATAGAATGGAGGTGCACTAGTGAAGATTCTAGCAGGGGAGTAATGAGAGAGAAAACAATGAGCAAAAGTAATGCCTTTGGCTGGCTTGAGTCAGATATAGAATACTAAGTCAAGAAATGCCTTCATAGTCTAATGTATTTGACTTATCTCCTATGATCAATGAATTTTTCCTCTAACCAGATTTGGAATCTATAGTTTTTGTTGTTTGTTTGCTTGCTTTTCATTTGTTTGTTTTTACCCTAACATACATGAACTTGAACTTGGGGGCACCTGGGTGGCTCAGTCTGTTAGTTGTCTGCCTTTGGCTCAGGTCATGATCCCAGGACCCTGGCATCAATCCCTGCATCAGGCTCCCTGCTCAGCGGGGAACCTGCTTCTCCCTGTCCCTCTGCCTGCTGCTCCCCCTGCTTGTGTGCTCTTGCTCTCTCTCTCTCTCTCTGTCTAATAAATAAATAAAATCTTTAAAAATGAAAAATAAAAAAAAATATATGAACTTATAAAAATTCTCAGGATTCTAGAAATTGTCTTAATTAAGATGCTACTGAGGAATTAATGTTAATTAAATATTGGTTCTGAAGTCAATACCTTCCCACAGACGAATCTCTTTAAATTTGGGGAGAGTAGCATTGGAAATAAAGAAATAAAATAATGAAATCCCCTGCCAAAGTACCTTTGGCATAGGTCTGACCAAGATTAGTATCTTATTTTGAACTAACTGCCCTTTTAGAATCAATAGAGTCTGAGTAAGAATGACTTATGTCAAGTCGTTCACAATCATCAACATCATCATCATCATCATCACCACGGGAATACCTGCCATGTGCTATGAATTTTTATATGGAAGCTGGTTTATGTACTCCCCACAAATTCTTATAACAATTATAACAATTCTCCAAGATAAGTAAATAAATAAGTTTGATACAAAACCTGACTCTTAAGAGTTATTATGAAGATTAAATGAGTTAATACCTTTGACTTTCTTAGTGCAGCCATGACATATGTGATCTGTTTTTATCACTCTCCAGAATTATGGATGAGTACTGAAGCTCAGAGAACTACTAGTGGAATTTTAAGTGTGAATATGATCTTTTGATGAACAGGGTATAAAGGAAGAAATAAAGAAATATGTAAGAAATAAATTTTAAACAACCACCACCAAATAGACCATAAACTATGTGGAAAAAGTTAAAGCTCAGGGACTCAAAGTACATATGTATGCCTATGACTGTACTCTCTTATGAATAATGACATGAGTCTATGAAGAGTGATACAGAATTTGATGGCAATGCATAAACAACTAGATGAGTTAGAATGGAATAAGTTATCCCAGAAATGTACATCTGGGATAAGTACATTCCAAAGATTTGAAAATTCCATGATTGGTATGGGCCACTTTTTCTGAAGGAGAGGGTAAAACAGTTATATATTAATCTTCATATTCATGTTACAAATATAATGATATAGAGATGACTTTTAGGATTAGTTAGCATAACATTTTGAACTAGGATGGGGTTTACTGATTATCCAGTATTTCTGACTGTATGGTCCATCAAGGGATGGAGGGAATGAGAAGTGTTTCATGATTAAAAATATTCTCTATGACAAAATTACCTTGAAAAGTGTTGGATAAAGCATAGTTTAAAAGGCATTTAATTTTGTTTTGTATTTTGTTTTATGCTTTAGTATTTCTCAGACCTTTTTATAAAAATAATGTAAATCACAGTGCCTAGCAAATAGTTAGCAGCCAATAATTATTTATTCAATGAAACATAAACTGCATAAAATAATACTAATATGAATTACGATTCTCTAAAAGGGGAACTGAAACAAATACTTTTAAAACTAATTTGACCAGGAAATTCTTTTTGCATTAGTTTTCCCCATGACTAGTATGCACAGGCTATTTTGAGAAATGCTGGTCACATCAAACCATTTGATTTTAACATGACAAGCTGAGGTCTAAGGGAAGACAGTGATCTGTTTAAGGTCATTCCTGTACTTAATTTTTCTGGAGGCTTACCAGTTAACTGAAACAACAACAACTTAATTTTACAATTTAGATACCCATGTTTTTAAGTACTTTTTGGTCTAGTCAACACCAATATAGATATTTGAAAAGTATGACAAGAATCATTCACAACTTCCATTTTCTTTGAAGGGTGTCAATTGTCTAATTATTGCTAAATAGCTTGACAGCTACTTTTTCCTATCATGTTATCTAATTTGACAGAATAAATTAAATAAGTAAGAGTTAAGGTTCGGTAGCTACTACACAGCTATTCTGTCATAATAAACTAGTTATCATGATGCATTACTCATACATTTTTCCCCCAAACTTAAAATCAAGTAAAATAACACTGACTTGGCATACTGGGTTATTACTAATTGTAAAACACTTTGTAAATATTAAATTCTGATTTGTCACAGTTCTCAAATTAGTACACAAAATTCAAATCAGCTGATGAAATAGAAAATCTTGAGAGATGAATAAGTTTAGTGAAATATGTCATAATGAAATACTAATTCAAATTCAATCTTTCCTCTTCCACTTTCCTTAGAAGTGTAATTTACCAAACCCATTAATAAACTATAACATTGATTTTTCTTCAATTCATTATGTACCCTGCATTTTTAAGTGTTTTTCCCTGTTCATTGTTGAAATATTATAAAAAATGAACATTGAATTATTTATGTTGCATTTACTTCTTATTCATTCATCTGTTTAATATTGTAATTGGTGTCTCTGGTTTGATATATATTTAAAGTTCTGTCTCCAGATTTAATTTATGAAATATCCACTTTGATTAGATGACATAGAAGAAGGAAGGAACTCAACTAAGGTTTGTAAAATATGTAAAGACACACAGCATATATTGAAATTTTTGCCTATTGAATGCAGGAAATGAATCACTTTTCTCAATACCATATATACCATGTCAACCAAAATTTAATAATAACCCTGGAAGTTAAAAGAATTAGAGTCAAGTATAGACTAATACAACATAAAGATCATGCCTTTCATGATTAGATGTGTTTTGATTTATATCTTAAATTTGGTAAATGGATATATATTTGAGAATGTTAATTAATATTTCTGAAACCAAATTTCCCAATTTGGATAAAATGATTCATATTATATATCCAAAAATCTTTCTATGAGAACTAATGTGGTTAGTTTACTTATAGTGTCTTGAACAAAGATATAGGAGACATTTAATAAATATGAGTTCTAGGAATTTCTTCCTTTGTATCAGAATTCATATCCTTCCTACCCAACATAAAAAGTAAACATGACTTCATGATGAACATTGCACAGAGAGAACAACAAGAAGCAGGATTTGTATATCACATTTTATGTTCCTTTTCTTTATATTTACATGGATTTGACCATGCCATTCTCTTCTAAATTCTAAGCCTTTTAAGGATAAGATTGATTCATTCTATATTTGAATAATTAAGTTGTTCTAAAAGCCATAAGCTCTTTATGAGTTTCTACCCTTTGGATTTTTATCATACTAAAAAGTACAGATAAACTCAAACATATGTTGAACACCAACTATGAGCCAAGCATATCTGATACTTTCTTATAGTATTTAGCATAGAGCTAGAGGGAGGAATATTTAAATTTCAACTTAAGGGGAACCTGGGTGGTTCAGTCAGTTAAGTGTCTAACTTGGTTTTGGCTCAGGTCATGATCTCAGGATCCTGGGATGGAGCCCCACATAGGGCTCCACACTCAGTTCAGAGTCTGCTTGTCCCTTTCCCTTCCCCCAATTGCTCTTGCTCTGTGCGCTCTCTCTCTCCCTCTCTCTCTCTCTAATAAATAAATAAATAAATAAATAAATAAAATCTTTAAAAAATCAATAAGCTGCAACTTTAAGAAAAAAAGGGAAATTATTCATCTACAAGAGTGTTAAGGGAGTTATTTTCAGGTAAAGAGAATTAATTTGAGTGGGAAGTAAAGAAGAACAAATAGTTAAAGATGTCTCTCATATGTCTAGATTTTGTAGCTGGATACGTAGGTGCTATTTATTGCAGTACACATGTTGTGGGAGCTTAAAGCTTGGCAGAAATCAAATGTAATTTTGGACATGTTAAATTCTGAGAGATCTCAGAAAACAGGTCTTAGCTAAATTATGTTTAATTAATACTAGAAGTCTAGAGAGAAAATACTAATTGAGTAGAATAATTACAGCATAAAATAAGTGCTGAGAAATCTGATATTTGATTAGAACGGTAGAAGAAGAAAGTGAAAAAAAAAAAAGTGGACAGAGAAGTAAGTGTAACTCAAGGGAGGTTTTGATGCCACAGACGCCAAATGCCTGTACCGTGGTAAGGTGAATAAGGTGGCGGGTCATCACGTGGGCTACAGAGAGCTAAGTGTCTCTTAGATTTTTCAACATGGAAATCACTGGCTTTAGCACAATAATTTTGATGGCATATGCAATCCAGGATCCACGTTGGAGTAAATTTAACAGTGTTCATAATAACGAGGGAGATAGAACTCGAGGGCATTATGCTAAGTGAAATAAGTCAAACAAAGACAGATACTGTATGACATCACTTATATGTACAATCTAAAAAAGCCGACCTCATACAGACTAGAATGGTAGTTAACAGGGTTGGAGGTAGGAGGAAAGAGATGTTGGTCAGTGTACAAACTTCCAGCTATAAAACGAGTGAGTTCTGGGGATCAAATGTACAGCATGGTAAACCTAGTTAATGATACTGTATTATGTACTAGAAAGTTGCTAAGGGAGTTGATATGAAATGTTCTCACCACAAAAAAAGAAATGGTAATTATGTGATGTGATGCAGGTGCTAACTAACACTATGGTGGTAATGATTTTATAATATATAAATGCCTCAAATATTTGAAGACATATGTCACAGCACATTAAGAGGTAAATTAGGATAACTTTTGTAAGCTGGCATAAAGTGATCATTATTAAGCTTTGAAAAAAAGGAACAATGTGGAATTTAATTTAGCAGTATTTTATTTATTTATTTATTTATTTATTTATTTATTAAAGATTTTATTTATTTATTTATTAAAGATTTTATTTATTTATTTGACAGAGAGAGAGAGCCAGCAAGAGAGGGAACACAAGCAGGGGGAGTGGGAGAGGAAGAAGCAGGCTCACAGTGGAGGAGCCTGATGTGGGGCTCGATCCCACAACGCTGGGATCACACCCTGAGCCGAAGGCAGACGCTTAACCTCTGTGCCACCCAGGCGCCCCAATTAGCAGTATTTTAAATGTAGCCAAAATAGGATGTTGGTGAGAAGTTATAAAAAATAAAACATATTAAATACATAATTCAATTATAGTAATCTGAGTGTAACTTGCATATGAAGTAAATCAGAACCAGTAATTAAGGTGGAGAGTATTTAAAGGAAGCAATGGTATGTCAAGTTTTTCACATGAAATTGAACTCAGAAGAGATAAGCTTGTAATTTGAGAAACATAAGTTCATACATACTTACAGTCTTTGACAGAAGTCGACAACAATAATACATATTACTTTAAAAGTAGAAAACATTCTAATTAAGATGTCAGGAAGACCAAGTCACTAGTAAACATTCTTAGGAATTACTCAAGTCAGTAACTGAGAAGGAATTACTGAATAGATTTCTTGAGCCTGATGCCGAAGTGAACACAAAGGGATGGAGAATACATGCAAGACCTTGCTGTTCTATATGAGTTCACAGTTTGTAGGACGCTGTGATCTAGCAGCAGCAGAGGGGGAAGAAAAAGAAAAAGAAAAAAGAAACAAAGAAAGAAATACAGCAACTTTGAATATGCAATCAAATTTAAAAATACAGAGCAGACAACACAAAGTATAAAAAAATTAAGAAATACACAAAAATATTGAGCGTGGTTTTCTTTTGTTGTGGACCTCCACTGAAAATTGTGTTTTCTTGGGAACATTCATTCTGTTTATTCACTGAGATTATTCTGTTTTTCATATTCATTTTTTTAGAGAGGGGAGAGGGTGGAGGGAGAGGGACAGAAAGAATCTTAAGCAGGCTCCACGCCCAACATGGAGCCCAATGTGGGGCTCCATCTCACAACCCTGAGACCCTGACCTGAGCCAAAATCAAGAGTTGGACACTTAACCAGCTGAGACACCCAGGCACCCCTCACTGAGATTATTTTTAAAAATACATGTGATTATTATAAATAACAACACTAGCAAAATTATAAAACTAAACTAAATTATAAAACTCAGAAGTCCACCAGACAACAGAGGACCAAAATCTAGATTAAAAAAACTAATCATTATTTGCTAATGTCTAGCAGTGATTAGAAACTGGATGGATTTGGATGTCCTATTTAGTGGGAAGTATCCTCCTCTAAATACACTGAATTCCCTCGGATCTCAACAATATGCTCGGCATGCAAAAGTGTTATCCTATATATCTCTATTTCTATCTCTACTATCTGTCTATCATCTATCTATCCATCATCTACAGAAAGAGAAAAATAGTTTCTTCATTTAAAAGTAATTATAAGAGGGGCGCCTGGGTGGCATAGCGGTTAAGCGTCTGCCTTCAGCTCAGGGCGTGATCCCGGCGATCTGGGATCGAGCCCCACATCAGGCTCTTCTGCTATGAGCCTGCTTCTTCCTCTCCCACTCCCCCTGCTTGTGTTCCCTCTCTCGCTGGCTGTCTCTATCTCTGTCAAATAAATAAATAAAATCTTTTTTAAAAAAAGTAATTATAAGATACATATTGTAATAGTGTTTTTATCCTTCAAGAGAGGTGACTTTCTTAGCTATTAAAAATATTAAGTGATGAAGAAGTGAAGTAGTTCATAAGATTGTCTTATGAAAATGTACACTTAGAACTTTGGTTCAAAGAAATGTCATCTTATCAGTGAAGGTTTCCTCCTTCCATCTTATCTCACTTGTGCTTCCTTTCTTTTTTTCTTTTTTTTAAATATAAATAACCTCCAAAACTAATATAATAATCTATATAACAAATGCAATAATGTAAAGTCCACTTCATTCCTGAAGGCACAATTCTTTCCACAGTCTGAACAAAACAAATTCCTCATGGTATATTTCTGTGGAAATTTTACACTCTATAATTAATCTATAATAGATGTTCTGGTTGGCTCTCAGAATGAGGGGTACAGATTTCGAATAAATGCTAGATACTGAGAGTCATTGAATTGAACTTTTGCTTAAGGAGAAATGAACGAAAAATACATCATTTACATATAAAAAATGTAATGGACAAGAGATAAGGGGTCAAAGAGAAAATCTGCTGGAAATTTCCTAGTGTCATTTTTTTTCCTCTATGATTGATATGCATGTTCTGTGTTTCTTTCTGATTCTTCACAGAATTTTATCAATGAATATGTTTACATTTTCCATAAAAGCAAGCTTATTTTCTTAGTCAAAATAGTTGGAAGCATTCTTTACTTTTCCCCTACTCGTATTCCACGTGCTATCTAGAAACAAGTCCCATCAGTTCTATCTTCTGAATATATCCTGAATCTGGCTACTCAGCACTATGTTCACCCCTCTGTACCTGGTCCAAGTCACCTTTATCTCTTAAGTGGATTATCACTAAAGCCTCCAAATCAAAATAGCTTTGGGGGTGCCTGGCTGGCTCCTTGGTTGGTGAACATGCAACTCTTGATCTTGGGGTTTTGAGTTCAAGCTCCACATTAGAAGTAGAGATTATTTAAAAATAAAATCTTAAAAACAAACCAACAAAATCACAATGGTCTTAACATTGCCCTAATTTTAACTAAACTTCAGACAGGCTTCCTCCTGACTACAGATCCCTTAACTCCCTTTTCTTAGAGCATTTACTTTAAAAACAACAAGACAAAAACAAAAACAAAAACAAAACCTTTCATTTGTAAGTTCTTTCATGGAAAGAACTGCCTCTTGCCTCTCTACAGCCTCTCTACAACCCTGGAATGTCTTTCTCAAAGACCTGATGATAGCCACTACTCATCTCTCTGAAATAGAATCCTCTAGAAAGACAGAACCCCATCTCTCAGTTTCTGTGAGGGAGTAGGCGTTTCACTTCCATAATCACCAGATAGTAAACACAAATGGCCTAATCACAGTGACCCACCTCCCCTTTAATTCCTCCAGTCGCTTTTCTACCAGCTCAGTCCAGAGTTTAAAACTTTCCTTCCCTTTGTTTCAGGGCAGTTGAGTTCAATCTCTCTCCTATTCCAGTAGTATTGCTCCCTATTGGAACAGTCTTGAATAAAGTTTCCCTTGCCAATTTAACCCATCCAGTGCAATTGAAATAAATAAATAAATATTCCGTATAAAATAGCCCTACTTCACTTGTTGGCACTTGCTCTCCTTATCATCTTGCTTTATTTTTCTGTGCAGTACTTATCAGCATATGACATGCTATATATGTATGTTTAATGTAGCATCTAATCCCCATAAGAACATATGTGTACTGTTATTTCCACAGTTCCTTGAAGAGTCATCTAGAACATGGTAATCGCTCAATAAAAATGAATGAAAGTGCCATCTTTTTATTTTTTATTTTTTTGAATGAAAGTGATATTAAATTGCCTACTCTATTTCTACTTAACTCTGAAATTGAAGGAAAGGACTTTTATGACTTGTTGCTACTTAGTTGCTACAGAAAGTATATTTTATGTTTCATTCCGTTTCCCTTTCTTTATTACCGATCAGAACTAATACAATCCACAGAGTGAACTAACAAATGGAATGATTTCTGTGTTGAGGCTCTTGGAACAATATATAAAACATTTTAGTGAATATGAAATAGAACATAGATTGGTTTTTAAGGGTTTAAACTATACATCATAGAAAAAAAGCAAAATTAAAGTAATTTTGTAATCATAAAATCTTTCTCCATGTTATATTACCCACTCTTAAAAAAATCCAGATATAAAACATTTAGTGCAACTTGTTTGTTTTAATTTTATGGATATGTTATTGATTGCAACACTTGATTGTGTTTCCCTCTTTAATTTGGCCACCAGAAAACGAACAAACAATTAGCCAATCTCTAGCAAAGGAGACATATTTCTCTGAAGTAACTGTATTCTAGCTTTTAAAAAAAAATGGTTTCAATCTCATTTCTCTTTGAAAATGGGTCAGGTCATACATAAACATAAAATAAAGAGCTATTTTTTCTATATAAAACTTGCTCTTAAAATTATTAAAAACACATTTAATTAGTTATCTTTATGTAATATTTTTTGTGATTTTAACTGGTGAGTAGGAAGTTTTATGTATCCTTTTCAGTGTGGCATTTTGTTATGCTTTTCAAACGAAGCAATGCTGCAGTGTGCTGGTAGCATACCAAACCAAAGATGAAAAAAAATCCATCTGTTCAGAAAGAGAATGTTAATATATTATCTGTAAAAGATAACTAAGAAAAAAGAAAGAAAGAAAAGTAAGTAATTCAGCTGGAAATTGATTAAAATAAACATAATTTTTTGTAGGAATAAAATTCTAAAGTTGCAAAAATTGTTAGTCTAAAACATAATAAAAGAAAATTTACTCCCTCAGTCAGATGGGCTATCTTTTCCTCTCCGTATAGCATGTCTGGTAGAATTGTTTTCTACCACTGTCAGGCATACTATCGTAGAGAATATCCCCAACACCCACATTCTTTACGCCCTCTAGCTAGCCAGAAAAATATGGCAGCACCTACTCTCTACTGCATTAGGGAATATTTCAGCAATCATAGTTAAGGATGATGTGGTAATTAACTTACAAATCTGCGGTGGTCATGGCAGCTCAATATGAAAATACTGGGTTTCCAACAAGTGAAGAATCTGAGAAAATGTAGCTTTGGCATTCCCGAGAAAGTATATGAATTTTATTCTCATTTATTGCCAAAGAAGGCTATCAATATTTCACAATTTAATCAATGGCTCCCTGACTATAAATGCCTGAAAATAAAAACTACTCTGGAAACAGCAATAGTCACTTTTTAAAGAACTCTCACAAATACAGAGAAGAGTGATAAGTTCTCTCCACCCCCCCAAGGAAGGATGACCTAAGTTCATCTAAGCTCCTGAACTTGAACATTATCTTCAGAAATTATTAAATTTCAGTAATTGAGTTCAACAACTGGCTGGGATCAGTATTGCATAGTAATTAAAGAATCATTCTGGTCTTTTTGTAAATACTTTGAAACAAAATATTTTATTGTAAATTCTCCAAACAGAATGGAGACACAGGCATCACAGTCAGCCTTTCATAAAGAGGTGTTTATTAGGGCATAAGAATATTCCCTCTTTACAAATGTTACTAAATGTGTTTTTATGGCACAGTGGTGACAAAGTGATTATTCAAGATGATGATTTTGTCACATTTTATGTTTTGTCCAGTATAAACAAAGCTTTGTTCAGTTCTATTGCACTCTGTTCAAAATTTTAAGTTACAATCTACTTATTGTAAATACTGTAATGCTGTGTTATTCAGAAGTTTTACTGAACTGCAGAATCCTCCTATTCCTCTTTCATGGATAATAACACAGAGGTAACCTGTAAAAATCACTAGTTAGTAGAGGTTCTCATCTACTATGTGTAATACAGCTTGAATTGCTTGTATGTAAAAGCTCAAGGGAGTTTTACCTCTATATAATGCTACCATATCATGCTAGGAAGACAGTATTGATTTTGTGAATTGATTCTAACATGTTTAGTATCATAATAGGTGATAGTTACATTATGCATTATCAAGTTTATAGAAAAGTTTCTTAAGTTGGCAGTGATATCTGTTAATGTTAAATGAAAGTTACATGAAAGTTAAATGAAAGAAACATTAGTGCATCTGAATTCAGAGAGTCGTAAAAACACTTGTTACCAAGATAGTAAAATTCCTGTGTCCAATTGGAATTCTAAAATATTTGGGAGACTTAGGCTCAAGAATGACAAATGAAAGTTTTAGTTGTGGTCTTTAAAATTAATTTGTATCATTTCTCATCGTACTCATAGCATTACCTTGTGTATAATAAATACATTGGGAACTTATTATGGAAATGGGTATTTTCAGCTTTTTACAGCTAGTTGATTTCCATTCCTTCTGGCCCACCCATGTTTCAACTGAAATATGCAATCTTTCTGAATTTTAATACAAAAAAGGTGGAATATTTAAAACAAAAAAAAAACCCACAAATAATAAAATGTGACAGCTCTGTACTAATTTCCTAAGTACATACCTGCATTCGCTCTATGCTACAGCCAGAATGGAGAACTCTGGAGTCCTACCATTCTCTTTCTCCTGGAGGGGGGTAGGAGACTTATCTGGTATGGTGTTAAGAATCTCAGTGGATCATCACCACTCCATTTTCCAGGCCCCAATTAATATGCTCCAAGAGTAATGTTAACCTGGTTGTATCATTGAATTCCATTTGAAGAATGATGTGAACTATTATTCAATACAGAAAATGAGTTAAGTTTTTAAAAGGCCTAATGCACCCAAATGAGATACAGTATTAGGAATTAGGGTTTATAACTCTAGTTCCTCAGGAGCTTTGCCTTATTTTATATATTCCACGATACTTAGTCTAGGTCTCTTCTGGCTATTCCAACAGACAGCTCTACTTAATGGCCCTGGAAAGACAATTATTACCTTTGACAGCATGAAAGCAGGGCTCTCTAGAATATTCTTTATCACTTGTTAAAGTCCCAGGCACAGAAGAACCTCCGTCTAATTCTGTGTCTACCTTCAACTACTGCCAGCTCTGGGTTTGCCAAGGAGCACAATTCACAATAATGGCGACTTCTCCGAATACCACAGCTTATGTCTCTAAGTCAAAGTTCGTGCTTTCTCTGTTTCGCTCCTGTATCACTCTCTGGTCCTCTCTATCCTAGTACTTACAACTGAGGTGTTCTCTACTAATCTACTCTGATTTCCAAGGGGGAACAAGAGGGATGTTTTGCTTTAGTTTTGTTTTTAATCTCTGTATCACCAGTACTTCGTACAGAATATGTAAGTAACTGTTTAACAAATCTCCGTTAAATAAATTAAAATTTAAAAAAACATGACAACTTTTCTAATAAGGCTGGAAAATAAACTCCACACATGTAACTGTAAAACTGGGTGAATTTTCATTCCATTTTTGAAGAAATAACCTACGTCTACTTTTCATCAAATTAAATTTTCCCATTCAATAATAAACTTTCTTAGTTTAAAATTAGAGCATTCTTGTCTTACTGAAATTAAAATTCATTACAATCAAGAAAGATATTTAGGTACCCTCTAAGAGCTCTGACAATGGGTCCCATGAGCTCTATAAAAAAAAAGGCATAATTGAATCAGTTTGAGATAAGTAGAAATTTTGTTCATGAACTAATACCATGAAATATAAGAACAGAAAGAAAAAAAGAGGGACAGAGGAAAGATGCAAGGAAAGACAGAAAGAAGATCAGACAGAAGAAAGGGAAGAAGGGAGGGAGGGAGGGAGGGAGGAAAGAAGATGGTGGGAGGGAGGAAGGAAAAGAAGAAGGAGTATTAAGTTTGAAGGCCAGAAAGAAAACTGCTAAATTCAGGAAATCACCTGGGTAATGTATGTGAAGAACAGATGCACCATATCCTCCTAGATGAGACTTTCAGAAATAAAGGTGGTTTTTTTTTTCTTTTCCTTCCCTCCTTCATTTTATCATCAGTGTCATGCCCATAACAATAAGCAGTTGGACAAATTGACAAATTTATCATTTTGACATGCAATTTTCTGGATCCCTTTTGCAAAGCCATGCTTAAGTTGTGAAGGTATTTCAGTAGGAGAATAAATTGATTATGATGCTGTACAGATATTTATGTTGAATTATGTTTTCCCTCTTTTAAATCTGGGGTCCTAAATTTTCTATGGGGTTTGTATACATTTTACATGATAGTAATCATAACAATTAAAATAAGTGCAGGCCGTTAGAAGAAGATACACTTAGACTACAAAGTTAGAGTGAGAAACCGCTATCCACCTTTGTGAGTGTGCCAGCTATTTTCACAAAATATTAAAGCATATCAAGTACACGATGCTTTAGATTCATTATATTTTAACATCTACCTGGAATCACCTCAAAGTTACAGAAACATAAAAAGAATACGAACAATTCTTTGTGTCCTTTACCTGGACTGGCAATTATTTATTGTGCCAGTGTAGAGATGGGACCTCCAGGGAAGAAATTACGATTAAATAACGTCATAAGGACGGGGCCTTGCCAAAACAGGATTAGTGTCTTTATGAAAAGAGACAAAAAAGAGAAAGCTTCTGTTCTCTCTCCCCCTTGTGCCTGTGCAAAGAAGCCCATGAGCACACAATGAGACTGTGCTCACCTACAAGCCAAGCACGGAGGCTGCAGAGCAAATTTGCATTGCTGGCCCCTTGTGCTTGGATTTCCTAGCCTACAGAACTACAAGAAATCAATATCTGTTCTTTATATTTCTGTTATTTTCTGTTAATTTCTTATTAAATTTCTGTAAATTTCTGTTATTTAAATTTCTGTTATTCAGTTTCTGTTTATTAAACCACCCGTCTCGGAATTTTGTTATGGAAGCCCAAGCAGATGAACAGAGGAATTCATGTAACATTGTCAGTTTCAACATTAAAACAAAATTTTGGGTGGAGGGCCTGTCCTCTCTTCATGGGGTACTGAAAACAAGTGACAAGGTGAGCAGCTTATCTAGGTGATGACTACCGCCACTGAGGGTCTTTCTTTCTTTCTTTCTTTCTTTCTTTCTTTCTTTCTTTCTTTCTTTCTTTCTTTCTTTCTTTCTCTCTCTCTCTCTCTTTTTCTTTCTTTCTCTTCCTTCCTTCCTTCCTTCCTTCCTTCCTTCCTTCCTTTTTCTTTCTTTCTTTCTTTCTTTCTTTCTTTCTTTCTTTCTTTCTTTCTTCGTTCGTTCGTTCGTTCGTTCATCTTGCTAACTGACTCTCCAGCCTGCTGGTCGACGCGTACTTTGAGGTGCTGCCTACTGACTCGTGTGCTCTTTGAGCTGCATCGCTGCCTGCTGGAGAGTTTGTGATTTGAGCTGTGCTTATTTTCTGAGTCTCACAAAACCTCTGTTATAAATTTAACGGACCTAACTTGGAAGCTTCTATAATTGGTATTTAAGGAACGGGAATATGATCCTGGGGCCATCCTTGGATATGCCTCTGGTTGTGTCTTGGCCTAGTCCTATATGTGTGTCTCAGATTGAACTGTGTGTCTTGGTTTCCAGCTGTGACTGGTGTTAGGCTCAAGGGAATAATTCTTGCCCTGTGAATACTGGGTGTTATCTCAATCAGGCATTGACCCCCTATTCTATAGAGCACTCAAGAGAAAGACTGATAACCTTTGTCATATATTAGCAAATATATATATAAAACAAAGACTCATCAGGTCGTCACTAGTACTAAGGAAATATAGTCATCAAATGGCATGCTGGAGTTCACATCCTTTAAAGCAGATGTCTCCTTAAGACCCTATAAAATGTCTTTGATGCTCCTGCTGCACAGACTTAAGGAAAAAATGCCCAGGACACCCTCATGACATCGCAAAGGGATTAGGGGTTAATTCAAATTTGTGTTAAGTTCAGGGTCCTTAAACCCAATGAACAGCTGTTGCCATGGAGGAGACCCCTAACCGTGACACAGTGATTTGAGTCTCTTTGGAGGAAGGAACTTGTAAATATTAGCAAGGTAGAGTGGAATCATCTCCTGAAGCATATCCAGTGACCACAAAAAATCAATCAATAGATACATAGATAGATAACTGCGTATATAGTGAAAGAAAAAATACTTCTGTAAAAAAAAAGGCCAACAATTCGATCCAAATGGAAATCGAAATATATAATAAAATCATTTACACAACAAAAAGATAAATGGGCACTAATTCACTTTTGCATTTCAAAACATAGGTTCTGAATTTACTTTAACATCTGCTGAAATGTACTATTTGGCAAACCTTCATTGTTTTAATGGACACTTGATCTCACATTACATTTTAACCTGGAAATATCACTACATTTAAATATTAAATCCGTTATACTCTTAGGGAAGTTACCATGCATAAAATAGAGAACAAATGGGAATGCCTCACACCAACCATCTGAAATATTGCTCTGCCTAAATTCTCTATATTCATGGAACCCATTGCCATAATAATGAGTCTTTGTGATTTAACATTGACTCTGTAAAATGGGTTTCCATAACTTTGTTAAAATAGTTACTATGATCTGTGAGAGGCAGAATAATGGTACCCTAAAGATTTCATGTCTTAATCCTAGACCCTGTGAATATATTATGTTATGGGGTTATGGAATTAAGGTATCAGATAGAATTAAGGTTGCAAATCAGTTGACATTTAGATAGGGAGATTAGTCTGGATTATCTGTGTGGGTCAATATAATCACAAGTGTCCTTAAATGAGGTAGAGTATTAGAAGGGGAGGTCAGATCAATGTAATGTGAGAACTTGACCCACATTTGCTGGCTTTGAATGAAGATCAATCTAGGTCCTAAGATGGCCATGAGCTAAGGAATGTGGGAAACCTCTGGAACCTGGAAAAAGCAAGGAAAACATTTCTTCCTTAGAGTCTCCAGAAAATATTATAATCCTTTCAGCACCTTGGCTTCAGTCTAGTGATGTCCATTTGGATTCCTGAACTATCAAATTATAAGATAAGTTTGTATTGTGTTAATCCACTAAATTTGTGGTCATTTGTCATGGCAGCCAAAGAATACTAATACATGGCTCAAAATTAAATCAAAATACGGCTGTCAAGAACTCATATAAGACCTATTTAGAAAAGGGATGGTTACCCCTACTGCTTTTCCACTGAAGAGCCCCTTTTGCCCTTCTCTTAAACCTAGAAAGAATAAATGGAACCTCATAGTGGATTACTGTAACGTTGGAGCCATAGTCCTATCCACCAGTTTTTCCACATCCACCATTATTGGAATTAATGATTCCATCTGATCACTGACTGGTAATTACTTTGCTATAATAGATTTGGCTAATATGTTGTTTCTGTGCTTATTTCAGTGATTTTTTTCTTTTCCTGAAGTTTGCCTTTCCCAAACTCCATGAGGAAACTCAACTGTTTTTGCATGCAAGATCTTCACCTCATCCAACATTCTCCAGGAAAACAGGTAGGGCACTACATTCATGGTATCCTCCTCCATGGTGATTCATTTGACACACTCATTCAAGACATATAAATATTCATAAATGATCTCACAAAAAGGGAATGGGGTATTGTTTCATCCAAAATATAAGATCCCATGACCTCAACTAAATTTCTGGGCATCATTTGATCAGTCAAGGGCCATTCCATCTTTGAAAATGTCAAGAAATAGTTATTGACATTTTCAGCATCCACATTAAAATAAACCCAATTATTTTCTGGGAATTTTTGGATTCTGGAGGCAACGCATTCCTCATCTATAAATTTTACTTAATTTCATTTATTCTGTTACAAACCAGCCCACTATGAAAAGAGCTCCCTACAACAAAAACCTCTAGAATCTGTCCAAATTATAATACAGTAGGCACTCAACTGCGATACTGTTAAGTACTTCTGTTAGTGACCCCGGAAACTTTCCCTACAGAGTTGTAGTCAGCTCCTTTCAATCTTACTAGAGGCTCTGGACCACCTATGATGGCCCTAAGTTACCCATGGTTCTGATGCAATAAAGCTACAAGAGTTAACACAACTGACCAACTCCAGGAAGAGTAGGAGTTGGTACTAGATACTCTGCACATTTACGCATTTTTACAGACTTGGGCAATTAGAAATGATTTGTCCATCTGGTCTGGACGATGGCAGCAACACACAATTCCTTATCCAAATTTGCCCCCTAAGAAGTAAAGAACTGTAGGGATTTCTTGCCTCATGGATACCCATATATACTAATACCCACATACATATATTAATACCCAAATACAAGACCTCATCGGGACACTTCTTACACCCTTTGAAGTTCAAATATTTTGGTATTGTCTAGCCTCCCTGTATGCCAAATGTGATGGGAATTTGAAAGAAAGAAATTCTCCTTAAATTCACACCTTATCCCTCTACCAACTTCACCAAGTTATCAGGTTCCAGGAATTTCCATGTTCAGAAATTCAAGGCATGATTGCAATGTGGTAGTTTCCTAGCAGCAATAATTTTAATGAAAAGCAGACAATCAGGTTTGAGTGATTGCGAACTGATCACCTTTCTGATAGTGTGCATTAAGAGCCAGCAGGCATTTTACCAGAAAAGTAGTCATTCTAATTTCCTGCTTTCATTTTGGAAACCATACTTTACAGGATAAGACTCTTCTTTAGTGATTGAACATGATAAAATAGCCTTCTGCTAATAGGTCTAGATTAAAAAAAAAAAAACTTTGCTATCTCTTAAAGAATTTTAAGCAATGAGTTCTCTTAAGTATTATGGTATCATTATGGGATTGACTTTTCCTGTATGACCTTTAAATACAACTTAGATAAACAAGGCAGTCTGCAATTTGTGTGTATATAAACTTATTTTTCTCTTTTATGAATATGAGCATTTATGTGGAAAAGAGAAAATATAATCATCAATGTATATGCAGTAAAAATAATAATATTAAAACTATAATGCTGATTTATTATTAAACCCATATTAAATAACTCTTAATTTCTTTAATCGAACCTGAATTAACTTCCAGAGTTTCATGTTTTTATGATTGCAATCAAGGTATGCCTATGATGTACTAGCCTTTTTTTTTTAAATTTAACATTATATTATAAAATATTTCTCACTTACTAGTTTTCAAAATTGCCATATGAATGACCGGGTTATCAACATTTTCCTATAATTACATGACTCATAGAAATGACAGATATGACGTACGACCCGCATCACAGGGGTTCATTACATCTGCAATTTTTTAGGGTAGGAGATGAGGTGTAGAAGTCAAAGATGGCATATAACTTGGTAAAAATAGCATCGCAGTTTATTTTGATACACTGTTTCATAATGAGTACTTTTCTAACCACTTCTCTGCCAATGAGTGTAAGAATGTACCAAAATGTCCTATAGTGGATATTGGCTTCCAAAATTTTACTATTTTAAAGTTTTCTGTTTAAATAGATAAAAGCCACATACTTTAATGCATATTTTAAATTCGGGGTTTAACTTCTGAGAATAAATTCCTTGGTGTTAAAATGCTGGTTCAAAAAAAGCGAGTTTTATTTGCCTTTTTTCTTTATATTTGAGCTATAATGTTGTCTACAAGTACGATGCCAACTACAATTGCTTTGCTGTAATTTAATGCCTGGATCAACATTAGATAGCTATCTGGAGGGACGGTTATTAGCATTTATTTCATTTTTTTTTTCTAACTCAGTAGGCAAAATTGGCATCTTGGGGGAATTTGTATTTCTTTAACCACTATTGCTTTCAGGAGCAGAGCATATGATTTAGGCCTAAACCAAACAGTACATTGTATCCCTTATATTCAGAGGTTGGTTAAGAGATCAGCGCAAACTAGATCTATCAGCATATGTGTCCGTTTGGGTAAAGGTAGTCCCTGGAACGGCTGTCAGTCATCTGAAGACTAACAGGCTAGAGCCAGTCTGAGACTGAAGTTAATACAAAGTGAGAGGCGGTAAAAAGAAATTGAACAAGATAATCTCTGTCCATATGGGCCTAAGTAAAACGAAACAAACAATATCACTCAATGTGAAAATAACTCCTTTTTTGCACCATTTTTGTTCATTTCGCTTATATATTTGCTCTTTATCTAAACCTACAAAAGATCTGAGGCAGAAACACTGTTATGCTTTTTGGTGTGAACTTAGCTAACTTGGGGTTTTATATTATAATTTTTAACATTTTAAACCTTAGAGGTGAGTGAGAATTAAAAGCAGAGTTGATGTGTTTGCGGTACAAGCTATTGAAAACAATAGTCGAAGGATCTGCCTTGGCTAAATATTTATTTTCTTTCCCTCAGCTTTAGAAGTTTTGCAATATTCTAATACCTGATTTCCCCATTAAAGGGTGACCTCCTGGAAGCGGTTCCTACTTCTCTTTAGTTGAAGCTAATTCAACTTTGCCATTCAAGCATAAAAAGGATCACGAGCATTACTTAACCTTAGCTCTGTTCTTATGTAAGATTTATCTATGTTGGTGCTGAAGTGTATAGAACAGTCACAATTCTTGGATTTTTTTTTCCATTGTGCTAATTGGGATATTGTCATTCAAAATATTCAAAGATTATAACCTAGAATATGAAATCGACAGGGATCCTGAAAGTGATACGTTAAAAATGGCTTTTTCCCCCACTCTCAATAATGATTGTACTTGTTTAATAGTCATTAGGGCTGTTACAAGAAGAAAATAAGACTGGTGTGGAAGCACAGAGGGGATGAGAAAAGATAATGAGATGACAAAAGTGCCTATTTTCTGTGAATTTGGTAGAATTATCCCTCTTTGATGTTTTTTGTGTATGACTTTTTTCACGTGGTGCCAACAGGTATCATGAGAACTCCAAAATTTTCTAAGTTTCACCTTGAGGTTAGTCACCGCAATCCTAATTTGGCCTCTGACTTCCTGTGTGGCATTTACTCCACTTTCCTAGAGCGTGGCAGGCCCATTCATTTAAAAACTGGAAATATTATATATTTGGTCTGCAGGCTTTGGGGTCCATCTAGACTAGTGGTTTTTAACTGTTCTCTCAATAACCTTTTTGAAAATCAGTTGACTGAGGTGCACTGCCAAGGGACTTGGGTGGCAGACACTGGACACCAAATACTGGCCATCCAAATGGTTTCACAGCTATCTGGGAGTTAAATATTCCGTCTAATTAAATACACACTCCCCATCTGTCATACAGAAATTCTATAACTGCCATTGAACATAAGTGTAGAGACTCTCTTGTAAAATATACATTGTCTTTGATTTTTACATTTAATTACAGGATTTCCATTAATTGTCTGTCACTCATCCATGGATCCCACAATTAAGGTCAGATCTTAAAGAAAAAAAAAAGTCAGATCTTTACATAGAAGAGAAATTGAGGACTATAGATGTGAAGTGACTAAGTGACTTGACTAAAATCCCTTAGAGGCACAGAGGCTAATCGAAGAGCTAGAGTCCCTCAATTTCACTCCAATTTCTCTTCTTAGTTATAATGAAACTCTAGACATGTCTATAGATTACATGACTATAATCCAATTTCTCAATACCTATTAACATACTGTAAAAGTTGATACAACCTATTATAGGATATGAAAATACTCAGTCTATATTTTCCAGCAAATTATTTAGGTCATATCACAAATAGAAAATTCCTGAGCATTTCTTCACTGTTCTTATGCTCTATTTAAATTGTCTTTAATAAAAGTATCAGTATTTTTAGTTCACTTAGATTTGGGGGTTAACACTTAAATCTTTGTAAATGCTAATAGATATAGTTCACAAAATATCATTGTGTGATGTTATTTTTTCCATGAGAAAATTTTACAACTGATTTATAAGCCATTATTGCCAATTTTCCCTAACATTAATTATACAAGTGCCTTAAATATGTTTTCCTATACTTTAAAAAAATTAATAAACTATTATTTAAAGCAGTTTTAGGTTCGCTGCAAAATTGAGTGGAAAATACAGCGTGCTGATATAACCCCTATCCCCAATGCCCGCACAAGTTCCCCCACTACCAACATCTCATACCACAGTCTGTCTTCTATACTTTTGAGATGGAAAAAAAATATATATTCAAAAGCTCAGGGAAAACATAGATTTTTATCTATAAACTTGTGAAAGGAAATTCCTACTTAGAACATTAGTTCATATATTCAGAACAATGTTGACCAAGGAATCAGTACACAGGACTAAGCAGCTTTACCAAATTTATAAAACATTTGAAAGAGATAGTCATGGGGAAAGCACACAATTAATTTTTAGAAGAAACAATACTAGTCTTTAGGGACACAATCCTGGTATTGTGTCTTGTATTAAGAACTTCCATAAATTTTCTATTTATACCACATTGCTAGGTACTTACATTGTGTCTTCGCTTTGTCTTTTCTTTTTTTTAAAACCAGAAGGGATATTTTAAATTGCAGTTATGCCATGTTCATCATAAAGTGGTGTCTTATGTTTAAATATAAAAAGAGACTTGTGCCTTTCTGACCTGTCACCTTCAGTAGGAGCAAAAATCATTGGCATTGAATGTCATCAACGCTACCCAAACAAACTAGTATAGTTCTAGAATGCTGCATATTCACTTCTTCCATCTTTTGCCCACCTGGAACGAACCTATGTTCTTTTAGCTTTGAGGCCATGGAATATGTCTTTCTTTAGCAATAACAATAGTCACAAACATTAATGCATCTTCTGAAGTGAATGGATTTCAAAATGGAAGAATTGAAGTACAGTGATTTCCTCCATCCTCCCATAGGACCTTTTTTCAGGAGTCTTCCTAAACATCTCACTCACATAGAAAATTTGATTCTGCTAAATTCAAGGGACCAGATGAAATGAGGTCCCGAGGGCATGTGACATGATGAGCACTGGGGGTTATATTGAACTGGTGAATCATTGAACATTGTATCAAAATCCAATGATGTACTATACCTTGGCTAATTAAATTTAAATTTAAAAAAAAATAAATAAACTTGATTCTGGTTTAGAAGAAAGGGTTGTTTCCTAGATTACTCCCAAATGCTCATTGTTAAATTGAATAGCAAAGTGTTTCAAATGAGCAACTACTTAATATTTAGAATTGGTAAAAATAGAGAATCGGGGACTGGGAATAGAAACTCTCTTGAGGTTTTAGGGTCTCACAAGTGTACACTTTATATGCTGTATCAAGTTTGGAATCTATTAAAAGTTCCTAAATTGAACAAATAAGTATCAACATATTATCTTTATCTTTATTCTGATAGATTGGTACTGGTGAATATAAGAAAATAAAGATGAACTGAGTTTTTTAACTTGAAATCTATCCTCTTACTAGTCAAAGTACAGAGGCAGAATCTTTTATTCTAACATAACTCCATGTCCAAGAGAAGATTAGAGACTGTGTGTTCAGAAAGAAAGACAATCCCATTAGAAAAATTGAGGAAGCTCAAAATGACCAGTTTCTTCCTTCAAAAACAAAAGTGTTATCCTAAAATGACCCACCGCATGTATCTGATGGTGGTTATTATACCACATCAATCTCGGTGGCAAAGGGCAGCTTGCAATGAGCTTAAGAAAAAAGAATGCTTGGAACTTACAGTGCTTTTATAGTAGTAAGGAAGAAAGGAGTTGAGAAAGAGGAAATATCACGATTTCTTGTTCCATGTGAATAACTCTCAAGTGTTTCCTGTGGCACAGAACTCTCCCTAGAAATACAGACCCATAAATCTGTCTGGCTGACATCTTCAATTGTTTTGCTGATAGTCATATCAAACATATCGTCAAACTCAAACCGCTTATTTTTTGATTAAAGTATTATTTACACACAATAAATACAAAGATTTTAAAGGTACAGTTTGATGAGTTTTGACAAATGCATATACCCATGTAACCAACCTACTGGTCAAGATTTAGAATAGTTCCATCTCAGGACCCTTTCTAGAAGCCCCTAACCCAAGTACTATTCTGAATCCTATCATCTGTTTTGAAAAATTTTACCTGTTCTAGAACTTCATGTCAAGAAATCATATTATACTGGGCTCCCTGCTCAGTGGGGAGCCTGCTTTTCCCTCTCCCTCTGCCTCTTCCCCTGACTCGTGCTCTCTCTCACTCTCTCTCTCAAATAAATAAATAAAATCTTTAAAAAAATAATCATATTATATGTGATCTTTTATTTCTGTCTTCTTTTGCACAACAAAAGGATCTGAGGTTCACCTGTGTTAATGGATGTAACAGTAGTTAGTGCTTGGGTACTGCTGACTGGCATTCCATGGCATAAATAACATTTTTCCACCTGGAGATAAATACGTGGATTGTTTCCAGTGTTTGTCTATCATGAATAAAGCTGCTATGAACATTGTTGTAAAAAATATTTTTATGGATATATATTTTCATTTATATTGGGTAAATAGCAATAGATAGAATAACTTGGTCATAGAAAAGATACACTTAAATTTAGAAGAATTTCCAAAATCCTTTTGAAAGTGGTTGTATCGTTTTAAATTCCAACTAGCAATGTATATGAGAGTTTCTGTTGCTCCACGTCATTACCAACACTTAATATAAGCCTTATTTAATTATAATCAGTCTAATGATGTGATGGTATTGTACGTGGCTTAAGTTACATTTCTCTAATGTCAAAGGATTTTGAGCATCATTTCATGTGCCATTTATATATCTTTTATTTTTGTGTGAGTTCTGCACAAATCTTTTGACCATTTTATCTATAGGATAATTTTGTGTTTCTAATGTTGTGTTGCAGGAATTAGTTATTGAATACACAGAAAAATTTAGAGGAAAGTCACATCTTAAAATTATTCAGTTTTGATTCTATGTACATAGTTCATCTTTCCATTTATCTATCCTTTTCTTTAATCTCTCTACGCAATAATCTATAGTTTTAGTGTAGATGTCTTTCTATCTTTTGGGTTGAATCTATTCCTAAATATAACATGTTTTCAATTTTCTTATAAATGGTATTTTTAACATGTTATTTTAAAATAATTATAGACTTACAGGAAGTTGCAAAGAGTACAGAGAGGTCTCAAATATTCATTACCTAGTTATCCCCAGTGCTTACAACTTATGTAAATACAGTCCAATATAGAAGTCAGAAAATTGATACTGGTAACTGTGTGCATATAGATCTGTGCTATTTTACCACATGTGTAGATTTGTGTGGCCGCCGTCGCAATCAAAATACACAACTACACCACTACCACAATAATCTTCCCATGTTACCCCTTCGTACACACATCTAACCCATTCTCCCCCCTACTACCACAGGCTGCTGCTAGCCTCACACTTATGAGTCCTCTTTCGGATTTCTTTCATTTTTATCTCAGGCAGACCCCTGAAGGGTGAAGAGGTATGGGAGGGAAAATACTGATCTCTCCTCCCCCCCCCCCCCAGGTTTACAAGTTATCCCAAGTGATCTCATGATCATTTCTAAATATCTGAAATTTTATTTGTGTATTTAATTATTTTATTCCATTTCTTATTAAGTTATTTTACATAGGCTCTGCAATCAGCTGGTAGGGTTTAAATCCAAGCTATTTGCTGGCCATGAAATCTGTAGCAAATGACTCAAAATGCTCAACACATCATTTCCCTCGCATAATGGATATTGGCATTTGAAAAATTCAAATTTGAAAGATTCAAAATGAGAACCCGAAAACTTGGGTTAGGATCCATACGTCAGGCTGTACCTCTTTTTTTTTTTTTTTAATATTTTACTTTTTTATTTGTCAGAGAGAGAGAAAGAGAAAAAAGCACAAGCAGGGGGAACAGCAGGCAGAAGCAGAAGGAGAAGCAGGCTTCCCACTGAGCAAGAAGCCCAACACAGGACTTGATCCCAGGACCCTGAGCTGAAGGCAGACACTTAACTAACTGAGCCATCCAGGCATCCCATCAGGCTGTACCTCTTAAGTCATTTCAATTCTCCAGACTTTCCTCAGCTGGAACATGGCTTCTGTCCTCATACATCCCTTTCTCCAAGTCTAAGCCTCACAGCTAAGTAGTCTCCGTGCTGGGTAAAATGTTTCTGCTCTAAATCCCAGCAGCTACAGGATCAGAGCCAAACTGTCACTGAGGAGGGTCAATCTATGTGGAATAGAAACTACCCTGCACATTCCACTATATGGAAGATAACCTCCCCAAGTTAATATTAATGAATACCTTATGCAGTGGCTCTATTTTTGTTCTACTCATGAATAGCTATGACAATGTCTTGATCAACTGTGTTTCTTCAATGGCATCTTCAATCTGCTTAATAATTATCTGCTTCCCTAAATTTCTTCTCAGGAACCAGAAGTCTAACTTTGGAAATAAAATCTTCTCAAAGAGTGGGACTGCCAAAAGGGCTGAATCCCTAACACAGAGACACAAGATCATGTGTAAATTAGCCAGGGCCCAGGAGAAGGGCCATGTTCATGTAGATGCTTCATTGGTTTTGGTTAATGATGATGAGACACTTCACGAGTACAAGCACCGGTTAAGGAGAAAAGCAACTTGCCATGACTTAGTAAGCAGAATGGTCAAGAAAGAGAGGAATTCTAAGAAACATACCTTAATAGTTCAAACCACCTGTTTATATTCCAGGAGAAATGTGAATCAACTTTTCCATTTTACCCACTTGCAACTAGCCTGGAAAATCCTAGGAGCCAACGCTTATAGGATTTCCTCACAATGCTGTGAAACACCTACCTACAAATGCACAGCCAGGTGAATCACAAGTGTGTGGTGATTTTTTTTTCATAACCTGAATTATACAAGGTAGAGATGTCCATGTTCTACTATGTAATTGCACAAAGCTAGCATTCGCTCTGCCAAACGGCATGTTATCTCAAACAGTATGTTAACCACGTATTAGGTTTGAAAGTGACTAGATTATCTGCTGTTGGTTCCATCAAAAATGGCAAACAATATAAACTGGCATTCATTTTTAGAAACAATGGAGGTTGTCAATAATGTAGACCAAAGGAACCACTCAAAATGTTTCAATTAGTTACTGAAGCTCTTAAGGCCTGAATTAGATATTATGGATATCTTCAAGATGAAGGCCCTCACTCTCCCAGCTTCTGCAAATATATTTGCTCCAACTTGAGACCCTCAGGCATTTTTCTTAAATGAAAACAAACAAACAAACAAAGAAACAAAACTGCGTCACCCAAGATTATGTGGTCACTGGGGTCAGCCCACACATGATGACTGTTTATGTTGGCATAAAGACCCAGCCTCCCTGCCTTAACTGGAGGATTCTGTTCTGGGTGGGATTGGTGAGGCTTCTGTTGCAATTGCACCTCAGACCAATTTATCTTTCTTCCCAACATTGTTTCCCTCACTGCTCACAGATATTTTTTCTCAAATCAATCTCCAATAGAAGTCTTGAATACAAATTCCAGAGGCACAGAGTCTGTTTATTAGGGAACCAAGTCAACAACAGGTATTCCTAGGAAGGGCCCTTGGAAGCTGATTCTACACGGGGAATTCTGAGATAGATTCCTCACCTTCCAGCTGGCAGTGAAGAGCTCATCATGGCTAGTAAGTGGAGAACCAATGGGTCCCAGCACGTAATGTTAGAGCTGTACTAAACTTTCACTGCTGATGAGTCAAGATGGATACTAGTGGAAAGGAAGGCACAGCTGGGATAATTTTCAAGAGAAACTTGTAGTAATAAAGAGACCTATGGATTGGATGGCCTTTCTTTCCATTCCTCTCCTCTCCTCTCCTCTCCTCTCCTCTCCTCTCCTCTCCTCTCCTCTCCTCTCCTCTCCTCTCCTCTCCTCCCCTCCCCCCCTCCCCTCCCCCCATCTCTCCTCCCTTCCCCTCCTCTCTCCTCCTCTCTCCTCCTCTCCCCTTTTCTTTCTTCCTTTCTCTTTCTTTTCCTTTTCTGACTCTTTCTAAGGACTATTGACAAACTGCAGAAAAAAAGAAAAACCTACAGGCTGAGGGTGATTAATATAAAGGAGACTGTAAAATCCAGCAGGACTCTTGGCAGTATATAAAGAAGTAAAGGGCAGAAAGAGAGTGAGAATCTGGACTAGAACGTATTATAAATGAAGATATCTCTAGGAAAAGTCATGCTGACAACCCTGGCCATTGTCCTATACCAAGATAAGGAACCTGATTAAGAAAGCATGGACACCTGAAATGTATGAAGAATCTAGACTGATGAGCTTAAACATGTTTAAACCTGTTTCCCTTGAATCTTCTGGAACTACAGAAGTTTCCTGCTCCCCCTTATTAAAGCTAAAGGATTCACCCACTTGAAAATAAAGCAAAAGCTATGACTTACAGAATAGCACGTGTTGCATTCAGGACCCAGCTTTGTCTCCCCTCGATTTCAACAGACATACAACTAGGGTCAAGCCATACTGTAACTCAGCAGAGGAAACACTGGTCCTGTGAAGGAAAGAAAGAGATTAGAGAGGCTGCCTGGGTGGCTCAGTCAGTTAAGTGTCTGCCTTTGGCTCAGGTCATTATCCCAGGGTCCTGGGATCCAGCCTCACGTCAGGCTCCCTGCTCAACAGGGAGCCTGCTTCTCCCTCTCCCTCTGTCTACTGCTCCCCCTGCTTGTGCTCTCTCTCAAATAAATAGATAAAATCTTTTTTAAAAAGATATTATAAATCAAAATACTGCAGGAGCTAGCCACTACATATTGGCGGAAGCCAGACTGTCTGGTCAGCCCATAGAATACCACATCCATCAGCTATGATCAATGACTTCATGTTAATCAGACTACATGAAAAACAAGCAGAGTCTATGTCTAAGGCCTTGGTAAGATGTAAATGTTCAGAAGGTATAGATAAACACTATAAAGCTTAAGGAGCTACCACCTCAATGAAATTTTACGTTTCCAGTGGTGTGAGTCATGCTGAACTACTCCGTGCAAAGTAAGAAAATTACTGCATGCTCCATCTTATCACTGGAAAGAAAGCACCACCCCTGGCAGGCCTCTCTGGTTCCTGGAAGTAGCATGTGCCACATTTACCAAGATACAAGGAAGCCTGCCAGCTTTGATTTGGAGATGAGAAAAGTGCTTTTAAGCAGATCTGGCCTACTGATTAAGATACTTCATGTAATTAAATCCTTGCATTATCACACGTATTTCTGTTACATGTGAGAAACTGAGGCACAGTAATGTTTAGTAACCAATCTATGCTACATTAATATATCTTACAACCAGCATTTACACCTGTGGCCTTCCTGACGGGAAACACGAGTCATGCGGACTTGTCTCCTAGGCAAATCCAATACACTGCCTATTTTTGCAAGTAAACTTTTATTGGAACATGGCCACAGTCATTTACAGACATGCAACGCATGGCAGTTTTCAAGAAACAATGACAGAGCAGTGTAATCTGCCCTTAGCCTACAAAAACAAAAACATTTACTATCTGGCCCTTTACAATAAAAGTTTGCCAATGTGTGTTTTAGATATAGTCATGGGATAACAATGAAAGAGTAGAAAGAGAAAATTCTGAATATTCTTAGCTCTGTTTGTTCACAGTTATTTTCACACACCTAGCGTGATGCTTAGCACTTAGCCCACATTAAAAATATTGTTGGAACAACGTCAAATAAAAATAATAGAGCTCTGTAGAGGGTTTTGAATGTAATAGTGGTGCAATAAAATAATCATTTAGGGATAATTACTCTGGCAATATTTTCCCAAATAAATGGGAAGTGAGCGATTTTGGAGATATGAATTGTTTGGGAAATCTTAAGAGCTCAGATATAAGAAGCCATACATTAGTTTGGTACCAACGTGAGAAAAAATAAGGTAATTGATGGAAACAACATTCTGGGAGAACAAAGAGGTCCCTTGCAGTTGATTGGGTGTGGATGGTATATTCCTTCATTTTATCTCTAAATTTGTAATAAACACCATGTGTTTTAGATGACATGACCCTATGTTAGAATTTTATAGAAACTGACTATTAGTGACAACTCCTGTTGTCTTTCTTATCTGAGGGATATTATCTTAAAAAACCACTTTAACGAGGAACCAGTATTAGCATCAATGCAAAATTTTCTTTCATTGGTGACATGTAAATTGAATCTGCTTCTTGCTGGTTTAGTCAGAAACTTCACTGATTTAGTTGTCTTTTTGTTTAAAACCCTCCACACACTCTTCTTTCTGCTTTTTCAAATTCAACTTCTATTATTTTTCTAAGACGATCCCCCTGAACTTAGACTTGATTGAATTGTGTCTGAAACCAGATCTTGGTGGGGATACATTCGCAGTCATTCTGTTCAGAGAGAAAGCAAAAATAACAAATACCAGATAAAAATCGTGGTATTGAATGTGTGACTTGCTGTCTTTCTTTCTGACTCATTTCTCTCCAGGAAAAATAGCATCCCCTAAACAAAACAATAAAAAGACTTCACTTTTTTTGAGGATTAGGTAGACTTTTTATTTTCCTTAATATTTGCTTTTCTGTAGATAGATTGTACATAGGTATTTGCCATGGCAAATACTTTTTATGATTATTTGAATGTTATTTTTATGGGAAAAACACTGAGTCTTATTTTTCACATTATTGATAGGATATTGAATCTCCAAGCTGGATATACCATCTCACTGATTTTATTCAAAGCTTATCCATTCATTCATTCATCAAATATTTATTGGGTGCAACTCTAGGCACAGAAAATATATGAGATGCAGCATGTGATCTCATTTAAAGTTTTACTTCCAAGAAGAAATATTAAGGAACAACGGAACAATTTTTAGTTTTGCTAGTAGCTAAACTCCCCGAAAGCAAGAACCATGGTGAAGCACCATGAGAAAACCTAGACAAGGATCACAGAGGAAGCAGGTGGAAGATAATACATGGGCTTAAAGATCTTGGTAAGGTTGATAGTTGGAGAACTTGGGCACAAGAACTGGAATGATAAAGAGGCACCCGAGTGATTCAGTTGCTTAAGTGTCTGCCTTCAGCTCAGGTCATGATCCCGGGGTCCTGGGATTGAGCCTCATGTCAGCTCTCTGCTCAGCAAGGATCCTGCTTTTCCCTCTCCCCCCTGCTCATGCTCTCTCTCTTGCAAAATCTTGTTTTATTTATTTGAAAGAAAGTGAGAGAGAGAGCATGAGCAGGGGGGAAGGTCAGAGGGAGAGGGAAGCAGATTCCCCGCTGAACAGGTAGCCCCATGCGGGGCTCAATCCCAGTACCCTGGGATCATGACCTGAGCCGAAGGCAGATACTTAACCAACAGTGCCACCCAGGCACCCCAAAACAAATAAAATCTTAAAAAAAAAAAAAAGAACAAGAACTGGAATGATAAAAATGGTAAGTCTGAAAATTAAAAAAAAGACAAATTAAGTTGAACTATCAGAAGTGGCCTGATGATAACAAAGTTGAGGTTGTGGCTAATGTAGTCAATGTCTGCAGTGAAGTGGATATATATCAATAGAGTGTTGGTCAGCAAGATGGTAGAGTAAGAACCTCCCATTCCCCCACAGAAAACTTAAATGAACAATACAGATTCAACTAAAAAGCTTTGTGGGAGCTTTGGAAACGAGTGGAGGATCTGCAGCAACCAAGCAAATGTCCAATCAAGAAAAATCCACACATAATATGATGAAGAATTTTGTGGTGTTTTTGGTCACACTTTTCCCACTCCCTCCCTGGCATGGTACAGTGAAGTCAGGAGGAAGGCCCCCAGTCCCCAGTTTCCTCCCTTGGGAAGAAAGTGGAAGTCATTTTCGATGTTCTGACTTGTCTGTGGACTGCCCAAGGGAATGGTTTCTGGAAAGCCTGGCTCAGCTCAGCCTGCAGAGGCAGCATGGTTTGCCTCTGAGGTTGGGAGCTGCAGAAAGCAGGCACAGGCAGCAAGGTTCATGAAAACTTCAGATTCACGGATGGTCTCAGCTCAGCCTGCAGTGGCAGCATGGTTTGCCTCTGAGGTTGGGAGCTGCAGAAAGCAGGCAGAGGCAGCAAGGTTCATGAAAACTTCAGATTCACGGATGGTCTCAGCTCAGCCTGCAGTGGCAGCATGGTTTGCCTCTGAGGTTGGGAGCTGCAGAAAGCAGGCAGAGGCAGCAAGGTTCATGAAAACTTCAGATTCACGGATGGTCTCAGATAAAAGAATGCAGGCAGAGAAATAAAGCCCAGAAAGAAACAGTGGGGAAACAGGGAAATTAAGGTATTTAAATATAGCCATATAGAAATAGAAACTCACACACGTGCCCCCAGGGAAAACACTCACCCAGAAAAAGCCTGAGCAGATCTTAAGCCTTTAAAATGGACTGATTAGTGAAGATTTTTTCCTGTTTGAAGTCAATCTGAAAAGACTGGGAGAAATGGCTATTTTTTCAATGCCCAATTTTCCACAAAAGATTGCAAGGCATTTAAGGAACAGGGAAACATGGCCCATTCAAAGGAACAAGATAAATCTTTAGAAACCAGTCCTAAAGAAACGCTATATACAAAATTAACTCAGAATTGATCAAAGACTTAAATAGAAGAGCTAAAACTATAAAATTCTTAGAAGAAAACATTGTGGGGAAACTTCATGACATTGGTTATGGTAATAATTTCTTAGATACAACACCAAAAACACAGGCAATCAAAGGAAAAAAATAGATAAACATCAAAATTTAAAACCTTGAGTATCAAAGGACACTATTAACAGAGTGAAAAGACAACACATGGAATGGGAGAAAATATTTGCAAATCACATGTCTAATGACGGGTTAGTTAATATCCAGATTATATAAAGAACTGCCACAGCGCAGTTAAAAAAAAAAAAAAAAAGTTAAAAGTGAGCAAAAGACTTGAATTGACATTTCTCCAAAGATGATGTATGAATGTCCAATAGGCATATGAAAAGATGTTCAATATCAGTAATTATTAGGAAATTGCAAATCAGAACCACATGCAAATATCACTTCACAACCAATAGTATAGTTACTATAAAAAAGGAAAGAAATGAAAAGAACAAGTTTTAGAATAGATGTGGAGAAACTGAAGTGCTTGTGAACTGTTGGTGGGAATGTAAAATGCTGCAGGTACTATGGGAAACATCACGGTAATTCCTCAAAAAAAAAAAAAAAATTAAAAACAGAATTACCGTATGATCCAGATTTCTACTTCTTGATATATATCCCAAAGAATCAAAAGCAGGGACTCCAACAGATATTTGTACACCCATGTTCACAGCAATATTGTTCATAATAGCCAAAAAGTAGAAGCAGCCCAGCTGTCTGTCAACAGATGAGTGGATAAACAAGATGTGGCACACCAGAAGAATATTATTCTGCCTGAAAAAGAAAAGAACTTCTCACACTTGCTACAACACAAATGAACCTTGAAAACATTTTGCTAAATGAAATGTCAGTCATAAAAGGACATACAGTGTTTGATTCCATTTTATATGAGGTACCTAGTGTAGTCAACTTCGTAGAGATGAAAAGTAGATTTGTGGTTGCTAGGGGCTTTGGTCTTGGGGGGAATAGAAAGTTATTGTTTAGAGTGTAGAGAGTTTCAGTTGGGAGGATAAAAAATTCTGGAGATGGATGGTGGTGACGGTTGCACAACGATGTGAATATACTTAGTGACTGACCTACACACTTAAAAATAATTAATTAACATAGTAGATTTTATATTATGTAATATTTTAGAACAATTTTCAAGTGTTACAGCCAAAAAAGTCACTGGAAAGGAACATTTGATGTAACTGAGAGGTTAGACTCTTGGTGTTTAATCTTTGTGGATATGGAAGTCACTGGGAATGATGAGAAACAGGAGAAAAGAGAAATGCAAATGGGACAAATGTCTTGAATGAAAAAGATGCAGGGAGGCTAATAAATGTCAACTAGGAGGAGATGTTGTAATGCTCAGATGAGAAGCATGGAAAAATAGTAATGGTTTGGGATTGGCAATATGGCCGAAAGGGGCTACCAGGTCTACTTCCTGAACCTAAGATTTATAACAGGTAAAAGAAAAAGAAGTTGCCTTCGGAAGAACTACAGGGTGTATGAGTTAGGCAGGTTCACCTAACAATACAGGAATTCCAAGTTCAGTGACATAAACACAATAAAGATGCTGGTTTTCTCTTTCACCTCCCACGAACAGGAGTAGTTATTCATGTGCAAGAATGATCATCACAGAGTCAGGCTCACTATTTTTCTCATCTGCCTTCATTAGAGTTGGATTTCATCTCACATGCTAATAAAAAGGCACTGGAACTGTAGTAATGACAATCATATTCCTGGCAAAATGAAGATAGAAAAAGCAAAAAGCTCAAACATGCTTCCTGAATGATTCACTACTCCTCAAGAGTTTCAGAAAAGTCCAGACAATTAATCACTGCTAATTTCCTTTCACTGGCAATTTCTAGATACAAGGAATGGTTGGAAGGAGAGTCTTTAGTTGAAGACATTACATGCCCAGATATTGGGCTTCTGTTAAAGAAGACAGAGATAATGGACATGGGGTGAGCTATGACAATCCTGTTACCTGTGGGAAATTGATACACTTGATGCAGTTTGGTTCCAGTTACAGAAAGAAAGAGAATGGAAAATCCCAAGTTATAGAATCAGATATGGCTCATAATTGGCTAAGTTCATTAAGCCATGTGGAGTGATAATAAATAATGATCATGCTACCCATTCAAGCATTTCTATCAGTTTATAACCAACTTGAAATTCAAAACTAAATGCCTTTATTGAATAAAGAATAGTGTGCCTATTGCATACTAGCTATTATGGGGATACTATATATAGTACTGAACAGAATAAGCGTGGTCAAGGTCCTTATGGCAGTAATGTTTTTGTGGTGATAAAGACGTTAAACTAACATACAAGTAAATATGTAATTCAAGTAGTAGCAGCTACTATGCACAGAAAGTCCACGTTGCTATAAATTAAGGTCAATAATATTTTAAAGACTATAGTATAAATAATTTAGGTTTTGTGTCCAAATGGTCTGCATTACAATTATTCAACACTACTGTTATTGTAAAAACAGCAAAGACAGTATGTAGAAAATAGATGTAGTTGTGTGCCCATGAAATTTTATTTACTCAAACAGGCAGTGGACTAGATGTGACCCATAGTCTACAGTGTCCTGATCGCTGCCATAAGATAATTATTTTGAATTTATAACAACAACAGCAGAGAGGAATAGGTGAAAACAAATGAATTTAAGCAGAATCAACCATCTACTGTCTATTCAAATATACAATAATATGGATAGTGCATTACAATAAATGCCCAACTACTATGTGGTTTTAATGTTTATCACCCATCCTCTTCTCTATAGTCCTGTTAAAACTTTACCCTCGAGTTGATGGTTAATGTCTTCATGTATTTTTAATCTGAATTATTTTCTTTTCCTTTTTCAACTTTTTAGTACTCTTCAAATTGCTGGTTTTCAACAATCAACAAAATTATCAGATTACTTTTTTTTTTTTGCTAGAGCTAATGAATACATTTCAGAAAATGTATAACTTAAAACTGAAGTCACTCTACAGTCTAACATGGAAAATATATGACTTTCAATTTTAGCTTTGTCTGGAAAATCACGTCTTCCTACTTACTCAAAGATTCATTTTATTTTCAGCTATTTTTTTTTCTATTCTATTCTGAAACTCTCCCCCACTGGATTACCAATTTGTGGTTATGTCACTTTTCTTTTTCTGTCTGGGCGGCCATAACAAAATACCACAGACTGGCTTAAGCATCTGAAATTTATTTTCTCACAGTTCTTGAGGTTGAAAGTCGAATATAAGGTGTCAGCAGGTTTGATTCTCCTGAAGTCTCTCTCTCTGGCTTGCGGTTGGCCACCTTCTCACTATGTCCTCAAATGACCTTTATTCTGGGTGCATGCATCCTTGGTGTCTCTTCCTCTTTTTAGAAGGACACCAGTCCTATTGGATTAGGACCCACTCTTATGATATAATTTAACCTTAATTACCTCCTTAAAGGCCTTATTTACAAATATAGTTACATTGAGGGTAAGGGATTCAACATACACATTTTGGGGGCATACAACTTGATTTATAACAGAGGTTAAAATATGTCTCCATGTAATAAGTGAATCATTGCTGGATTTGTCTGCTTCATTATTTCTTGCCTCATATATAAGGGTTGTATATGACATTTATGATTTTTTGTTGAAGACTAAGTGCTTCCTTTCCAGCTCCTGGCTCTACCCTATAGGTTATCCCTCACAAAAAAAAAAAAAAAAAAAAGAAAGAAAGAAAGAAAGAAAGAAAGAAAGAAAGAAAGAAAGAAAGAAAGAAAGTCATTTTAAGAGAAGGAGAAGGTAAAAATATTGGCAGCCCTAGTAAAAAGAACTAAAATAATTTATTTTGCTCATGGACTATTACACTGTTTTATAAAAGCATGTAAATCATTATTTGCTGTTATTATAAAATACATATTTTAAGATGATATATTAATTTAAAAAGCAGGAAGCTAATTTTATACCTTGCCTTATATAGAAATGTAAATGATTTGCTCCTAAAGCATCTTTCATTTAAATTAGGTAGGTCATCTCAATACTTAAATCCCACTAAAAAGCACTCATAATGTGGGCAATCTACATATCTGCTAAAGTAACCCAGAGTAAATAAAATGCCAGTATTACATATATTGACTTTATCTGGAAATTAACTTCACTCCCTGCCCTGTAATTAGAAGGTAAATAATGAAATTTATATAGTGAATAATATACCTTAAATAAAATACTTATTTTCTTTAGCCAAAAACATCATCTCTTAAAGTTGTGAGAGCAAGGATGATACAATAATGCAATCTTAAAGTTGTTTTGCTTGCAAAGAAATAAAAAATGTATCTCATATCTATGTCAGGTGTTATGAATATTTCTCTACCACTATATACATATTATAATCTTCATTTATATTTTTCAGGAAACTTTTGTTTGGAGAGATGTTAAATTCAGGAACCCAAGAGAAGCATGTTTAATACAGTCAAAATCAAGAATAGGAGTAATACTATGGAAGATTTATCAAGCAAAGATCATTTCCTAGGGGCACCCGGGTGGCTCAGTCAGTAGAGCAACCAACTCTTGATTTCGGCTCAGGTCATGATCTCACGGTCCTGCGAGCGAGCCCCGCATTGGGCTCTCCGCTCAGTGGGGAGTCTGCTTTTCCCTCTCCCTCTGCCCTTCCCCCCTCTGCGCGCGCGCACTCTCTCTCTCTCTCAAAGATCATTTCCTCAGTTACAATATCTCAGATTAGAAACATATCAAAGGACGGTTCAGGGAATAATAAGAGATCTGTCTAAGTTTGCTACTTCAGAAGAGAAAGCCAAGACAAGTTACAGAATACAGGAGGAAATGCTTATATCTTAATGATGAGTAAGACTTTTTAGGTTTAAAGAACCATTTTGAAGAAAATGCTACAAATGTAAATGCATTTTGAGTTTTCTTCAACCAAAACATCGGTAACCAGAATTAATCAGAATACATCAGCCGCAATGATTTTATAGCTTCCATTGAAAGTTGCATCCCAACTAAATTCTTAATGTTTTAAAATTGATTTGGGCATCTTTCTTAACTGAGGCTTCAAGTTCACTCTGGATCTGATCCGAATGCAAATATGGAATGGAGTATTCTGAACTACTACAACACAAACACATCTTGTTCTCCAACAGATATTTTTATGACTTCCTTCTATGATTTTGTTTTCAGTCAGATTAAATTGGTCTCAAAGCCACTATGAAGGCAAGATGGAAAATGACATATAGAGGGAACAAGAACCACTCAGGAAACAATAGCATTCTTCCATGGTGGCAGACCTCTGAGGAGCTATAAATGTCACCTCTAGCAGAGACACTATTTATTACAATATAAAACCAGAGCAAAGACTCCCCAAAAGAAGTTTTATTTTTTAAATTGACACATACGGAAGCCACTTTTCTATGCACACGCAATTCTCTCATTACCTCCCCCACAGCGTATTCTCCAGAATCACAGCAGCAGCTCCACAGAATCTCCACTACTTATGTCAAAGTCAAAAATATTGTCAAGCTCTTTGAACTGGAACTGATCTATCTGAAAGTCATGTTGACATTTACAAACCCTTGTCAGTTAAACAGACACTCAAACTTTTATTGTTTCAAAGTTACATTTGTCTTTTATTCTCTAATGTTTCAATTCTTTGAGTCCTTTGTAGTCAAGAAGAATTCTCGCAGTGAAACAGAACTGTTGCATAATTATAAAGGGGATGTATTTAACATTGTTCATTCAATGTATATTAGGATAATAACTACCAGAAATGTTAACTAATATGACATTTCTATTTTATGTGACTGTGTGATGCAGTTACAACATAGTTACAACATGTGAAATTATAAATAGGTGTGTGTGTGCGTGTGTCTGTATAAAAACAGAAAAATCAATACAAATAAATAGATAGCTGGATAGAGAGATCGATATTCCCTTTAATTTCTCAGGCATTCTGAATGCCACGTATATTCCTGAAGACTCTGCTGTAGGACTATATTGTTCATCAAAACTAAAAATAGGGACTTGCAGAAAATTTCCTGTTCCTGTTTTTTGTTTTGTCATTTTGTTTTAGGCTAGAGGTTTGTTGGTAAATTTTCAAAGGCTTAGGTCCCATTTTATGTATTATATGGGATTTAAAAAATTTATTCAAAAATAATGTGTTATGGGCGCATAGATGGCTCAGTAGGTTAAGCATCTGTCTTCGGGTCAGGACAAGATTCTGGGGTCCTGGGATTAAGCCCACATCAGGCTCCCTCCTGAGTGGGGAGACTTCTTCTCCCACTCCCTCTGTCCCTCCCTTTGCTTATGCTCTCTTACGTGCTCTCTCTCTCTCAAATAAATAAATAAAATCTTTTAAAAAATAATGTGTTAAACTTGATTAAATATCAAAAAGGCTAAATGATTTGCATAAATAATTCCAAATTTCACTTGAACTAGCTTACCAGATTACCAAGAGAAGCATGTTTAATACAGTCAAAATCAAGAATAGGAGTAATTATTTGGCACAAAGTAAAGAGCTATCATCCTAGATTTTGCCCAGAAAGAGTGACAGGATGAACATGGTGCAGTGTTGGAGAACTGAACTTGACAACAATTATATGTTTCTCAGTTTCAAAGGAGTACGTTGTGTGGGAGACAGTAATAAGAGATGACTTGGGGATGACTGGAAATGCGGAAGTAATAAAGCACAAAAGCAACTGACCTTGGAGCTCCTGCCTGGCTCAGTTAGTACAGCATGAAACTCCTGATCTCAGGGTGGTAAGGTCAAGCCTCATATTGGGTGTAGAGTTTACTTAAGAAAAACAACAACAATGAAACAAAACAAAACAAAAAAACCCAAACAACAAAACAATTGACCTCATTCGGGAAAAAGGTTTTAAATTCTGTAGAATCTTCATTTTAAAAATGTAGATGACTTTAGGATTTAAAATTTAAAAGTTAACCCATCAATTATTTAAAGGTATATATTTGGTGAATTAAATGGTATGCTTCAGTTTGCTATTAAATTAAGCCATAGTGAAACGTGCTTTCTTCAGTAATACTAAATGATAAAGGAACTATAATTTAATAATGCTTTAATGAAATAATTCTTAGGTTGATTTTAGGTGGTCAGCATAGAATTTGATCAGCCTTAGTTAGGTTTATTAATTATTAATTCTAGGAATTAATAAAATGTACTAATTACTTACTAATCAGTCTTAGTAAAAAATAATGCTGCTTAACAAAACTCAGGCAGTTTTGAGTGTTAAGTGCTAATCCAGTCATGATAATGTTAAACTTTTATTTTTCCTTATTAGGAAATTGGAAATTTCAATCAAAATTGATTGAGAAATATGTCTTAAAAACAACAACAAAACCCCAGACCTCTCTTAATGTAAAATATAAATTTCAAACAACCTAAAATTTGAACTTATGTGAAAATACTTACTTTAATGCCGACTACATAAAAACTCCCCTAAAATATTATTGTATGTTAAAAATAAACCTGAAGATGACTTTTAGTGGACATTATCCAAATACCTAAGCAATGATAAGAAAGAACTCAAATTGGTACAGGCTTTTGAAATATTTTCCACTGAAATGTTCTTGGCAGAAACCTTTGGTTTATATCCAATAGCATTCCCCAAAATGCTTCTTCTGTATTCCCTTCACAAAAAAAAAGCAAGAGAAAACAAAATTTGCTTCCCCATTCTTCTTAGTCCTTAAAGTGCCCATTTCACTTTAATGGACAATGAGATGTAAGGGAAAACCTTCTGTAAAAGGATTTACTTTTCTTTGGTAAAGGAGAAAACATACATGAAGAGATCCTATGCCTTCCCTTCCTTTTCTCCTCTCTCTCTCTACCCCTTTCCTGAGTTTCTCACTGCTTCCTGCCCATACAGTTACGTAAGTATGTATCATTTCTACATGGCCCATACCCACTAGATCAAGTATTAAAACAAGGTTGAAGTGTTCAAAGAGAGATTGAGCAAGTGATCTGATATTTCGGATTTTTTTGTTACATTAGATTATGAATTGTCTAATTAAGTTAGATAATAAATCATATAATTAGATTAGATAATTAATTGCTTGTATTTATAAACCTGCCTGTATATTGTTCTTTAGATATTCTGTTAATTACAGCTAAATCATTCCTAATTTGTAACAGGATTAAAAGCAAATATTGGATATAAATCTGACATTTTCGGTTTTAGTAAACAATATACTTTCACCTCACTATCTCTAGGAACAGATGCTAGCTACATTCAGAAATCCCAGAAAATTAGGAATCCACGGTATCTATATCTATCTATCTATCTATCTATCTATCTATCTATCTATTTATCTATCTATCATCTATCTATCATCATCTGTCTATATACATATGCTAAAAGGATGGCATTTTAATTGAGAAGTTTTTCTTTCCTACAAACTGAGCCTCTGTAAAAATAGGCAATGCATTAATAGCTTCCTAATAAAAATCTCTCCAAATTAATTACGTGCAAGTAATTGCAGATTGTCATATTTAGCAAGTGTATATACTTCAAAAATTCCTGAGGGGAAAAGAAAACATTTGAAAAACAACAAACAGAGAGAAAGCTTTTTTTTTTTTTTTTAAATATATTTTTTTAAGATTTTATTTATTTATTTGAGAGAGAGAGAGAGAACAAGAGAGAGCACAAGCAGGGGGAGCAGCAGAGGGAGAAACAGGCTCCCCACAGAGTAGGGAGCCTGATGTGGGGCTCGATCTCAGGACCCTGGGATCATGACCTGAGCCAAAGGCAGACGCTTAACCAACTGAGCCACCCAGGCGCCCCGAGAGAAAGCTTTTCACATTTATCTTATACCATTATTGAAATATGAATAATTATAAAGATCGTAAGAGTAAAAAACAGCAGAAAGTTCTAATGTATTGAGTAAATATATTATTTACTCAATGTTCATCTCCATTTACTTAAGTTGTCTAAAATTTTCAGATCTGTGAAATTTGTAGGGGAAATTTTCACCATCAAGTTTCCCCATCTCCCATTTTGCTGTTATTCCAAAAAATAATCTGATAATTATTTATCTTATGCAAATATTTGGATTTTTGAATCCTGATACTGGCTGTCTTGCACAAGTTAATAAGGCTAAGAGAAACAGAAATTTTTTTAAAGCCAAAATTTTAGTTTCCCCTACTCAAATTTTAGGGGTCTTTTTTTGTTTTTTTTTTAAGATTTTATTTATTTGAGAGAGAGAGATAGCACAAGCAGGAGGATGGGCAGAGAGAGGGGGAGAAGCAGACTCCCCACTGAGCAGGGAGCCCAATGTTCGGCTGGATCCCAGGACCCCAGGATCATGGCCTGAGCTGGAGGCAGATGCTTAACTGACTAAGTCACCCAGGCACCCCTAAAATTTTAGTTTTAATTGATTTTTGCATTGATTCATTGAGCAGTATCAGCTTATATACTCGGGTAACTACTTGATTTAAGGGAGCTAAATCTTAGTATCATACTGTTTACATAGATGCTACTTTACTCACAGAGGTTTCCAATGCATAAGGCATTGACATCTATAAAATAATACCTCTCTCCTGAGGCTGTGAAGGAACACCACTTTTGAAAACATAAAAGGATAGATTCCACATTGCGTTTTTATTATTTGATTCATTCTTCCTACCTAACACAGACTTCATGCAAAAAGGATAATGTAATCTCAAATGCTTATGAAAAACTCTGAGTGGAAAAAAAAAAGCCTGCCTGTATATTTGCAGACTACAATTTCAATAGGCAGATGCTCATTTTTGTAATGTGATTAGGTCTGAGCAAAGAAAGATATGAGAAGCCCCACACATTCCCCTTTCAGAGTATCGTATTTTTTATTAGAAAACAGAACAATTTTGTGCTACGACATCCCCTAGGTTTTGGGAAACCAGAAACTTACTCAAGGTTTTACATCTATACTTGTCCAATTTGTTTTATAGCTCCCAGTTGTCTTGGGAAAACATGTGATCGAGATATAAATAGAATTCTGAAGCAATTCCATTTCTTTCTATCTGTAGGCCTAGAAAACGTTGCCTCAGTATTTCCAGGAAGTACACCTACATATTATTCAAAATCACAGCACAAGTGGATTTTACAGCTGTTGCACAAATCTTGTGTTCAGTTCGATCAACCACTAATTGACATAAATGCAATAAATGAGCCAGTCTTGTAGAGAATCCAAACAAAAAAAGGTGATACATTATAATCTATTTGGGGTGACACCATAAGACAGAGGAATGTCTCATCACTGGGAGTAGAAATGGACAATTAATCTCCAGGAAAGTTTCTTATTCCGAGTTTGTTGCAACCTACCTGTGTGGAATTAAACAGGTAAACTGATTTGTTCAAACCTCATTTTCTTCTTTTATTCTGATAAGGTTGGAAAAAAAGGCTATCATTTCTAGGAACATAAGGTGTTAACATAAATTCCAATGATGGCTATGAAAAAGTTCATGGGAAGTGTTAAATGTACCTTAAAAAATTTTCAGCATAAGAGTCTGCTGGACATTAAGGTGATTTGGGGGGAAGGAGATATGACATTTTCCAAAGATAGTCTATAGAGCAGGGTGGAGGAATCAGGCTAACATAATCAGGAGCTAGCAGGATCAGGTCTAAGTTTGTACATCAGGGTAGAGAATGAGGAAGGAACAGATCATTCCAGGAAAGAAGAGGAGATAAGGTTAGGCGGGCAAAAGGCATATTTAGTAGTTAATGAACAAAATATATTAGAGGAACAAAGAGCTTTATCAGGGAAGGCAAGAGAGAAGCAATGGGTGGGTAGGCTGAAGGAGATAGTCTTTGGGAAGCTTTGAATGCCGTGGTAAAGTCAACATTTTGAAAAAAAATCATTCACATTTTCTTGCTTCCAATTTATAATACAGATGTCTAATGAACCATTTCAGGACAAGATCTTGAAGAATATTAAGTGTGTCTCTAAAAGTTGTTTAAAATAATATGTCACTTGTGATGAGCACGGGATAATATTTGGAATTGTTGTATTACTGTATTATACACCTGAAACTAATATAACACTATGCTAACTGGAATTAAAATAAAAACAAAACAAAACAAAAAACAATATGATACTTTATCTTCATAAGGAAGACTTTTTGGGAGAAATACTATTTTATGGTGAACACATCTACAATTGAACTGGACATAGGGATTATTTGTACTATTATTTGTATTATTATTTAATGACACCCACAAGAAAGTCTGTCTAATATTTAAAACTCATCTGTTCCAATGACACTATTTAGCAATATTGGTGTCTTTTTCAAAACAGTATCTTCAAGCCTCCCTCTTCAAGGAAATTTTCTTAAAATGCTAGTGATTTCATTAATTCAAAATATGATAGATACCACAGATATCAAATTAATTTTCTCTTACTGACTCCTATGTCCAATTTTTGTAGATTATAAGTATACAGGCTACTTTTCAACCTTGTGTATGTTAAAAACCTTGTTTTGGGGAGTGCCTGGATGGCTCAGTCGATTAAGCCTCCGACTCTTGGTTTCCACTCAGGTCATGATCTCATGGTTCATGAGATCAAGCCCCACCTTGGGCTCCCTGCTCAGTGGGAAGTCTGCTTGAGATTCTCTCCCTCTGCCCCTTCCAACGCTCCTCAAATAAATAAATAAGGCTTAAAAAAAAAAAAACCACCTTATTTTGGAATCTGGTAACAAAATAAGAAAGAAAGCATGAGATTTTTACTTCTTGCTATTTATAACAAAATTAGAAAAATTGGGGCGCCTAGGTAGCGCAGTTGTTAAGCGTCTGCCTTCGGCTCAGGGCATGATCCTGGCGTTCTGGGATCGAGCCCCACATTGGACTCCTCTGCTGGGAGCCTGCCTCTTCCTCTCCCACTCTCCGTGGTTGTATTCCCTCTCTTGCTGGCTGTCTCTCTTTATCAAATAAATAAATAAAATCTTTAAAAAAAATTGGAATTTAAAGAAATAGCCAATTTTTATTGAATACTAATGCCTGGGCCATCTTAGGTACCTTCTATAAATTAAGTCTAGCTGGACATTAAATCCAGGTGCTACTGTCCCTGAGAAAACTTGGTCACAGAAAAACTTTCAGTAACTTGCACAGGGTGACACAGCTAGAGGGTGACAGAAGCGCAATGAAGCCCCGGTCTCCTGAATCCAAAGCAGCCTTTGTTATCTCTCTTTCTTGATTTTAGTTGTAATTAATCTGTGTTCAGGTTCTTACATGTAAAACAGGACAAGGATGACCACCTTGTCAAAATGTTAATGGATAATGTGCATAAAACAATAGGCACGTGAAGGCACTCAAACTATTAATTCCTTCCCCAAGTCTTTCCACCAATGATAAAAACTCTAGACACAAGCACAAAATTCACTAAGCATCTGCAATTCAAAAGGGCCCCTGAGTACCTTTAAATGACGTTTCTTCACAAAAAGCACTGGGTTTTGCATGTGACTGTTGATTCACTAAACTGTACACCTGAAACTAACACACACTGTATGTTAACTACCTGGAATTTAAATAAAAACTTTAAAAAATAAATGGCATTTCTTTCTGTGAAGAAGGCTATGCTGGCTTAGCATTTATAAATTTAGAATATTTTTTTTTTAGAGTTGGAGTAAAATTAGCATTCTGACCTTGAGGGTGTTCTTAAAACACACAAACAAACACAAAACAAAGCCTTCAACATAACATGGAATTTTATTTGAATAAAATTAATAAAATAAATAAGGCTTAAAAATGTTGCCAATAGTATCTGAATCTTATTGCGAATTACACGCTTGGGAACTTTTTCATATATCCTAGTTTCTACTCTAAGGAAATGTTATTTTTCCTGTTCTCATTTGGCAAAGACTATTGAAATATTTGAAATAATTATATCACTTATACTGTAATTATGGTATTGCTCCTTTTGCACCTTTCTTAGAATTTGATATTGTTATTGATTGAGGATGCTCCATTGTGAATTCAAAGTGCACTTGAAATCTCACTTTATGAAGATATATAATTATTTGACCTTTCTGCCTCTAGTTATCTGACAGCTGCTAGTGCTCCTGGTGATGGCAGGTTTGGGTGCATAATCTTATATTTATTTTGCAACTCGTTACATTAATAGCTGTGCCTTTTGTTCATAGTTGTAATGATTTTCTGTGTGCTCACTTTGTATTGAATTTGAGGTTTTTTGACATTGAAATTCCTTTTGTCTATTCTTGAGCACATCTCTAATCTCTCTGCAGGTCAGAACACTCACCTCTCATTCTGTCAAGTATAAGCATTTCCTCAAAGTCACTCTTAACCAGGAATGGTAATTAATATAACTTTTCCACTTCTTAGCCCCAGTTTTTGAGTCAGTTACAAAATGCCATTTCTGAGATCCTGGTTAATTCAGTGCTTAGGTCAAACATGTAGGGAATATACAAAACAATCCAGTGGAAGATTTTTCCATTTACATAGACTTCTGTGCCATTATTTCTAATTTTACAAAGTCCCGGGTATGTAGGCAATGGATTACAATGTTGCAGTCTCCATGAAGCTTCCTAAAACGATAAATTATTTGTTTTATATCACTGTAAAATGAAACACAAGGCCCTCTGTGTATAGATATTTTGTAAAAATGCAGTCTGTCTCCAGCAAGTATTTATATAGGAATGCACAACTTTCTCTAATGGTTTCAGACCATTTGTTGAGCTTCTCTTTGATAAGTGACAGTCTCTTTTTGTCCTTAGAAAAAGTCCTCATCCACGTTCTTCCAACAGGTGCATTAGTGCTGGAAGACTGTCAGGTGGATAATGAGAATTCAGCGACTTGAGAAGGCATGTCATATTTCTGAAAATGATGGAAAGTCATTTCCCGCCTCTTTCCTAGGGTAGATGTCTTATTTTCCTGCCAATCTCCTGGCATCACATCAGTCACACACCCTTGTCTGGTCAGATTCATCAAATAAACAATTTTTATCAAGTATGTGACAGTTTATATTGTCCAAACTTGTGATGAGCCCCACTGATTTTTCAGCATCTTTCCATGGATACATCTATTGCCCTCCATCTACCATTGCAACTCAGTGAGAGGTGCAGATGGAAACGTCAATGCCTCGAAAAACCTTCTCCCACTGTTCCACTAGGTTAACGGTTGCTCATTCTTTCGATTTCAACATAGGGATCAGCCCATCCAGGAAACCCTTCTCTCTTTGTGTATCCACATCCCACCCATGCACTCAGACTGAGAATAACTGGTTTTCATTTCTGCCCCTGAGCACTCTGTGTACACACCCAGGTTAGCACTCACAGAGTGTGATAACATGTCTGTCTCCCAAAACTAAACTGCAAACTCACTGAGAAGCTTTGGTTCTATATGTAAAAAAAGGAAATCATTGAAGGTATAAAAGAGTCACATATTTCAAACTATGTTTTATTAGAATGGAGGCTTCTTCACATCCATTCTGTTGGTTTCTGGGAGTGACTGAATTAATTGATAAACCAGCAAATTGTTTAATACATGGTCTAGGGAAGATGCTCATTGATTACTTACTGTTTTTCATTTAGTGTTTTTCTTTATCTTCTGGTAGAATTTAAGTACTTTTTCTTGAAGATTGTATTTATTTATTTGTCAGAGGGAGAAAGAGAGAGAGGGAGAGAGAGAGAGAGAATGAGCACAAGCAGGGGGAATGGCAGGCAGAGGGAGAAGCAGGCTCCTTACTGAGCAAGAGCCCAATGCAGGACTTGATGCCAGGACCCTGGGATCATGACCTGAGCTGAAGGCAGATGTTTAACTGACTGAACCACTCAGGTGTCCCACTAAGTACTATTTTCTGATCTCAATAATTTCATTTCTAAATACGATGCTTAAATCTATATTTAAGAGCTGGTCTATTCCAGCTCTCCTAGTGAATGTTTCATATCTTTCTCCCACGAGTTCATTCATATCTTCTGATTATTCCTTTTGTTATAACATTATGTTCTCATTTTTTTTAGTACAATACCTTTGGCTTTATCTTTGAAATGAACATAGAGATTGGAACTGGTGAATTGTGAATTCTATGAGAAACAGCATGAATTAAATAAATAGGAAGCTATCTATTCAATTGTATAATCAACCATATTCTGATTTTTTTTCAGATTTATTGAAGAGTTTAGGGAAAAATCGCTAATGAGATCTAAAAAAGTAAGTACATGAATAACAAAAAATTAAATAAGCAAAGACTTATAAGGGAAATGATAATCATAATATTCAACTCACTTGAAAACAGCCACTTTAATAACTCTAATACTTAATAAATTTTCTATTTTAATATATATTTAATAAAAATACTGAATATTTAGTTTACCAAAATATGTAATATAACTATATGGGAGAGAATGAGATATAATATGGGAGTGGAAATAAAAGAAATAAATTCTTAAAAAACTAATGAAGAAAGAAATTTAGAGATAATGTCTAAAACTCTGAAAAGACAGTAAACACATATTTAAGCATCATATTTAGAAATGAAATTGTTGGTACCCAAAAAAATATGCTTAAAATACTTAAAAAAATTAAACATGTATCCAGAAAGGATGTCTGGAGGATGTGAATTAAGGCACTAAAATGAAATGAGAAGGAACAACAAATTTATCAAAACTCTTTTAAAATATATGAAAATTAAAATAGTCAATTTGCATTAATTTATGTTTTAATTAACAACAGTCATCTATTGTTCATGACTTAAAATATTTTAGATTTTAGTTCAAAACATTTTAGTTGTACAAGATAAGTAAGCTGAGTTATTTGGGAGATATCCAGACTTACACCTCTAATTTCTGGTATCTAGTGTGTATATATCTATTATAGTCCATGTAATGGGAAATTAGAAGATAAGTCAAAAAATAGAATTTTCCTCTATGGGCGCTTTCTATTAGAAGTGTGTGTGTGTGTTTGTTGAGTGTATTTTGTGTTAGTGGAAGTGTATAAGGATGTAAATATCTAACCAAATTAAAAAGCAAAAAGAAATGCATAACTTAGAGAAGGACAATGTCATAAATCCACAGCAATAAAAACAAAACAAAACAAAACAAAAACCAATACCCTCAGTGTCTCTTTAAGCAAAAATATCTTTTCCTCATCCTGCCTCTGGTGCTCAATACAACTGAAACATGTTTTTCTATTACCTTTTCTATTTTTTTATAAGTCGCATGTCTCCCTTAAAGACTCTTATTCCTGCACCCATTATGCATCTTAAGGTGAGGCAGACACAGAAACTGAACCACCTCCTTTCCTCCAAAGGGATACGTGATACTTGCAAAGAATCAATGTATTTCGTGCCATTCCATTTTTCCCGTCATTTGTCTATGGCAAGTTGAAATGTGTGGTTTTTGAAGCTTAAGGAAGGGTTTTTGGTTCAAAGACACTTACAAATAGTGCACATATTTAGGAGGAGGAGGAAGAAGAAGAAGCCGAGGTTTGGAGAAGGAGAAGTCGATGAAGGGAAAGAGAAAGTGAAGAGGAGAGGGAAGAAATAAAGAGGAAAAAAAAAAGAACCTATGGCAACATTTTCAATTCAAATTATATCAAAAGTCCCTTAACGAGATGGCATTCCTTAAAGCGAGGCTAGTGCTGCACTCATACGTTGTTCATTTATGCATTGTTTTGATTTGGAATAAATTCTTTCCACAATGTCTGTTGTTTTCCTTTGCTGTCTTTATTACCATTGCTCTTTAGCTCCCCTCATTTCTTCTGTTTCCTTCCTCTACATTTTCTCCTAGCTGTTATTCTCCCTTTTCTCCTCATTTACTTCTTTCTCCTCCTTCCTTTGCATCCTCACCAACACTTTCACCGCATAATCATGCTTCTGGACCTTGGAGTAACAGTGACACCAAGCATTTTTCAGCGTGTGCAGTGGCAGGCTGCTAAATTGCAACTCGGTGACAGAGCTTCTTCCCAGAGAGCTGGTGTGAGACAATCTATCCACATGCAACACACCTGCCACACTCCTTAGACAAAGTGAGGATAATCCTTCTTAAAATGACAGCCCGTTGATGAGTATTCCCAGGTCCAAGATGCAACCCAGATTCTAATTAACCTGATTAAGCCTGTTGTACATGACTCCATTTTTTTTCTTCTTTTGATCAAGTTGTCACTATCTATTTGGATATTCATCTTTTTTCCTGTTATTTACTAGTCAGGATGTGCTACAAATAGAAACAACACAAGGCATCTACTTTTATGTTGCAATAAACCTCTCTGCTGCCCTTGCTTCTCTCGCAGGTCAAAAGCAACAGCATCTATGGCAAGTTTGAGATCCAACCGGGTAATTATGATTTACTAATGTCTGAAATCATCTGTGCTGAACATGCGATGATTCATAGTGTTCAAACAGCCAGGATTAAGAAGAGCACACTCTGGCTGATAAAATAAAAATATTCTTTACTCTCTTGGGAAGTCTTGGCCATGCTGCAGTAGAATGTTTCATTAAGGGGATCATCTACATGGGAGCACAAACCCAAAGCCTTGCCGCCTACGTGCTGCTTTAAAGATTAGTTGCGGAAACTTAGTAACCACACTCCTATTGATGTTCAACATGCAGGTCATTTACAGGTCACTTTAAGTATTTCAATAATGAAGAACACAGAATATGATACAAGGATTAGATTTTGACTTTTGTTTTCACAGTGGCTTCAACCTGTGTATTCACCACGTGCTTGTTATGTTTTTTGTGTTTTCATAGAGGGAACATGAACGCAGAATTCAATTAACTATTATCTTCAGATCATAAAGCACTATCAAAATTAAATCACATGCATATCTTTTTAATTTTTAATTTGCATGTATATTTATTCAAATATTAATTTACATTTATATATTTCAATATACGTTTATTTGCATAACTATTTTAAATAATATAATGGATATTTGTGAATTTTTTCTTGCACAGGGGTCTTGCTAATCTTCTCTGGATCATTCCAATTTTAGCATATGTGCTGCTGAAGCAAGCACAGATATTGGTGAAATTATTGTGCCTCAAGTTAAAACATTACCAGCAACATGAGTCTAGATATTTATGTCTCTTTTATCCACTTGCCACTACCAAGTGGTAACATGTGTCCTTAATTTGTTTGACATTAGCTTGCTTTTTAATGTATTTTTTTGTACACATATATTCTTGGTTTTGCTTTTTTTTTTAACTATGCAGTCTTATGTAACCTGCTTTTTTAATATTGCCTTATGACATTAAAATTCATTCATATTTTGCATGGAACATTAATTCAAGAATATTCACTGCTGTGTAATATTCTATTAAGAATGTATCACAATTCATTATTTCTCCTGTCAAAAGACATTTGTGCCATTTCCATATGTATTGCTATTATGATCAATTATGTTATGGATATTTTTATATATATCTCATAGGACACAAGTACCAAAATGTCTTTGCATATATACTTGGGAGCAAAGTAACAAGGCCAGAGGACGTTTGAATATTTACATTGAAAAGAATGCCAACTTGTCTTCTAAATTGTTGCATCAACTGTCAGTTTTTAATAAATCCATATGCTCACTAATATTTTGCACTTTCTTAAGTTTTCCAATTGAATGGATATAAAATGGTTATTAAATATGTTCATTGGCCATTAATATTTTCTCTTCTATAAATGGCTTGCTAATATCTGAGTGCATTTTTGTTGAGTTGTTTATACCATTCTTATTTACTTGAGGAAGCATATACCCATCTCTAGATCTGTAGCTATATCAGTTCTATGTACCACGGCCATCTTCTCTGATTAATGGTTTATATTTTCTTTAATGCACTTATGACAAATGAAAGTTTTAAGTTTATTTTTTTAAGTACATGAGCATTTTCTTTTTGTGGTTAGATCCTTTTGTATCTTAAGAAATCCTACTTACAAAAATATAATAATACATTCTTTAAAAATTAACTGTTATTTGGTTTTCATCAAGGTCAGTACAGTGATTCAATGGGGAAAAGAAATCTCTTCAACCAATTGTGTTGGGATGATGTCATATTAAAAAATAAATAATAAAAACAAAAACTCTGACCCCTATGTAATGCCTTACATTGTAAGACATAATTATTTTGAGATGCGTCGCAGATATAAACCTAAAACCTAAGGCTATCTGGCTTCTAGAAGAATACATGATAATATCTTCAAAATTTGGGAGTAAACAAAAATTTCTTAAAACTCATAAAGTACTAACTACAGAAAAAAGGTAATGTTAAAATGATAATGATTAAATAATGATAAAAATAATAAAGTCGTATAAAGCATAGTGTTTCTAATTTGCTAGTCTATGCTAAGCAACTAGCAATAGTCCAAGTGTAGGTAAAAATGTAACAAAGTTCGTCAAGGGGAGTACTGGTCAGATATATGACCTTGAGGTCTGTCCACTGAGCAGAGCAACCGTGTCCGTTTTCAGTTCTGCATAGCTGGTGCTGAGTCTGAACAGGTGCAATATCCCAGTGGATGCCACTGTATTTCAGTTTAGATGAGCTATCCATGAAACAGGCTCAGGCATTTAGCAGAACCTCTGCAAACCCAGGGCCCCACTGAGCCCGCAGATTTGCTTCAGGCAGTAGAAAGGAGGACAAAGCTCCCCCAAAAGGAATAGCTGCTATTTTTTCTTTTTCATGTAAAGCCAAGATGCTGAAGGGGCCAAAACAATTATACTCATGAATTTGCCATTTCTACTTTACATGTGAGTTTCAGTGGACCCTTCCATCCTGATAGTCATTAAGTCTGAGGTAAGCCACACCAAAAAGGGATTATCAGGCTGAAGAGTCACAAGGCCACTTGCATCAAGCATTCATGTCAACAAAAGCATAGGAGCCATCTAATGGCTAGTTTCCAAAAGGGATCACCCTGTAGCAGTCATGGAGGTGATGAGTCAAGAGCCCGAGGGAGGTCTCACAATAGAGGATGACACCCTTTGCAGAATCATCTGCCATGGAACCATGCTGCTCAAAGTGATTATTTGGGTTGTGGGCTCCAAAGGTAAACAGCATGTAAATAGCTTGTTAAACATTTTCTGATGAAGACTTTGGTTTGGTCCCGACTCAAAGGATGATGATTTGAAGGTAACCAATATATAGGAGACCAAGTAGAATGCCCACATGAGGCATACTGTCTCTAAAACCTGAAAGTACAATGAAGTCTTGGGTCTCCTTTTTGGTAGTATCATTGGATGAACAGAAAGCAAGTTTCCCCTGAAAGTTGTGACTCTACCCACACAGTACCAAGAGACTTCACTTGGCAAGTGGGTCCCTGAATTTGGTCAGGGTTTATCAACCACTCCTGCTGATGGAGGACTGCAGTGAGGACCTTTCAGCATGAGGGTCCTGATTTGCCAATAAACAGGGCATATAGTGAAAGTTTTTGCACCACAGAATGTAGACATTCACACTAAATCCTGACCCAGCCACAGGTGGGAATGGCAGTTTACTTAACCCTGTAGAGTACTGCAAAGGCATATCAGAAGCTTTGCCACATGAATGCAAATTAGTCTTGGTTCTTGGGTTCCTTTAGGATAGAAAAAAAGTGTTAGCAATGCCTAAGGCAACATACCAAGGACATTAGATCATGCAGTCGATTCAGTAACAGTCACAAAATCTACAAAAGCTGGGAATACAGGAGCAAGAATGGAATGGATTGGTTCTGTTGTGGAAAATGCCAACTCCTATGGGCCTTACAATGGACTGTCCAGGGTGTAGTATTGAGGTCTTGCATCTCCTACTACCTGGGATGCACTAAGTCCTTAATCAAGGGTATGATTTCTCTTTCTCTTCCTCAGTTACTGCATTGTTTCCATTGCTCCAGTTGCATGAGGACACGGAGACAGGCTGAGGAGTGACTTATGTCCCTCACTAGCACTTCGCTACATGCCACAGTCCCTGAACAAACAAATTCCCCCGCGACTTTACAAGCATAGCACAATTGTAAAACAACAGAAATAGTATACGAGCAGTGGAACCACAAACAACATTGGCCCATTTGCCAATGGGTCATTTTATCAGCCTTATAAATCCAATCCAGGACAGTTTAAGCTTGTATACTTGTCAATGCCTCATTTATGGTTTCCCAGGTTGTTTTTTTGTTTTGTTTTGTTTTTTGTTTTGTTTTTCCCTGTCTCAGGGAAATCTCTCAGGGAGCCAAAGCTTTGCTATAGCAGCCAGGACCCACTGCAAAAACAAACAACATCTCCGAGACCTTTCTGATTCATGTCTGAGCGGCTCTCCAGTTGGCATGGTAGCCTGCAGAGGATGCTCAGCTCTTGCCATTTTTTCTGAACAAGCAGCATGCACCTCCAACCCCCTCATCTTCCAAGGAACCAGCCGAAGATTTAATAACTGTCCTGGTTTACACCCAGAGCAGCTCTGAATAGCCCGCCTTCCACTAACCACACAGGTGTGGGTCTTTGTAAATATAGCCTGACGTGGAGGTGGGCAGGTGAGGGTTTCCATCATCTAACACAAATCTTTGTACTATTATAATGGATGGACCTGAGAATGATTGCCAGCTTGGTGAGAAGTCACCCTACCTGCAGGAGCGTTAGCAGGAATCAGGGCACCATTTAGGTAGTTGTCTTTAGCCTATTTTCTGGAACTCAGCCTGCAAACATCTCACCAATGCCTCCATTTAAACACACCCGATAACCATACAATATGATCAATGCGTTTGCCGCTGATTCCATTGTACCTCCCTAAAACTTCATGAAGCACTTCATCTTTCCTTTTCCAGCAATGTACGTCTTGTCAACATCTCATCTTTGCTACCAAACTACTGAGAACTGTGAAGGATTGGAGATTTTACCCTACTCACGAGGTCACAGCTAAGTCTGCCATGGTTTCATAGACACTAGAAGAAAACACAAGTCTCCCAGGTCAAATCAATGAGCCAGCATATTAGGATTTGTGCCAATGTTCTAAGCCCCAGTTTCCAGGATGAAGAGTCAGGTGATACCTTCACATGCAGGTTATGTTGGAAGAAAGAAACCCTGAGCTTAGAGAACCTGAATCTTAAATAATGGGGAGTAAGATATTTGCTCTGGAGGGAGACATTTTCTTTATTATACTGGACAGGAAGCAAACCTATCCTTTGGTCCAGAGGTGAACACTACCTCTATTTTCCAAGCTTTTCAATATGCAGTATTAACACAGTAATCCAGAACAAAAGCAGTCAGGGGCTCCCAGGTGGCCCAGTTAGTAAAGCTTCTGCCTTCACCTCAAGTCATGATCTCAGTCCTGGGATCGAGCCCAGCATCAGGCTTCCTGCTCAGTGGGGAGTCTGCTTCTCCCTCTCCCTATACCTCTTCCCCTACTCATGCTCTCTCAGCTATCTCAAATAAATAAATAAAATATTTTTAAAAAGAACAAAGGCAGTCTGCTTTTGAGACCTCTGTTCTCAAAATATGGTAAGACGTCTGTGGGAAATTTCACCCAGCACTTTGATAGACACTTCGGCCAATCTAAAACTCAGTTAAACATATATCTCCCCCTATAACTGAGCAATTCTACTCTTAGGTATTTATCCAAAGGAAATGAAAATTAATGCCTATAAAAGGCTTATACCAAATGGTTATAGCAGATTTATTCATTATTAACCAAACATCTCAACTGTACATCAACAGGAGAATGGATAAACAGACTGCGGTATAGTCATATAATAGAGTACTACCCAGCAGGGGGTGGACCTTAATTATATTCTTTGGAGTCAAAAGCAAGAATGAGCACATATAATTTCATTTATATGTACTTCTAGAATGTGCAAAACTAATCTCTAGTAATAGAAATAAAGGTTGTGGCTGGTAGGAGGTTTAGTCTGGGAACACACCTGAAGGAACTTTCCGGGGTGCTATATTCGTCAAAATTTATCTAACTATACATTTAAGATCTATGCATCTATGCAGCGTACAAATGATGTCAAATGAAATAAAACAAATTCACTTTGACATTTAAATGTTTAATTTCTCTGAAACTGATATTTTTGTATAAAATGTGGAGCACGATTTATAACAAGTGTGTTGTATAGGTTTGTGTCAGACATTGTTGTCATGCTTCATAAATATTAACTAATTCAACTCACAACGTTACCGTGATTACCCCCATTCACAAATGAGGGAGTTGAGGCAGAAAGCAGTTAAATACTAAGATCACACAGCTAGTACGTGGCATAGTAGATTTGAAACCACAAAAGCTAATGATTGCCCCATACTGATTTCCAGTACTGTCTTACCTTTTTGCTTAGCACAGTTTTTGTCTTGTATGTGAGGGACCGATATACACAAATCAACACTAAGTCAATAATTATGACCCTGAGTTACTGTTTGGGAAGATACTTTTATTGCCTTGAATATGGCTTCTTATATCATCAAGACAAATTACTTGAATTATTTAGACCAATGATGCCCAATAACCAATAACCACCACCTTGTGTGGCTTTTTAAATTTAGATTAAAATAAATTTAAATTCAGTTCTTCGATCACCTTTTCAAAAGGTGAACAGCCATGTGCTGGTGGTTACCATATTGCACAAATACAGTACAAATACGGACAGTTCCACTTCACAGAGAGTGCTAAGCTAGACTCATCCTACTCAACGTGTTTTCTGGCTTGGACACTACCTGGCATTTGCTAGACACATAGAACCCACTCCTACTGAAGAAGAATCTATGTTTTAACAAGATTCTAAGTTACTAAAACACATATTAGTCAGTATTTCTGATGAGACGTTACCTTTAGCACAGCCATTAAATGTGATTAATGAACATGATGACACTCTGAGTTTGTGCTCAATCTTTACTATTGAACTGATTCTAGCCTTCTTACTTTTTGTCAAAAAATTGCTTCCTAGGCTCCAATACACCGCATAATCTGATAGAGATCTGATAACTGAACATGTAGCGAAACTAAATGTTATAGTTTTATCCCAAATTGATGACATGTCCATGAGGAATTTGTAACTCAACCCTGTGTTGAGGTTCTCTGCCTGAGAAGAATAGTCTAATAGTTGGTTTCACATGACTGCTGCTCCCTGACTTCTGTGAAGTACAGGATTCAGGATAATGGGAACTAGAAAAGAGCTTCCTCGTATACTTGAGAAAATACGAAGAAATCAAACATAATTAATAGAAGGGATAGAATATGACCTCAGACTTTAGAATCCAAGTGCATAATCTTACTCTATCTATTCTAATGACAATTACCTACATATTATTCACACTATAAAAAGCTAGGACTTAGTACCATCCTGATCTTTCTTTAAATTGTCCTATTTATATGTAATTGGTGATACCAAAGCAACAAGACAGAAAAATTTTTCTAGTATTCTTGATTTTTTTTAACAATGTACTAAATTTAGTCTTTCTGTCACTATTAACCATTTCTTCATCTAGTATATGAGAAAGATCCTTCATATTTAACAATCTGAAAAGTTTTTGTTGTTCCCGGTGGAAAGTATTGACATTTTATTTTACAGTAAAAGCTCTGCACAAGTTCTCCCAAGAAATGACCTTGAGTTGAACCTACCGCTAGTCACATTTACAGAGTCCTTATATACCGTGTTTCATCATAGAAGCTACGACTAATTGTTGTCCATTAGTTTACTTCTCAAAAACTATTTGAAGTTGATACTACTATTCTTAATTTTCAGATGAAGTTTGGATACTCAAAAGAGTAATATAAGCTGGTAGGTAGAATTTTATCACAATTATTTTATTGTAGAGTCATTCTCTTTTTATTGTACTGCATTTTGTATTCTGTGTCCTCCCTCACCACTATTTTTTCCTGTGGTGGAAAAAATATGTATATATATGTATTTTTTTTTCCTTCCTAGAGGAGGAAAAACATTTCGGAAACTTCACATCATTCAGGAGTAGTCAGGGCTAAAATGAACATGTCCAAATTCACAGCTGTGTGTACCTACAGGTTTGTCCGAAATGCGGAGGTCATTTCAGAATTTGATTAAAATAATCATTGTGCTATAATATCAACACAAAAACTATTGCTTTTAAGAACCTGGTTATTTACTGAGTGCCCTCCATTTGTTTAAGTTTCTCTAACTACTCATAACTGTTCTAAGATGCATTCAAAGTCTATTTAGTGTTGCATATTATGCAGACTAATTTACATATTTCATCTCAAAATTCTCAAGCCAATTTAAATGAAGTATATTACATAACCCCATTCGATAGATGCTTTTCATGTGCCTCAAAGAATTCAAGTAACGCCCTCAAGTTTATACAACTAGTAAGTCAAAGGCTATTAGGCTCTGTAACTCACTTAATAACTAGCAACAAAGCAGTCATTTCAGCAATTTTTGCTTCCATGTGAATAACAGCATTACTTTAGTAGATTATCAGCAAATGACCTTGACTTTTGTCTTACTTTTATAAACTGGAGCCCTTTTTGTTCTGGCATTTGTTCCTACTTAAGTACCTCACGGATAACAACAATGCAGTGGTTGGACAATGGCAGGTTGGGGGAACCCTACAGAATATCATTACTCTTCTGCCACTTTCACTATCTAATAATTTTTGTGAAGGAAAAATCGGTATGTGTAGGACATCTGACATAACTGTTTTGCAAATATCCTATCCCTAAGCATCCCTTTAATTATTGAAAGGGTATATGTATTTGGATCTGATATTTTGTTTACTGAGGCTGATTTGGTTAGTCTGTTAACAGATAAATATTGACAGATGTCTCAGGAAGATAATGAGAAAAGGCATTTCTGAAATTTGTAGCAATTTATGTTAACTCATAAAGCCATTTTGGTATTCAGTCTTATACAGAGATAGAAGTGAAAGCAAGATGTCTTTTTTTTTAATCCATATAATTACTTCCTTTATTTCTACATAATTACTTTCTTTAAAAATTACTGCTTGAAGGCAGAAAGGGAGATAGTCTCTTAAAATCTCTAATAAAAACTTTGCAACATTTTAAACAATTCAAAGTGAAGATACCTCAAATGTCAACTTCAGGAGAATTTTGCAGTAACATTGAAAGTAATGCATTTTTATTACAGAACAATTGGAAAATAAATAAATACGAAAAGTTGGATAAAAATAACCATAGTTCTACAACCATAAAAAATAACTATAGTTCTACAATTATTACCCAAAGTCAAAGTATATATTTTATTGTGTTTACTGTTGGCTGTTTTTTTCTTAAGGTAGATAGGATATTTTTTCTTTAGAATAAAAATGGTGATCACTCAATAGGCAGAATTTATAATCCCTAAGCTTTACATAAATTGTAAATTAAATATACATTAAATTTAAATGCTTTTAAAATTTTCAGTATTTTTCAGGAACAGGGTTCCATATTCAGATTTAATTACAATTGAAATAACAACTGTATCACCGAAAAACTTATTACTTACAAATGAATGTTTATTCTCAAAGTCCAGGTTCTAAGAGTCCTCGCATAAACATTCCATATTGCAGTTACCCATATACAGACAAGAAAATAAATACTGCTGATTTTCCCAATGGTGGTTGAGAGACAATTTCCCACGCACTTAATCCCTGGGATTTAAAAAAGGGGTAGTACGAGTTTTATTGTGTACTGATGCTAAGGAAAGAAAGAGGCAAAAACAACTTCGGCGAGCACCTGGAATTGGTTGGTAATGGGCTGTGTAATTTTTCCCTGTGCAGCGCTGCCAGCACAATGCAAACCTGCCTGCTTGCAATGCTCGTTTCACTTAAGAGCAGTCCCAGGGTGGCCCAGGGAGGCATTCCTGATGCCAGAACTCCATCATGGGCGGCAGTGTTCCTCCCTGGCCCAGATGTGGTCACCAACATGAATTATAGGACTTGGATGTGAAATTGGGTTTGTCTAAAAACTTCTTTGGAATGAATGAGCTTAACAGCATTCCAGATGTATTGATGATAGACCCAGTCATTCACTCAAGAGATGTCTATTGAGCTGCTTCTGTGTTTAATGCTTCTAATGTTTAAGGTGTTGATGTCTCAAGATATAAAGATGAACAAGAAAAATATACCCTTTTGTTGTCATACTTAGAGTGAATGAAATGGGTATGATTGGATGTTCTAGTAGAAGGGAGTTTCTCCTGTGATCCCATCTGCATTGCTGTTTTTGACAGAAACCTCCAACCCAGGACACCCTACCTGGCCCAGACACTGATTGGATTGATAGCTCCTTCTTGATTCTGTGGGTGGGTGCATGGCTCTTCTTAGTGGAGTGGCCATGCTTTTTCCTGTCCATCTCCCTAATGAGAGAGGTGGGGAAAAAGATACTCTCATTAGAATCATCTCTGCACTTTCCTTTAGAAAAGTAAGTTACTCTGGGTCTCCTTAAAAGTAGCCACTGCATTGGGGTTATCTGAAGGCAAAGAAGGGATTTTCCCGTAGCAGGATTGCTGAGTCGCCCATAGTCCAATAAATGAAATGCAGTCAGAATGTTTGTATTTTGAGAGTTTGGGAAGAAATGCTGTTACCCGCAAGGATTCCCGGAGAAGGAAAGATTTCCCCACTTTTGAACCCGTGACAAAGCCTAAACTAATTTTGCAGTTCAAAGGAGTCTTCCAGGAGGAAGTGATAACAAAACTGGTAACAGGGAGATATTGAGCCAATTGTGAAAGCAGAAGTTTTTGTGAAGGAATTTAGAGAAAGAACAAGGCAAATTCAGCTAGCAAAATAGAGGTTTTTTTGTATCTTCATCCATAAAATGTGACAAAGGCAGTGGTGAGAGCTGAGTGGCTAGAATCATGGAGGGGATCATGAGCACTGCTAAAGGATTTGGAAAACACCCTGAAAACAGAGCCATTGAAGCAAGAAAGTATGAAGGCAGTTTTCAAAATGGCTAGCACAGACACATCCAACACCATGGGCATTTTAACTTGATGCTCAATAATTTCCTTTTATCAAAATTACTATAATGATAATGGAGAAAATTTAGTAAGAAAAATAAGGAAAATAATTCACATATTGTATGTCAACAATTTTTTTTCCATATTTCTCATTCATATGTTATACTGGTGAAAGTATTTGGTGGTCATGTTTTTATTTGGTTTATTGGAGTTTATAGAGCAGATCTTTCTGGATGTTTAGTCCATTCACAAGCCTTATCTTAGTTGACTGATCAGTATCTTGTGACATAATTGCTCACTACCTCCGCCTTGATAGTCTGTCTTTCCTGACCACACAGGTCAGCATTCAGGTTTGGTTCTTCTCCTTCCTCCTGACTGCTATTGTCAGTATCCTTTGCTGGTTCCCCCATTTCTCCCTAACATCTTAAATTACAGTAACACAGACCTTAGTGTTTGGTATCTTGTCCATCTTTACTCACTCTCCCATTGACCTAATTCATTATCCCATGTTAAAATACCATCCATGTGCTAAAATCCTAAGCATATATATCTTAGCTCCCTCCTAAACTTCAAAGTCATGTATCAAACTGCCTATTTGATTTTTCCACTGAGATGTCAACCAGGCATTTCAAATTTAACTCCTGACTTGCTCCCCTGCAAAACATGTCTACCCTCAGCCTTCCCAAACCATCTGATGGCACCCCATCTAATGTCTGGAAAACTCCTGCTGGCTCTTCCTTCAAAATAAATTCTGACTTTGACTTTCTATCCCTAGCTTCTTGGTGAGTTTCCTAGATTCTACCAATACCATCCACTCCTTCACACATAGCATCCCAAGTAACTTTGAAAATGTAGGTTGTGTTATCATTCCACTCCTCACAATACGGCAATGGTGCCTCATTTCATAGTCAAAGTCAAAATGACCATATTAGCCAGATAGCTTCATTTCATCTGCATTGCATTGTCTCTCTCTTTTTCTCCTCTACTTTGTTGTACTGCTTCTTAAAAATTTTTAAAGTTTATTATTACTATTTTATTTTTATCTTGAAGCTGAGCACCAGCAACACTAGCCACTTTGATGTTCCTTGAACAGGACGTGTACTATTTGGGTTTTTCTGTGTTGGTTGTCCCTCTATCTTTAACAGTTTATATTTCTCAGATAGTTTCAGGACTAACACTGACCCCAACACACACATATACTTCAAGTCTGTATTCAAATACTACCTTATTAATGAGGACTTTCTGACTTTCCACCATTTTGCACCCCCTGCCCCCAACCAATACACACACACACACACACACACACCACGTGCTTTTTAAGAAGTTATTATTTTAATTCCAGTTAATTAACATACTGTGTTATATTAGTTTTAGGTGTACAATACAGTGATTCAACAATCCTGTACATCGCCCAGTGCTCATCATGACAAGGGCACTCCTTCATCCCCAACACCAATTTAACCCAACCTCCCACCTCCCCCCCTTCTGGTAACCATCAGTTTGTTCTCTCTAATTAAGAGTCTGCTTCTTGATTTGTTTCTCTCTCTCTCCATTTTTGCTCATTTGTTTTGTTTCTTAAATTCCACATGAGTGTAATCATATGGTATTTGTTTTTCTCTGACTGACTTATTTCGTTCAGCATTATACTCTCTAGGTCCATCCATGTGGCTGCAAATGGCAAGATTTCATTCCTTTTTATGGCTGAATAATATACCATTTTATGTATATATACCACCTCTTCTTTATCTGTTCATCAATAGTTGGACACTTGGGCTGCTTCCATATCTGGGCTATTATAAATAATGCTGCTATAAACATGGGGGTGCATGTATGCCTTTGAATTACTGTTTTTGTATTCTTTGGATAAATACCCAGTAGTTTGGTTGTTGGATCATAGGGTAGTTCTATTTTTAACTTTCTGAGGCTCCTCCATACTATTTTCCACAGTGGCTGCACCAGTTTACATTCCTGTCAACAATGCACAACTGTTCCTTTTTCTCCACAGCCTCAGCAACACCTGTAGTTTCTTATGTTGTTGATTTTAGCCATTCTGATGGGTGTGAGGTGATATCGCATCGTAGTTTTGATTTTTACTTCCCTAATGGTAAACGATGACAAACATATTTTGTGTATCTGTTGGCCATTTGTATGTCTTTTCTGGAGAAATGTCTATCCATGTCTTCTGCCCATTTTCTAATTGGATTATTTGTTTTTTGGGTGTTGAGTTTTATAAGTTCTTTATATATCTTGGACACTAATCCTTTCTTAAATATGTCATTTGCAAGTATTTTCCTTCATTCCGTAGGTTGCTTTTTAGTTTTATTGGTTGTTTCCCTCGTTGTGTAGAAGATTTCATTTTGATGTAGTCCCAATAGCTTATTTTTGTTTTTCTTTCCTCTGCCTCAGGAGACTTATCTAGAAAAAACTTGCTACAGCTGATGTCAAAGAGGTTACCGCCTGTGTTCTCTTCAAGGGTTTTTACGGTTTCAGGTCTCACATTTAGGCTTTAATCCATTTCAACTTATTTTTGTGTATGGTGTAAGAAAGTGGTGCAGTTTCTTTTTTTTTTATGTTGCTGTCCAATTCTTCCAACATCATCTGAAGAGATGATCTCTCGGAAGAGACTGTCCTTTTCCCATTGGATATCTGTTCCTGCTTTGTCAAAGATGAATTGACCGTATAGTTGTGGGTTTATTTCTGGGTTTTCTATTCTGTTCTATTGATCTATCTGTCCATTTTTGTGCCAATACCATACTGTCTTGATCACTACAGCTTTGTAATATAACTTGAAGTCCAGAATTGTGATGCCTCCAGCTTTGCTCTTCTGTTTCAAGATTGTTTTGGCTATTCAGGGTCTTTTGTGGTTCCATACAAATTTTAGAATTGTTTGTTCTAGTTCTGTGAAAAATGCTATTGGTATTTTGATACGGAATGCATTAAATGTATAGATGGCTTTGGTAGTATAGACATTTTAACAACATTTGTTCTTCTAATCCATGAGCATGGGATGTTTTTCTATTTCTTTGTGTCAACTTCAATTCCTTTCATCGGTGTTCTATAGTTTTCAGATTACAGGTCTTTGGTTAGACTCATTCCTAAGTATCTTTTTATTTTTGGTACAATTGTAAATGGCAATGTTTTGTTAATTTCTCTTCCTGTTGCTTCATTATTTGTATATATAAATGAAACAGATTTCTGTATGTTGACTTTGCATCCAATGACTTTATAGAATTTGTTTATCAGTTCTAGCAGTTTTGGGGGGTAATTTTTCATGATGTCATGTCATCTAAAGATAATGAAACTTTTACTTCCTCCTTACAGATCTGGATGAATTTTATTTATTTTTGTTGTCTGACTGCTGTGGCTAGGACTTCCAGTACTTTTTTGAATAAAAGTGATGAAAGTCAACATCCTTGTCTTATTCCTGACTTTAGGGGAAAAGATCTCATTTTTCCCCATTGAAGATGATGTTAGCTGTGGGTTTTTCATATATGGCCTTTATGATGTTGTTGTATATTCCCTCTAAACCTACTTTGTTGAGGGTTCTTATCACGAATGGATGTTATACTTGTCAAATGCTTTTTTTGTGTCTATTGAAATGATCATATGGTTCTTATCCTTTCTCTTATTGATGTGATGTATCACATTCATTGACTTGTGACTATTGAACCACCCTGCAACTCAGGAAAAAATTCCACTCGATCATGGTGAATGATTTTTTTTTTAATGTGTTGTTGAATTAAGGTTGCTAGTACTTTATTGAGGATTTTTGCATCTATGTTCATTAGGGATATCGACCTATAGTTCTTTTTTAGTGGTGTCTTTATCCAGTTTTAATATCACAGTAATTCTCACTTCATAGAATGAATTTGGAAATTTTCCTTCCTTTTTAAAAAGGTTTTTGGAATAGTTTGAGAAGAATAGGTATTAACTCCTCTTTAAATGTTTGATAGAATTCACCTGTGAGGCCCCTGGTGCTAGACTTATGTTTGTTGGGAGTTTCTTGACTATTGATTCGACTTCTTGATTATTGGTCTTTTCAGATTTTCTAGTTCTTCCTGTTTTAGTTTTGGTAGATTATGTGTTTCTAGGAATTTATGCATTTCTTCTAGGTTGTCCATTTTGTTGGCATATAGTTTTTCATAATATTCTCCTATAATTGTTTGTATTTCTATGGTGTTGGTTATTTCTCCTCTCTCATTTGTGATTTTATGTGTTTGAGTCCTTTCTCTTTTTTTCTTGATAAGTCTGGCTAGAGGTTTATCAATGTTATTGATTTTTTCAAAGAACCAGCTCCTGGTGTCATTGATCTGTTCAATTTTTTTTTTCATTTCTCTTTCATTTATTTCTGCTCTAATCTTTATTATTTCCTTCCATCTGCTGGTTTTAGGTCTTGTCTGTTGTTCTTTTCTAACTCTTTTAAATGTAAGGTTAGGTTGTTTGAGATTTTTCTTGCTTCTTGACGTAGGTCTGTATTGCTATAAACTTCCCTCTTACAGCCATTTTGCTGCATCTCAAAGGTTTTGGACCATTGTGTTTTTATTTTCATTTTTTTCCACATACTTTTTAATTTCTTCTTTGATTTCCTGTTGGACCCATTCATTGCTCGGTAGCATGTTGTTTAACCTCCATGTATTTGTGGTGTTTCCAGATCTTATATTGTGATTGACTACTACTTTCATAGTATTGACACCCACTCTTGATTCCATTTTTCCTATGGTGGTTTTCCCATACCAACATATGGTATAATTTATTATCTTTATTATTTATTATCAGCCTCTGCTCTCTAAGTTCTAGTATGATAATTATTTTTGCTCATTTTGTTTGGTAATATATCGTGGGGCCCTAGAACACTGTCTGGCAGAGAGATGATCAAAAATGTTTGTTGCACACATGAATGTAGTGTGTAATGATTTTCTATGTTAGGGTCTAGAATCCTAATGAAGAACATGCTTTGATATTTTTTTTTCCCAATGTCAAATCCCTTAGTACACAAAACATTTTTTGTTTCTGTTTGTATCTGGAAAAAGAAGGAAGGGTGTATGATGAAGGATAGTGATAAAAGAGGGTGATATAGCTTTTATACTGGTGTAGGCTGGGATAAAAGGATGGCTTTGGCACTCACTACTTCCATAAAAATAATTTCTTCCTTTTGAAAGCTATGTTCTCCTTTTGCATTTATTCTTGCTCAAGCCTTCTCTGTGGCAGCCCTTGCCCTTGTCATGGCTTATCAAAACCATATCGCTGACTTTTATATTTAATACCTTGGAAATTGTGTGAATAGAAATTTGCTTTACAGAAAAGTTAGGAGTGCCATCTAGTTTCCATGTAATAATGAACATCCTTACTTATATCCTATGTTGGTACCTGACCATGGCTCTTTGTCAGAGCTCCCGAGTTTAACCTCTTACCTTTCTCTTTCTCTCAAATTGAAAATGAGATAATAAGTATGCTCTCAGACCCAGGGTGATTTGAGGTACCTTAAAATTATTTAGAAAGGGCAAAGAGGAAAAATAAATTCAGAATTGTAATTCCATCTGTGTGTTCCTTAGTCAGGCTCCCTTTGCCTGTGGGGCATGGTTCAACAAAGTCACTTGATACATTGGTATGTTCAGATTCATAGCTGATTGCTTTGGATTTCTGTTCTCACTTGATATGTGACTAATAAGCCCTAGTTCACCAACTGATGAGTGACTTAATAGAAAAAGGGAGAACAAGTGTCAACTTAACAAAATCAAGAAGCTACCCACAGAGAAAAGAAGCACTTTTCTTTTTAAGTCTAATTTGGGTTCTATATTTAAAAAAAAAAAATGAGTGAGAATCTTTTCTCACTGCTCTCAGCTCACGAAAGAAATAAATGCCAAGTGGCAACAATTCTCCTTAATTTTTTCCTTTCTTTACATTGAATGGGTGAGAATTACCCAATTTGTACGCCTATTACAAGTTGCTTGAGTGATTTCCAGAGAAGTGAGCTATATTCCTCTTTCCCTGCACTGCTGCACAGTATTTCAAGGCAGTATAGATGGATCAAGTGAAGATCTTTGATAAAATACTTGCCTACTGCTAAGAGTTTTTAGAGGTAGCTTTAAGCTGCTTAAAAGTGTGCATATGGAATGAACTTTGACTAATTAGAGTTACTTAGACAAATGCCATGACATAGGGAAAAATAATTTCTTTGTCTAACCCATCATTTTACAGAGAAGAAAACTGACTTACAGATAGCTCAATATGTAGGAAGCAATAAGTATAAGAGCTTTGTAGGTATATGATATCAATGAGATAGTGTAGCACAGTAAAGGAGCATGAACTTTGGGATCAGAGTGAGAAAGAGTTATATCCCTATTCTCCAATTTATTCACTGTGGGACACTGGGTAAATTACTGAAGATCTGTGAGCCTCATCAACAAAATTAAAGTATTAGTTACTATTTCTTGTGATATGACAAATAACTACAAAAAATTAACAATAATAATTAAATAATTACATATTCCAGGCATTCTCAAAGTGTTTTACATGTATGAATGTTCCAATTCTACGACTATCATGTTACTATTATTCCCATTTTATAGAGAATTAGCTAGTCATGAAATTAAATGACCCATGTAAAGCACTGGGTATGTTTCCTGATATGTGTTGTATAGGAAATTTAAATTACCATGTCATCATCACTATCATTATCTTCATTGTCCTAGTTATTATTCTTATTTTATTAATATTATTTTAATTATTATATAGTAGACATTTTCTTCCATTTCCACACTATCACACCATATCTGACCCTAGGCATGAAAGCAGAATATTATGGGTTTGGAGAAGAATTGTCCATTTACTTCAAAGTTTCCACTATAACAAGTACAACACCTACTAATTATTAAATACACCTTGGTTTAAAATTAGTCATCTCCTTTTATGATTTTTTAACCTATAGGGCTTATTCTATAAAACAAGGTATGACGCAAGATGTCTCCTGATGCTTGATTTCACATACACACGTTTTCCTTTCACTTCAAATTATAGTTGTTTCTTGCAGTCTAGGTTATATTCATGACGCTGCACAATGGGATGGCTAATGCAGATTTGTTCCAGTTCTCTTGAGATACACCTGGTCTCAGTGAACATAGGGCTATGCTGAATTCTGTGTTTGTGAAACCTTTTTGTGGATCTCCTCTTCCCTGTCAATCATCTATAATTGATCAAAGACCAAGATCTTATGGTAGAGAAGAGGAAAAAAAATACATTATCTAGCCATTCTTATTCATAATTTGGTAGATGATAAAAAAGAGTACATGGAAAAAACTTTCATTCTTACCCTTCCTATAAATATGGAGACATGTATGCTTCAGGCTTGATACTTGTCATTTTCTAGGGCCATTATAAGTAGATAGTGATCATGACAAAAAAGAAAAAGTATTGATGAAATGCTATTTAACTTCCAAGTGACACATCTATCTAAGCTGTGAATAAAGCTGTATTTCACACTTGATTTTAAATCTTCTGTTGTTAGTCTCATATTTCAATTATGCCTCATTCTCCTAAAAGGATACATTTGGCTTATAAGTCTCACAAGCTAACAGCTGTTGGATACAGCATTTTAATTAAAACCTTTGCCTCAATACATTTTATTAGGCAAGCAGAATGTTTGCAAGCAATGTTTGAGAAAAGTTTATCTGACTCTAAGAAATGGGATATTGTAATAACTCTGGGCAATGTGAGATCCTTGTAGAGACCACGATGATTTGACCAAAATAACCTTAATTATTAGATTAAAAAATCAAGGAGACTATATAAAGAAGCAATAAAGCTACATTTTGATAATTTAGACTTAAAGTGGAGTAAAATCATGTTAATTACAAAGTGATTTGTCTCTTAAAAAAAGAAGGTATCAAAACTGAAAAGGGACCTAAAAGATTAAATTTACCCATTTTATACAGGAGAAGAAATTGGCAAGTCTTTCTGTGCTCTGATGGGTGTGATCTTCTTAGTTCTGAACAAATGTTAAAGTAAGAGGGAAAATAGGATACAGAGTAATGAGCCTAGATTTTGGCTCTGACATTTTACAACTCTGTTAGGTTGGAGTCTAAATCTCAGTTTACTCATCAATAAATTGGAAAAATAGCACACACTTTATAAATATTTGTGAAGTCAAAAATGATATATATCATACATTTACTGGAGTCTCTGTGCAAAATAAATAATAAACATATTGCTGCTGCTGTGGTTATCACTTTTGTTATAATAATCATCATTATAATGATAATTACTATCATAATCATCATCATCATCCTCTTAAACTATATCTTCTTTGTATGTTTCTTTTGTTCCCAAGCAAATGACATTGTTTTCTTTTTCTTCCATATTCAAGGCTCAGGTACTTCTCAATGCAGAAGGAATAGGAAAAAGTAAAAACATTTCAAATAGTGTTTACAATGTTAAGATTAATGTCACACATACACACACATGCCTCACAAATCTGAGAGTCAAAATAGTAGAAAGAAAAGACCTTAATCACACGGGGAATAACTTTTGTACATACACGTATTTAAATACAGAAGATGAAACTATGGAAACACGTTGAGTAAGAAACTCCATGCATAAAGTAGTACGTTTATCATTTTATTTATAGAAATTTCAAAACCTATTATATGGTCTTACATGTCAGGGAAACAATTGCCCCAGGTAATGTTATAACTAGAAGGAAGCATGAGGCAAGTTATAGAATACTCAAAATATTCTTTTTCTTCATATGCATAGTGGATCTGTGGAAAAATTCATAGAATTTTATTTTTATGATATGTGCATTTTCCCACATGGCTTCAGCAAAAAAGTTACTTAAAATTACGAGTGAGAGGGCACCTGGGTGTCTCAGTCACTCACGTGTCTGCCTCCCACTCAGGTCATGATCCTGGGGTCCTGGGTTGGAGCCCAACATCCAGCTCCCTGCTCAGCGGGGGTCTGCTTCTCCCTCTCCCTCTGCCCCTCTCCCCACTCATGCTCTCTATCTTTCTCTCTCAAATGAATAAATAAAATCTTTTTAAAAAATTACATGTGGGAAACTAATAAAAGTGAGGCCTGAGAAAGTTATCAACCAAAGGATCTTCTTTGAAACAGTTATTAGAATATTTACTAAAGCAGAAGAAACACAAAGCAGGAAAGGGAAGTGAAAACTTAGAGGACCTTGAAAACAACAATTAGAAACCATACTGAAAATGTAACAGAAGGAAATGTTCAGAGGGTAATGAAAACTATTTCGTAAGCAAAGACTTTCCATCTGTATTACAACAGGACAGGACAGGGTCCAACATTAGTTTAACATTGGATTGTATAACACATGGCTTGATTTAGTCAAAGAAACAAGGTATGTGTTTAAAGACATGGTGGATGCTAAAAGTATATTAAAATATTTTTATTATATAGAGAAGTTTCAGTTTAATTTAAGGAAAGAGTAACTGATCTGGCTGGCTAGTTCTCTAGAAAATTTTGTAAGACCCTGGCCCTTGTTGTGAGGGCAGGTCCTCACTCCAATACCATTTATATCACTTTACTGTCAGAAAGAAAGTGGAAATTCTGCCATAAACCAAACAGGCTATAACTTGCTAGTCTTTTAAGATTTTGTTGGTGTTTGTTGGGTCTCTGCTGGGCTTGAGAGTCCTCAGTGTATATTTCTGGGATAACCTCATGGATTCCACTGCAACCTCAGTTGTATTTGTATTGGCTTTAATATCTTGAACTATGAAGACAGAGTAAGTTTGATTGATTAAAGCCCGTTGCCTGTCTTGAGCCACAAGCAAAGGGCTGTTTGATTTTGTGTGTTTTCTCTAATCGGTACTTAAATTCCTATTTCCCTCCAGGTATCTGTAATAAAATTTGCCAGCTATTTAATAGTACCTAGGATACCTTGTACAGATTTCTGTTCATTTATTTTAATCCTGGTATTAGAGTTCTAAAGGTCTTTTGAAACCCAAATTGCTATCTTTTGAGGGCCGGTAGGTCTTTATGCTATAAATACTTTAGGTAATTCTAAGCAGGACAGATGAAGTCTTAAGAAAATCTTCAGCTGTCATTTCCTTAGCTAGATTTCTTATATTATCATCAATAAGGTGAATGCATTTTTCTGTATACATAAGACTAACATTGTAACTTTTTAAAGAATTTACATAACATTGGAATTTATCAATAGTAATACTTTACAAGTTTTATTAATTTAATTCTTTAAAATGATCAAATAATTCTTAGACTTCCATTAAAAAGGTAAAAATACAATACCGCTTTGGGTTTATACTTACATTAATAATTTACTGTTTATAAGCCTGGGAATGGCCTTGATGATGGAGTTGGATGAACTTCCAAAGTTAAGAAAACACATACATAACATATCCACAAGAGAAGAAAAATAAACATAGAAAGCTCTTGCAGAGATCAAAACTCATAATTATTTCCCTACAGACAGTTTTGGATAGCATGCTGCTAATAGGTTAAAGAAAGAACTTCGGTGAAAGAACTCTGAAATACCATCGTAAAAAGACTCCAGCCAAATATCTCAGGCTGTGAATTCATCAGATTGCAGCCAGCTAGGAAAGACTGAAATAATGAAAAAGAACCCTGAAAAAAAAAAAAAGCCTTTTGGCAAAGTTGACTCTGCATGTTTTTCCTTTCTCTAATACAGCTATCAATAACCACTTGAAAATTTAAATCTGGTCTACTTAAATAAAAATAAAATAAAAAATAAAACAAAAATGCTAGGTTTAATCATCAAAGTACTTGTAATAACAACACATGGTTTGTTGCCTTCAAAATGAGCAATAGTAAGTGATGAAATGTTAGAGTTTTCCTACAATATCTTTTTCAATTCTTGACCTCTAAGCATATTCTTTTGTGAGATATTCAATGAATTGTTATTCTATAAAATGGTTAGCTTTTGATGTTTTCAGAAACATGAAAATTCAAATTTGACTGGTAGCAAACTGTTGAACCTTGGAATCCTTAAGGAAAGTTATTAAATGGCAAAACTCTTACCTCTTATTCTTGACTTGTGGCAAATGTTTTAATGATATCAATATTTTGTAACACTGAATATCAAATATAAAGTCTTTAAAATTTGTTTTCCCATAATTCATTTTATAAGGTAATATTATTTGATCATATTTCACATTTTTCATTTAATTTTCTTATTTCCCATTTTCTCCATGATTATAAAATAATTCTAGATACAAAAATAGAAGATAATAGAAAGCAAAGCACATTTCCCTCTCCTACCATCTATGGAGAATAATTGCTTGCACCTATTTTCATTTAATTCTCACAATAGTTTATAATGTACCAATTTTATTTTCAGTTTTTCTATGTTAACAGTGGGACTCAAACCACGGTAAGAGTAGTGAAGTGACTGCCCATTTTTACAAAACTATAAGGTGGAGAACCTTGGAGTCAAGATCAAGAGTATGAAAGCAAATTCTTGCACATTTCAAAGCACCATAATCTGTATTTTCTGAAATAAATTTTGGTAAATGTTTATTTGTTTGCTGTAAAACAAACAAAATCTAATAAAATTTCTTCTGCCACATTGCGGAGAAATAAGCATTATGTTTTTTCCCTTTGGTAATGGAACAAAGATGATTAAATTCCTGCTTAATTTTATTGCGGTTCATGGGAAGAAAGAATATTAGAGAAAATCTGGCAAAAAGTTAATTTATTTTAGGATTTATTGGGGTTAAAAGAGATGAAACCACATAATCTTTTACATTTGAGGTTAAAAATGGAAGGGTAGAGGATGTCCATACTTAGTGTCTTGAATGCTGAGAGTAAGAGGCATAAAGATCCGGCTAGGTTGCAGTAGATGGTCCGGTAATAGAAAGAAGTAAACGCTATTAAAAAAAAAAGAAAGAAAGAAAGAAAAATAAGCACTATTAGAAGCTGGTTTAGGAAATTTCTGGTAGTATTTGTAATAGCTAAAGTATTAGTTTTTATTTGTCTGTGGCACACTATTCAAGGGAATAACTGAAGACTCCTTTAGTATCCAAGCATAATAGTAGGACGTCAGAATTATACAGGATGACAGAATCCATCAAATCTCTACAGATTAGGTAGGGAAATTAAGGAATAATACATGCCTAAAAAATATACAATGGGTTGCAACCTGAAGGTGCAATCAAAAAGCTAACGTCCTCATACAAAGACGGCAATCTTTCTGACATTCGACAATGCAAAAACTATCAGAAGAGAGAAAATCAATGAGGGATGGTGTTTTCAGAGGCAATTTTGAGAAATACCGATGGGCAAGAAAAATGAATAGAAAAAGAAAAGAGGCTACGCCAGGCCAGTGTTCCTTTACCTTGAATGCTTATATCACTGCCTGAAATTAAAAAAAAAAAAAAAAGTGATTTACCATTATCCATGTTGTCAATCTAGAACCTGAGATCAACTTTCAGATGACCATTATAAAAACGGTATCACAAATCATAGGCACTTGTCACTATAAATATAGTAGATAACTAACATCTACAATAAAAATTATATGACATTGTCTTTTTAGAAGTCTACTACAATTACCTCCACATCAGTGCAGAAAAGAGTTATCAAAGTATGCCTGAGATAAGCAAAGAAAAGGAAAGACAAAGCAAAAAAGGAGAGAAAATTTTAGAGGAGTAGATTGAGGAAATGTAAAGCAATTATGATACAGTTTCAGGTTTTCCCAACAGACAAAAATAAATGAGCCAAACATACAATGAAAGAATGCTGCATGAATGACTTGGTTGAAACTGGAATTCAGTTTCAAAGAATAACTTCTGGCACAGTAGAAAGTGCAAGGTTGGCTTAGGAATAGGAGTGTGATGAAGTGGGATGTTTGGAGAGGTTTTCTTTTATAATTTCTTATTTTCAAATATATGGGAGTAGATAAATGGCGTTTACATTAAAAATATGTCAAAATGACATCTAGCCCCAGGATAAGAAAATAGTAATTTCTCCTCTGGCAAAGAAGCCAAAATTGACAAGAAATGACATTTCACAGATACCAAGTGCAGCGTAGTGACACGCTGGGCATATTATGTGAACAAAAATGAGACTTTTATAGGAAAGATGTAGTGTATTAGACACAATTTCATTCAAATAGTTTAAATCCTTTGCCTATTCTTAAAACAGTGTTAGATTAAACAAAAAAATATCTACTTCAAATCTTAAATATTTCACGTATTACATCCCTGGAAAACCCTGTCACAAGGAGATCTTACTGAAGGGAGGAAAACTCACGACCGTTCTTTTCTTTCTTTCCCCTCCCCCCACTATTCTTAGAGTGTTATCCCTTAAAAATGTAAAAGAATGAGGATATTACTGCAGCAGGGAATGGATAAGAAGGTAGTAAATCTCTTTCTTCATACATAATGTATTTTTCCTACACAATAATTTAAATAGTAACATGGGGTATTTGCATATTCCATTCTATAGTTATCTTAATAATTTTTGAAAGTAAATGATTAGATGCAATTATATAACCTTTTCCAAATTTCTTGATTTCATCTTTTTTTTTTTAATACACAGTCACATAGAAACTACTACAGAGTGGAATCCATAGAAGCAGAATAACACACAAATCCAGCTGCTCCAAGTATAAGCCCCTTTCTACTTATTGCTCTTGGACTTTTTTTGTCTTTTGGCCACATGGTTTGAGATACAGAATAATTTATTAGTTAGCAAAGCAGTGCCATATCACCAATATGACTATTTGGGATGAAAAATCAAAATATTTTGTATCGCTTTTAGTGCAATATGAAGGAGAAGATAGTGGTCGACTGCCCAGTGGGGTCAGAAGCAAAAGAAAGCATCCCATATGGGACTTGAAAATACAGAGTAAGAAAAAAGAAAAATCTAGTTAATGTTTTGAGCATGAATCTGAAATAAAAGAGAATTTTATTGCCGTGATAATAATCAATAGTAAAAATAGCACTCATTAAACTATGTGATTTCTCAAGAGATAGAAAAGGAAAAAAAAAGGTTAATAAAGGTGAAATGTGAGAATCTTTACCCTTTTCTAGTAACTTTAATGATGCCTTGAACATTATATTGTTGATGATAACAATGATCTCCCTGCAAGAATAGTTAAAACATTCAAAAGAGAAATTTTACTCTTTTTTTTTTACTGTTTTACTGTTTTACTAATTTCTTGCCCTGGCATCCGAGATGGTCCCTCTCCCATACTGTGTTTGTCATTCATAACAAATATCTCTTTACAGAGTTCTCTCCTTGATTCACTAGAGCAGACTCAGCAAAATGTTAGCAACCGATGTTCAGAACCTCAAAAGACTTGGGCATATAAAACTCCCTCCCGTGCAAGGACACACTGACCTCATTAGACTGGTGATTTTAACTTCAGTCTTACAGATGGATTACCAAAGACACAGTTCAGAAAACATTAAATACCATATCAGAGATACAAGGTTCATAAGGATTCTCAAGCATTCTAAAGAATACATCTTGTAAAATTAATCTTTCTTTCATTGAGAGATTAAAGAAATGGCCTAGATAGTACACAATGACATCAAAGAATCATGAAGTTCTATTGAGGTATCATTGTGAATAAACCCAACAAAGTGTGTGGTGGGGTTATGTCTAAGAACTATTAAAAAATTATAAGCTGTGGGGGACCCGGGTGGTTCAGTTGGTTAAGTGTCTGCTTTCAGCTTAGGTCATGATCTCAGGGTCCTGGAATCAAGCCCAATGTCAGGCTCTCTGCTCAGTGGGGAGCCTGCTTCTCCCTCTCCCATTTCCTCTGCTTGTGTCCCTCTCTTGGTGTGTCTTTCTCTGTCAAATAAATAAATAAAATCTTAAAATATATATAAATATATATATATGTATATGCCTATTTATAAATATTAGTATCTGTAGTTACTATTAATACAACCCTTAATATGTACCAAATACATTTTTACATGTATTGGAGTTTAGAGAGGGCAAAATTCTTGTTTAAGTCCACATACCTAACAATTAACAAAAATTGTACCCCTCAAAAAGAAAAAACAAACAAAAAAGAATCTTACTCATTGATATCCTGAAGAAGAATTTCTGGACATGAGATCCAAGTTTTTCCTAGCATCTCTCCAACTCAAAATAACTTAGTGGGATATAGAGGACATATACATAAAGCTCTATGAGACATGATATGCATTTGATAGTAAAAATGTATAAAGAACTAGGGGCACCTGGGTGGCTCAGTTGGTTAAGTGTTTGACTCTTGGTTTCAGCTCAGATCATGAGCTCAGGGTCCTGAGATGGAGCCCCACTTAGGGCTCCATGCTCAGCAGGGAGTCCTCCCTTTCCCTTCCCCCTCGGTCCATCCACCCTCTGACACTCCCCCTCTTGTTGCATGCTCCTGCTCTCTCTCAAATAAATAAATAAAATCTCAAAAAATGTATAAAGAACTAAAATATTTTAGGAGTTTAGGCTTCCAATATGATAAATTTTAATAGATACAAATGTGAGAATGTTCAGTTAGTTTCAAACTTCTAAAAAAACAATTTATTCCAGGTATTTAAGCTGGTTCAATACTTGAAAAATCAATTAATGTAACCCAGCATATCAACATGCTAAATAGAAAAATCATATGATCACATTAATTAATGTGGAAAACTCATTTGACAAAATATAATTGCAACTGATGATAAAATAAACTAGAAAAAAATAGGAAATTTCTCAACTTCATAAAAACATCTATGAGAGACCAACAGCTAACATAATTCATAATGGTGAGACACTGGGAGCTCCCTCCCTACACTCCAAGCCATCTTCTCTCACTACTTTTATTCAACATCACCCAGGGAAGCCCTATTTAGTTCAATCATACAAGAAAAGAAAAATGTATGCAGATAGAAATATAAAAATAATGAAATAACAAATTTCCTTCTTCACAGATGACATGATTCTCTATGTAAAAATTGACTTAATTGTCCAGAAATACAATTTCCTGTAGCAATAAAAAAAATGTTCTTGGGTATAACGAAATATGTATAAGATCTGTATGTAGAAAATAATAAAACATGGATGTAAATCATTAAAGAAGATCTAAATAAACGGAAAGATCGTTTTTGTTCATAGATTGGAAGGCTTGGTACTGTTAAAATGCCAGTGCCTCCCAACTTGATCTATGGATTCAATACAATTCAAATCAAAATACTAGCAAGGTGTTTTATTGATATTGATAAACTGATACCAAAGTTTAAATGGAAATGCAAAGAACCTAAAATTACCAGCAAAATAATGAAGAAGATCAGTGTTGGAGGACTCACACTATCAATTTTAAGACTAATTATAAAGCTACGGTGATCAAGGCAGTGCAGTAGTAGCAAAAGAAGTATAGATCGATGGAACAGTATAGAGAGTTCAGACGTAGATTTGCACAAATATAATCAGCTGATTATTGACAGAGGCATAAAGGCCTTTCGACAAAGAAAGAACAGTCTTTTTAGCAAATGGTTCTAGGACGATTTGATATTGATATGCAACAAAAATCAAGGTACCTAGACATAGATCTTACATATTTCACAAAAAATAACTTAAAATAGATCATAGATCGAAATATAAAATGCAAAACTGTGAAGCATTTCTTTTAACAATGAAACACATATAGCTTTATTAATAATCTGTAAGAAGTCATATGCTGGCACAGTGAAATATTCCCTATCTCAGCAGAAAGCAAACACAACGTCTGAAAACGCTTTCCTAATATTCAGAACTGTGTAATGCTGAGTTTACATCTCAATGCCGTCAAGAGCTGGACCCCTACTCTATAGAAGGTGGTTTCACCCTCCTCCCAGCACTATTCTGTGGCTGGCTGTGATCCCTAAACGTAGCAGGAGATAGGGGGCCAAACAAAATTTCACCTGGACAGGCTGCCCTTACAGATTGACTTCTTCCTCCCTACAAAAGGGAACTGAAAGGATTAAAATTTGAAGTTCATACAATTTCACAAAATATCATTCTTTGATTTTTTTCCAACCATTTAAACAGGTAAAAACAATATTCTAACCTCATAGGCTATACAAAAACAGAAAGTGGGTTAGATTTGAGAGGCCCTAGTTTGCCAACCCATGGTCTAAAGAAAACCACCCCTACAGTCCTGTCAAATTGTTTTCAGGCTCCTAGTCAGGGATTACAAAAGGCAGCCAGAGCAGAGACAGTGGTTTTTTTTTTTCCACTATAATTGAGTTTAAGAAGTATGAGAAACTTTTGGGAACGAAGGCCATGTATAGACGAGAATAGGGAGAAGGATGGGTGAAAACCACCAAGACCAGGAGGACAGTAGTGGTCTGTGAGTTCTCTAAACACGGGACCTATAGCCTATGCTCATACTTAGTAAGTAGCAGAGGCTTTGGCTTGGAGGCCTATACAGTGAGCCTACAACAAGCCATGGGGAATCGGGGCTAGAGGGAACTGCTCAAATATTCATTTTGCACAAATACCACATAGAGAATAGTAACATAAGATGTTATTTTTAATATGTATACACACACACACACACTTTAATGTATGTATATGTGTGTGTGTGTGTGTGTGTGTGTGTGTGTGTGTGTTATAATATATTTGATGTAAACAAAGAACTTGAGAATAGGCTTTACAACCCAGATGAGGGAAGGGGACCATAATGACCTTGTGCCATTTAAAATCTGAAGAGGGTTTCTATCTACTCTGTTTACCATATGTAAAGATATTTGTTCCTGGGGGTGAGGGGGCAATACTGTACCTACTACAACATTCGATATGTTGGATATGTTGAAATCAAAGCACCAAGATTATCCATGAATGGGAAAAGTGTGAGTAAGAGAAATGGAAATAAGAATATCCATGTTGTATTTATTCAAACATGAATTGAACACCTACTTTATAGTAGGTTTTGCTTTCATAGCATTACTTGAGAATTGCCTAATTACCTCTTGAAAGGAAAGGAAATGCCTTGTTTATAGATTCTGTGAATACTTTCTTTGCAATGCACCACATATCAATGTTTTCATCTAGCTAAGAAATTCAGGTCTGACTTTAACTAAATTCAAAGCTTTTTCTAAATGTCTTTAGCATTTTCCCTTAGTATCTGAAATATCTTAAAGGCTGTTTATTGCAATTCTTGAAAGCCAATTAAAAGCTCTCCTGTTGGCTCCCATAGAGACCTCCTATGTACCTCAAAAAAGTTTCTGGTTGAGGAATAATTTAATGAGAAAAAAAGCAGTGGGTTTCTAACTATTAAAAGTGACATTCACTGGGCAGGGGGGAAGGGTCATTGCTTGCAGGAGTAGAGAAGAGACTGTTTCATTGCTTGTATTTTAATATTTAGCTCATATCATGGAATGGTGTTGAGAGATTGGGAAGAAAATAAAAACCATCAGGGTTTTTATAAAGTAACAAACTAAGAGTTTCAATCACAGGCACTGTACCCTAGAATTACATTAGTCATTTTAATCCATTTTCTAATATTCCAAAATGTTTCCATCGGAAACACTATGCAATCTTACTCTTTCTTGAAGATCCAAATTGCATGCATATTATCATATTTACAGCAGTAAAGTCCTAGTCAAAGAAGGTTTATTTGCCTTTTTAAACCAAATTCCCATATAGTTTTTAATACCAACCTGCAATGCATTCTATTAAGGAAATTTATAGAGATGTACAGGATAAAAGGAGAGTCTATGGCACAGAGGTGGGGCAGGGAGTGGAATCAAATGAGGTTTAAGAGAGAGATTATGCTAGAGTATTCTGACAATTGTCATACCTTTACCTTGATGGAAAGGGCAAACGGAAGTTATTAAATATTTTTAAACGGGGGTAAGACTAATCAAAGTTGAAATTTAAGAAGATTGCTCTGACTGAAGTGCAGATTACTTTAGTAACTAGAGAGGAGACAGAGGGACTAATTAAGAATCAAACCTTGGCCATGGCTGAGAAAACTGAGTGTGAAGAACTTGAGAAGAGAGGACCTTGGAATGAGTATTGAAAATCTACATATTTAAAGTCTAAAGAGAGAAGCACGTGAAAGTTAAAATGACTAAGAAGAAGTGTTCCTAATTATGGTACAAAAATCAGGGGAGTGTGGTTTCAGTGAATCCAACGGAAGAGAGTATTTTTACATTGTGAAATTCTGGGGTAAAATAAGATTTGGGGATATATTCATCTAATTGCCCTCATGACCTAGCTCAAGACTTATCCCCTATTTGCAGCTTTTCCTGAAATCCATCCCACATTGCTGTCTTTAATTTAGCCTTCTCCTATCCTGTATTTTCAGGACCACAGAATATATCATTGAATCAGTTCACAAAAAAATTGCCGAAAGCTAGCTAGCTATGTGCCAAACACTAAGTCAAGCAACAACAGTTTCAGACTTGAGAGCAATATATCTCCTGACCCCGAGGTACCTACAGAGAATTGGAGATTCAAATACATATTTAAATATTTATGAATCTATTTATTTATTTATTTGACTTTATCTTTTAGAGTAGTTTTAGGTTCACAACAAAATTGAGAAGGTACAGATATATTTCTCATATATCCTCTGCCCCCACATATGCATAGCCTCCCCCATTATCAACATCCTCCATCAGAGTGAGACATTTGCTACAGCTAATAAACCTATATGGACTCATAATTGTCAACCAAAGTCCATAGTTGCATTAGGGTTCACTCTTGGTTTTATACATTCTATGGGATTGGACAAATGTATCCACCATTATAGAATCAGACAAGGTAGTCTTATTGCTCTAAAAATACTCTGTGCCCCATCTATTCATTCCTCCCTCCACCGTAATCCCTGGCAACCACAAATCTTTTGCCTCCATAGTGTTGCCCTTTCCACAATGTCACATAGGTGGAATCAAACAGTATCTAGCCTTTAAGATTGGCTTCTTTCACTTAGGAATGTGCATTTAAGTTTCCTTCATGTCTTTTCATAGTTTGATAACTCAATTCTTTTCAGTGCTGAATAATGTTCCATTGACTGAATGTACCACAGTTCATTTGTCCATTCTTCTACTGAAGGACGTCTTGGTTGCTTCCAAGTCTGAGTAATTATGAATAAAGCTGTTGTATTGATTAATCAGGGTTCTCCAGGTAAACAGAACCAATTGGAGATGTCTGTCTACCTATTTATCTAGCTAGCTAGCTAGCTAGCTATTGAGGTGAGGAATATTATGAGAAATTGGTTCACCTGACTGTGTAGGCTTAGAAATTCCACAATCTGCTGTCTGCAAGTTGAAGACCCAGGAAAGGCAGTGGAGCAATTTGGTTCAAGTCTGAAGGCCTGAGAATCAAGAGATCTAATGATTACATTCCAGTCCAAGGGCAGAAGATGAAATAAGATGTACAGGTGTAGCATGGAGGCAGGAAAAATGGGACAAATTCCTCTTTCTTCTGCCTTTTGTTCTATTCAGGCTTTCAGTAGATTAGATGATGCCCAACACATTGGGAAGGAGAATTTCCTCTATGGAGTCCACCAATTCAAATGTTAATCTCATCCTGAAACACCCTCACAGATATATTCAGAAATAACATTTAGTTAATCTGTTCCCTCCTAAATGTCCACAGTACATTCAGTGAGCTATCTCCACAATTGTTTTCAGAAATCTGATCTCAACCTTGTACAGTATCTGGAATCTCAATGTATCACGTTGGTGATCATACTTTGCCTAACCCTACAGTCTTGCCGTATGCATTTGCATACAGGTGTTTAACTAAAGACTTAAAGGACTCTCTGGTTGCATTTCAGGAACTTCTTTTCTGCACAGCTGTGGTTTTGTTTGCCTGTTGTTTGTTTTTTGGTATTCTGTCTCATAAATTCGAAAGTACCAACTTTTCTTCTCAGTTCAGTGCTACCAATATTGTCTGCTTAAGTTTCCTCATCTGCCAAACTATGATCTAGAAAGCACTACCAGGTACTATGTCAGAGCAGTCAGGGTGGGAGGATGGCCTTACTTGTTTCCTTTTTCTCTGAGATGACAATCCTGTACATGCTGTTGTCCAATACCTGAAAACATTTATTTTATATGTTGTGTCCAAATTTAAAGTTAGTTAATGTGGGAGAACTAGTCCAAGAACAGATACTTTTTTTTCTTTTTTGTGGAATAATAATTTTTCCTTTGGACCCTGTTTCTCCATATAGAACTACATTTATAATTCCAGCTAAGGTATGATCATACCCCCTCAATGAAATTTAGCCATCTATTGAAGAAATCATCTTTCTTACCTCTTTATTCTCAGAAAATTCTTTTTACACATCTCATTATAAATTATGTGGCATAACTGAAAACTCAATGTTGGTCATCTGGTCATAATCTTACCAGACCATTACTTTATCTGTGAAAAGGCAGTTATAATGGTTGATTCCTAAGAACAATTCCATTTTAAAATTCTAATGTCTAAATTCCTATCCCTCGATGCCATATCTGATACTTAAGATAGAACAGGAAATATGAGAATATGATAGTATCTACTTGTTCTAGTTTTGGTGAAATCTGTTCCAGCACTGTCCATCATCCCAAAACTACCTTTCATTTTCCCAAAAATATCTGGACACACATAGCACATAGCACAGTGATTAAAATTAAAAGTTTTCAAGTCAGATAAAGATTAGAATCAACATTACATATTTTATCAATTGTGTGACATTGAGAAATTATTCAACCTTTCTAAATAATAGTTATCTCTCTGTAATGTTGACAGTTAATCCCGATCCTTAGGATAACTGTGAAAATATAGTTCAATTATTGTTGTTGTTGTTCATTTTCTCCCATGTAACAAAGTCTCAATAAATCATATCATTTATGACCATTTACAGCTGTGAATTTCATAAAACTTTACCTCAATTGAAATACTTGAAAAAGCCTCCAATTGTTTGTTAATGACATTTCACCTTGTTTGGAAAAATGCCAGGAACAATGTTCTTCATATTATCAAATAGGAGGGGAATAAACAAAATGATTTAGAAAATCAGCTTTTTCCAGACATAGCTATGACTTGTAGTATACACATATGTAAAAAAAAAAAAAATTGATTTCTTCTTATTGCTAACAACTCAATACTCTAAGGTTGTTCCATAAGGAAGGCTTGTTATGCAGAGCAATGAATGGAAGTACCTGGAAAAAGGCCAAATTGGTTCATTGGGTGCTTTTGTATGAGTTGTCAAGCCATAAAAAAGTCAGTAGAAAAACCAGAAACCTCTTTAGAATCAATAACTAGCACCTCAAGTACTTGACTTCAGTCATGACCCTGACTACAGAACATATTTTCCATTGCAAAAACCGTAAAACTGTGGAGATTTCAGGCAGTTTGCTTTTGGTACTCCAAATGCGATTTTCTAATCAGTGGCTGACTGTCATTTTCACCATTTGGTGGGAGAGCAAACATGTATCAGGCAGAATTTGTATTCCTAGAACACTAATGAGTATATTGTAAGGAGATTATTAGCAAGAGCACATTTGTTTCTATGAACCTTTAGACCCTTTTCAATTAAGTGTTTTAAAAGATGCTGAAATTTGCAATGTTAAATTTTGTTTAGCCCCATCTCTCAGTAATAATCTAATAAACATGGCAAAATCGTAGGACACTGATAACAACACCTGCTGGCCAGCTTAGGCTGTCTGTGCTAATAAGAGTTATTTTCAAACCTGCTTGACATCCTGCCAATTTGAAAGTGTGCTTCACTTCAAACACCTCGTTAAATTAGTAGAAGTAGAGTATTGAGGTACAACTAAAGATGACAGGTTGCCGGAGCCCATCACAGTGAATTTGACAATGTTCTTTGAGGGGGCTCTTCTCATTCCCAAATTAAAACCACAAGAAATTTCATCTTCAAGGATAAGAGTTGTAGAAGACCATTTAACTTTGTGAATATGCTTTATTTTTTAACCGCAATAAACACTTTGAGAACTACACGTGGGATTATATCCTTGGGAGCATATATTTTGCATTCATTCTTGCCGATCAATCTGCAACTGTGTTTCTATTTTTCTAATGGGTTTAAAATTTGCTTTCAATTTCCTCTGTAAATAAAATTTGCACAAGTCAAATAGAATTAGATATACTTGAGGTAGTTGCTATCATTTGATGCACTCTAAAGATGTGTTAAATTGAATATAGTTTTCTGCTCCAGATGAAAGCCATAATTATTAAGAGTGCATGCAGCTATAGGAATTAGCTCTGAAAATAAATTGTATTATTATTTTTTAAAATAGTAAACTTGGAAAGTGCCTTTAATTTTAAGCAAGTCTCTCACTAAACATAAATTATAGGCCCTGGAAAATTTATTTGTTTTTAAAATAATCAAGGTAAACCAAGAATTATTTTTAGTCATTTTAGGACATATAGTTCACCATTAACTTCATTGTTATCTCTCGGGAAAAAAAAGAAGATTCGGAATCATTTTGTGGGAAAATATATCTCCTTTTGTTTAAAACACACTTTAAAGAACTGTTCTCATGGTCAAGTAATATAAAACATGGGGGGGAAGCTATTTTAAACTGATGTCCCATTTATGACTCTTATATTTGCAAAGGGCAGAATACTACTTCGATTATTATACAGTAGGTGTTTGGGCAAAATTTGCTTTATTGAATAGATAACTTGCACTAGCAAGCAAATGGAATAAAATAATTTGTAAAATTAAATTAAATTAAAAAATAAAATAATATAAAACCAAATATGCAAAAACACCAGGCTTCAGGAGGAATTCAAAATAAACCAAATTTTCTTTTCTAATTTTTCCCCTCTTTTCTAGTATATTATTTAAGCGCATATACTTTTTCTCTAATATAAATATTCTAGGATTTCTCTCATGGCTTAAAATGGTTACCGTAACTTTTGAGTCTACGATAGATCCTCACAATTAACTGTCAACACCTTTCCATCATCCCAATTCTAGTTCAGGAGAGGAATCCATCTGGAGCAGTCCATCATTCAGTCTAGATTAAGAAATCACAGTTTTCTTACAGCCTCTGGATGAAATTCTTTCCAGTCAGATTCATTCTATCCAATCACCCTTAAGCTAGACGTGGGATCATTTTGCGCAGGCTCCAATATACGGAGGCATACATTAAGCAGGAGTACTTACAAAGATGAATTCTCTAAGAAATGGACATAAGTTCAATGAACATCTAGGATTTTTTTTTTAAACAAAGGTCAAAAATCAAGCAAATGGTCCAACAGTAAGGAATTGTTCAAAAAAAATTATGCTACCAATACATGATAGAAAAATATTTAGTAGCAATGAAGAGTAATTATAAAGACTATGAAGGAACATAGAAAATTACTTGTGGCTAGGATCATCTAAAATCTCAATTTGACTAGGAGAGGTACCAAGATGGTTTTAAAGTTTCCCTCAGTTTAAGCACTTTTTAGGTAGGCTTCCTCCTGCCTGTAGGCCCCTGATCTCCATTTCCTCAGAGCGTTTACTTTAGGAAACTTGTAATTGCAAATTCTTTCTCTTCCACTTTGAGATGTAAATTAAAAAAAAAAAAATCCTTTCACCAGTTTTGCAACCAGGACTGCCTTTCTCTAGGGCCTGAGAGCCATCCCTTTGAAATGTAATCATCAAAGAAGATAGCACCCCTATCTCCCCATCTCTGTGGGAGGCTAGGAGCCTGACTTCAGAGTGTGCCCTGATCCATGCAGTACAATTATTTCCATTCATGAAGATATGATTTAAGAAACTTCACTTCTCCTTTGGGTGAGGCTGAATAGCAAACATGGCAGTTCGTGATTCCCTCACTCCTCACCCCAGCTCTTAAAAACTCACTTTGTTTCGGTGGAGTTGAGTTCACACTCACTTCTGGCCTCTCGTCCCTACTGCAGCAGTTTTGCAAGAAGTCTTCCTTGTAAGGACTTCTCTTTCTAATTCTAATTCAAAATCCATTAGAAATCTTAAGCTTAAGTGTTCAAGAAAGAGTATAAAAAGCTTAAGCTTTTGGGGCGCCTGGGTAGCGCAGTCGTTAAAGCATCTGCCTTCTGCTCAGGGCGTGATCCTGGCGTTCTGGGATCGAGTCCCACATCAGGCTCCTCCGCTGGGAGCCTGCTTCTTCCTCTCCCACTCCCCCTGCTGTGTTCCCTCTCTTGCTGGCTGTCTCTCTGTCACATAAATAAATAAAATCTTAAAAAAAAAAAAAAAGCTTAAGCTTTGAAGATTTAATTAAAGGGAATTCAAACAGTATGTCATTAAAATTTATGCTCACAGTCAATTTAGGAGGCAAAAAATTAAATTATAGAAAATTGGAATGATTATACTTTTTATTTTGAAAATTTAAAATATATGTAGTTGTACGGTGTATTACTCAGGGTTCTGGGTACCAGAGAAACAGAACCAATGGGATGTGTGTATGTGTGTGTGTGTGTGTGTGTGTGTGTGTGTGTGTGGAGAGAGAGAGAGATTTATTATAGGCCTTGGATCATTGCATTATGGAGGCTGAGAAATCCCACAATCTGCTGTCTGCAAACTGGAGAACCAGGGCAGTTGATGGCATAATTTAGTCTGAGTCTGAAGACCTGAGAACCGGAGGAGCCAATAGTATAAATCCCATCCCAAGACTAAAGTCTTGGCAGGTGAGGGCCTGTGGTATAAGTCAATGAAAATATTTGTGTTAAAATATTTACACATTTCAGTGTAAAAGAAAGTAAAATTGAATATATCTTCCTGTTAGCAAAACCTAATCTGTGTTTACAAGGTACCACAGCAACAGAACAGACAGCATTTTTTCAAGTAAAAATAGTGAATGATCTCAGTAGCAATTCTCAGCAAGTCAGGAATCCTGCAGCAACTAATTGGAAGAACAGGACAAATTACCAAAGTTTTATGATCACAGATATCAAATAGCTGAGGCATGGATGAGGATTAGCTGAAATGAAATTCAGAGAATGGAAAGCATTTCAAGTCTGGCTAACGATCTGCAGGTTTTGTTTTTTTCCTGAGGACACATTTTCCAAATCACTGTGGGGTAAGAACCTGGTCTTCTGTGTTAGAGTCTCCTAGAAGCAAAACAAAAGCAAAAACAAACAAACAAAAAACCCAGCGAACATTTGGGGCTGGAGTGAAAGTTGGAAACTAGAGAGGCCGCAAACAATTCCAAAACTCGTGGTGAGTTCAGGGCTTTTCAGGAAACATGGGATAGGATTTAAAAGCTTCTAGATCGAGTTAAATCTCTCATAGATTCCCAACGCACAGGAAACAAGATCCTGCTGGGAAGTGAGTCCACATCAACCACACCATGGATGGCCACTGATTTTTTTTTTCCTGATCTTGAATCTGTTTGCAGTGATAGTGTGAGGTGGGATCTCTGGGTTGGGTTTTTCACATGTTTTCGGGTGACCCACCACACTCACAAACACATTTCTAGAAGAGGTATCACCCCAGAGCAGGAGGAAAATTCTACATAGATTGAGGTATACTAAGTCTGCAATTTAAAGGAGTTTCACTTTAGTTTCTGATCAGAATGGGGTTGTTAAAATCTCCTGATTTGCCTCAAGGAAAAGATAACATCAGTTGGTGCCACTATAGTTTTTTTGTACACAATGTTCAATATACAATAAAAAACAATAGACATGTAAAGAAGCAGACATACATGATTTGCAAACAAAAGAAAAAGCGAAGAATATATGATTCAGATACTGGAGAAAAAGACTTTAACTTCGATGAACATGTTAAACACAACATAAGAACAAAGGAGAATATCAATGTAAAGATACAGAGTTTCACTAGAGATTTTATTTTTAAAAATAATAAAATGAACTTTATGGAATTGAAAAAAATGCAGTGTCTGAAATTAATATTATACATGTTTATATATTGGATACAACAGAACTAAATTAATAAAATTCAATATAGATTAATAGAAAATACACAAGATGAAACATGGGTACATGGAGAGAGAGAGAGAGAGAGAGAGAGAGAGAGAGAGAGAGAGAGACAGAGGAATAGAGATGCAATAAAAAGAAAAGAACAGACCAGAGTTTAATAGACATGGGGGATACAGAGAAAAGAGAAAATACCAATCCACAGGTCCAATGTACAGCAAAGCACAAACAATAAATCCAAACATAACCTCTTCTAATCACATTATAGAATAAATGCTGAAAACCAAAAACGAGGGGGAAAAAATCCAAAAGCCACTAGAGAAATAAAACACAATGCTTTCAATAAAACAAAGAATAAGATTGGCAGATGACATTTTAATAGAAATGAGGAAAGATGAAAGGAAATGTAATGACATTTTTAAACTGCAGAAAGAATGTAACTGCCAACCTAGAATTGTATACCTAGAGAATGTATCCTTCAGAGAGGAAGGTAAAATAAAGATGTTTTCAGATAAACCAATACAGAGAGAATGTGCCGCCAGTAGCTCTGTAGTAAAAGATGGAAATTGATTTCAAATAGTAACCAAGAACAACATAAACAGTACATCAGTGCATACATATAACTTGTCTGTACAACACAAGTGTAATGTCTTTTAAAATTTAAATTATGTATAGAAAATTAAAATGCATGACAAAATGATTCAAAATAGTGGTTAATGCATTTTAAAGGTTCTAGTATTTGAGCAGACTAGAGATGGTAAACTAAATTCTTTCTATCAGAAAATAGGAAGTCAAGAATGTATATGCTACTCTGTAGGGTTACCATTAAAAGGATAGTAAAAGAATGTATCGCAACAAAGAAAGGGGGGAAATCATGGAAAGTTTTGATAATCTAAGAGAAGGCAAGAGAGCAGAAGCAAAGAAACACAAAACTGATAAAACTACACAAAACAAATATGGTGCATATTCACCAAACTTAATAGTAATCACAGTAATTAAAGTCCAGGTAATGTGCAAATGGAGTATGTGTGCATGTATGTACATGTGAGTAGATGTAGACAGACACACACTTCAGATTGAACTTCAAACATCACTACCTTTTTATGACAATCTAAAAAGGCTCATTTCTTAAATACCCACTTCAAATATAGCTTAAATTTAATTGAATCCATTTTTCGTTCACCCTCACTCAATCTTTTGTGTTTTAGGACAGTTGTTTTATTTTATTTTGATCTGTCTTCATTTTTACACTGCCTCAAAGGATTCTCTCACATACTAATGGCTAGGGATTGGAGCATTTGATATTCATCCACTCCATTCCTTTGGTGATCATATTCCCTTTTAGCATTCATCTCTAAAGACTTATAAATAAGGGATTCTCTTTTTCGGTTTAATCATGTAGAAGGACTTTTGATTATTTCTTTAGCTGTTCACTGCATTTTTCTCCCACTTAGGCATAAGAGAAAATACAGTCTTGAAACTTAGAGCATCATACAGAAGTCTGAATACACACACTGTTTTTACAAATCACACATTATCCAGCACTGGATAATTCTTTTAATCCATAGTGGCACACATGATCCTTAGTTCCCTTTCATGGGTTATAACTAAGCTCAGAGGCTATTATTTTATGAATATAATTTAAACCTTTCAGTAAGTATAATCGCTTTTATTTCATACACTGAATTCTTGCTGCCATTCTTCAGTCTACTTTATCAGATAATGAACTATTCTGCCCTTTTAGCTTTAAACATCTTGAAATTGCACTGTTTCATATCGAGGGACTCAAACATCTCATTAGAAACATAGTCATTAATTTGTGATAGAATGAGAAAAAAAGTTATATATTTAAATCCCTGAAATTTTAAGGTTGGTACATTAAATTCATTAATACATTGATTCAAAAAATTATAAAACTCTGGCTTATCAGTCAAGAAAACACATTTTCATATGATTTCACCTTATCGATGTCATTTCAAAGAAACTTAGTCTTATCCTTGCTATGCTTTTGATGATGCTATATGACAAAACATTTAAGGATAGAAGATGCCTATATCTCATTAAATGGGAAAGAATATAAAGAAAGTGTTATATGTCTATATGTTAGTTAAATAATTAATTCATTTCATATATATGCTGCATTATTCCAGCAATAAGTCATGGTGACAATTATTTCTACTGGCCCAATGTTAGTATGACAAGCAGAATCCCCAGATTGAATTTAAGGAACTAAAAGGAGAGATCATAAATCTCTGCATGTGTGTGTCCCAGGTCTGTAAAATGGTCTCACATTTTTTTAGTGCAGTATATCATGGAGCCAGTTAAAAATGGCTAAGTAATATCTTTAGGCAGATGAATTTGAAAATGGGCTTGCAGAAGTCCTACTTTTCCCAACAATGATCAGAAAGTAGTGTAATAATTTCTTATGTGTTGAGTAAGTTGTGAAGCCCCATAAATAGCCTCACTGAGTTTCTAGTAGCCAAAGAGAAACATATAAGCCACTTGAAAAAATGAACTGGCCTGGATAGACATAGAGGTAAGGCAGAGAGGGATGAAGCAGTAACATTTACTGACCAAAACCTGGAGACATAAAACTAGGTACCAGCAAGGAGACACATAGACCATCTAAGCCATATTTCTGCCACAACCCTGCACAATGGGGTATAGATAGAACCCAAAGATGGTAGAAAGAATGCTAACTGAATTGACATGTAAATCTTGCCACATATTGCAATGGAAACTTTATATAAAAAGTACTTCAGTTAGCTAAAAATAAAAATGATTATACTAATTGAACTGAACTGAAGGGATATGTACTTTGAGATTTTCTCCTATCCACAGTTAAATAATTGGGGGAAAATGAAATAGTTAATATATGCATCATTAATTCATAAGGGAAAGATACCACTAGGACTTCATGGTGTAAAAAAATTCTCGACAGTCTTTTAATCATTATTAAGATCAAAATATGTTCTTAAGATGTAAGTATACCACATTCATTTACATAACTTTGTCAAAAGAGATTTATAAATAGATTTATAAATATATAAAAATTATTGTATATAATAAGAGATTTTGTTTTAGAGGCATTTAAATAACCATTGCATATATAATTGTGTTATAAAATTTAAACATACCATTTTGTTGATAACTTTTACAATATGAGATGTCAATTATGACAGAAAAATAACAGCAAAAGGTTGTAGATCAAATAATTTTCATAATAAAATTAAATAGTATGGCAAACATTAAATTCATAAGTTTAGTATTTTAATATTCCATCAACACATACACAATTGGTTGGCATGTATAACATAGCAATTTATGTATTATAAAAATTATAATTAAAATATGATCACAAGGATGCAAACTTTAACTGTGGTGTATTTTGCAGATTTATTTTATAGGTTAGATTTTTACCATAGCTCCATGATACTTAAATACATTATTTTTTTAAAGATTTGTTTATTCATTTCAGAGAGAGAGACCGTGGTCAAGCAGGGGCAGGGGCAGGGGGAGAAGGACAGAAGCAGACTCTCCCCTGGGCAGGGAGCCCCACTTGGGGCTTGATCCCACCACCTTGAGATCATGACCTAAGCTGAAATTAAGAGTTGGACGCCCACCCGACTGAGCCACCCAGGCGCCTGACACTTAGATATATTCCAGTGATTGGTTTTATTGCATGTTCGTTATAGAGAATTTGGAAATGCAAAAAGCAAAGAACACAAAATAAAAACAATCATGAATTTCTATCACTATCTGCATTTGGTGTGCAATTTTTTTGGGAGACCCTTGGGAAAACAATTCTGTCCTAAGCCCAAGATTCCATTACCCAAAATGTAACAGTGTAAACTTCTTAAGAAGTGACACAAATAGTCCTGATCCCTGTAATTCAGTGCATAATGCTGTAGTCTGTAGTCGGACCACCCGCCTTCCATCATGCTTACATCACTAGCTATATGACTTTAGGCATACAATTTAATCTTTTATGCTTCATTTTTCTCATTTTGAGAACAATGGTAATAATACGCCTAACGGATAGTGTATATGCAATCCCTAGAAATTCAATATTAGAATTTTGTAAGGATGCCAAGTACATAATATAGTGTTCAAAACAGGGATAATAACATAAAAACAGGGAATATAACAAATAGGATGTGTGAGGATTAATTAGAAATTAGATGTTAAGAGTTTATATGAAAGCTTAGTATAGTGTTATGTCCCATAAATGTTCTTAAAATGTCGTACTATTTTTGTTATGCTAATTACTGTCATTAATATTAATATTATTGAAGTTCTACCATAATCAGTATACATTTACCAAGAGTCTGCTTATCTTCAAAAACAGTGAACATGAGATCTCTAAATATCTTGTGCTTTAGGCACATTTCTTTAGAAATTATTCATACTCTTCTTCATATTTAAATCATTAGAATATTTAAATAATTCAATATTAAATAATAGGGAGAAACCAGGCTTTCAATGTGCAAAATCAGGAAAATTAAAATTGTTTGTAGGTTATCATGGACTCTCACTTTCTTCTTTGAGAAGAGGAATAAAGAGAGATAGATCATTGCCTGCTTTTCAGTACCTCTAACTCTGAACATTACCATCTTAGCTTTGAACAGTAAGCATGAGGCCTTTCTCATCTGCCTTTAGTCACCAAAAGAGAGATGCCCTGAAAACCATTCAGCAGACGAAAGGGCCCACAAATGTCTGGAAGCAAGGCCATGAGATCTGGATATTGCTCAGCCCTGAAACAAATATGGAAGAAACTGTTTATAAAACCCATTGACTGGTATCATGGCATCCTTAATTTTTGATGTAATATAGTCTCAAAAGAATAGGTTTAACAAACTCTAAGGCATTATTTTCCATGTATAAAATATGTTATTATATACTCTGTGTATGCATGATATGTACACAGATATATATGTTGTAAAATTGAGTAATTATATTTTGATACATATTTAACTTATATTTTATATGTCTTGATATGTTTTAAAAATGGTGTGTGTGTGTATGTCTATATATAAAATAAATGCACAGCATCAAAAAATTATAAAGAGTTTGACAAACAGTACTTTCAACTGATTATTTGTAAAGACCTTTAGAATTAAACTCATTCAAGGATAAAACTGTCCATACAAACTTTGAAACTATAGCATGTTCCCTTCCTGATATAGGTAGAATTGAGGGCAAATTCATAAAAAAAAAAAAAAAAAGCATCTAGACCCTCTAACCACATGTATATGCTTGGATTTCCTCACAAAGAGGAAATCAAGTCAAAGAATCATATGCATGAAGTTTATTTGGTGAGATGATTCCACCACAGATGAGCATCATTCCCCCACTGGACAAGTACTGCCTTTCCAAATTATAGACGTGTGAATGTCAGCAGTTCCCAAAAGATGCCTCTCCTAGACTAAAGCTTCTGAAATAAGCTGGGACCGAAAAAGGAGGTTCAGCTGAGGCAAGATGGGGTCACAGCTGAATGAAGCTGGTTACAACAAAAATGGCCAAAGAAAAAGGCAAATACTGTGGAATCTTGTGGGGATGGGGGTGGGGAGGAGGACAGGGCACAAGAGCTGTGTGATGCATCTGTAAATACATAAGATTACCATTTAGTAACTCACATTAATTCTTATAAGCAAAGGGTTGATTTTTTTATATACTCTTTATCCTAAATGAACAATCAACACTATTGACAATAAACACTGAGAATAAGATTTCCTCATTAATATTTTCAAGTTGTTTGAGAAAATCTGAAGTGCACATTACAAATTTTATACTTATTTTTTGTGAGAGTTTATCACATTTGCTTTTATTAACTTCTCTTCCTGAAAGAACAAAGTGTAGTTGAGTCATAAAAATATAGACATTTTTATAGTTTTGTTGTATTTGAGAAAAGAACACAAGATATAGGTCTTAATGATGCTACCAACTAGTTAAGTGTCCCTCAGTGAGTTACTTAACCTCAGTCTACTTTTCCAAATATGTAGATTATTTGGTTCAAATGACATACCCTATCTTGGTTAAGAGAGCAGGTGCTGATTTTGGACTTGTTTAAAAGCTGAATAATAGGATTAATTCTCCTACTAATTGTGTGATCCTGTTTATATCACTTAGACCCTCTGTGCCTCAGTTTTCTCATTTAAAAATAGGGAAAATGCTAGTGCCTATCAAATACATGTAATATGTTAGAGCACTCATTAAAATGCTGTTAAGAAAGTATTTACCCAGAAAGATGAACTGATTTGCCCAAGGTCACACAGCATCTGATTAAATCTTAGGACTAGATGGCAAACTGTTAACTTCTAGTCCATTCCATTCTATTCCATGCAGTACCCATAGTGTCTCACACAATAGTTCATATGCTAATTTTCGTCTCTAAAACTTATTAACACTATTGTTTTTAAATATTTTACTTATTTATTTGAGACAGAGAGAGGGAGAGACAGAGTGAGTGGGAGGGAGAGAGAGAGAGAATCTGAAGCAGACTCCACGCTGAGTGCAGAGCTCATCATGGGGCTTGATCCCACAACCCTGAGATCATGACCTGAGCCAAAACCAAGAGTCTGATGCTTAACCAACTGAACCACCCAGGCACCCCAACATTATTTTTTTAAATACTATTTTAAATTATATAGTAAACTCATCAGCAATCCCTAATTTAAAAGTTTAGCTAATCATTATATTCAGATTTGTTTTTTCATTGCTTTTGAGGTGATTTTAAAATGTCAAGTTAAATGTACTTTTTTAGCATTTATTTGGAAAGTATCTGAGACTGTTTGCTCTTAAGGATTTATTCTGATTCCTTTAGGAGAATTGTTACATTTTAGAAGCTCAAGCGTTATCCAGTTTGGGGGAAAAAGAGAAGGCTGACAAACCGATTCTTCAAATGGATTCTCTAATACCTTTCAGTGATATTCAGCATAAAATGGGCTTATGACACAGAGTTAAGACCAGAAATCAACAATCAGAAGCCAAACACCAAGTAGAAAAGACATTCCCTGGGGGTATCACTATGGAAACCAAAGAAGCTCAAGTTAGCAGTGCAGAGGAAGGGATAGTACCACACAGAAAGAGCTGCAAACAAATTAAGCCAAACCCTGTGGTTGCAGCTGAAGCCGTTATTTACAATCCCTTACAATACATGCCTTTATTTCAATTTTTTTCTCCCAAGATGGTGCTAGGCTCTGTAAACACCCCTGGCCAGCAAGACTAGGCATTCCAACTCAGAATCATTACTTCATAATAAAACTTATTTCAAGCTACATTAGGCTTCCCCAGCTGGGCTAAACACGACTGTAATATAATGTTTGTTTCTAAAAAATAAAAAAGGACCTTTCATTCAGTAGCCAGTGAGCTGAGACTACTGTCTCAAAATCTCCAGCGAACTTCAGAGTTATAAATTAGGTCCCGGTCTTCAGAGTTATAAATTAGACTCTGGTTTTCCCTCTGCCTTAGGAGAATTCAGGAGAAAACACTGAAATAATTTGAAGTAGTTTTAAAGAACACCCACACCTTGAGAACTGTTTTGGGAGACAGTTGATATCCAGAGATATCATAAAGGGGTAAATAAAGATTTTGACAGCCGGCCTTGAAAGTATGCAAGATCATGTTGGCTTCATCTGTCTATCTTTCACAGCAATTTTCAGCAAGGGTTGTACATTCTATTATCCTAAAATCAGGAATATTGTATGACCCTATTAGTTTCTAGCTGTAAGGTATATTGGTGCATACTGAATAGAGACAATCAAATACTAAAGTAAGCACAAACACTTTATAATATGCTAACACTCACATCTATTACTAGTGATCTAAGAATTACCTACGGAGAATTCTTTGTCTCCCTACATATATCTGTCTATAGAATTTCCATATCTTCTCCTAATTAGTTTAATTCATTCTTTTAGTTTCTACTTATCACTCACATTTCTCATTCTTGGCATTTTATGAAGTTAATACTGGTCTACATTTCCTTCTGGTATTATAGTATTACGCAACTTAGGACTCTCAAAATGAAGTTGTTGGTTTGAGCTTCAGAAATCTTGAGATAATCAGAACATCAGGTTCTGCTTGCTAAACGTGACATGAAGAGCACTGCCTGCCAGAAAAGCATGGACAGCAAATATTTCTATCCTTCCCTGCTTGGAGAAAAGAGAGAGTCCTGTGATCTATATAAATCTTCACAGGATTTTGCTTTCATGGTTATTCTAGAATCTCTGAGGACCATTGATGACTCAAGTCATAACAATCCAACCTGCAACATGCTTGGTAAAGCCTTGAACTTGGAGTAAAGAAATTTGGATCTTCAGCATCATTTTGAAGCTGAGGTGTGTGATTTGAGGAATGATAGTATTGCTGTTTGGGGAAGTCCCCTTCTTTTCTTTTTGTCCTGTGAACTGTTAACAGATACACCAAGGCAAGAAAAAAAAAAGATAAAATTAAAAAGATAAACTGCAGCATATTAGAAATGTTAAGAGTTTATTTGAACAAAAATCTATTGAAATTGGGCCATGCCAAGCTGGAAGTGTTTAGGAATGCTCCACCTACAAGGAGACTGGGGAAAGACATAATTAAGAAAAAAACAAAAACCATGCAACGAAAGAAAGTATTTGATTGGCCATAGCTTAAAGACGAGTTGGCTATTTATGATTGGTTATCCTTAGTGTTTTGATTTTAGAACCTTGAGACATTTACAGGCTTACATTTTGGTTTGCTTATATAGAGCACCACCTCAGTCTAATGGATTCCTTGTTTAATTAATGTAACACTTTATATCTTTTGGAATCAGAGATTGACTAAGAGGAGGCTGAAAAGCAACTAAAAACATTTATTTAGGGTGCGAGGGATACAATCTGGGAAGCACATAGTTGACTGAAATTCAAAGGCAAAACCACAGGTTACATAACTTGTTTTGAAACAATTTTGAGTGGTGCAGACAGAGTTAAACTATCTGATACAGGATTGGCTATTCAGCTAACAGATGTTACATTATCTTGATTTTGGTCAGGACCTGGGCCAGGTGCAACTGGCAAGTTGCAACTGACCAAAGTCAAGAACTCATGGTGTCCCAAGAATTGAAACATAAGCCCTGCTTCTTCAATATCTTTTGACCCTATTTGAAGGACATTCTTAGTGATGCCTACTTCAATTCTGGAATCTTCTTTCACGGAGAATGCATAAGAATAGGTTTTAGAGCTGCTCTATTCCAGCCCTCTCAAGATTTAGATGGTGAATGAATCTAACACAAATATTCAAAGCTCTTGAGCCATTTTCCAAAATCCTCTGTGATGGTATTGGATTTCTATAGCCCCTTTGTTGGAAGCAGTACTCTTAGGATTTCTCAGGGAACTAAAAGGGAAACTTTCAGTAACTTGACAAAAACTACATGCAACACTTCCTGAGATTTGTGTTTTGGTCTACTTAATAAGCCTTTAACACATTATATATGTGATACACCCAGATATGTGTGACTAGACAGATATCATTTATAGAGGAATAATTTACATAAGAAAAATATGCAAAACAGAGACTTTGTATATAATGTTCAATTACAATATACTCTGGATAGTTGTATATAAGTATACAATATACTTACATAATGGCTGAGATTGTTTATTCTTACAAAGCAATCTGATTTTGCCTTAGAGACTAAGTTCTCAAACTATGCACTAGGGAATTGTATCAATTCTGAGAAACATTACTTGGGGTCTAAAGTTACTTTTAAGTTTTCCAACTAAACTCTCACCTCAACTTCTACACCTACCAGCCATCACCTTAAGATGGTGAATTCATTGTTCTGCTATAGATGACCCAATCAGAAAGTAATTTGAGAGAGCATTGAGATCTGAGAAATAATTTTACGTGTGCAGACTTCTCGGGAGGAGATTAAGGTTGCAAAGTAAAGGAACTGCTGCAATATTAAGGTAAATATAAGTGCTTGTATTTTTTCGTAGGAGGGAACGGTTATTCAAGAATTGTTCCAAACCACACCGCTAATAGAGAATGGTGTGGCAGTTTATGCCCACAGAGTTTGGTTCTAAGTACCCTGGCCCTTTATTTTTTCAAAGAAATAACGCCTTAAGTAATCCATGCCTTAAGTGTATAATTTTCCTTATACATTTTGAAATATTACAGATAATATAAAGATGGGATTTAAATCATATCCTCAATCCCAAATGTTCTATACAAATAAATGCATCCGTGCGTTTTTGTCTATCTTTCAGAATAATTTTTTCCACATTTAAACACACATACACACAAGTAGGTGTGCACAGAAACACACAGCTGTGTTCAATAAAAAGATTAAGTATTGATTTTGCCTGGTCTTTTTAAATAAAGCACTGCATACCATATATTTTTCCTAAAATGTTTTAAACAAAATTTTTATTTTAGAAGAGTTTTAGATTTACAGAAAAATTACAAAGATGTGCAGAGAAGGTTTCCATATATCTGTTGCCCAGTTTCCTTTATTAACATCTTACATTACTGTGATACATTTGTCATACTGCATGAACCAATATTGATACATTATTATTAACTGAAGTCTATACATTATTCATATTTCTTTAGTTTTTATCTCATGTCCTTTATTCCAGTATAGGATCCCTGCTAGATGCAAACAAAGATGATTTTATTTCTTCCATCCTAATATGTACAGCTTTCCTTTGCTTTTCTTATTATATTAGCTAGGACCTCCAGTATGAGGTTGAATACAAGTAGGGAGAGAGGATATCCTCCCCTTGGAAGAAAAGCATCCAGTTTCTCACATTGAATTATGATGCTAGCCGTTAAGTTTTGTTTTGTTGTGTATGTTCCTTACCAAGTTGAGGAACTTCTTCAGTCTTCCTAGTTTTCTGAGAGTTTTTATCAAGAACAGATGATGGATTTTTTCCAAGTGCTTGTCAATTTATATAATCATGATTTTTCTTTATCTTCTTTCAAACTATAAAAATATACTCTATTAGAGATTAAGGGAATAATTAAAACCAGAGATAACACTTAACAACTCACGATTAGTAAAAAACAAACAAACAAACACAATTTAGTACTGCTGAAACAGAGCAACGAAAACACTTATACCCTGTGGGTGGGAGTATAAATTGGCATGCGCATTGGAAAAGAATTTGACATTATCCAATAAAGATGAAGGTTTAGCAATGTACTCCTCAAAGAAACCAGATGCATAATTTCCATAGCAGCTCTGTCTGTGAAAGTTTCAAATTTAATATCCATCAGAAGTAGAATGAAAACCAAGAATAGCTTTAAGCAAAATCATGATGAATCTCATGAACATAATGTTGAATGACAAAAATTCAAGACAATTAACTATCAACTTTATGCAAAACTCAAAAACATGTGGAACTGAAGAGGACACTCATGATGAGCACTGAGTAATGTATGGAAGTGTTGAATCACTATACTGTATACCTGAAAATAAAATAACATTGTATATTAACTATACTAGAATTGAAATTAAAACATAATAAAATTAAATGCTTTTTTTCTTAACTTTTTGATGTGGTAGATTACATTAATTGATTTTTGAATGTGAAACCTGCCTTCCATATCTGGAATTACCAACTTGGTTGTGGTATATAATTATTTCTCTATATTACTGGATTTGATATGGTAATATTGGTTAAGAATTTATGCAATTATATTTATTAGAGATATTGGTCTTTAGATTTTCGCTTTTGAAATTTATTTTTTTAATCTGATTTTGGATTAGGTTAATTCTGACCTCATAAGAACAAGGTAAGACATGATCCTGTTGCTTCTATCTTCTGGAACAAAGTATGGACAATTAGAATGATTTCTTATTTAAATATTTAGTGGAATTTGCTTGTCAAGCCATCTGTGCTTTGTACTTTCTTTATTGGAAGGTTATTAATTTTTTTATTCAATTACTGTGATAGATGTAGGATCTTTCTGGTTATCTATTTTCCCTTATTTGAGTTTTGGTAGTTTGTGTCTTTCAAGAATTGTTCCATTTCATCTAAATTACAAATGTGTAGGTATATATTTACAGAAAACATTCTTTTATTATTGTTTTCATGTCTGTGGGGTCATTAGTGATGACCCCTTTTCATTTGTGATAATCTGTGTTTTGTCTTGTTTTTTCTTCACTCTCTCTCTTGACTTTCTGTCTCTCTCTTCTCCTTTTCCCAATTGGTTAACTTGAGTACAGATTTATCAATATTATTGATCTTCTCCAGGAACTAGTTTGACATTTTGTTGATTTTCTCTATGGTTGTCTTGTTTTAAATTTCATTGATTTTTCCTCCAATTTTAGTATCTTGTTCTTCCTACTTAAATTGCCCTTCTTTTTCTACTTTCCTGTGATGGAAACTTAGGTTATTGATTTATGCATTCCATCTTTATTTTCTTAAGTATTCATTTAAAGGAAAAGATTTCTCTCTGAAACAAAGCTTTTACCTCATTCCACAGATTCTGATAAGTTGTGTATTCATTTTCATTTAGTTCAAAATATACTTTTTAAATTTCTATTGAGACTTCTTCTTTGATCCTTGGGTTATTTAGAAATGTATCATTGAATTTCCAGATATTTGTGTATATTCTGGCAGTCCTTCTCTTCTTACTTTCTAGTCTAATTCCATGGTGGCCAGAGAACACACCTTGTATGATTTCCATTTGTATTTGTTTCCTAGGGCTGCTTTAACAAGGTACCACAATCTAAATGGCTTTAAACAACAAAAAATTATTCATTCACATTTTGGGAGGCTAGAAGTTCAAAGCCAAGCCATGCTCCCTTTTAAGACTCAAGGCAAGGAGTCTCCCTTACACCTCCCAGCCTCCCGCAGCCCCTGGTGTCCTTTGGCTTGTGGTAACATAACTGCCATCTCTGCCTTCATCTTCACATGGCTGTTTACTCCCTATATGTCCCTATCTTGTTCCCTTTTTACAAGGACACCAGTTATATTAGATTAGGGCTCACCCTAATGTCCTCATCTTGACTTGATTGCATCTGCATATCACTATTTCCAAATAAGGTCAAATTCAGAGGTTCCAGGGGTTAGAGCTTCATCATATCTTTTCAACCCTTAACATTATTCTTTTAAATGCACTAAGGGTGTTGAATGACCCCTTATGTAGTCTACTTTGATGGATGTCCCATACGAATTTAAGAAGCATGCGTATTTTGCTACAGTTGGAAGGAGTATTGTATAAATGACAATTAGATCAATTTAATTGATAGCTCTGTTCAGGCAATTTATATCTTTATCAATTTTCTGACTACATGATATATTAATTACTAACAGAGTGGATTTCGTGTCTCTATAATAGTAGATTTGTCTATATTTCCTTTCAGGTCTGTCAGTTTTTGCCTCCTGTGTCTTGGTGCTTTCTTGTTAGGTACATACACATGAAAGAGTTCTGTTTTAACTTGAAGAATTGACTCCTTTATCATTACACAATGCCCCTCTTTATCCCTGATAACCTTTCTTTTCTCAAATCTGTTTTGTCTGAAATTAAAAAGGCTATTCCAGATACTATTATTATTTTTTATTATTATTAGTTGTAGCATGGTATGTCTTCCACCATCTCCTTACTTTTAACCTAGGTCAGTCTTTATATTTAAAGGGTGTTCCTTGCAGACAAAATAGAGTTGGGTACTATTTTCTAATCTGCTCTGATGATTCCTGTCTTTTAATTGGTGTATTTAGTCAAGTCACATTTAAATTAAGTACTGATATAGTTGGATTACTATCTCTCATGTTTACAATGTTTTATACTCATTGATTTGGGTTTTTTTAAATAACTTTGTTATTCCGTTTCTCCTGTTTTTATCTGTTTTTAATTGGACATTTTCATTTAATTTATTTCCCCTTTAAAGTATAAATTATATTTCTGCTTTTTAATGTTAGAAATTTCTTTATTATTACTTACTGTTATTAAGCACCAGCTTCAAACTGCAGGAAATTTAAAATCACACTTTGACAACCCACTCTTCCCTCCCCAACCCAAATTCTTGGTAAAGATTTCTTTAAGTGAAGACATGCTCTCTTCTGTATAAAACTTTATCAAATAAAGGGAAAGAACTGTGTGCATCTTGCTATAAAATGCTGCTGTCGCTGTGCAAACAGTGTCTGCCCCGGCTCCTTTTACTGTCCAGGTCCTGAGGCACTCTTGTTCATGAACTGTCTCTTCATAAAACAAGTCCAGCACTTGCTGGGTTTAACATTCTGAGGGTGAAAAACTTTCTCACAAAGTCAGTCCAGTCTCTTATCTGTTTCTGTAAGTAGGCCCCCATCATCTCATCTTCTTGTTTGCAGGTTTAGTATCAATTGCTGTAAGTGGAAAATTAGGCTCTCTAGGAATGGGAACATTAGTGATTCCCCATATATACATTTCTTTCTCACTTTGTCTTTTGGAATTGCACTTTTTGGAGTTTTATTTTGTTTTTGTTTTGTTTTGTTTTAGCACTCAGAAATGTAGAGAGTTATATATATATCAAGGTTCTATCAGCTTCATTCTTAATCTCATAGTTCTTGAAGAAAACATTGGCCTTGAAATAACAGATTGGCCTCATTTACAATAGCTGTATTTTTTGTCTCTCTAGGGGCAGGGCCTTTGAACTGACCTATGTTAGGCAATAGTGCCATGTTTCCAATGAGTTTGGTGTCAGAGTTCATGAGAGAAGAGTGGTAAGCCGGCATTTTGGTGCCAGCTGGGCTTCAACCTAGTTGAGTAGGTTGGTGTTAGAGCACAGTGCTTCTGGTCCAGAGGGGGTAGGGGTGGGGGGTAAGCAGAAGTCTAAATTATATTTCTTTAAAAATAATTTTAGTGGTAATCCTATAGCATATATCATATATTTTAACTAATTTAGCAACATTTTCCACATGTATTGCTTCATGTGTAGTATAGAAATCTTATAACATAGTAGTCTAAAATTTTCCTTCCCATCCCCTTTGGTAAAGCTGTCATTCATTCCCCTCATCCACATGCTATAATCATCCAATACATTGTTTCAATTATTACATGAATCATAAAGTTATCTTTTTGATAAATTAAGGTAATTAATGAAGGTGGTTACACTAAACAACAGAGTTTCAACATAGATGAAACAGCCTTCTATGGGAAGAAGATGCCATTTAGGACTTCCATAGCTACATAAGAGAAATCAGTACCTGATTTCCAAACTTGAAAGGAGAGGCTAACTCTCCTGTTAGGGACTATGTAGCTGGTGACTTTCAGTTAAAGCCAGTGCTCATCGACAATTCTAAAAATTCTGGGGCTCTTAAGAATTACAGTACATCTATTCTGCCTGTGCTGTATAAACGGAACAGCAATGCCTGGATGGCAGCGCATTGCTGCCAACAGTTTGTAGTAAACATGGTTTACTGAATATTTCAAGCCCACTGTTGAGACCTAGTGCTGAGAAAACAAACTAACAAAAAAAACAAAAAATATTTTTTCAAAATATCACTGCTCATTGACAAAGCACCTAGTCAAATCAAGAGTTCTGATGGAGATGTACAATGAAATTAACATTGTTTTCATGCCTGCTAATATAACATCCATTCTGCAGCCCCTGGATCAAAGAATAATTTCGACATTCACATGTTATTATTTAAGAAATGCATGTAGAAAGGTTATAGCTTACATAGACAGTGATCCTTTTGATGGATCTGAGCAAAGTATAAACATGGGAAGAATTCACCATTCTAGATGTCACTAAGAACACTTGTGATTCATGAAAAGTGGTCAAAAGATCAACATGAACAAGAGTTTGGAATAAGTTAATTCCAACCATCATGGATGACTTTGAGGGGTTCAAGACTCAGTGGACTCCACTCAGTGGAGTCATATGGTAGAAATGGCAAGAGAACTAGAACTTGAAGTGGAGCCTGAAGATGTGACAAACTCATGATATAGCTCATGATAAAACTTCAATAGATGAAGATTTGCTTCTTATAAATGAGCAAGAAGGTGATTTCTTGAGATGAAATTTACTCCCAGTGAAGATGTTGTGAAGATTGTTGAAATGACAACAAAGAACTTAGAATACTACATACACTTGGTTGATAAAGCATTGACAGAATTTGAGAATACTGACTCTGATTTTGAAGTTCTGTGTGCAAAATGCTATCAAAGAGCATTGCATGCTACAGAGAAATCATTCATGAAAGGAAGAGTCAACCAATGGAGCAAACTTCAGTGTTACATTAAAAATTGCCATACCCAACCCCGTCTTCAGCAACCACCACTCTGATCAGTCAGCAGCCATCAACATCGAGGTGAGACCCTCTACTGGCAACCAAAAAATTCATTTGACTGGCTTTATTCTGATATTTCTATTATTGTGGTGTTCTGGAACCAAACTCACAATGCCTCCAAGATACATTTATATTTTGGATAGCTAATTAACTCCTTGTCTGCACCTGCAATATCTGTAACATATTACATTCAATTTCCATTGAATGTCTCCCCTTCCTTTGATTTTAAGTACAAGTCTAATGTTTTGTTGTGTGTTGTTATAAAATGCTGGATATTGTAGGAGACAAGTTACAAGGAGCCCAAAACATGTCATCTTCCTTTAAGGAATATTGTGTTTTATTCTGGCAGGCATCTAAATTACTGCCTGCAAGTTGTCTTGGTCTTGTCAAACTTGGCTTCACAGTGTGTTAAGTAAAATTTATTCTCATAATGTTCTTACACTAGGATGTAATTTCTACTCCAAAGTTATATCATTTCTGGATTATCAATTATAAACCCAGGGATCACAGTGAGATCTTTATACTCCTTTTAAGGTAGATCACCAACGTTCCCACGTCTTAGTGATCTCTGATAGTTCTCTTGAGCTCTTAGTGTCAGGACACCTGCTCTTTACTTGACCTTTCAGTCTTGCTCTGGTTATATGCAACTACACACTTAGATAAGTTTTGTAGGTGAACTCCACTCAGACCTCTGGTCCTTTCACCCTACAGCTCATTCTTCCCTGGTACATTACCTCACAAACACTATCCACGACAGCAGCTCAAACTTCAATATGTCCCCCTTTTGTTCAGCAAGAACACTGCTTTCTTCTTAGACTCTACTTCCTTATGTCATTACTACGAAGTTACCACTAGGCAGGAGTCCAATGTAAGTATGGATTTCCTTTCACTCAAGTATCACATTTCAGTGTTAACTGTGGTTCCACCCTGAAAACAATTGCCTTACAGTTTTATACGTGTTTACAGTAGAAGGATAGATGTAATTCTTATCACCATCACAACAGGAAGCAAAAGTTCTATGCCACCTACTTGCCTGGTAACTTTTGCCATAAACAATATTCATTCTTACGTAGTCCATTTTAATTCCTTTTATTCAAGGGTTTACAGTTTGATTATTTATAAAGACCTTTCTGCCCCAAAGTGGGGGTACAATAAGGACTTGTTCTAGTTTTTAGTTCATACAGAGTTTTCCTATTTGTTTCTTTTTGTTTGTTTGTTTCCTGTAAAGTTAAATGTGATACTAAGTATAATGTATGTAAATTTTTCCTATTATTACAGGATGTTTGGACATGACAGATTTCTGAAAATTGAAATTCCCCAATGGCACATCCCAAAACGCACAATGTCCACTGTGTTTCTTTGTAGTCCAGCTTTCACTCCACCCTTGTTCTTTAAAGAACTATGACTCTGCTTTATACCATGATAGTTTAAATTTGTTATAAATAAAATTATACATTTATTTTCTGATTGTGTGCATGTTTATTTCTGTCTGATTTCTTCCATCAACTTAATGATTTTGAGAATCAAATATCATGGTGCATATATTAGCAACTTTGTTTTTTCTCTTTATTGTCCAATAGTATTTGATTATATGGATATCTCATATTTTGTGTAAAACATTTACTTGTTGATGGATATCAGTATTGTTTCTAGTTTTTGTTATCACAAATAGAGTTGCTATTGACATTGATATAAGTTCTCTGTTTGGACAAATGTTTCTATTTGTCTATACCTAGGATTACAATGGTTTGGTTAAAAAGTATATCTTAAATTTTTATGAAACTGACAGTTTTCTGAAGTGGTTGCTGCATTTTTCATTCCCATACATAATCTAGGCAAGATGTATTTGCCCTGCATCCTTGCCAACATTTTGGATGACCAATCTTTTAATTTTAGCCATTATAATGGGCATGCAATGGTATCTCATCTTGTTTTTAATTTGCACTGCTTAATGACTTATGATATATAATTTTTGTTACCTCTACAGATTCCTGATTAAGGTATCATATATGTTAACTGATAAATCTAGGTTTTATTCACACATACACATAAAGATATACCCCAAAATCATTACTTAACTTATTTTTAAAGCATATCATGTCAGATAATTACAATCATTTACCTACAACGGGAGATCAGGGACTACAGATACCGATCTTAGTGAAGTTCTTTGACTTTGCCTCAGTTCTACTCAACTCAAATCCTAAAACAGTTACAGAATACAGAGGATAAGCCACGCATTCTACTAAGTAAGAATATGTCAGTAAACGACGTACTGTAGACTGAATGTTTGTGTCCCCCACAAATTCCTAGGTTGAAATCTAATCCCCAGCAAATGATATTTGGAGGTGGGGCCTTTGGGAGGTGATTAGATCCGAGGGTGGAGCACTCAAATGAGATTAGTGCCCTTATAAAAGAGACTCTAAAGAGCTCCGTTCTCCCTTTCTGCCTAGTAAGGACTCAGTGATAAGAGAGCTGTCTCGGAACCGGAAGCAGGAGCCCACCAGATACCAATCTGCCAGCCCTCGATCATGTGCTTCCCAGCCTCCACAAACGTGAGAAATAAGTGTTTGTCGTTTATAAATCACCCAGTTTATGGTATTTTGATATAGCAGTGAAAGCTAAAACACATAATTTATAACATGCCCTTCTTCTTAAGGATTTAAGAGATATATCCACTAAAGCCACCACAAGAAGTTTGAACTATAACCCAGACTTTCTGCATGTCCAATCTCCTTACTTTTCCTGTGGGGATACCATGTGGCTAACTAAAAAGGATATGATAAGGTCAACCATTTCTACCAGTTCCTTTGCTCTTATGTAATTACTGGATACTGTGTCATCTTCAGGGTGATCCACTCAGAGCACTCAAAGCCCACTCAAACTATCTAGCAAACTGTGGTTCATAAACTGAAATTTTTGCTTTATAACTGATTCTATGGGCATAAAGAATGGGTGTGTGCAAGGACAGGACTGAGTAGCCAGTTAACTGACATCAATAAATCTATTGATGGGGGCAGCAAAGGAGAGGATATAAAGCTTTAAAAGGGTGATTTCATCAGAGAAAAAAGGGGGCCTAAGTATAATAATGCATATATGTTCAGAAAGGGAACTGTCTCACTCTAGTTTTATTGAAACCCCAAATTCTGAGCATTTAGATTGTGTTACTGAGATTATTTTCACAAGGTTGAATTTGATAGAGAGAAGTTTATTTCTCCTGCCCTCTGATGACCCAGTTAAAATAATGTAACTAGAGTTATTTGAGCTAACCATTTAGTAATTTTATCTGAATAAAGGAAGGTTGTTTCAGATATCTCTGGAGCTTTGCTTTAGTTTTCATATTTTCTTATCCATTGTGTGTGCCTTCATTCTGTCATTTCCAGGTTATGTTCAAAGGTCTTCAGAGTTAAGATAGATCTTGGATTTAACTATCTGTCAACAAAAGTACCTGGTTTTAAAGAAAAATGCACATTCAGAAAGAGAAAAATGCTTATTGAATTTTTTTAAAGATGTATTTATTTATTTGAGAGAGAGAGAGAGCATGCAAGTAGGGGGAGGGGCAAAGGGAGAGGGATGATCTTCAAGCAGATTCCCCAGAGTGCAGAGTCCCAAGTGGGGCTCGATCTCACGACCCATGAGGTCAGGACCTGAGCCGAAACCAAGAGTCAGACATTTAACTGACTGAGCCGCCCAGGCGCCCCTAAATTTTGTTGTTTGATTTGAAATTAATTTTATACCGTGTTTGGCTATGTTTTAAATTGGGTTAATGATCTCAACCTTAAATGATAATAACAAGACAACCTATAATATTTCAGCATGGTTATTATCTCAGATGAAGTGGATTTCCATAACTGAACCTCATGCTTGATATTATAGTGAAACCAATAATTACCACGCCATGAGTACTTCTTATATACTGGGACACGATACAGCACGTGTCAGTCACATTTCTTCATGTTCTGGGATCACAGGCACTGACAGCCTTTTGTTCCGGCTAATCTTTTCAAGGATGATTGTACAGCAAATAGCCTTGGAAGATAAAAATAGTGTCTCTATTTGGAATATATACATATATTCTCTATTTGGAATATATATATGTTCTCCATTTTTGGCAAAATTTGGGCAGATGGGCAGGTTTGCCTGCAGCCAATTATAAAAGATTTTAGAGTCTGAGCTCAGGATTAGGAATGCAGCCCACTTTAGCATTGTGTGTGCAACACTGGAATGCTTTGTTCCTTGAATGTCTATTAGTATAAGATTTATTATTTATGGATAATATATACAAATCAGAACAGTGATTTTTTTCTGTAGGTAAACTGCATTGTTCCATTTCTTATTTGAATTGGTAAGTAAAAATTAGTTTATTTTCTTGCTATTTTTAGAAGCATCAAATATTTATTTTTATAAGCATTCAATAATTAGCAAAATTACTATAAAAATAAATTTCATTTTTCCCATGTACTTACTCACTTCTAGGGAGATATTAGCTTATTGCAGTTTTGAGGCTATATGCAATTTCTCTTTTAGCTTTATTTAGTAAAAAGTGCACCTTTTTAAAACAATTGCCTTGTCTTGCAAATATCTTAACGCCTGAGCTATGTAACTCTCATTTAAAAGGATAATGACTTTACTTAGAATCAATTTTTATTGCCTCTAATATAATTTAGGGAAGACGAACAAACAATCATAAAAATGTAGAAAAGTAGCTGTGATTTGCCACATTAGCTTTTCAACATTCAACAACTGATTCTGTAGGCAAATGTGTGTAAGCAGCTCAGTCAATGGGCCGCCAGTTCCCTGAAAACGATTTCTTCAGCATTTCCGGAGTTGATACCAGTTTCTTGAACGTAGCTATCCACTTTGCGGTTTTGCATGTAGGGCTAATCACCACTCCTCAAACTCACAAAATCAACGTGCACATGCGCGTGTGTGTGTTGGTGCGTGATTTACCTGAAGCCTCTATTATATATTATAAACATACACTATATCATTATTTTCCTTTTGCTTCAATGGAATAATACGTTTAAGGACTTAGTCATATTAGAGAACTTAAATGTATATAAACCATGTCTCTTACAGAGGTACACATGGCAGATATGTGGAACTTAGTACAAGAAAACCTATGTTTTGATTATAGTTATATTTAAATAATTTATATATTTTGTACATTCCGTACACCCATGACAGTATTGCCAGAGTAATTTTTCTAAACTACAAATTAGTTTACTACCCTAATGAAAATTCTTTACTGACTCCCCATTTACTTAAGCCAAATACCATTGTTAACATATATATTGTGCTCATGATTCATCCTCTCCCTGCTTCCGCCAGCTCATCCCAGCTCTACCTGCTGAGAACATCCCAAACGCTGACCCCTTGGCAGGGAGGAGCAAAGCCAATACCTAGATATTGGTTTCTAAACACTTTTCTCTCTCAAAGTAACAAAGGTTCCAAGTGATAAAGGGTTCCAAATTACCAAGTGTTCAAAATTAACACTAATATTGGACATAAGTGCTTCAAAATGAAAAGAGGCTTAATGCCAAAGATCAAATGAAACGTGGTGATAAGAGTCTTTGTTAAGAACCTTAAAGACTTAAAGCTTTGCATTGTAGGCGCACGTGCTCGCTTGCACATGCGCAAACACACAGACACACACACTCTCTCTCTCTCCTAAAAATCTTAAAGGAGGTCTCACAGCAGCCTGTTATGCTGACATAGAGATATAAGCTTGTCTCAAGAGAACTGTGGGGATGTTTTTTGTTAAGTGGAGTGAACTATTATTTGGTAAGTAGAAACCCCATATTTTAAGAGTGTCATACTAGCAAAGCTCCATTAGCACGGATGAGAGGGGGCTGAAACCTTTCAAATTTAAAAAATGCTACCATAGGGGAAGGGAGAGAAAACTGAAGGAGAGGGAGACAAACCATGAGAGATTATGGACTCTGGAAAACAAACTGAGGGTTTCAGAAGGGAGGGGGATGGGGGAAAGGGGTAACTGGGTGATGGGTATTAAGGAGGCCCCGTGTTGTGATGAGTACTGGGTGTTATACGCAACTAATGAATCACTGACCACTACAACAAAAACTAACGATATACTACATGGTGGCTAACTAAACATAATAAAAAAAAAGTAAAAAATGCTACCAGGCCCCCAAATTTCTAAGAGCAGGAAGAAGATTAGATGGGAAGAGTGGGATGAGAAATCTTTTCTTTTCTTTTTAAAGATTTTATATATTTATTTGTCAGAGAGAGAGAGCACACGCAGTGGGAGCAGCAGGCAGAGGGAGAAGCAGGCTCTCCGCTCAGTTAGGAGCCCAATGTGGGACTGGATCCCTGGGATCATGACCTAAGCTGAAGGCAGACACTTAACGGATTGAGCCACCCAGATGCCTCTCATTTTCTTTTTTAACCAGAATGTCCTGTCTGATACTTTCAACCTTCTACCTGGAAATCATCTTACCAAGGTTTACAAGTATATTAAGTACACGGTCTATCTTTAAAATTCCTTAAGGCAAACATTTTGACAAATATTTTTCACTGCCAAAAGCCAATATTTTATCATTATTTACATGAAGAATGCCATTTTACTATGGTCGATTTCAAGATTTTATCACTCTTTTTGTATTTCAGCATTTTGACTATCATGTGTCTAGCTATGGTTTTCTCTGTTTTAATCCTAATTAATGTTTGCTGAGCTTCTTGAATCTGTGGATTTAATATTTTACATTTATATTTAATATTTTATGGAATATATAGAATTATCAGCCATTGTTTCTTTAATGTTGACTGTCCTAGTTTTTTCTCTAATATCATCCACTATTTCATTCAGACATATGTTAGATGGCTTAATACCATGACCAGGTTGTTGTTCTCAATATTTCCAATCTACTGTTTGTAAATCAATTTGGATAATTTCTATTGTCCTGTCCTTGAGTTCACAGACCTTTTACTCTGCATTTTCCAATCTCCTATCAAGTCCAACCATCGAAATTTTTGAGTATTGTGTTTTTTAGGTAGAATTCCTTTTAAAGGAGTTCAATTTTTTTTTATCTTTTATTTTTTTAAATTTATTTTTATTTTATTTTTTTAGAGACAGAGCCCAAGCCCAGGGCTGAGGGAGCAGAAGAGAGGGGCAGAGGGTGTGGGAGAGAGAATCTTAAGCAGGCTACACGCTCAGCAGGAATCCTGACGTGGGGCTGGATCTCACGGAGCCACAGTCAAGAATCAGACACTTAACTGAATGAGTCATTCAGGTGGCCCGAGTTCAATTTTTTTTTCTTAAAGTAAACTCTATCCTAAATTTGGGACTCAAACTCACGACCCCAAGATCAAGATTCATATGTTCTACTGACTGAGACTGTCAGGTGCTCCCAGGTTTGGAATTTTTATTTTATACATTATTTTAGAGTTTCCATTAATCTTCTGACATTTTCATCCATGTGGAAAGTCTGACCTCTCAGTCCTCAGTCCATTAAGTTTGCCCCTTTCTTCTTGAGCTCTATTCCTCATTAGACTCGTGGATGGCCGAGTTCCTTCAGGGAAAAGTCAGATCAATGTCGATCTAACCTCCTGTGTTTCCCTCATTTAAGAGCTGTTTCACTTGTAGTTTTTGTTTGCATTTGTGTGCTTTCCAGTGCCTTCAAACAGTTTGCTTGTTTGATTCTTTCCCAAAGCTTATATTTGTTACAGGCAGGCGTGTGAATCTGATGTAAAGCACTTGTCGAAAGCTAGATGTTCAGAGACATACATATTTAAATTTTCTCCAATTTTTGAATAATTTCTTACATTTGATTAATATAAATAAGTCTTATAGGAAGGTGTTTGTCCATTTATGTGCAATGTTTTTCATAGAATATAGCCATAAAAGGGGAACTTCTGGATTAAAGATACAATTATGGAAAAAGTGTATTGATACATATTGTTACACATTGCTAAATTGTTTTCTATAAAAGTTCATGAATTTGCATTCTCTTACAGTAATCTAATGACTGCTTACTATGTCCTCATTACATTAAACATTATAATTGTATTACTCTTTCCAAATATTATAGCTAAATTATAGTTGTTAATAAAATTGGCTTCATATTAAATTTCACCCATTTTATTACTAATAAGACGAGGTTGCCTTCTTGCCTTTCCTCTTCTACCAATTATCATTTGGCTAGTAGGTTTTCTTTCTTTCTTTTTTTTTTTTTTTAAAGATTTTATTTATTTATTTATTTATTTGACAGAGATAGACAGCCAGTGAGAGAGGGAACACAAGCTGGGGGAGTGGGAGAGGAAGAAGCAGGCTCATAGCGGAGGAGCCTGATGTGGGGCTTGATCCCAGAATGCCGGGATCACGCCCTGAGCCGAAGGCAGAGGCTTAATGACTGCGCCACCCAGGTGCCCCTGGCTAGTAGGTTTTCTAAGTAGAACTAACTGGCCAAAACAGATATTTCATTCCCACATTTGCTTTAGACAAGGCATGCTGTTTTTAATCTTGTCAAAATTGTACAATTTTCATAATCAACCCAGCTGAGAGCATTTCAGCTTGGGCTTCTCAGAAGGCATTTCATGATGAGAAACCATTCATTCAGCAACTGTAAACTGTCAGCTGCCACTAGGTCAGATGATTGAAACCAAAACAGTGAAAGAGTGAGAAAGCAAGGCCAAAGTTGCTAAAATTGTTACTCATATTTCCACACATGGCTAAACACAGTAAAACAAAATAATGTTTTTGATAGATGTGCAAAAGAAGAGGACACAATATGACACTTTTTTTTTTTTTTTTTTTTTTACTACCATAGAACATTGAATCTACAGAGGACAATTATTTATTTCATGAATAATGTTTGGTAAGTCGCCAGTGGGTTGCAGAATGCCTTAAAATCATAGGATACAGGCCAAGGAAATAAGTGTTGTTCTAGGTAAAAGAAGCTGAAATAGTATTAAAGCAATATTTTTTATCTTCAGTACATTACATTGTAGGCACTTTAATTAAATAGCCAGAGAGCAAACACCAACGATGTGCCAAGCATTTTTGCTCCATAGTTTTCTATATATGATTTCAGTTAATCATCACACTGAAGTAACTATCAGCATTGTCAGTATTATTAGTATCAATGTGGAGGAAAGAAACTGAGGCCCTAAAGTCCACAGTTACTTACTGTTGTCACACAGATAGTGGAATTTCAGGGTTCCATTGCAAATCAGTAGCTTTTAAATTAAACCTAATAGCACCTTTATTATATGACACATAAAGTATAGAAATACAACTTTCTAGATATAGACTAAAACTGCTCCTCAATTAATATGTGAGTGACCTTGAATCTCTCCTATACATGTATGTACAATAATTATATAACTATACACATATATGGATATATATATATTATGAATGTATATGTTTATGTGTTTATGTTTATGTTATGTTATAGATATTTAACTGAAATACTTCCAAATCTACAAATCTATCAGCTCATGGATACACACGGGTCAAATTTGGAATCATAATTCAATTTTAGATGTGTTGGAAACCCTCTGCCTTACTGCACAACGACAGACCTTTCTTCAAAAATATCTGATTTCTCAGGGGAGGATGCACTGGTCTTCATAAATGACTTTGTGTCAGCCAAGTGCTGTTGTCTCCCTATCAACATCCCTAAGCATCTTCAAGCTCTTGAGGGCACTCTACCACATCTACTTTCTATGATTTCTGCTTAGTATCAATCTCTTAAAGCTGACGATTCTTAAAGTAACATACAGCAGTATATTTTCTTCAATCCTTTCTACTTTACCAGAGTTATTTAATTTAGAACTTACTATAGTAAAACATTCTCCTCCTCTTTTCTTTGGACAACTTACAATTTATATTTACCCTACCATGTATCCAAATATAATTACTTTCTTGGTTTTTTCCTCCTCTAAGTTCTCCCCCACTCAATTTTTTAAAGTATCATTATCTTAGATTTCACCTTTCTACTAATTCAATAGTCAAATTTTCTTAGATTTTTTTTCTTTCAGCTTAAAATATACTTAATTTTCAGTTATGAGAGATGATTTGTGAGCTATTCTACTTCCCACTATCTCTCTCTCATCTCTTCTATTTTGTAAGTTATATTATTCCTCCATTGTAGACCGCATAACATAACATTTGTATTCCATCTATAGGCATTATTTGATGCCTTAGATTTACCTTTAAATATATCCATTGTTTATCACCAATACTTTTTAAAAAGGTTTCCTCTGTCATATTTGTTAACTTGAAATTTGTCCTTCGGTAGTTTCATTAACTATGACTCATGAGAATGATATTCCCAAAGCTCTTCTATTTTAAAAATGATTTGTCAGTAGCCTTTTTACTTGAAGGTTAATTTTCTTTGATATAAAATCCCTGACTCACACAGTCTTTTTTGTTCATCTTTCTGGTGTTTCAGTATGGTTCAGGGAGTGTGATATTAACTTGAGTTATTTTTAAAAGTCAAGCCATGACACATTCTGTTCTATGCCTGTGTCACCATAATTATTAGTAACACAACATTTTACTATTAAAAGTTTCCTAATTAGATAATAAATAATATGGTCATGCTATTTATAATTTACTTATTTTGCCAAAAGGATTTTTTAAAAAGATTTATTTATTTGAGAGAGAGAGGGAGAGGAAGAGAGAGAATCCTCAAGCAGACTCCCTGCTGAGCACAGAGCTGGACATGGGTCTCGATCCCAGAACGCTGAGATCATAACCTGAGCCGAAATCAAGAGTCAGACACTTAACTAAATGAGACAACCAGGCATCCTGGGATCCCTTCCCTTCCCTTCCCTTCTCTCCCCTCCCCTCCCCTCCACTCCCCTTTTTTTTTTGTCTTTTTGTGTTTGCTTTTTTTTTTTTTTTGACTCATACAGTATTTTTCTTATCTTTAGGGAAAATAATACTACAAGGCTAATTCTCGATGCTTACAATTCTGGGTCTTATTTAAGAAATGGTAGGCTAAGTTACGCTGCACTTTAAAGATTTATCCTATGGGTTTTGTACATATCAGACAAGATCGGGTGCGTTCAGGGTGGTATGGCCATAGACAAGGGTTTTGTACATATCATATTGAGTCTATTACTAAGTATTTTTACACATTTGTACTGCAATTTTTGTCCAATTCATATATAATTAGTTGTTTGTATAAGCAAGTATTTTGTGTATTAATTTTAAGTTCTTCTGCTTCACTGAATGCTTGTATTGTTTGTGTTACTTTTATCATTTATTCTTTTGACTTTTCCAGATATCCGTACTTACAATAGGCAAATAAAGATAGTCTTATTCATTTTTAAATTAATGTGCATTCCTATTTTTTTCTCTTAGATTATCACATTGGTTAATATACAACATGGTATTAAATTTTAGTGGACATAGTGGAATCCTTGCCTTGTTCCTGGCTCAGTGGAAATGTGGTGGTTAATTTTATTAGCTAGGTCTCAGTGCCCCGATGTTTGGTCAAACACGAATCTACGTGTTGCTGTAAAGATTTTTTTGGATGAGATTAGTATTTCAATAGGTAGACTGTGAGTAAAGAAAATTACTCTCCATAATGCAATGGCCTCATCCTATCAGTGGAAGGCTTAAAAAGAAAAAAAGACTTAAGTCCTTCTCAAGAGAGGGAATTCAGACTCCTGTCTGCTTTGGACTCAGGCTGCAACAACAGTTTTTTGCCTGGGTCTCCAGCCAGCTGGTCTACCTGCAGATTTTGGATTCAGTAGCCTCTCTACAATGACTTAAGTCAATTCCTTAAATTTCTCCCCTCTCTCTCTCAGTCTCTCTGCCCTCTCCTACTTCCCTGTATCTCTCTGTGTGTCTGTGTCTCTGATGTTACTGTGGTCTGAATGTGTGCCCAGAGATTCATATGTTGAAACCCAAATCCCTAATGTGATGGTACTGTGAGGTGGGGCCATTGAGAAGTGATTAGTTCCTAACCTCACAAATAGTTTTCTTGTGTGTAAAAAGAAAGGTTAGATATACATGGCCTGCTCTAGGCTTTGATACTTACTGATAATTTCCTCTTTTCTTTTTTTTTTTTAATTACTTCACTTTATCTGTGTGAGATTTAATAAGACAACAGCCAAAACCCAAAAATAACAAAACAAAGATTTGGGATATTACCCCATAGTTTCTATATTGCTTGTGTTATGATTTCAAATCCACTTGTTCATGACTTAAGTGAAGTGGTTTTGATTTACTTGTATATCACTTAAAGTTATTCTGATCTAGGGTTAAATCTGTTTACATTCAGGAAACTGTGTCAGGATGCTGTCATTGACCTCTGTTATTGGCAATAAGCACTTAGTAGCTCCACTGATGACAGTTGCCACTGGGGACTTATCGATAAATGTAAGGAAGAATGGCTATAAAGTAATGGACATTTAAACTTTATTTTTTTATTTTGTTCTTAAGATTTTATTTATTTATTTATTTGAAAGGGTGTGGGGCATAGGGAGAGGGAGAAGCAGATTCCCCGCTGAGGTTGGAGGCGGACACTGGGCTCTATCCCAGATCCTGAGATCATGACCTGAGCCAAAGTCAGACGCTTAACCTACTGGGCCACCGGGATACCCCTGGACATTTAAACTTTAAATATCAAGAATTTGTGAGGACTTAGCAAGAGTGTTCAGTTTGTACAAGGCTACCTTTTGTTGATCTTAATAGCTCTCTGAGGACCTTGGGCGTTAACTTCTGCTGTGCGAGCCATCTCTGCCAACAGTGCTGAAAACCACAAAGTGGCCCTACACATAAAGGAGATCATTTTGCCTACTACCACCAGCACTTCCGTTCCCCTCGCAATGTGCTCTAGCAATAAGGGACTTTCGCTTTGGGTTGACAGCTGTGGACATAAGCTTTTAATTGGCCAAGCCAATGCTTCTGAATATATGAGCCCCTAGAAAGGTATACTTCATCTAAATTTGGACTTTATTTCTTTCATTTCCCCTTTGTTTGGGGAAACATTGGTTTGGCATATGCCACTTCTTCATTAGCTTTTAAGAGATATTATCCTGTATGCAATTGGTTTGTGAAATATTATTATTATAAATTACAATTCCTGCAGTGAACCTGTGTTAAATAAATTATTGGCAAGGACAGTCTCAGCTTCTGAGCATAACTTGCCTCGAATAAAACACAAATCCATGAAATTGGACTGCTCCCTGACAGTACCCCTTTCACAGATGAATCATGCAGTCTTCATTCAGCTTGGGTTGGGCCAGTTTGTGTTTTCACACACAAAGACCCAAATGATTAGTAATCCCAGGACAGTCAAATGGGCCATTTGACTCAGTAATTTTAGACTGATAAGAAGATCTTCCATTGCAAACATAGTGTTTCTTAGCAGATGAGTCATGAAGAACTGGTGCCAAATACATTACTTTCTCTTTTATAAAGGGATAGAATTATTACGTGGAAATAATGCATTCTTCAGTGTGAAAGATCTGATCCTGATTCATTTACTGAGGTTAGAGAAGTCCTATGACTTCTCTGGGTCCTAATGTCCCATTCTGTAAAACTGGATGCTCAGAATATCAATGATGGGATAGAGTGATTGGTTCCTTGCCTGGCATATAACAGAAAAACAACTTTCTGAAAATTGCTGCTGTTGGATGCAAAGGGGGAAATTAGGATTAAATAAAAGAAAGAAAGGAAAATAAACATTTAAAAATGGAATGCTTATCTTGGATTTCTTTTGACCCATTCTGGAATAGACAACAACATACCCACTAAAGCATGGAGTAAAAGAGGGATAACTGCTCCCTATTCTTTTTATAAACTCTTCACTAGTTAGTAGCAAATGCCTAGTTTGAACCAGGAATCAGTCTCCCCTACATTTTCTGTTTTCTTTTCTTTTTTCTTTTTTTTTTTTTGGTTCAATGTCAGGCAAACCACAGAAGGAATTGGTGTTGGTGGCAAGAGGTCAAAATAATGTAATCTAATATGAGGCAGACCTTAGAGTTCCACTGCCTGTGGAAGTTTAGCAATTTTCCTTTGCTAATGTTTTAACAAAGTGCAAAAGACACAAGTTTGGGGGAATGGTTGAAGACAGTGATGTGACTGTGAAAAAGAAAAAAAAAATCTAACATTTGTGGTTGCTGAAAGGCTAGGAAATGCCTAGCAATGCCAGAATAAACATGAATTTGGGGAAAGCACATGGGGTTTGATGTTGCACTCACTTTCAAGAAAGCTATTAAATGTTGGCTTTGTCAAGGCAGAAGAGATAACAAATATTTTATATCAGACACCTTCAATCCCCAAACTCAAAACCAGTATTATTAGATTGGTTTATAACATAAACCAAGGAAAAGGTAAAAGAAATAGTCAGAAAAACTTTTTATTATTATGTTTTTTGTTCTGATTTGGGTGTGCCTCCTTAATAAATTGTGTCTGAAAGGAAGAACAATATTATAAATGTCCACCCACCTGACTCAGAAGACAAAGAATGAAACTCATTTATCTCAATTGCTCGATAAGCCAGAGATATTTTAGGCAGAAGTTATATACTGATGGGATTTTTGTTTATCTGATGTGAATAATAAAAGGAAAATCCTAGATGCCAAGTTTGCATACAAAAAGAAAACTGCACTTAACCATTGATAAGACAGACTTTGGCATGATGGTAGATTTTTGAACAAAGATTTAAGAAAACATGACTCTTTTCGGAAAAATGAAATAAACACCACTATTGCAGGTAAATACTTTTTGAAACAAGTGGGGTGATTTCTTCTTCATTGTGTGACAAGTGTGGATGAAATAGCTTAATTCAGAGCAAGCTGCAGGGATATAGCTTTTGAATGGTTTGTTAGAGTTTAGACAGAGAATATTATATAAATCTTACTGGATCTTCAAATGTCAGGTCTAATCACATGTCACTCCCGAGGTAACTATCTCTGTTAAAGAGGATGTTCCTCCCAGGTAAGAAAGAACCTTATTTGTCCGATGGTAAACAAGTACTAGCTTCTTTAAGAAACATGATTTCATCGCTCTCTTCCTTTGTTTGTAAAAGAAGATCCAGACCAGTGACATTCTGGAAGATTTCTACCGTGGTCAAATGATTTCAGAAACTATTGCATACTGTACCTTCTATTTGGGAAATCATAAAGCCTAAATGTTCTAAAATGTCTTATAGTAAATGTGTCTATGTAAGAGGTTGTATAAGATATTAATCCAAAGAACATAGTTCTAAAAGTATTTTCTTACGTTTGGTCCATAACACAGTTTCAGCACAAGCCCCTTTTATTTCAGAAAATAAGATTAGATAGAACACAAAAGAATGCCTAAATAAACCTTGAATAGATTTGAACATGAAGTGAAAAATGTCTTCCCTTTCTTTAAAGCTCCAAGAATGTGTAAAGAACTGACATGTGTATGATGCTATGATAAAAGATACTGGAGATCAAAATAAGGAACTGGGACGATGAAATAAATGTCTTACCAACACTTCATATTTATCTCTCTTGTCAAAAAGTCATGTTAGTGGTTTCTATTACTTTAGGGAATCTTTGTATTATAGCTAGAAAATGTGCCTGTTTGGAATATAGTAATTTACCTAGAAGGATCATCCCTGTCTCTCAAAAGAGAGATTGGGATTAAAAGCATAAGAAAAAAATATTTTCAAAAAGGGAAGCAAAATGTTTGTTATGAGCTATAAAATGTACTGGAGGGTTAAAGTGAATTAAATTTTATATCTTTTAAGGGAATAATTAAATTTGAATTTATTTTGCAGCATAAGATTGTTAGAGAATAAAACATCAAAGAACAAAACAATCTTTCTTTTTTTAAAATAGGGTTTACAGTTTTTGAAGAGGCACAGAAAATTTCACTAAATAAAATAGACAAAAAGTATATAATGAATACTTAATCATTCAGGGTATTTTATGGTTGACAGATGATAGGTATTTGGAGCAAAAATTTTGAAAGAAAAGATTGCTTTAAAAATTTAAGGCACTTACTAGGCAGAAATTTTAGTCCATTAAAGAGTAAGGTCTTTTAAAATTAAATTTATATTCTCATAAAGTTAACAGCATAGATTAAAATGCTATATTTAAGAACTAAATATGGCTTACGATGAGTTCTTTATATTTATGCACAGTCCTTAATTAGCAATTGTTCTTGAATCTACACATGAACTAAATTATCACAATAATATTTTATGTAATATACTCTAGGTATTATTTAAAATTTATAATTGATGAATCTGAGATTACAGGCCTTATTAGGTTGATAAAACTGCATGATTCATCAGTTAAAATAGGCTTATGTTAAAGTAACAAAGGGTCACAAAATGTGAGTGGTGCAAAACAACTAAAGTTCCTTTCTTCTTTGAGTTACACATTTGTCTTGGGTTAACTATAGTCTACTCTGTATCATCTTTAGTTGGGATCCCACTCTGACAGAGCAACTCCTACATGGACTAAGCTGGTGAATGAGGAGAAGGAATAGAATGTGAAAAAGCCCTTATTCAGAAATAGCACATGGCATCTCTGCCCACATTCTCCTACCCATATCAATCTCACAGCTGATTTTGAGTTATTCAGGATCAAACACTGTAATCTTCTCTCAGACAGGGGCACTTCAAAAAAGAACCAGAGTAGTTGGTGTTCAAAAATAAAATTTACAATTAATTCAGATAATTCAGAGTGTTTTGCTTCATTATATGTCTACCTCAATATTTTAAGCATATTATTGTGTATTATTTGGTTTTATTAGATGCATTTAATATGTGTCATATGAATTAGAAACATACTGGCAAAGTACACATCAATTTCATCTCACCAATTTTTTGCATTTAAAATAAAGTGCGGGGGATTTCCATTTCTATTCATGAAAGATCATCTGTAATGATAAGTACCCTCCTGCTCTAACAAACAGAGACTGAACAAAATGTATGAAACAGCTGTTTTGGGACACTGGATAACAGCCAGCGCAAGACAACAACCTCAAAGGGAAAATCAACAAATCAGGTGAACCATACAATTTCTCTAGTTTACTGCCTGGAAGCACTTTCCAGCTTCAGCAAAACATGGAGGAAGCCAAGGAGAGACAAGAAGACTCATTAAGATAAGGGTACATAGATAGGTCAGGGAGAACAATACAGGTAGACTATTATAGAGAGGAGTCTTTGATTGAAAATCAATATACACGTGTGTCAGAAAGGACACAAGTTGGATAAGAAAAAAAAAAAAAAGCCAAGGAAATAACAGTTACAGAAGAGCTGTAAGTTGAATAAATTTTAGCACTTGCACACATCTGGGAATCATTCAACTCCCTCTAGCAATTACTCAACTATGAAATATGGACATTAAAATTATACATACAAAAGCACATTCTAAATGTTTAATAAAATGTGAACACAGTGAGGAGTTCGGTAGAATTATTAAAACAGACCCAAACAGAATATCTAGAGATGTAAAATATATATTTAAAATAAAAAATATGCCAAGTGAGATTTAACAACTGACTAGAAATAGCACAAGAAAAGATTAGTGAACTTGAATATACAGCAGGAAAAATTATTTAAAATGAAATACATGGACTATAAAAAATTAAACTGAGTATCAATGACCTGTGAGCCAATATCAATGGGAATAAAATAAATGTAATCGGAATCCCAGAAGTAAGAGAAAGCAAATATTAATGGCAAAAAATAAGCAAATAAAGCAGGAAAGAAGAAAAAAGGCATAGAGCATATAGCATAAATAAATGAACAAACTTTGGTTTAAAGTGGTATACTTGAACCAAAGCATATTGATAAACAAATCAATCTGTATTCTGTTACAAGAAACACTAAAGAAAAATGCATATAAAAGTAAAGTTGGAAAACATACACCATGCAAATACTGATTTAAAAAAAAAACTGGATTGTGTATATTAATATTGAAGTACACTTCTGAATAAGGATCATTGTAAGTAAGTGGGAAAGAGAGACACTTCACAATGATAAAAAGAATCAACTCATCTAAGAACATTACAATTCTAAATGTGTGTGCATTTAATAACAGAGCGTCAAGACACATAAAAGAAAATATGAAACTGAGGAAAAATGAGAAAAAAAAACCTGTACAATATTCTGAGATGTCAAAACTGTTTTCATTAACTGATACACAAATAGACAAAGAATATGAGCGCGTGCATGCCACTATCAACCACTTCTCTTCAAAATGTACAGGAGGTCCTAGCATAGACAAAATGTATACAAATCGGAGAAAAAATAAATCCTTTTTAAATTTATAGATGGTAGGATTGTTTATGCAGAACTACCAATGAAACTACAAAAATCTTATCAGAACTAAAATATGTACTTACCATTTCAGGATGCAAGGTCAACACTTAAAAAATCAATATTATTTATATATGGTAAGCAATTGACATGACGAAGCTGAAATAGAAAAAGAAAAGTTGATGTCATTTACAAAAGCATCAAATACTACTGGCAATGGTATCAAAATAATGAAATACAGGTAAGTTTAAGAAAATACATGGAAGATTATATACTGCACGTCATTTCTGGGAGAATTTACAGAAAGCCTAAATATATGGAGGAATATACAGTGTTTATATATTACAACACCAAATATTGTAAGATATCAATTCTCTCTAAAGTGATCTACAAATTCAACATTATCTATTCTATCTATCTATCTAGTCAATTTATTTGTGACAAATCTTTTAAGACACTTTAATGAGGAAACAACAGTCTTCAAACAACGTCACTGGAACAATGTGCTGTCCAACTCACAGGAATTATAAAATTATTTCAATAAACTTCAATTTATTGAACTATAAATCTAAATGTGAAAGTTAAAACTAGCAAAGTCTAAAAGAAAACCTTATAGGACACTCTAGTGATCTTGGGTTAGCCAAAAATACTTAGAGCACCGAAAGAACAAACCCTAAAGAAAAAAATAATTTAACTTGAATTTCATCCAAACTGGTAACTTGCACACTTTGTGAAACACTGCAAAGAAACCAACAATTTAAAGCACACAATGGGGGTGGGGGACTTCTGTAAAACCTAAATCTGATGAAGGACTATATCCTGAATATATAATGAATTCTTACAACTCAATAAGGCAAATAACTAGATACAAACAGGCAAAATGATTTGAATGGACACTAAACCAAAGAACGAGCAAATAAGTACTTGAAAAGATGTTCAACACCTTTAGTCACCAAATAAATTCAAATTAAAACCACAAAGTAATATCAGCAAGCACTCACTAGAATTGCTAAAATTGAAAAGAATGACAAAACTGAGAGGGGGAGTGGTACAACCGTATCTCTTATGTACCTCTTGGGGGGATGAAAAATAGTTCAATCACTTTTTAATACAGTTTGACAGTTTCTTATAAAATTAGACATGTAACTACCAGCAATTCTACTCCTAAGTGTTTACCCAAGAGAAACAAACACACAAACAAATATGTCTACTTGAAGACCTGTATATAAGCACCTTTCTTCATGATAACCAAAATCTAGGAACAACCCTACATCCATTAACAAGGGAAAGGCTAAAAGAACTGTGGTATATCCATGTAAGAATATTCTATGCACCCCAAAAGAAATGGACTATGATATGTGCAACTATACGGATGGATCCCAATATCACTATGATGACCAAAAGAAGACAGATACAAATCAAATTCATAATGACATAAGTAGATCTGTGGTTGCTGGGATAGGGTATGATTTGCAGGGAAGGGGATGGACACTGAGTGGGAAATTCAGACAAACTTTTAGCATGGGAGAAATGTTCTGTATTTCGGTGTATAGTGGTTGTTACACAAGTGTATATATTTGTTAACATTCTTAAAAATGGATGTATGTTGTTTTTCTTCAATTGTATCTGAAAAACAGTTGATTAAAAATAAATACTAATAACACGGGATGTAAACAGAAAGCATGTCACTTAGGTATTTAACAGCTGATTTAAGAAATACTTCAGTTCCCTTAGTGAAGGAGAAAAATCACATCACTGCACTTGCTTTTCTCTGCAAGCAGTGCAATTTGATATATCACACCCATTTAACTCATTAAGGCATATTTAGTTAAGCCAGATTGTGCAGATGGAAAATTAAGCCACAGCCTTCCCCACCCCCCTAGTTTATTTGGCTCTTAAAGACAAGAGAGGAAACTTAAAATGAATTAAATATTCTTATTAATCTTTAAGAACAGGATTAACTTATTCATCAAAACAGTTCTTCGAGAACATTGTAGTGCCCCGGAACAGGATTAACAGAAATAAAAGCTGGGTGATACACTCAGCTGCTTGTGTTTCAGCCAAGATTATATCCCTTATATAAGGGATATATATATATATATAAGGGATATATATATTTATATATATATGTATATATGGGATATACATATATATATTTTTTTTCATGTCTCTGAAATACATAGGGTATAGTCATCAAACTCTCACATTATAATTTTGGTTATCTTTCACTTTAGTTTGAGACATATTGCTTTTTTTCCCCCTTAAAATGTATCGATAGCCTTATGTTTAACTCATTTCTGCTAATGTTACACTTTTAAGGAGTTTATTTTCTTAAAATGAAAGGAATGGGAAGCTACTATACAGGCAAAAGGGTGGGAGGGGAGAGAAATAATGACTAAAATTTTAGTGGAAGAAATATAATGAAAAACTGTATCATTACAGGCTAATTTTCTCTTTTTAAAAAAAAAAAAAAAAGACTTTATTTATTTGACAGAGAAAGAGCATGGGGGGAAGGGGCAGAAGGAGAGGGAGAAACAGACTCTCCCCTAAGCAGGGAGCGAGATGCAGGCCTCTATCCCAGGACCCTAGGATCATGACCTGAGCCAAAGGCAGATGCTTCACCCACTGAGCCATTGAGGCACCCCTAACTTTCTCTCTCTCTCTTTTTTTTTATGGGCCTTTTGTAAGGAAGGGGAAAGTGAGGTATTACACAGTGTATCAATGAGGACCTTGGTTTTCAATAGGCTAATTCTAACACTACAATTTTTTTCTTAAGATTTTATTTATTTATTTGATAGAGAGAAAGAGTGAGAGAGCACAAGTAGGGGGAGTAACAGAGGTAGAGGAGAGGGAGAAGCAGGCTCCCATTGAGCAGGGAGTCAGATGCGGGACTCGATCTCAAAACCCTGGGATCATGACCTGAGCTCAAGGCAGATGCTTAACCAACTGAGGCACTCAGGCACCCCAACATTACAATGTTTTGATAGAGTTTGCAACAAGCTAGGGTTCATTTTTTGGGTAAAATTATTGGGTTTGTTGTGAATAATTTTTTTATTATATTCATTTGAAGGCAAACTCACTTATAGTCCATCCAAATGGATATGTCTACCCATTGTAAATATTTTACATTTATATCCTACTTTAATTTATTTGTCCTCCTCCTCTGCTGAAATCTTGGATCATTCTTGCTTTCACAGACCTTAAGTAAATGTCTGAAAAACAGTATGCAGAATTAATAAATGAATGGGCAGCTAAAATTCTTCATGTCAGAATCAGACTACCTAACCGGGAATACAGGAACGAATCTTCCAAATCAGAGGTGGCTTATGGAGGAGACACCATAACTAACCAAAACTAACATCTAAATTTCTGACTTTAGTTTTTCCCCATTTTGTGCATTTAAATCCATTTCCCTGAGTTTCACAGAAAACTATCTTCCTATGGGATGTTGATCGGTGTTTTGTTAAGAAGTGATGACAATCAAGTTCAATTGGAATATTCTGATTATTAATAATAATAATGAAAGCAAGTTTCTTTGCAGCACAAATTCTCAAACTTTTTTTTTTTAATATATGGTACATTGTAAATTCTTCAAGTGAGGATGTTATATACAGCAGTGCTTCTCAAACTTTAATTTGCCTATGAATCAGTGGGGAATTTTGTTAAAACATAGAGTCTAATGTTATCCTGTATAAATATATACATATTTCTCTCTATTGACAACACTGTGGACTTGGGCATGATTTATTAAGATAGTAGTTTTCATATACATTCTAATCTTTTTTACAGAAGGTCCCTGACTCATGACGGTTCAACTTAGGATTTTTTTTTATTTTAATGTTTTTTTATTATATTATGTTAGTCACCATACAGTACATCCCTGGTTTCTGATGTAAAGTTCCATGATTCATTAGTTGCGTATAACACCCAGTGCACCATGCAATACGTGCCTTCCTTACTACCCATCACCAGTCTATCCCATTCCCCCAACCCCCTCCCCTCTGAAGCCCTCAGTTTGTTTCTCATAGTCCATAGTCTCGGTGCACAAGCAACAGGCATTCCCTAGAAATCATACTTCTAACTTTGATTTTGGTGTTTTCGCAGGCTAGTGATATGCAGTACGACCCCTCTCATGATGCTGGGGAGTGGCGGCGAGCCTCAGCTTCTAGTCAGCCACAAGGGTAAACAACCGATAGGCTTACAACCATTTTGCTTTTTATTTTTAGTAGTGTTCATAAATTACATGAGATATTCGACAGTTGGTTATAGAATAGACTTTGTGTTAGGTGGTTTTGCCCAACTGGGGGCTAAACTATGTGTTCTGTACACGTTTATGGGGGGCAAGGCTAAGCTATGATGTTTGATAAGTTAGGTGTATTAAATTCATTTTTGACTTATGATATTGACTTAAGATATATTGACTTATGATATTTTCAGTTTATGATGGATTTATTGGGGAGGTAAGTCCACTGTAAATCAAAGAAGATCTGTATTCCTGAATTCACATCTTGTTTGTTGCCTCTTCTCACCCTAGGGAATTAAACCATGTGGCAGAGGCACCAATAAGCTCACCACATCTTTGACACTGGACACAGAGCTAGACCTAATTTCCTAGCCTTCCCTGCAGTTACAATAGTCCCGGTGGCTGAGCTCTCATCAATGGAATGTGAGCCAAGGTGATAAAAAGTGATATGTAGTTCACTTCCAGATCATACATCTGAACAAATTCCTCAGCTCCGTTATGCTTTCTTTTTCCCATTGGCTGTCTGAATGCAGAAAATCCAGCAGAGGACTCCAAAAACCAAGGAGATGATGGAGCCAGGATTTAGGAAGATGCAGGGCTCTGGAATCACCACTTAATGGAAATGCCCAGGAGATCTAGTGGAATGGGCACACCACGTCACCATGTTGTTTGATTGCATTGTGTTAAAGCATTGAAGTTTTGGCACATTTATTGCAGCTCTCTACATACCTGACCAATAAAAATGATTTGAAGTTAGGTAACATATTTTACTTTGTTCTGGGTGCACAGTGGAACACTTCTATAATGAACTGGTTTTCTATGACAGTAAAACAGATTCCTGGTTTTTTGTGACACCAGATAGTTAAACTGGCTTCTGCTGATTACATCTGTTTGATGACTTATTTGGGGAATATTGCCATCAGACTTTTCCACATCTTTGCCTAACTGTGTAATCGCAACTTAACAGAAAACTAAAATCATACGCTGCCATAAACTAAGTTCCCTCCACAACGTGGGGAAGAACAATGTATTTTTCTTTCTAAATAGTTTTACAACTTTATATTCACAGAGTGAATTATGTTCTATTACATTGTTCAGCTCACTAGTTATACCATCAATACTGCATGTCCAGTCACATTATAGGAGGAAAGAGAAATCAGGAAAAATATCCTTTCTTACTGATGAACTCATTAACCCTTTTTATGATGTAATTTAATATAGCCTAGTATGCATTATAAATAAATTCATCTCAAAAGCTGTCACTTCCATGTAGGGTTACTATGGTTATTAAAGCCAAATACAATGTTACAAAACTCCAGTATAATTAGAAAATGATCCTGAGCTATTGTCCATATTTACATATTTATAAACTACCAAATATCAAGTATCATTCTAGCCGGTTGGATTAAATTTAACTCTAAATTTAAAACATCATCACAAAATGGCTGTACTTGAATTAAAACAACACTGTAGGATCTGAAAATAAATTTACAAATGTGATCAAGGTAAACAAGATTTTTTTGACCAAGAGCATTTTAAATATTTTTTGAAAGACTATGATATTTTCAATATTTTATTTGAACAAATGTTCAATGAGTATGTGTTACCTATAGATCATAGAAAATATTATATGGTTGAGGTAAAGTTAAGAATTGGGATCAAAGATAACACTAATATGCTAGATTACTGATAATCAATATATCCCTGCTTCTTTCTCTGGTCTTTTTGTTCTCTATTGTTAGGTATGACGTGGAAGATGATGTATGTGCTAGTAACTCATACACAATGATTTAGAAGATTGAATACTTTCATTTTGAGGTATTCACATGTGTATACATATATATAAACCTCACATGTAATGTAAAACGTCCTTTTCTTTAGAATATTAGCAGGGTGATTCAAAGGAGAATTTTTTCATTTGCTCCCTATAGTGTCTTTTTCCATAAAAATAGTATTTATGTATAATGTTTGAAAATAACTTCCTTCAAAAAATTCTAACAAGTAATTAGAATTTTTCTAAGATGTGAACCTACTTATCTTTCTCTAAATTTTCTCCACAGAAAATAATGAAATAAATGACATTTTAGAAATTGTAAATAATTTTAAGATGTAAATTTGAACAATTCTTTCAAGTAGAAACCAAACAGGGCACCTGGGTGGCTCAGTTGGCTGAGCATCTGCCTTCGGCCCAGGTCATGATCCCAGGGTCCTGGATCAAGTTCCACACTGGGCTCTGCTCAGCAGGGAGCCTGCTTCTCCCTCTCCCTCTGCTGCTCCCCCTGCTTGTGCTCTCTCTCTCTCTCTCACTCTGTCAAATAAATAAATAAAATCTTTAAAAAAAATAAGTGGAAACCAAACATTATTTTTCTCGCAACAGATTTCAGATAATTACTATTTTAGATCTAAAAGTCTTTGATTTATTCTGTTGTTTTTTTTTAATATAGTCCTAAGAATCTGATTGTTTGATCTACTAGCTAAACTAAATTACATTTTACGAAGGTTGGTAAAATTTATGTTTTCATATCTATTTCCTTATCATTATGATGATTCTGTAAGTTTGCACCTCTACTGCTTTATAGAAGCAGAACAAGCCAGGGTAAGGGAATTGCCCGATGACAGACAGCTAGGGTGTCTGAAAGTCTACAGCAGACCAACAAGATTATATCCAGCATTTTAGATTAAAAAACATGGTATCATATTATTTTTATAAAGCTAAAGGAAAATTCTTCCTTAGCATTACAACACACACACACACACACACACACACACACACACACACACTCTCACACACACATTCAGATCACGTGAGTCCACATGTACTCCTGCTTGTCTGATTCTAGCCAGTAGCTTCTCTTAATAAGATCCCTACAGGAGCCTCCTTCCTGAGCAACCTGCTTCAACTGTGTCCGCCCTGGTCCTCCTGCAATAATTACCTACAAAGTAGCCTGAGGATCATTTAAAAAAATATAAGTGAAAATATCTCACTCTTCTGCTCAAAATCTTCCATTTTCTCCCATTTCACTAAAGGTGGAGTCAGATTCCGTACAGTGGCCTAGAGAGCCCTGTCCGTTCTGGTTACCACCCTTTATCTCTCTAACTTCTTTTCACCAGATCACCTCGTTCTGCTTCTGTCACACTTGCTCCCTTGCTATCCATGCAACATACCACCTACCCTCCTGCGTCAGAGACATTTCCAGGTTCACAGGTCTCTGTTTCAGGCTTGAACCCATGTCCCCCATACATCTGCACTTTGATCACTTCCATATAGTCTTTGACAAAATATCTCCTTCTTAGTGAGACCCAACTGCAATGAACACCTTAATGAGAATTATAGCTGCACCCAGGCGATCCTCCAGATCACCATTACCTTTCCATATTTGCTTTTCTTTATTGTTTTAATTAACAGGTTTATTGAGATGCAATTAAAAACCATAAAATTTTTTCTGCTGTGGTTTATAATTCAGTAATTTTTAGCATATTTACAGATGTGTGCATAACCACAATTTAATTTTAAAAACATTTTTATAACCCAAAAAGAAATCTTGCAGTCCACTTGCAGTCATTTCCTATTCCAAACCCAGCCCTATATATTATATTTAATTTTTTTTAAACTTTTTATCTTTTTTTATGTGTGTGAGAAAGATAGAGAGTGGGGGTGGGGGCAGAAGGAGAGAGAATCTCAAGCAGACTCCACACCAGTGTGGAATCTGACACGGGGCTCGATCTCACCACCCTGAGATCATGACCTGAGCCAAAATCAAGAGTCAGATGTTTAACCAACTGAGCCACCCAGGCGTCCCTCTACTACATATTTTTTTATCCATTCACCAATTGATGGAATTTGGGTTGATTCCCTTATTGGCTATTATGTGATGTTATGAACAGTGATGTACAAGTTTTGGTGTGGGCATACACATTCATTTTTCTCCTACTCCAATTTAACATCATCCATTACCTTCTTACATGGCACGAATGTACTATCATTTCCTGTTAATTATTTGTTGACTTTCACCAACTGCTAGAATCTAAATTCAAGAATGTCTGTTGCTTTTGTTCAAAGTGCCTAGAATAGCTCTCAGTGTAAGGTAACAACCCAAAATGTTTGTTGAATGAATAAAGCAATGTTCACATGTACACATGTAGATTGTATAGCTCTGTTTCTAGGTAGGATATTTTTTAAACAGCATATTTCTTCATGCTTCCATTTTTTCATCAAATATGTATTTGGCCTCTTCTACACTGTAGGAACCATGTTAGGACTGATGAGTATAAAAATGGGTAGGCTAGAACATTATGTTCAAAAAGTTCACAATTGGATAATGAAGACACATGTAAGGAGATAATAGCCAAGTGATAAAAAGGAACTGTGGTAGGTGGAACAGACCTTCAGAGACATCCACACACTAATGCCCAGAATTTGTGAATACGGTTTGCTACATGGATGAGTTAAGGTTACAGATGGAGTTAAGGTTGCTATCCAGGTGATAAAATAAGGAGAGTATCCTGGGTTATACAGGTCAACTGATGTAATTATGAGGGTCCTTTGTAAGTGAGAGAAGCAGAAGAGTCTGAGTGAGACTAGGAGACACATGTTGGAAACAGAACATCAGAGTGATGTGATCCGAGAAAGATTCAATCTACCATTGCTGGCTTGAAGATGGAAGAACTAAAGGATTACGCACAGCCTCTAGAAGCTGGTAAAGAAAGAACAGGATTCCCCTCTAGAGCCTACAGAGAGGAATGTAGCCATGCTGGTCCCTTCATTTTAGCCTGGGGTGATCCATTGCAGACTTCTGACCTCCAGAGCTGTCAGATAATATATTTGTATTGCTTTAAAAAGCTACTACGTTTGTGGTACAGCAGCAATAGAAAACTAATAGAGGAATCATATGTCCTAGCTAGACAGAAAGATAAGAGGAAGGGCTTGAATCTCCATTTTGTTTATCAAGCTCTTGCTCTCATGTGTACTATACCCAGCCCAAAATAAATTTTCGAAGAAGTAGGAGTCATGGTCTCTGCTCTTGAGGAAAAAAGTTTACAAACTAGTCAGATTTTCCAATGGGAAAACACGACCATATGGCAGAGATGTTAGAGGCACAAAATTGTGCCAACAGGATAATCAACCATCATTTACATGGCCAGCCATCCCAGAGAACTGGCAAGCAAGGAGCATCAGTGTAGCAGCTGTTGCCATGGCCCCAAATCCTATGATGGTGACTGAAAAAGAAACAAAACAAATGAGCAAATAGAAACCCTCTGAGATCTTGAACTTGTAAAATTCAGAGGCAGCATGGTGTAATCAAAGGGAGCAAGGAGTTACCTTAGACCATCTGGATACTGATCTCGACTCTACTCCACAATAGGCTTGTGACCTTGGGCAAGTTACCCAAGCATCACGTTTTTCCTTATCTCTAAAATGAAGTTGAACCCTTCTAGCTATTCTCTGGGAACTGGCTGAGATCACTTTCAAAATAAGCCAACTATCCTTTCTTTACTAATTTTTTAATATAGAAGATATAATCAAGGATATTTTTAGTATCAAATAAATGTTCATGTGCATGATTCACTTAACAATATTCAAAAATATTTCCTGCCTACCTACTTTATGCCAGGCTGCTTCATCACTTTATAAATACATATACTTATACCTGCCCATTTATACACATCAGCATACCATATAATTTATATAAATATGTGTATATTTATATAAAAATATATAGAGAATATATATGGAGAGAATATATTTAACAAAGTACCATAAGAGTTTTATAACTAAGCCAGTGTATTTTGAAGATTGCAAATACATAACTAGAAGAATGAAACAAATTTTGACATGGCCACAGTATTGGTTAAGGTTCCCCAGAGAAACAGCACCAATAGGATATATATATATATATTTATAAATATATATATAACAGGTATATTGTGTGTGTGTGATTATGGACAGAGAGAAGTCCCAAGATCTATAGTGAGCCTGCTGGACATCCAGGAAAACCAATGGTGTAAATCCAGTCTGAGTTCAAAAGCCTGAGAACCAGGAGAGCTAATGGTATTAAGTTCCAATCCAAAAGCAGTCAGGCTAAAGATCCAATAAAAACTTATGTTTTAATTTGAGTCCAAAGGCAGGAAAAGACCAATGTCCCAGCTCAAGGCAAGTCAGGCAAGAAAATTCTCTCTTACTTAGGAGTTCATTAGTGACCAAAAGCTATTAATTTCATGGAACTATCTAGTGGTCTCAAGAATACTCAGGCAAGAACTATTTATGATAAAATAATCCTCTTCCGTATTGACCCAAACTTTGGTGGGCAACTATTCATAACGATGAAAAACATTTGCTTTATTAGGTGGACCAGATGGTGGGATTGGGGAAGGGTGGATAGGAGATACAGTACCTAAATAGTCTATGTCAAAATCACATGTAGCTTTATGAGTGGACATTTTTCCAAAGAAGATATACAAATGGCCAACAGACACATGCAAAGATGCTCAACGTCACTCACTAGCAGGGAAATGCAAACCAAAACCTACAATGAGATATCACCTCATACCAGTCAGAATGGCTAAAATTAACAATGCAGGAAACGACAGGTGTTGGTGAGGATGTGGAGAAAGAGGAAGCCTCTTACACTGTTTGTGGGAATGCAAACTGGTGCATCCACTCTGGAAAACAATATGGAGGTTCCTCAGAAAGTTAAAAATACAACTACCCTATGATTCAGCAATTGCACTACTAGGTATTTACCCAAAGGATACAAAAGTAGTGATTTGAAGCGATACATGCACCCTAATGTTTACAGCAGCTTTTATCAACAATAGCCAAATTATGGAAAGAGCCCAAATGTTTATCAACAGATGAATGGATAAAGAAGATGTGCTATTTTTATATTTGAGTAATATATGAAATATTACTCAGCCATCAAAAAGAATGAAATGTTGCCATTTGCAATAAAGTGGATGGAGCTAGAGAGTATTAAGCTGAGCGAAATAAGTCAAAGAAAAGCAAATAACATATGATTTCACTTATATGTGGAATTTAAGAAACAAAAGAGATGAACATGGAGAAAAAACAGAATACACGACTGAGTGTTTAATAATGCCATTCATTAAAGAATAATAATCCTCATGCTTCCAATCAGAATAAAACACTAATACTAAGGAGCCTTTGAGATATGGATCTTTTAAGTACTTGTTATTATTTTACTTAGTTTCTATAAAAATATGTTCTTTTTTACTTATTGCTTTAGCCAAAGTACACATACAGCTATGGAGTTACATTTTAAAAGTTTTATTCAGAAGACAGGGGAACATATGCTATAATTGAGAGATACTTTAAGCTTTACTAAACTCTATTTAAATTCCATTAAAAGGAAAGCAACAATGGCTAAACTATTTTTATTCATGCATGTTGTCAACAATCACTGTCATAATTTAGAAAAAAGATTGATTTTACCAGAAAAATACCAGAAAAGCACACTATGCACATATCCTTGCAGAGATACAGTAAATGCTTACTTATTTTAAAGGGTATTTCTTTTTTCTTAAAAACATTTTGGCTCTTGTAAGGTGCGATAGTTTTTGATGACCTGCAGTTGTTTATTATGCAATATTCTCATTTCTTCTCCTTTAGAAGTACATCATTTACAACTTGTAATATTTTTAAAGTTACATGTGGGTTTTTTTTTTATGTTAAATGCCTCTTTTTTCCCCCCAAGTTTTTATTTAAATTCCAGTTAGTTAATATACGGGGTAATACTAGTTTCAGGTATAGAATTTAGTGGTTCATCATTTATATACAACACCCAGTGTTCATCACAAGTGCCCTCCTTAACCTCCATTACCCGTTTAGCCCATCCCCCCACCCACCCCCTCCAGTAGCCCTGTTTCTTCTCTTTTAAGTTTGTCCTTTTAAAAATATATTATTTTATTTAATAATCACAAAAAGTCCTACTGATTAAATATATTGCCATATTTGTAAAGTAATAAATGTATGAGTTCAAGTACCTGGTGATGGATAGGAATGTAAACTCAGACTGGTCTTATTATAAATCTACAGCCTTAAAAATTCACCTTAAATTTTTAAGTGATGTAACTTTTGAAAGTCCTTGTTTTCTCATCAGCAAAACTGGAATAATAATGGACTTGCAGGTGTGTGTATGTGTATGTATGTGTGGGAGGCTAAGAATATGTAATTAGATAAAACAGTGTATGAAACCCCACAGTGCAGTTTCAGGCACAGACGAGGTACCCCACCCCCACTGGCATCTCTCCAGAGAATCTTGCACACACACTATCCATCTGGGTCTTAAATTTTTTTATCTCCAGAAATGGAGCAATACACTTTTCTGTGTTGAAATGAGGAGTACTTGTCATAATGTATATGGAATTCCTGATGATGCATAATGTACATATATGTGTTTGCGTGTGTATGTGTATACACACTTATGTACAATACACATGCATAATCCATGTGATACTCTTTTTTAAAATACTTTATAGTTTTCAGTTTAGTAGTAGTATAACTAATCCTTCATCTTTTATATTATTTTTTCTAAATAAGTATTAAATATTGAGCTGATAGATACTAAACTAGTTTTCCTGCTTCTTTAAAAATGGCACTTGCGGGATGTATTTTTCTAATGAAGAAGGGGATGATACTTCCATTCCTTTCTAGGTGTGAACTGCAGCACCTCTGACTCTAGAACACGCGATTCACAAGTAGTCTCTTCAACTTCATTCGGAAGCGTATTAAAAAAAGAAGAGCAGTGTCCTGTTGCTATAAGAATATTAAAGGAGAACTGTCTGTCCTGGCAAAATGGAGGCATTTTTTTGCTTTGGTTTTTAAGTTAGTGGAAGGGATTTTAAGTCTTTATTATCAAAGACAGTAACTTCGGAGTTATAAGAATGTTATCAACCTGATTCCAATCCAATCAGACAGCATTCAACCTTGAAAGTTTTTTAAAAAATAGTGGTTTTTTGCTTCAAGAATGTTAGGTACTATGTTGACACAGACAAACCAGGCTTACCTAATGACAAGAGGAGCTCAAATGTTAGAGTCAATGATTAGATTTTAAAAAAGAGTATCAAGTGGTAAATGCTACAAATACACATAAAAGACGGATATTCATTAAAGTGAAATAATCAATTGGTTTAGATTAGGGATTTTGGATCTCCAGAAAAGATGTTAATAAGGTCAAAGAAGTTTTTGAGATATGCATGGGATAAGCATTAGAATAATTCCTATCTGAAAAGTAGGTTTGCATTGTCTTAGCATAAATTGCTAAGGAAAAACATTACAAGGCTGCTTTACGCTTTAAGTAGAATAACCCTCTTCGATATTAAGCAAAGCTTTGGCTCTTAACTTATGAATGAATTATTAAAGGCCCAAACTAAAGGAACTCCAAGAGTCTATTAGAATCCAGGCAAATTGGCATTTAAAGATTTCTGCTGTCATTCTCCAACAGTGACACCTTAAAGACCAATCACTTCTTATTTGTATTTCTTGACATTTCATATATCCTGCACTTTCCAAATGCATTGCCAAATATTTCTCTTTAAGCTAACTTCCTTGCCCCAAGCATATATGAAAGTATGCCACACATAAAAAGAACACAAAACTTAACTATAAACACCCATAAATTATCAAAACATGGACACTTGTGAAACCTCAAAAGAGGGCAATAAATAAAACACGGTCAGCATCCCAGAGGTACCCGATGTCCTGGTCTTACCTCATTTACTACCTCTCCTTCTTCCAATAGGTACACAAGGTCCTAAATTTTAACACTGTAGATTAACTTACCAGTTTTAAGTGAAACTTTACATAGAGAGATTCTTGACAGATAGATGATAGATAGAGGATAGATTTTATATTATGTATATTTATTTATATATATTATTTATATTCAGGTTTACATTTTTCCTTATTTATCCTATAGAAATAGTGTCTTGGACAATTCTTCCACAATTAACTTTTCTGTTATGCTTTTCTCTCAAGTACACGCAAAAAGTCTCCCCTCAGGATATGCATAGGTTCAAATATGGTAGATGACTCCAAAATGTCCTACAAAGTAGTGGTAGTAATTTTGTGAGTATTTTCACTAGCCAAACTTTACATAGACAAATAATCAGCTATAGAATATTTAGGTACTCCTTCTAACTTTCAACTAGTTTAAGTGATACAACACAAAGTAGGGGAGTGGAAACATTAGCATAGCAATGTTGATAAATAACTCCACTTTCTCCGTAAGTGTTAGATACACACTCTTTGCACTGAGTACAACTAAGTATCATGGATCACAGTCTGATGTTTCAAATCAATGGAGTCATTCCAGGGTTATCTTCCAAGTGTGGATCTTTTTCAATGGGTATAATTTTTGTTCAGATCCAACGCTTCTGGGTGCATATTTTTCCTTTGAATTATATTAGCCACAGAGGGACCGTGTGTTTGTTAGAATCTACTTCTAGTTTCTGTTTGTTTGCTTCTTTTGTTTGCTCTTTGCTGTTGTTCAAGGTAGTTTTCACAGACCTGGGTGCTTTTCTGCCACCTGGAATTATTTCTATTTGGGGCATGTAAATTACTAAACACCCTGTTGTCTGAGATTTTCTAGCATAGCTGCTTTAAGCTTTGACTTCTTAAGGAAGTGCAAGCCAGAATGACTTTTCTTTGGCCACTATTCATATATAAGTTGACTGCACATCGACATCAAGTCCCTATACCTACAGACAGCAAGATCCAGGATGGTCTGGTCATGTCTTTCATCATCTTTCACAGAGAAGTCAAGTTTGGGTTCATTTATTCTCAGGGCTTTTCCATCTTCACTGATCAAAGTTCCGGTAGTTTCCTTTTCTTCTTTGTAGCACTTAATCTTTCCTGGTCTTTCCATTATTTTTCCATCTGTCTAAGACTTTCCAATGTAGATTCAGGAGTAAACTCAGAGAGGTTATACCAGAATGCTAGGTCTTATTTGCTTTCATCTGACTTCTTTTGATTGAGTTCCATTTCTAGTATTTCTAGCATCTGGTGGTCTTTGTTCTCTAAAGATGATAGTATAATAGTGATATGTGTGTAAAAATGTTTGGCAAAGCCTGGGTAACTTTTCTTGTCTGTTTTTATGCTGTTATTGAAGTCTCCTCTGAGCCACATGTTTCTGTCTTTGGCACATTTGAGACAATATGTTTTTTCTGCCTAATTACTAATTCTGCGATTCTTGAATCCCTTCTGAACTCCCTTTCTTTATCATCCCACACTTTAACTGTTGAAGAATTGCCACCACCAACCTTCTGTACCATTCAAAGTCAGCACTTGGATTAGCCATGCAAGGCGCTCCTTCAGATAGATGCTGTGTTGTGGGGTTTACTGCTGCGCAGCCCTCCAGTGAAATCTACAGTCAAGTTAAATTTTCAGTTAAATTTTCAACCCTTCAGATTCTTCCAGCTTTTCCATTTTTTCAGGGTTGTTAAAAGCTAAATAGAAATATTCATGTTTCTTGAGTTTGCTAACATTTTAAAGTTTCCCAATGGGATTATCTTGAAGGTAGATAATTTTTAAATCCTGACACCGTTGGTCAATATGATCTCTATTTCCTGAAGATGCAAGGAGAGTTCCTCCAGGGGGAAAAAGAATTACACACACAGTCACTGGGTTTGGCATTCTGGCTTTCTGTCTTATAAGATCTGTGATCCAGTCTATGGCACCTTTCTGGTTTGTGGGTCTGAGAAGCTCGGCTGAGACCTCAAAGACTGTTGGTAATAATTTATACTTTAATCTTTAATATCTAAGAGTTCTGTTTGTGCCACATCCTTGCCAGCACTTCGTATGGTCAATCCTTTTTTTGTTTGTTTTATTTTAGCCATTCTGTGGGTGTCCAGTGGTATATCACTACAATTTTAATTTACACTTCCTTTATGACTGATATTGATCCCCTTTCCTATGATTAGTGGAAATCTGAACGTCTTCTTTTGTCTAGTAACTGTTCAAGTCTCTTAGCCATTGTTCTGTTACCTTTTTGTCCCGCTGGTTTATAGGGATTCTTTACCAATTCAGGATATGAGCTCATTGGCAACTACGTGTGTGGCAAATGATTTATCCTACTTTGTTGATTTAAGTATTTCATTGTGAAAATTTGCAAAAAGAGCATAATGAACCTATGTCTATCATTATCCCAAGAATTATCGCTCCATGGACAATCTAGTTTCATCTCTAACTCAACCATTTTCACACACAACTGGATCATTTTGTAGTAGAAATTCCAAGATACATATTTATATATTTTTCACTTGTAAAAAATGTCAGCTTCCATTTCTAAAAGGTCAGAACTAATTTACAAAATGTAACTAAAACATTCTTATTAGGTAAAAGATATCTAGTGGACAAGATTATTGTATACAGTCTTATTTCTTAATCTTTCCCATTATGAACAGTGCTTTCTCTTGTTAAATTATTTCCATCCTTTAGGAGTTAAACGTTTTCCTATAAAATTCTTTAAAAATCTTACTTTTTTTCCCTTTTATATTTGAATTTAAAATTAATCTGGGCTTGATATTCATGTGTTGAAGGGGTCTTTTTTTATGTATTGGTATCTATACAGCAAGCACCTTGACTTTTTTAAATACAGTGCTCTATATTGCCACATTACTGTGATATACATTACTGTATATCAAATTTCTATATATGAGTGAGTCTATTTCTGAATTTTCTATACTGCTCTCTGAATTTGCCTAATCTAGAAACAGTATCACACTCTCTTAATTATTACAGCTTTTAAAATAATTCCTGCTAAGTAGTAGACCAGATATTCCAATGATGTTCTTCTTGAAAGATATCTTATCTATTCCTGGACCTTCATACACCTCAATGTATATTTTAGAATCAACTCATCAGCTTTTACAAATGAAAAACAAAAGGGTTGGGAATTATTAAGATTGAATTTTGTCTATAAATTAATTTAGAAAGAAGTGAAATGCTTATACTGGTCAATCTTGCAATCCATGACAATGTAATACCTGCTATCTATTTATCCATCTATCTTCTTTAATTATTCCCCATATTTTTCCCCAAACAGAAGTCTTATGTAAAGTTTGTTAGATTTATTCCTCTCTACCTGATTATCTTGGTGTTTTTATAAGTGGTTTTATGTACTATGATTTTTAATTGCTGTTATTATTTTATGGAAATACTAGATTTTTTCACTACCTTTGTATCGCTCTACCTTGTCTAATTCACTTATAAATATGTATATGCAGATTCTTTTGGATTTTCTACATATTCTGCATGTTCAGTCATGTAAAATATCTATTCTTTTCTGATTGTTTTAGCTTATATTTCTTTTTTCCTGGATCAGACAATATTGAAAGGAGAGATTATTTATTCTATCAGAAGCAGATATGAATGATTATGAGTTTCTCTTTTACAAAAACACCTCAAACTTCTAATCCAACTTGATATCAACAGAAGCATTTAAAATTATTGTTTTTCTTTACTCAATTAAAAAAACTAATTTATATTATAAAATAGGTCTATTACCTTTTCTCTAATGGTGTTCACTTAATATAGTTTTCTGTACTAAGGTATTAGGCATATACCCCTCTATCTTCTCATTGTTTGACTGTCTCTCTTCTACCTATCAACCATTCAGTCTGTAAATGGTTGAATCAAAAACAACCAGGAAATGGTCAACCTTCAGGGAGTACTTTCTACATAATAGGAAATATGACCATCCCAAAGATATTTATACATATAATATGTATGATATATATGTAATCTCACAGGATGTTTATTTTTTAAAAATCAGTAATGTTGCCATCATACTCCAATTTTAAAAATAAAATAAAACTGAATATTGGAGAATTTAAAGAATGTACCCGTGGAAACCCAGTAGTAAATAGTGTATCTCACACAGAAAACATGATTTAGCTAGTGCTCTAGTCTTTGTCAGTTTATATATTCATTGCATGTTTGTTGCTGTTGTATAAAATATAGAAAAAGTTTCAGCTAATATTTGTTTTTTTAAAGCATGAGAGAACATGGCTTTCCCCACAAGGAAGAAAGAATAAAATCTGAGCCTTTAAAAATCTTTAAGAAAAATAATTTTAAAAATCCTGTTAATTATATCTACTTTTTGAAGATGGAAACATTGACACAGTGACCTGTATAGGTAAAAAGTCTTTTAAATCTAAATTGTTAAAATTTTATGAAGATTTTTATGTTGGTGTAATTTACTGAGCAAAGCCAAAAAACCCCACAAATGAAGAGAACTATTATCTTTCCAACAAATCCTTTTCTTTAGTTTTTTAAATAGTTTTCTTTAAAACCCAACATTTACCTTGGGTTCTCCCTTCCTGACATATACCTTATATTAGTGGGCATATAGAAAATTATAAATCCCCTATTATTGAATTCAGCCTTGGCTAATTCAAGAAGCCAGAGATGATACAGCTTAATTAGAAAATTAATGTGGAAATAGTGGCTATTATATAATACTATTTCTTTGAGAAGACAAAGCACTCAACTAGGAAGCAGCATGCAAACTGATCTATGTTTGGTTCTTGTGTTTTCCAATAGTTTATATGTGACTTGAACACTTTTTTTTTTCTTTGTGCTTCAGTATTTTGTACCTAGTAACAAACGAATAATCTAGATCAAAGACTAGCAAACGATATGGTCCAGGAGCCAAATCTGGCCACACTAAGAATGTTATTTACATTCTTAAATTGTTCATTTTATTTTATTTCATTTTTATTATTTTTCATTTTATTTTTATTTTTTTAAAATTAGGCTAACTGAACAGAATAAAGTGTTCATTTTAAATGACTATATACTTAAATGATATCCTTGATTTTACCTCCAGGCCCATAAAACTTAAGACTAACTTTGAGAAGTGTTTGCTAACCTAATCTAGATAATTCCTAAAATGTTTTCTTGATTAAGAGTATTTGACCCTAAATAAAGATCTATTCAATTCATTATCAGACAGGATTAAGTAAAACAAAACAAAACAAAATCTCTAAGTGTTTCCAATTGGAAGCCAGCTAATAGAAGGAATAGAGTTTTATGAAAGTGTGAAAAGATTTGGGTTTCCAGGTCAGTAAAGCTGGCAGCATTCTGATTATCAGAAACCCAAAGTTATGGTCTTAGTTGTATCCCACCCAAATATTTGAATTTCATATATTCATATACTGAAACTTAGACTGTGACTACATTTGGAGATAGGGCCTGTAGACATGATTAAATTGAAATTAGGTGCTTAGGGTGGGTTCTAATACGATTTGACTGTTGTCCTTAATAGGGAAAAAAAATCAGGGCATGAAGAGAGAGACACCAGGGGTGTGCATACACAGAAGAAAGACCATGTGAATACACAGCGAGAAGGTAGGCATTTGCAAGTCAAGAAGAAAGGGGGGGTAAACAGAAGGGGGAATGAACCATGAGAGACTATGGATTCTGGGAAACAAACTGAGGGCTTCAGAGGGGCGGGGGTGGGGGAATGGGATAGGCTGGCGATGGGTCTTAAGGAGGGCACATATTGCATGGTGCACTGGGTGTTATACACAAGTAATGAATCATGGAACTTTACATCAAAAACTAGGGATGTACTGTATGGTAACTAACAATATAATAAAAAATTATTATTAAAAAAAAAAAAAGGGACAGAGATCTTAGGAGACACCAAACTTGCCAAAACCTTGATCTTGGACTTCCAGCCTTCAGAACTGTGAGAAATTAAATTTCTGTTGTTTAAGACATCCTGTCTCTGACACTTTGTTATGGCAGCCTGAGCAAATTAATAAAAGAAATTCAGGAAACTACAACACAGTGATCTCTGGTCCTCTGGGAACAATTATGTGATTTTCAAGAGGACATCCACATGTTTCCATCAAAACATAATGTTTGATAAACATGAAGTAGATAATCCTTCAAATAACTATATCTGCTTCTGTTCTACTTTTCTCTTATTCTGTGAGCACCTGAATTTGTATAACCTAAATTTGAATCTGCTGGCAGAAGAGTCTGGGTAATATAGTTTCTAGCACCTATGATTCTGATGAGTGCAAAAAAAGGAAGTTCAACAAACAAGAGGAAATTATTATGGAGAGCAAAACAAGTAGAGGTGCCTGCTCCTACAATCATCTGTGCTGGGTCTAACTGTAATCAACTTTTGAACAACACAAGAACAGCATCATACTTCCATCAAACATGATGTAACTGTCTCTTATACTTAGATGTGCTCACTTTCTCTCTGCAAAAAGAAGCATAAAGTCATTATATTCATCTTTTTGATACTAATTTACTTTAATTCACTTGTAATTCCCTTCAGATATATTGAAATTAAATACATATTTCCAAATTCCACTTTCAGTTAGGAAGTGTTAGCTAGCAGACCAGTGCATCCTCGTAGAACATAGGACAAATTACACCAATGATCTACTTGAGGCCAATGAGAAGCTTCAGAGACAACTAAAGGGCTTAAGACACTGGAACGGGAAAGGCCTCAGCAACTCAGAATCTGAGAGGGGAGAGCAGTCCGCAGCACCTTCTACACTTAGGACATTCGTTGGGGCTGGGCTTGGACAAAATTCTGAGAACTGCATGTAAAACCTGAAGAAAATTCCCAGGGAATTATGAGGACAGAGAAACCAGGAGAGTTTTTTGAATAAATTTGGAGTAGTTTCAATTACATAACAGGTTTCCAGGTTAGGACATCTATCAAATATAAATGAAATTTACTGATTTAGAATTTAGGATCCGTTAGGAAGAAGAACCCTGATGAATAATACATCAGACTGTTATTGGAAACCCTGGAATGCCAGAGTAATGCAGAGGCAAACTGAATGAACAGAGCCTAACCAGAGCTATACCCTAGTGACTTAGCATAGCTCCTTCTTGAATTGTCCACTACTACATTTTGTTAGTGGCCAGTAAGATGAATTCTTTTTAGAGGAATTAAATCATCTGGAGTGACTTATCCTATTCACACTCAATATCTGGAATTCCTTTAAAAATTATTACATATGAAAAGCAAAACAAACAAACAAAAAAACCACCCTGACCAAAAGTGAAAAATAAGAAAAAAAGTCAAAACAGAAGGGAAAATAGAAAGTGCCCTACAAATGGTCCAGACATTGAATGAACTGACAAGGACATTAGACATTTATGATTATTATGTTCAAGAAAGAGAGGAAAACACAAAGAATAGTGATGCTAACTGAAGAATTTCACAGGAGGATTGGAAGCTATAAAATTAAATTAAACAGGAATGCAAGAAATTGAAAAGTAAAATATCTGAACTCAGAAACCTATCTGATGGGTTAGACACAGCAGAATTTATTAGAGGTTGCCACTGAGTCTGGTTTAGAGTCAACCCACAGATAAATTACGAAAGCCACTGACAGCTGCTCAAACTAACACACTGAATCCAAACTATCCGATAAGTGTACCCACATTGATTAATTTGTGATGCCACTTATTCCTTAATATAAACCCTTAAATTATTTATTTATTTATTTATTTATTTATTTATTTATTTATTTATTTATCTATCTGGATTTGGTTGTGGATCTTATGAAGAACAGTATCCTCCTGAAAAGTTTCTGCCTCAGATGAAAACATTATAGTCTCTACACACATAGAAACTCAAAGATATAATGAAAGGTTGCCCAGCTAGTAAGAAGTCTCAAAGTACTGTGAGTTTATGATTTTTCATTCATCTTCATTCACTCAAATATCCCCATTACAATGTCCTGAATTCTGCTCTCACTTTCACATATCATTCTTAATGAAGTTATGAATTTAACTTACATTTTAATTTAAGCAAAAGAACTATTTGCTTATGGCTTACAGATAATTGACACTGTTTCTATAAGATAAGCAGTTATTTTAGAATAGTTTGCTGATTCTCTAATGGGGATGCAGCCAAGATTTTTAAGCTCTAAAATTATTATTTTATATCTGCAATATCTTTAGTGAAGCCAGAGGCAGCCATTCAGTCAGCTGTCATTTGGTCTCATTTCTAACCTAAAACTCTGTTGGTCAGCACCTTGGTTTCCCAAATTTCATCTTCAATAGGTATGCCATTCTAAACAACTGTGTGTTACAAGATACTACTGGTATCACATGTTCTCATTGATATAAAACTAACCTCAGATTCCCACTGTTAAGAATATATTTTCTAAAACCATTTCTAGTAGCAAATATACTATCAGTCTTTAATCAGTCAGAAAAACAAACAAATGTATATATTATAGCAAATTCTTTAATAGAGTGAATTAAAGACTTAAAAAACCTTTGGAAACTGTGACTGAGCAAAGGTTACTAGAGCTGTTACTGGAACTTAGGAAATTAGTAAGCACAGAAAATATACGATATTGCCTTTTAAAAACTTAAGATAATTATTATGAATGTTCGAAATAAATCAAGAAAGGATAATATAACAATGGATAAAATAGGGAAAGAAAACTAAGCTTTGGCTGAAAGTGAACTAGTGGTAGTCAAAAGTGCTTACCAAAACAATTATTCAAACAACGAACTAAAAATGAAAAACCTTAAGTGTCACCGTATAGTTATTGACAGAACAATGTGATTAAACACCACCAAAGAACATGTAAGTTCCTTTAACATAGGATACGAGAATTTTAACTGTTTCAAACAGTTGCATACATCAGGAAACACAATGATAATTTCAGTCAGAGAGGTATACTTTCTTGGCCATCAGATGTCCACAGAGACACTCAGCTGAATTAAGTAATCATCACCTAATTTAATTAAGAATGCTGTTTTAATGCTTTATGCAGGTATCTAGGATGTCAAATAAAAATACTGAAAGAGAATATGAAGGAAAAATATGTACCATAAGATTAAGAGGGATCATAATAATAAGGACAAACACTTTACAATGATAAATGGGTCAATTTACAAAAAATAATTAACAATTTTAAATGTGTATGCACCTAGTAACAAAGTTGCAAAATACATGAAACAAAACGGACAAAACTATAAGGAGAAAGAGAACCACAGCTGGTAATTTTAAAATTTGCTTCCATTGACTGATAGAGCAAATAGCAAGTCCACAGACCATTTGTAAGAATATACAATACTTGAAAACCTCTAACAAGTAACTTGAGGTAACGGATACCTAAAAATGGCATAATAACTTATCTTTTCAAGTGCATATGAACATTCAACAATAGATCATATTGTGAGCCATAAAACAAGTTCCAAAATATTGAAATGCTTGAAATAACACAAAACATATTCTACAAGTACAACCTTGATAACAAAACCACACAGAAACTATAAAAGAAAGCTGGAGACCAATATTCCTCAAGAAAATAGATACAAAATTCTTTTGTAAAAGTGTAATCATCTCTCTATGAAAATAAATGTTTCATGACTAATAGAGGTGTATTCCTGATATGCAAAATTGACTTTAAATTCATATATCTGTGTAGTTTATATATCAAAAATATAAAGGAGAAACGGTACATGATTTTCAAAAGATGAGAAAGTATTTTTGACAAAACGGTGACTCAGTAAAGATGTCTATTATTCCTAAATTGATCTATAGACATAATGTAACTCTCATTAACACTTGTTACATAATAGAAATACATTTTTGGTCTCTGTCCCCAGGTTACTGACACACTGCTCCTAAACTGTTGTGATTTCTTGAATGATAGGGGTGCCCTGGATTCCTGACACAAAGCTCCTAAAATGCTTGTAATTTCCTGAATGACAGGAGTATCTTTTATGCTAATGAGGCATCTCTAGGTGGACTTCTGGATGGAGGCTGGTCACAAGAACAAGTCATTATTAGAAACTTAGAAATTTCATCTCTACGCCTCATCCTCCAGGAAGGGGAAAGAGGCTAGAGATTGAGCTAATAACTGACCATACCTGCATGCTGAAGCCTCCATAAAAATCCATAAATTATAGGGTTTGGAAGTTTCTGGGTTGATGCCAGGAGGGTGACACATTCCAGCTTCACAGGGACTGAAGATTCTGCACTTAGAATCCTTCCAGTTTTCTCCCTATGTAACTCTTCTTCTGGCTGTTCCCCTGCATCCTTCATTATCTTTTATAATAAACGGGTACACCTAAGTGTCTCCCTGAGTTCTATGAGCCAAGAAATAGTGTTCTCTTTTAATATTCCAGCACGCTTATTTGTAGAAATTGGCAACCTATTTATAAAATATATATGTGAGATATATATATGAAATCTCTGTACCTTCCTCTCAATTTTGTTATAAACCTACACTTGTTCTAAAAAAAAAACCAAAACTGTCTTAAAAAAAACCCTCTGTAATAGCCAAAACAAATTTGCAAAGACAACAGATGCAAATAACTTAAACTACTGGATTTCAAGATTTACTAGAAAGCTATAGTAATAAAGTGTGAGGTTTTTTAAAATATAGTAGTGCAGTCAGTGGAATAGATTTTAAAGTTTCTAGAGATCAACTCACACATATATACTAAATTCATTTCTGGCAAACATTTCAAGGAATTTAATGGGGACAGGATAGGTTTTTTGTTTTTTGTTGTTGCTGTTATTGCTTGTGAACAAGCAGTGCTATAGAAAGAACAGCGAAGAAGATATTATTTGAGGTAAAGGTAGATATATTGAATAATAGAAAAGAATGGAGAGTCCAGAGAGAGAGTTCTACACACAGATGGCCCGTAAACAATGGTGCCAAGGTAACTCAAACCAAATTATTATGTTATGTTGTAGTATAGTATAGTATGGTGTAGTATATCCAGAAATTAACAGAAAATGGATCATGAACCTAAACGTCAAAAAGTATAGCAATATGATTTTTGCAAAAAAAAATATGAAAAGAATGCTATAAATTTGGGATAGGCAAAGACTGCTTAAAGAACATAACACAACAAACCTAAGATAATGAAAATAAAATAGTTTGGACTTCATCAAAATAAAACTCTGGTTTTTATAGGATGTGATAAATAAAATATCATTAATAAAATGCTATTAATAAAATGAAAAGGCAATCCACAAAAAATACATATGTATATATGAGAGATACATGACAAAGACACATCCATAATATGTAAGCAAAGAACTTTTAAAACTTAATAATAAGAAGAAAATAATAAAACTGGTTACGGGATTTTAAAATATAATAATATCAAAGAGGTCATGAAAAGATGCTAAACATCATTAATCATCAGGGAGATGGTAATTAAAAACCCAAAAAGATAAGACCACTTACATAAAAGATAAAATTTCTTTTAAAAGTTGTTGATATTAAATTTAGGTAAGAACACTGAACAACTAGAACTTTTATTCATTGCTGGTGGGAGTGTACAATTGTACAGTCATTTTGTTTCAAAGTTTACCATTTTCTTTTAAGCTAATTATACATTTATCAGAGACCCAACAATTTCACTCCCAGGTATACCCAAAGAGAAATGAAAAAAATAATATGTGCATAAAAGACTTGTTCATGAATGTTCATAGCAGCTTTATTCTTAGTAGATCCAAACTGGAGGTACTCAATGTCTACCAAAAAGTAAATGGGTAAGCAAATCAACAGGTACATTCATACAACGTGTACTATCCAGCAATAAAAAGGATAAACTATTAATTACACAAAAGGAGCTGCTGAATGAAAGACATGAGACATAAAATAGTACATGTTGTATGATTCTACTGATATGGAATTCACTATAAGGCAAAATTAATCTGTATCAGTAGAAATCAGAATGCTGGTTTCCTATGTGGTGGGAATAAAAAGGGATTTATACATAGAGGATTATTCTTAGGTAATGGGTATGTTCTATTTCAAGATGGGAGGATAGTTATGCCTGGGAATAATTATCAAAAACTTAACATACACTAAAAATGAATGGATTTTCTTTTATGTAAATCACCTCTCAATTAAGTTGGTATAAATAGCAAGAAGAAACTGTTTTATGTAAGTTATATTAATCACAAGACCTGTCCCAGAAGAGTATTGAATTCTGAGAACTATAACAAAACTAAAACTAAAACTAATATTAGCACAGCTAGTATTTGCTCATTTGATTTCAAAAGGGATCAAAATATGCTATCACTAAAAACGATGCATATAGACTTCAAATATCTTGTTACTTAAAATACATAAAGAGTCTTTTATCAGACAGTATTTTTTATTGTTGGGACAAGACCTTTCTGGTGCACATGGTACTTCTGACTTAAGTTTGACTTCAATTTCTTGCATGGTATAAATTTGTATTGTATCATAAGATTATTAATTTCACTTTTTTCAAAAGGTAGTAAGAATTTAGGTATGTTAAAACTATTGACAGAATCCTCCCAAATTTTTACAATATTTCCCGTCAGTATTTTATATTTATTTCACCCACATCTAATTTGTAAGCTCTTCTTTAAAAAAAAGCTCTTTACTTTTAATTTGGTTTTCATAGAAAGAACAGAAATTTAAACTCTTGACAGATTTAATTCAACACTGTGAGTAATATTTTACTAATTACCTAATTATAATGAAAAGTACAACATACATTAACTTGTTTAGAAATTAATGGAGTTCTTTTTTTGGAGGAAACAAAAGTACATATGTGTACTAGAATTCCAGGTTTCATACATTTCAGTCTCAAGATCCTTTACAGTCTTAAAATTAAGGATCCCAAAGACCTTGTTTTATGTGGTTATATCTACCAATATTGTCTGTATTTGAAATCAAAACAGAATTTTTGAAATACTAATTGATTTATCTAAAATAATAAACCATGATTTTAACATAAATATATTATGAAAAATACTTGCATTTTCAAAACAAAAATAATTAGTGAGAAGAGAGGCATTCTTTTATTTCTTTTTTCTTCCTTTTTTACAAGTGTCTTTAAGGACTTACTTAACAGAGAATAGCTAGATTTTCATATTTACCTATGCATGCAATCTCTTGTGTTGTGCTACTTTGCTTGAGGTCAAAAAAAACAAAAATCCAGCTTTACACGCAGATATATAGTTGGAAAGTACTTGAAAAGCTGTTAATATAATTTTGTATGTCATTTTTCATGTTATAAGAAAACACACCAAGGGATAGTTTCTTAAGGTTCATTTCAATGTGGAATCTCAGTTCACATCAATGACCCTTTCTTACCATTTTACATTAGAATCTATCAAACAGATCTCTTACTCCTGAATGGATCTGTATCAACATGAATTCATCAACTGAAAAATATTAGTTCATTAAGTTATGCAGAACTTTCAAATGCAGATCCAATTCATTACATCAAAAACTGCATTTGTTTAAAAGCCCACGGATACTGTCAGACACATATTTAACTGAGTTGCCAATCTCTCAGGGCAGTTATAGGTCTTCCAAAATCCTAATTCTCACTTGAGATTATCAAATTCTATCATTAGTAACAAATTGTCTACTCTTCCTTACAGTGATAAGCTTACATTGTTTCTTTTGGGGGGAAGGTCCACAAATGCCTGTCTTAATATCATAGTTCATCTGACAGACACTCTTTCAAGTAAAAATGGTATTGCATGAAAAAAAAGCAGCTAATTGAGCACAAATCAACCAATTATACAAGCTTTTTTCCTAGAGACAAAAATTTACTCTCGTTTGCAGGATGAGTGTTTCCCATTTTGTAACACAGAATGTGAAGTAAAAGTGTACTAAGGGATGGAAAGCTAATAAAGTTAATATTATCCACTATTTCATCAAGGACATTCTTGCGTATAACTGGCATTGTTTTTACTGTTAGTGTGTGATGGTGAAGGACACAATGATTACTTGGTGCATGCTGGTGTCACTGCCTTGATTCTTTCTATGGCACTAAGAATTTTATTACATTTGCTTTTGTAACATCAGTATAAATGCCAACACAGTGAAAAAAGGACATTAATGTCTTAGTATTATTATGAAAATAGTTTGACCTCACAGAAACTCTGCAAGTGTGCGAAGGATGTCCAAAGCTTCCTAGACCACAGTCTGAGAATCACTGTTCTAAAGGGTAATCAACATGTAACTTGCCATAAGCCCTTATTTTCCAACTAGACTTAGGTTAAGAGAGTCTCTCCTACTTATAGCGTTAATATAGAAAAGTATATTTTTTTCTTAAGTGTGATTATTTACAAATTCATTATTAATTCTCTGTAGCATTTGTATAACAGTTTAAAAGGTAAGTGTTATTAACCTCACTTCACAGATTAAGAAACTGAGACTATATTTGGTGGAGACATAATAGACTTCAGTTCATATGACTAGAATTTTTTTAAGATTTTATTTATTTATTTATTTGACAGAGATAGAGACAGCCAGTGAGAGAGGGAACATAAGCAGGGGGAGTGGGAGAGGAAGAAGCAGGCTCATAGTGGACGATCCTGACGTGGGGCTCGATCCCATAACGCCGGGATCACGCCCTGAGCCGAAGGCAGATGCTTTAACTGCTGTGCCACCCAGGCGCCCCTATGACTAGAATTTTTAAAAAATATTTTAGTCTCACATGGGAATTGAAACTCAGGGAATACATTGTCTTAGGCCTATTTTCACTATGAAATATAGCATTTACATTTATCAACTCACTATCTTTTACTGATCAACACTGATGTCAGTAAAATATCTAAGAGACCTCAGTTCAAACAAACAACTAACTCCATTTAACTGAGGGAGGTTATAGTTAATCTAGTCAATGAAACTGCGGCATTAGCCCTTTTTAAAGATAACCAACTCAAATTCAGTCTTTGAAACGGCATTTTCTCCTGAAAATCTATACGGACCAGACAGGAAAGCTTTGAAAAGTATTTTTCTTTACTTTTAAACTTAATGTAACCAATTCTGTTAGTTTCTTTAACATGGTTTTCTCTAATACAATGCATTACTTCATTAATCTCATTGTTTAGTATTCTAAACCAATATTCTATTATTAGGTTTGTTTGTTTGCTCTGGTGCCTGCTTTGGGTAGAAAATTAGTTTTTGAACAAATTCAATATATCTGGAAAAAAATTAAATGTCATGAATCACCACTGGGTTATTCTTGCAGAATTTTTTTCTTCTGCAGATGAATTTTTTAAGTGTCAATGTCCTGAATGTAGGGGGGTTGAATCATAAACTCTTCAACTGGAAAGTGATAGTTCATAGAAATATGAGTGTTTCTTCATTGGTTAGAATTTTGGCCTTTTGTTTTGTCCTGTGTTATATTCTGAAATGCAAGCATAGGATGGAAAAACTAAAAGTTTAGTTCTTAAAGAGAAGAAACTTTTGCATTACACTCTTGATGCCTGAACTATTGCCCCCCAAAATCAGTCACATGGGCTATAGGACATCCTATGAATAAAACAGCCAACCTGCTTGTCTGAACAACTCATTGCATAATTGTTGTCTTGGCAGTTACTGAAACAGCCCACACACTTTATATGTAGAGTCACCCTTGAATTAAAGCGTAATCAGAACGCTGGCATTCATGTGAACATTAAGCTGTTCTAAAATTCAGAATCTCCTCACAACTTTATGGAAACAAATTGTTCTCTAATGTACTGAGAGTGGGCTTTCAAGTATACAAAGAACATTAGACTGCTTAAAAGCCCTTTCTGTTGACTAGTCTTACTTATCTTGAAAGGCCAGTCCCAACATCCTTCAAGTTCTGTCTAGGTATTCCTTTTCTTACCATTGCCTTTAACTAACAGGTTTTGTTTTGTTTGTTTTGTTTTGTTGTTAATAGAAAGAATGTTCCCTCACTTTTCTCTATGCATCTTTCTGTAGGAACAATACAAAGGTCTCTTTCTCTGAAGCATTGGAAACCACACTTGGAAGGCAGCTTGGATAAAGCCTTAAGATCTCACCATTAACCAATGTAAAATTTTGAACTATCAAGTGAGAGAGGCAAAGTCACAAAGCAACAGCTGCCAATTACACCAGAGAAGTGGTAACTGAATGATCATGCACTGTGTGCTTTGCTAATGTGCAGGAACCATTGAGGATACATTGACCAGCCCTGCAGTATAAAAAGGAACAATTGACAGAAGCTAGACTGCTGTCTATTTCAGTGGTTTTCATCTACAGTAACAACCTCATAACAATTCAATGTCAATTCTTAACATTTTACTAGGGAATTAAATTGAAGACCAGGTAATTTGTTTCAATAAATCAGAAATTGTAACAGTGCCACCAATTTCTTTCCATTTCTCTTGGATTCATTCTGCCTTTTTTTTTTTTCTGCTTTGTAATTTTGAAGTTAAAATTGTTTCTTTTTGAAATTGTTTCATTCACTTATCTGTTATTTTTAAAATGTATCAGATACTAAAACCTATGGATATAAGAACTAATAAGGTCAGGCACCTGCCTTCAAAGAGTTTTAACCTCATCAGGTAATAAAGTACTCTCAGTTAAAACAAAAAACAAAAAACAAAAACCTTCTGAAATGCCTCCTTTTAAATCAGTCACTCAACCTTGCCCACTCCACCTCTACCACCTGAAAAGATACAGGGAGCAAATTATTGAACAATCTCCTTGACGATTCTGTATATTTCCTATGAATGGATGCTTCCGAATTCCCATTGTTTGCCATCTCCACAGACAAGACTCAGTTAATGAAATGGCTAATTAGATTTCTGTAATCCTGTAGTCATTGTGTCTGAGGTGACATTTTGTTGGCATTTCTCTTGTGGCTCCTTCAGTGTGATAGGGAACATTTTCCCTTAGCCAACCAACTTGGCTTTTGTCATTTTGCTGGAATGGCAGTTCCCCTGGTTGGTATAATGAAATCATTGCCCTCCCAAATACAGCTCTGCCACTCAGCATTTAAATAGAAAAGAATAGGAAAATGATCATCTGATTAGTCAAACAGGCCCATGTTCAAAATCCATTTCCAAAATCAAATAATAGAATTGGACTGGGTTCAGAGTGGAGGAATGACTGTGGTATTATTACATACTGTAGTACATACTCATTGACCAGCAGAATGTGGAAGGGTAAAGTTTCTAAATTCTTATTCTTATGATCCATAAGAAGTAAATTATTCAAAAAAGTGAGAGCAGGGGAGCTGTTTTAGGCAACTTTTTAGACCCCATTGATGATAGTTTAGCTAAGAAGGGAAAAATCAAGACCAAAGCCACATTCAAATACCAAATAAAAAGTATTTAAAATATTGGGATGATATGTAGGATCATAATTCATAATGATAATTATTAAATGCAAAATCAAAGAGACTATGTATTTGAATTTTAATTTATATAAGTTTATTTTCTATAAATTCTACTCATTTCTATTCTGAACCACCTCTCTATCAGGGTGGAAGAAATTTGGTATTAATCATTTTGACAGTCATTCCTACACTCTTCTGGGAGATTGTGTGATTTGGGGCTGTGGGTTGGGTATCATTCTCAAAGCCAAAGATTAACTCGAACTTCCAGTAAGATATCTTTAATCCATGCAGACGTCAGGTGTAGGTCCACAAGGGTCACACCTGAGATATTCTTTCAGGTCCAAGAATGTCGTCTGCTACTTCTGTATTGTTCAGGTGCATGGGGTCATCTACTTATCTCTAACCAGGAACAGGAAATATCTTTGATTATAAAAAAACATATCTACTGAAATAGATATACAATCGAGTACTTTCCCATCCCAGATGTTTCCATTCTTCTGTATAGTATTATCCCAATTTGAAGCTAGATGTCATTTTAAACTCATATGGGGTTAGGCCAGCTCTTCAGTGCACTATCCAGCCTGCCTGCTGTCCTGCAGTTACCTTGCTTACACATCCATCACTTCCACTTAGTCTCTTTTTCCATCTCTGGTTTACCCCCAACAAATGATCTAGGCTGAAGATAGAGGTAATGGACAGTAATGAAGACTTGATCATACACATGATATCTTCTCTAATATTACTTGTGTCTTTTGTGATGCTTTTCATTCTCCAAAGGGCCTAGGGTTTTGAAAAGAAAGACGAGGAAAAAAGTGCTTTTTCCTTTGACTTTATTCTATGTCACATACTTTCCTTGATACAGTAAGCGAAAAATAACAAAACTGTGAGGAATAAGGAAAGGGGACAGTGAGAGAAAGGAAATAGTGGAAAAGATTGATGAGAACAATAAAAGTTCCCACAAATGAAAATATTTTTTTCTATCATCATAGCAAATCTGTGTGATAAATTAATGTTGGTTTATCTTGCGTAGACCAAACTTCTTTCCCCAGAATTCCCTTCCTATTATGTTTCTGGATAGTGTGGGCTATAAATTATAGTATCTTTCATGGAAGTTGGAAGAGGGAAGAGAAGAGACAGATATTTTATACCATACACATACGTTTCCCCTTATCCAATCAAACACTAATCTAGGTGTTGATGTGAAGGGGTTTTGCAGATTTAATTACAATCTATAATCATTTAACTAATATAACAACTTATGTTAAATATATTAGACTTAACATAAAAGAACAACAAAAAAATCCATAATCAATTGACATTAAATTTGAGAGGTTATTCTGGGTGGGAATGACTGAATTAGAAATTCTGAAAAGAGGGCTTAAGCATTCCCTAGAGAGAAAGAGAGACTTCCACTTATGAAGCAGAATCAGGATGGATGTATGGATGGAAGGATGGATGGGTACACAGATAGATATACAGAGATATAGATATAGATACATAGCTATAGATATGGGATATATATACATATATATACACACACATATATATACACATACATACAAATTCCGCTTCTCTGGTTGAACTCTGATAAATATAATTTATTCAATAAACACATTTTTCATCCAATCAATTGATTTTAGCCCCTCAGTTCTGAAAGTCAGACAATCAACAATCAACTAGCTCTAAACAATATGTCCCTGAATTTCAACTAGTCAACAACATTGCTAAACACCATGCTTTCCTGAATCCTTGTATAAGATTGTCTGCTCTGCTCAGAAAGACTGTGCCTGACCAGCATGAATCTCCCTTATTATAGTGAACAATAAAATCAGCTTTGCCTTTTTATTTCAGATAGATTGTTGGTTTCATCATCCTATTTAAATCCTACCACACACATGTATTAGGGTTCTTCAAAGAAACAAAGCCAGATATATCTATTTATCTACATCTATATCTGTAGATAGATACATTTTTCTTACATATTTATCACTTCCACTTAGTCTCTATTTCCATCTCTAGTTTACTCCCAACAAGTGATCTATATTCTAGCCTGAGTGTAGGTAATAGATAGTAATGAAGACTTGATTCTCTAATATTACTTGTGTCTTCTGTGACACTTTTCATTCTCCAAAGGGCCTAGGCTTTTGAAAAGAAAATTCACACACACACACACACATACACACATGTACAATTTTTCCATGTTTTCATAATTTTCACATATATATGTATATATGTACATATATGCATATATGTGCATATTTATTTACATTCATATGAAAAAAATATATATGGGAATTTACTATAGGAATTGGCTCATGTGATAATAGAGGCTAAGAAGTCCCATGATCTGCAAGCTGGAGAAGGAGGAAAGCCAGTGGTATAATTTAGTCCAGGTCCAAAGGCCTGAGAACCAGAGGAACCAATGACATAATTCCCAGATGGAGTCCAAAGGCCCAAGAACCAGGAGTCCTACAGTATAAGTCCGAGGCCAAGTCTTAAGCCCAAGAACCAGGAGCACTGATGTCTGAGTGCAGGAGAAGATAAATATCCCAGCTCAAGGAGAGAGCAAACTTGCCTTTGCTCTGCCTTTTTGCTCAGTGTAGGGCCTCAAATGATTAGATGATGCCAACTCACGCTGAGGGTGATCTCTTTTATTCAGTTTACAAATTCAAATGCTAATCTCCTCCAGACACACCCAGAAATAATATTTGCCAGCTATCTGGTCATATGTTAGCTCAGTCCAGTAGACACAAAAAACTGATTATCACATGTCCTCCCCTTGTCTACCTATGTATCTCCTTAATCCATAATCTTCAAATAAATACAATAACAAGGTCATAATTTCACTTAAAATGATACCACTGTCCTGCAAACACACTACTCTTTTCCTAAGGAGAGAAGGTAACATCCCTGAGTGATGTTTACTCTTCTCTTAATATCTTCTAATCTAAAAACTATGATGTAAAATTATCAACACTTAGTACTGATATAAAGTCAATTAATCTTATGTTACATGGTAAGGGAATAAGAAAGGCAAGAAAACAAAGACATTTACTTATTATATGTACATATTCATATAGATACACAAATGTAGTCATAAAGAAAATGAGGAAATATTCATGGCAATTACAGTCCTTTTTTTTTTCTGTAATTGGTCACACAATCATAGATGGTATTTATAACTACATTCTACTACTCATTCTGTTTTCCCTTAACCTTCAGCAAGCACCTAAACTGCTCACGGTCCTTTACATCGTAGCATGACCCAAATCCTTCTTCTTGAAGGGTCTGGGCCATTACTAATCCTGTTTGGATTGGATTATTACAGTTTCCCGTTAACCTTAATCACTGGACATGTGTTACAAAGAGATTACCTAAGGAATCTCCTATATTCTAGACATACCCTTCCTTACCCCCATTGTGGAGTAGTATTTCAATTTCCTCTTGGTACTCAGCATCACTCACCTCAGCCAACACTGTAACTCCCTTATTTGCCTGTTGATTAAGGGGCAAGAGGAAGTAAATGGGTGACAGTTCTAAATTCCACCCCAATAAAATCATTGTTGTGTCTCCTGGGCATAAGCATTCCTTCCACTGCAGCTAAGAACTCTAGGTAGCAAAGCATAAAGTCAAGAAAACAGAAAGCACAAACTGTGCCAGTGGATCACTAGGGTAATAGTGAATGGTACCACTTCCATTTTCATCTCTTAAACCATGAATCTCAGCTACCAGAGAAAGAGCACCATGCTGGATGCTAATTCAAAGCGTATACAGCCTTCTGGAAAACCTTGCCCCAGCCCTACAAGGTATTACTGCCTAGCTCATACTGTAACTGACTCTTCAAAGGCCATTCCACCACGTTGTCCAGCCAGCTGCTTCAAGATGATGAAGAACATAGTAACACCAGTGAAAATATGAGCATAAATCCATTGTTGCATCTTTTTTGCTGGGAAGTGAGTTCCTTGCCATGAGGAATGCAATGTGGGAAACCATAGCAATGAGTAAGACATTCTATAAGTCACATATAGGAGTTGTGACAGAAGCATTGCATGCAAAGAATGCAAACCATATCGAGAGTAAGTGACTATTCTAGTAAGGACAAATGCTGCCCCTTCTATGATAGAAGCTGTCCAATCTAATCAACTGGCCACTGGGTAGCTGACTGATTATCCAAGGGAATGATGCCATATTGGGGGCTGAATGTTTATCTCTGCTGATAGTAGACTGGGCATTAAGTGGTGGCTATAGCTAGTTCAGTCTTGTTGACCAGAAGTCCATATTGCTAAGTCCGTGTATAGCTTCCATCCCTGTTTCTATGGCCACTTTGTTCATGAACACATTAGATAATAACAGGGGTAAGTGAGGAAAGACTGGTATCCATAAAGCAGGTCATCCTAGTCACTTGGTTATTAAAACCCTCCTCTGGTGAGGTCATCCTTTGGTGAACACTGACATGTCACACAAATATCTTCATGTTTTTTGCCCATTCAGGGAGGTCTATCTATATATCTCTTCCTTACATTTCTTTATTACCAGTTTTCTAATCATGTTCTTTGCAAGCTCCTGGCCAACAGCTAAACAGTGGCTACAGCCCGTGAATCAGTATATAATCATATATTTGGCCATATTCTGCCTTCCAGGCAAAGTGAACCAAGTGCAGGTCCCAAAATTCTGCTCCAAATCACTGTCCTTCAGGGACGTCCCAGAGAGGGGTTGTAGTGGTACAGCTGTATACTTTTGGGTGGTACATACATGTTCTACAGAACCATTTATAAACCAGGCCTTCTCTTCCTCTGTCAAGTGATCATAGGGAATTTCCCATAAGACAATAGATGCAAGCTGGGAGAGAGAAGCAGGAGTGGGGAACATAAGCATATGGACCACTTTTTCATGTAACTAAACTTGTACCTTTAGAGACTACTCAGGCCTATTCATGATGGAGGCCAAAAAGTTCCATATCTAGAAGCAAGAGAACCAGGAAAACCAGGGGTATAATACATTCTGAGTCCAAAGGCCAAAAGATGAGGAGAGCCCAATGGTATAAGTCCAAATCCATGGTGAAGGTCTAATACCTTACCATGAGTGCTGATGTCCGAGAATAATAAGAAGGATGTCCCAGCTCACACAAGAGCAAATACACTCTTCCTCCACCTTTGTGTTCTATTTAAATCCTAATCTCTTCCAGAAACATCCTCACAAACATACCCAGAAATAATGTTTTACCAGCTATCTGAGCATTACTAAGTCCAGTCAAGTGGACACAAAATTAGCTATCCCAACACATAAGGCTGTATTTCAAAATCCAGCCAGTTCTCATAATCTGCATTGGATAATCCATGTTGCCTGGATTATAACCTACTTCAGGTCCATTATTTGCCCACAAATATTCTGTATGCTCCTTCTTAACATTATTGAATTTTTAACTTTATCCATATACTTTAAGATTTAAAAAAATATATTTGAAAAAACAGTGTACATTTAATTAAGTGAATTATCACAAAACATTTGTCTATTATTATTTTCTTTTATAGTCATCTATATATACGTATATAAGTATATTCCAGATAGGATGACTTTGAAAATTGCTGAACCAAGCAAAGAAGGAAATAACCCATAAAAAGTGGCTTAGCAAAAGGCCTAAAATAAAGCAATAATGTAGTAAGTAGTGTACTATTAGTAGTAAGAGTAATAATAATAATTTAAATGGGGAAAAAAGCTACTATACTTTGTATGTTGACAGAGAAAACTCACTGAGAATTTTCCACTTTACACTGACAAGAAGAAAAAGAATAACACTTTTTTCCCCCTAAAGAATGCCTATTTATTTTTAAGAAGGCCATCAAAATTGCTTTAAAGTCCAAGTGGAATTTTCAACATTAGCAATGCAGGAAAAGTATCCATTTACTTTAGAGGGGAGTAAATATAATGTCAGAGACACTTGAGAAAGATCACTTTAAAATTCTAGTATACTACTTTAAAATCACTTTTCAAACTACAATCACACTTAAGGAAAACAAAATTTGAAAAAAAATAAAAGACTTCAATTAAGATTCATTAATATTCTATTCAAGTTTAGTAGTCAACAATCACTTCTATTTTGATGTATTTAGTCCTTGATTCACTTGCAATATTTCTAAATAAGCTGAAATAGACCTGCAAATTGCACAAAAGAGAAGCTAATCTGCTGAAGGAAGACATTTTTTTTAAATGCCCAATTAAATGATTATTAAATGTTTTAATTTCCCTGCAATCATTATAGTCTTCAATTCATATAAGTGAGTGTGAATAATAAAGCCATCTCACCATTTGACATTTTTTTCTAAGCCATTAACACCATTTTTTCCTGTTGAGATTACTCCCATCACACTGGGAAAATACTATTTGCAAATAAATAGCATGTCCTTTAAACCTCTATTGCTATGCAATTTAGGATAAGGAAATAAAGAACTTTATCTCAAAAAATATTAATGGGTCTCTACTAGATCTTATTTCAGATAAATTCCCATTACTTGCAAAGAGTTTTCTGATTTCTCTTAGGATAGTTTTAAAAACCATGATTATCTTTTTTCTTAGTGACAGATTCATCTGTCAAGCAGTATCCCCAGTGATGGCATGTACACTGAATACCTTAAAAATAGACCAGAAGTAAAATCACATGCAATGCCTTTTTGCAAACTGGGTTCCTTTTAACTAACTTTTCTTCCTTTCTTGATGTTGTGGCTTTTAAAAAGCTTTATAAAAGCAAATAACTGGTCTTATACTTTTTGAGATTTCTTAAGAGCATTAATATCTCTATTTAGGCTCATACATAAGACTTGGGTATAAAACCATTCTAATGTAAAAATAAGTCAAGTTATACACATAATTTTTGCCCTAAATACAGAATAATTTCAGGTATGACCACTTTTATGATTTAAATACTAAGGGTATGCATTAAAGTTCTTGACTTTTTTTTTTTTTGCATTGATCCAGACCCAGATAAAGATTTAAAATAAGAGAGCATAAAGGAGCACAAGAAAATAAAGAAGATGGGATGCCTCTGTGGCTCAGTAGGGTAAGCAGCTGCCTTCGGTTCAGGGTCTTCGGATCAGGATCAAGTCCTGAATCAGGATCCCTGCTCAGTAGGGAGCCTGCTTCTCCCTCTGCCTCTGCCTTTCCCCCCTACTCCTGCACACACTTTCTCTCTCTCATAAATAAATAAATAAATAAATAAACAAATAACAAAATTTTAAAAAAAGAAATTAAGAGAGAAAGGAAGAACAACTGCACTGATACTAAATAATGTTGAACTCATTCTAGTCATCATTTTTCTGTGTATTCTACCCAAACTCTTATGTGTGTTGTATTTTGTTTCATGGAATGAGCAAAGGCTATGGAACAATGTGGAGCTGAATTTGAACACAGTTTGGCAGATACTGAGGAAAGTAATTACCCTCTAAAAACCTACGTTTCCTCATCTACAAAATGAATGTAACATGGCTATTTTATATATTTACAATTAACATGGAATGAAATAAGCATAATACTCCTGTAATAAGATTAACGGAATAGAATAAAGAGCCCAGAGATAGAGCCACATAATATAGCCAACTGATGTTTAACAAACATAAAGGAAACATAAAGGAAATGAAATGGACAAAAGATAGTCTTCTCAACAAATGGTACTGGAACAACTGGACATCCACTGGGGGAAAAAAAAAAGTCTGGACATTGACTATACGTTTCATAAAATTTGCTCAAAATGGACCATAGACCTAAATGCAAAATGCAAAGCTATAAAACTCCTAGAATATCACAGGAGAAAATATAGATGACCTTGAGTTTGGCAAATAATTTTTAAATACACATCAAAGTCATGATTTATGAAATAATTTATAAACTGATGTCATTAAAATTAAGAACTTCTGTTCTATAAAAGACACTGTCAAGAAAATGAGAAGATAAGCCACAGACTGGGAAAAAATATTTGCAAGAGACAAAGCTAATAAAGGACTACTATCTAAAATATACAAAGAACTATTAACAACAGGAAAACAAACAACTTAATTTTTAAAAAAATGGCTGGGGGTGCCTGGGTGCCCAGTCAGTTGAGCATCTGACTAAGGCTCAACTGCCTCAGTCAGTTGAGCATCTGACTCTTGATTTCAGCTCAGGTTGTGATCTCAGGGTCCTGGGATGGAGTTCTGCATTGGGCACCCTGCTCAGTGGGGAGTCTTCTTAAGGATTCTCTCTCTCCCTCTCCCTCTGTCCCTCCCCCTGCTCACACACTTTGGTCAATCTCTCTCTCAAACAAATAAATAAATCTTTTTAAAAAATTAATAAGAATAAATAAAAATTTTTTAAATGGGCAAAATATCTGAATAGACATCTCACCAAAGAAGATATTCTGGTGACAAATATGCACATGAAAAGATACTTCACATCATATGTCATTAAGGATTTGAAAATTAAAACAGCAATGACATTACACTACGCACTTAATAGAATGGCCAAAATATAAATCGCTGGCAGCACCAAGTGTAGATGAGGACGTGGAACAACAGGAACGGTAATTCACTGACGGCAAAATACAAAATATAGCACAGACATTTTGGAAGATAGCTTGCAGTTCCCTACAAAGCTAAATATATGCTTACCAAACAATCCAGCAATCATGCTCCTCGGTATGTACCTAAATGAGCTGAAAACTATGTCCACACAAAAACCTACACACAAACATTTATAGCACCTTTACTAGTGATTGCCAAAACTCAGAATCCAAGATATACTTCAGTAGGTGAATGGATAAATAAACTGTAGTACATCCAGACACTTGAATAGTAAACAGTGCTAAAAAAGCAATGAGCCATCAAGCCATGAAAAGACATGAGGAACCATTAATGCACATCACTAAGTGAAAGAAGTCAATCTGAAAAGGCTGTATACTGTATGATACTAACTATATGATATTCTAGAAAAGGCTAAACTATGGAGACCATAAAAAGATTGGTGGTTGCTAAGTGAAACTATGCTATGTGACATTATAATAGTGGATACATGTCAAGATACATTTGTCAAAACTCATAGAATGTACCAAGAATGAACTTTAAACTATGGACTTTGAGTAACAATGATGAATCAATGTAGGTTCACTGATTGTAATGAATGTACCACTTTGGTACAGGATATTGACAGGGGGGAAGGCTATGTATATATGAGGACAAGGGGTATATGAAGATTCTCTGTTTTTATGTGGATATATAGAAACTTTCCACTAGAAGGTATTTTTCGGCTCATTTATTGGTAGGAAGTAAGAGATTCTGATTTTCTCTGAAAAAGACCATAGACATGGATCGTCTAAGTTTAGGAAAACTTTGCCATCTCTAATATCAAAAATGCATTATGAATTTTCTGTTGATTTTTATTTGTATGGTTGGAATGGGCAATTGGCCTTTTGCTGATATGCCTTTAAGTGTTAGTGTGACAAAAAATGTAGAAGAGTGCCATAAATATTTGATATGAGGAATAACGTGAATGGGAAGCCAAGGGAGGACAGAGAGAAAGTGGAGGGAACAAAGAGCAATGGTTTCTGAGCAAGAAGATTATTCAAGCAAAAAATCTTTGCCTAAGCAGGGCGTAGTAAGAATACTAAAATATTACCATGTACAGCAATATTTAATAGGGCCAAGGTGTGGTAAAATGGAAGTCCTCACTAGCCACCTGTCCAATACGTAAACTAGGGCATCTTACAGTACCCAGAGCTCTCACCTGATCATTGGTTTACCTGGGAGTGTGATTCATGTCCAATGGCCTTACTTTGTAACTGTCTGCCAACCCCTGAGAAACAATGTTCCTTAGTGTCCTCCTGTCAAGTGTAAGATCAAGGGCATCCATGAATACTAAGTGACAGAGCCTATAACTGTCAGTGGGCGCTCACCTGAGAATTCAAGAGAATTTTATACTGTCAGTATGAATACAGAAACCAGGTGAATAAACAGCACAGAACCTAGATGAGAGTTCACATAACATAGCCAACTTTGCATGGGGCAGGAACTAACTCCAAAAACTCATGGTGTAAACATGAAGTAAGAAAATGTGTTCTTTGGGAAAGGAGTACCGTATATGGACTAGAATTCCAGCTCCAAGACTTATTAATTGATGTCTCTATTTATTCACTAAGTCTAGAAGGTGTGTTGAATATCCTAGCCACGGGATTATATGACTTTGAGCTAATATCAATAATATTTCTAAACCACAGTTTATAAGAAGGTGTTAATAATAGCTACATGCTTTAATAGGTATAGTTGAAAAAATTAAGTGATGAAATATGTTGTCAATATTTGAAAAATACATATCATGAACATGATAGTTATTATTAAATAATAATAGCCAGGTCTGTCATTGCATACAAACAACCCACATTCAATCTTTGTCTTTCTTAATCTGTATAATACGCATACAAACTTCATTTTCTCCTAGTGAACTCACACTCTCTTCCTAATTACCTGAAATTGGAAGAATCTTACTAGATTTTGATACTCAGCAAAAGTTGTTTTAATTTTGTGTGGGAATAAGGTGGGGTCAATTATTTATTAGCATCCAAGACCACCAAATTCCATATTATCAATGCCACAGTTGGAAACTAAAGTCTCAACTCCAGGCTATTGGGAAACAAAAGGAAGTGAAATTAAGGATTAAGGGCTGCATGCTTGCTAAACTGCAGAACACTCCTTGTACTAGAGATGAAATGATTCAATTCCATTCCACTGCAGAATGATGTGAAAATGAAACTGATGGGAAAGCAAATGGAAACAGCTGTGTTTTACTGCAACACAGGCAGTCTGCACATTTTGCTGCTTATTTATAATGAAAACGGAAATTGTAAGTGACAGGCTGAGGGTAGTTTATAAAGCAAACATTTTGAAGCCTTGGAGGTGCTATTGCTTTATGAAAGGCAACCAGCTGACCCACCTTTTCCATTATGCATGGTCACAGAATTCTCTTACAGTGATGGAAATACAACATTTTCATATCAAAGGGAAAGTGCCTGGATCTACCGTAAAAAAAAAAAAAATTCATAGAACCCAATATGTATGTTACAATTTTCTAAATTTTAATCTAGAATAAGTTGTTGATCAGAATATATCTGGTTTAGAAGCTTTAGGAACTAGACCTTGGACCGGGTGTCTTCTGCCCATGTAATGAGAAGCCTAAAAGTAAGCATAACAATGCTGATGCCCTGGTTCAATGATCTGGATTGTGATATAGGATCCTTCTATGTTTTATTCTTCCCATGTGTATTTATCCTCATGTTCCCCCATTTGCTGCTGTACCTTCAAGCTCATGTCCCAACTGACTATGCCAAAATGAATATGACTAAGGAGAAAGGGTTGAATTTAGGTTGAGTCAGCAATAAAACAGGATTAACTTTCCATCAACAAAAGTAAAAATATATTCTGCATCTCAGAGGTATTATTCATATGCATAAGGAAAACTGGCATATAAACATTGTGTTCAAATAGCAGATCTTTGTTTCAATCGGATAACAAAGTAGTTTCTGCTATCATAGCCCTATTATTCCAAGGATACAAAGGAAATTTGGCTCAGAGGTTGGTCAACTACAACCTTGCACTGCAATTGCCAACCATTTTCTCTAACAGTCAGGCTCGCAGCTGAGTGTACATACATGATCGTTTTACAAAGACCTGTTTATTCCTTCCGGCTCTATTAAGAAAGGTAGGCGGCTTTTCTGATAATACACACACACACACACAAACACACACACAAACACACGATCTAGGTAGTGATATCCATTCACACAGTGACACAATCATAGCCTACCTTATGACACCCTGAGAAAGATTTGTTCTAACGAATTTAGTTTTCTTTCTGAGCTTGTGTAGAAGATCTGTTATCTTGGCCTTATGATAATTTAAGCCTGGCTCATTACAAGTGTCCACAATGGGATTCCTTTTCATACTTAAAAGCCAACTGGCAAAAGGTACAGTAAGCCCAGTTGGAAAGGAGAGTTCATTCATCCAAAAAGAAAGTTTGTTTTTTTTTTGTGCCAGGCTAGAAATTGTGATAGGTGAAGGACAAGTATTTCAAACTCTTAAGCAGGAGGCAGACTCACACAGAAATAATTACAGTTTAGGGAGATGATAGGTTAGATTAGCATTGTGAACAAGCTAGGATGGGAAAACAGAAGACATAATGAGTAAATATGCCTAGGAGAGGAAAGGGATCATTCATAATGGAGAGTGCACTTGAACTGAATCTTGGAAGAAAACTAGAATCTAAGTATTAAAAAAAGAAATAGTTTTTTAATTAAAGGAGAGGAGAGGAGTGATATTAGCAAGATGGTGAAACAGGAAGTCCCAGTTATCATTACCCTCACAGAAATGCCAATCTAATAACCATAAACAAATCAAAACACCTTTATGAGAAGTTCATAATCAAGTTAAGGAGATGCAGTAACCTAGGCAAGCACAAAACTGAGAAAATGAATAGGAAGAGCAATTTCACTTCACCGTTGTCAGTCTAAATTAACTCAACCAGTTGATCCACTAATTAGGGATGTATATGCAAAAGTTCAGAGAAATCAAGTTCATAGGAAATGCTTGAAAGGCTCTCAGCATCTCCAGCCAGGCTAAATGGGGAAGATATTACCCTGTCAAAGCCAGTCCTTAAAGACTCAGAAGAGTGATTGTTTCTTCAGATGCTTGGATATAAATGCAAAGTTTCAAGGAACATGAAGAAAAAGGAAAAGACGACATGATCAAAGAAACAAAAGAAATCTCCAGAAACTGACCCTAAAGAAATGGAGATATATGAACTGCATGACAAAGAATTCAAAATAATTGTCTCAAAGAAGCTCAGTGAGCTAGAAGAGAATACAGATAAACAACTAAACAAAATCCAGAAAATGAAATATGAACAAAGTGAGAATACCAACAAAGAAATAAAAACTGTAACAAACAACAAATAAAAATAATTCTGGACCTGAAGAATATGAGTGAAAAATTCTTCAGAGGTTTAACAACATACTTGATCAAGCAGAAGGGAAAATCAGCCAACATGAAGACAAGCCTTTGAAATTATCCAGTTAGAGAAGCAAAAAGAATAAAAGAACATGAAGAAAGTCTAAGAGACTTACAGGACACTATCAAGCAAATTAATATGTGCATATATGAGTCCCAGAGAGAGAAAAGAGAGACAGCAGGTCAGAAAACTTAATTAAATAAATAATGGTCCCAAATTTCTCAAATCTGGGGAGGAAAAAGAACATCCAGATTCATGAATTCCAGAGTATCCCTCCAAAAGATAAACAGAAGAAATTTACACTGATTTATATTATAATGAAATTGTCAAAAGTCAAAGACAAAGAGATAAGTTTGAAACCAGCAAGAAAAAAGCAATCATCATGTACTAGGGAGCCATCATAAGACTATAAGTAAATTTCTCAGCAGAGACCTTGCAGGCATGGGATAATACATTCAAAGTAGTGTTCTTCAAGTTAAAATGAAAAGATACTAAACAGTATAAAATTTACTAGTAAAAGTAAATAATAGACAAATACAGAATACTCTAATATTGTATTGGTAGTATGTAAGTCACCTTTAATTTTAGCATATAAGTGAAAAGACAAAAGTGTTATGAATAACTACAATTATAAACACATTTTAATGAATACGTAATAAAAAGATATAAATTTTACCATACAGTATATATTGTACATTATAATCAATGAGTACAGAAGACATAATAACATAAAGTGTGATGGGAGAGAAGTAAATGTGTAAAAATTTTTATGCAATTGAATTTAAGTTGTTATCATCATAAAAGAGATTATGATTATAACATGTTTTATGTAAGTCTTATGGTAACCACAAAAAAATACCCACAGATGATAGTCAAAAAAAGAGGAAAAAAAATCAATAATTCAGAACGGAAAACAGCAAGACAGGAAAAGAGCCACAAAAGAACTAGATAGAAAACAATTAACAAAATGGCAATAATAGATGCTTACCTATCAATAACAACTTTAAATATAAATGGATTACACTCTCTAACTAGAAGACATAATGTTGCTGAAGGGAAAAAAAAATTAAAAGATCCAGCTGTATGCTATCTATAAGAAACTTATTTTAGATTTAATGGCACACACAGGCTGAGAGTGAAGGGATAGAAGAAGATATGCCATGCAAATGGTAACCAAGAGAGAGCAAAGGTAGTTATAATTGTATCATTCGAAATAGATATTAAGTCACAAACTGTCTCAGGATCCAAAGAAGGATGTTATATAATGATAACAGAGTCACTTCATCAGAAAGATATAAAAACTATAAATATATATATACTCAGCATCAGAGCATTTAAGCACATAAAACAAATATTGACAGATCTGAAGAAAGAAATAGACAGTCCTATAACAATAATAACTACTTTCAATAATGGATTGAACATCTAGACAGAAAATCGATAAGGAAACATAACTGTAGACAAATGGACCTAACAGACATATACAGATCATTCTACCTGAAAGCAGCAGAGTAGAGTCTTCTCACGTGCCATGGAATAATATCCAGGATAGATCATGTATTAGGCTTCAAAACCAACTTTAACATATTTAAGAAGACTGAAATAATAATCAAAAATCTTTTCAGACCACAGTGGAATAAAACTGGAGAACAGTGACAATAGAAAACTGAAAAATTCACAAATATATAGAAATTAAACAACGGACTCTTGAACAAACACTGGATCAAAGAGGAAAACAAAAAGGAATTTTAAAAATATATTGAAACTAATGAAAATGAAAATACAATTTACCAAAACTAATGGCAAGTAGCAAAAGAAGGAAGATTATAGCTATAAATGCTTGCCTTAAAAAGGAAGAGCTTGAACAACCTAATTTTACACATCAACAAGCTAGAAAAAGGAGAGCAAACTAAGTTCAAATTTAGCAAAAGGAAGGAAATAATAAAGATTATAGAAATACTTGAAGAGAGAATACTGAAACAATAGAGAAAATCAAAGAGTCTGAGTTGGTTTCTGAAAAGATAAACAAAATGGACAAAACCTTCACTAGATGAGGATAAAGAGGGAGCAGACTCAAAATCAGAAGTGAAAGAAGAGGATATTACAACCGATACCACTGAAATAAAAAGGACCATATGATGAACAATTATATCCCAACGAACTGGACAACCTCCAGGAAATAAATAAGTTTTAGAAAGATACAACCTGCAAAGACTGAATTATGAAGAAACAGAAAATTTGAACAGACCTCTAAATAATAAAGAGGTCCAAGCTCTAATCAGACACCTAATAACAAAGAAAAGCCCACGACTAGATGGCTTCACTGGTGAAATCTACCAAATGTTAAAGAATTAATGCCAATCCTTTTCAAACTCTTCTAAAAGCTGAAGAGGGAGGAACACTTCCAAACTCATTTTATGAACCCAGCATTACCCTGACAACAAAGCCAGATGAAGACGCCACAAGAAAAGACAACTACAGTCCATTATCCCTGATGAGCACAGATGCAAAAATCCTCAGTAAAATACTAGCAGGACAAATTCAACAGCAGAGTAAAATGATCATATACCATGACCAAGGGAGATTTATCTCTAGGATGAAAGGATGATATCACATGAAAATCAATTAATGTGATATTATCACATTAGCAAAATAAAAGATAAAAATCACATGATCATCTCAACAGATGCAAAAAAAAAAATGACAAAATTCAACGTCCTTTGGGGATTAAAAATTCTCCACAAGGATAGAAGGAAATTACTTCAACATGATGAAAACTATGTATGGCAAGCCCGTAGTTAGCATTATACTCAAGAGTAAAAAGCTGAAAGCTTTTCCTCTCAGGTCAGAAATAAGACAAAGATGCCCACTCTTGCCACTTCTAAACAACATAGTACTGAAGTTCTAGCCAGAGCAATTAGGCAAGAAAATAAATAAAAGACATTTATATTAGGAAGGAAGAAATAAAATCATCTATTTGCAGATGACATGATCCTTCCTAATGACTACACACACACACACACACACACACACACACACACAATGTTGAACTAATCAATAAATTCAGTAAGGTTGCAGTTTACAAAATGAGCGCACAAAAATTTATTGTCTATACACTAACAAAAAACTATCTAAAAGGGAAATTAAGAAAACAATCCCATCTAATATGACATCAAAAATAATAAAATACTTAGATATATACTTAATTAAGGAGGTAAGGAAGACTTGTACACTGAAAACTATAAAACATTGATGAAAGAAATTAAAATCACCAAGTGAAAAGATACCCTGCATTCATGAATTGGTAGACTTGGTGTGGACCCAAAGCAATTTAGATTCAATGCAATTCTTTTTTTAATGCAATTCTTATCAAAATCCCAATAACATGTCTGATAGAAATAGAAAATGCAATCCTAAAATTAATATGGAAGCACAGAGAAACTCAAATATTCAAAACAATCTTGAGAAGGAAGAACAGAGCTGGAGGTTTCTCACCTCCTGATCTCAAATTATTTTACAAAGCTATAGTGTTGAAACAAGTATGAAACTGACATAAAGTCAGATATGCACACCAATGGAACAAAACAATGGAGTCCAGAAATAAAATCCATATATATATACAGTAAACTGATCTTCAAAAGGATGGTAAGAATACACCATGAAGAAAGGTTAGTCTCTTCAGCAGATGGTGCTGGGAAACCTGGATATCCACACGCAAAAGAATGAAATAAAGACCCTTATTTTACACAATACACAAGAATCAATTCAAAATGTACTAAATATTTAAAGACCTCAAACTGTACAACTCCTAGAAGAAAATATTGGTCTCAGAAATGATTCCTTTGGTATGACACCAAAATCATAAGCAAGAAAAGCAAAAATAGGGGCGCCTGGGTGGCATAGCGGTTAAGCGTCTGCCTTTGGCTCAGGGCGTGATCCCAGCATTATGGGATCGAGCCCTACATCAGGCTCTTCTGCTATGAGCCTGCTTCTTCCTCTCCCACTCCCCCTGCTTGTGTTCCCTCTCTCGCTGGCTGTCTCTATCTCTGTCGAATAAATAAATAAATAAAATCTTAAAAAAAAAAAAAAAAGAAAAGCAAAAATAAATAAGCAGGACTACTTCAAACTAAAAAGCTCTGCACAGAAAAAAAAAATCACCAAATGAAAAGGAAACCTACAGAATGGGAGGAAATTGCAAATTATCTATCTAATAGAGATTTAGACTCCAGAATATATAAGAAATTCATACAACTCGATAGCAAATATATATACATATATGTGCATGTGTATATATTAATAACTTGATATAAAAATGAGATAAGACTTTATTAGATACTTCTCCAAAGACATAGAAATGGGCAAAGAGTACTTGAAAAGGTGCTTAATGTCACTAATCATCAGAGAAATGCAAATCAAAATCACAAAGGGATATCATCTTACATCTGCTAGGACGGCTATTATAAAAAAAAAAAATGACAAGTGTTGAGAATGTGGAGAAATTGGAACTCCTGTACATAATTGGTGGGAATGCAAAATGGTGCATTTATTATGGAAAACAGTACAGAGATTCCTCGAAAAATTAAAAATAGGGCTAATATATAATCCAGCAATCTTAATTCTAGATATTTATCCAGAAGAATTGAGTTTAGAATCTTGAAGAGCTATTAGCACTCCCATGTTCATTACAGCACTATTCACAATAGCTAAGATGTGGAAACAGCCTTAATGTCCATCAACAGATGAATGGATAAAAATATAGTATATGGGCTGGAGGAGGGTTACGATGGTGGAAGAGTAGGGGACCCCTTTTTCAGCCAGTCCCCCGAGTTGAGCTGGATAGGTACCAGACCAGCCTGAACATCCACGGAATCAGCCTGAGACGCAGGAAGATGCATCTGGATCTCTACAAATGAACATCCCCAGCGCTGAGTATTGAGGTACGAAGCAGGGAACCCTGAAACCGCGCACAGGTATCGGAAGATAAACAGAAGGGGGAGAGAGCCGCCGCATTCGGGAGCCGGAAAGCGGTAGCCACCTGCACGGGGGAGCGGGCAGACTCGCAGACCAGCACCCATTAGAGAGCAGACTGGGACCATGAGCCCGGAGTGCGTGCCACCAGACTTCTCATGGAACTCCAGTGTGCTCACTGGATCCAGACTGAGACCGGGAGCTCCGGGAGCGCGTGGGGGCGGCTGGTGGTGTTAGAAACACAAAGGACAGAGAAGCGCCGGCCCTGAAAGTGAGGGTTGGGACGCCGGGTGTGGGGCGCACATCCCGGGACGCTGCAGGGTTGAGCAGCACCAACAGAAACAGAGTTAAAGTGACCAGATAATCAGTGGAGAACAGCCCGCGATCCCCTCTGTTCTGTGACAGAGGCTGAGATTTGGCCACTGCTGCTCTGTCTCTCAGAAAAGGCACAGCAAACTGCCAGGGAAAACCACCAGAGAATAAAAGCCTGGAAACACCGGCTCACAGGGTGCCCATCCCCATCCCCCCTCACAGGAGACACGGAGACTCTACCCAAACAGGGTTGGCTGAGTATCATCACGGCAGGCCCCTCCCCTAGAAGGCAGGCTGAAAAATCAAGAAGCCCACATCCCTAAGATCCCTATAAAACAAGAGCGCACGGCCTGGGTCCCGGTCAATAATCTGGGCTCTGGACAACCCCGCAACCTCTCCTCATCAGAATGACGAGAAGGAGAAATCCCCCCCAGCAAAGAAAAGACAATGAGTCTGTGGCCTCTGCCACAGAACTAATGGATATGGATACAACCAAATGATCAGAAATGGAATTCAGAGTAACAATGGTCAAGATGATGTGTAGACTTGAAAAAAGTATTAACAACAATGTTAATGAGAATATAGAAACTCTAAGGGTGGAAATGAGAGCGAATCTGGCAGAAATTAAAAATTTTATGAGCCAAATGCAGTCAAAAGTAGAGGCTCTGGTGGCCAGGGTAAATGAGGCAGAGGAACGTATTAGCGAATTGGAGGATGGGTTAGTAGAAGAAAAAGCGAAAATAGAATCTGGACTTAAAAGAATCCACACCCACGAATGTAGGTTACGGGAGATTACTGACTCAATGAAACGATCCAATGTCAGAATCATCGGCATCCCCAAGGGGGTGGAGAAAAACAGAGGTCTAGGAGAGAGAGTTAAACAAATTGTAGCTGAAAACTTCCCTAATCTAGCAAAGGAAACAAACATTCGTGTCCAAGAGGCAGAGAGGAGCCCTCCCAAGCTCAACCATGACAAACCTACGCCACGTCACGTCATAGTGCATTTCGCAAATATTAGATCCAAGGATACAGTATTGAAAGCAGCCAGGGCAAAGAAATCTCTCAGGTACCAAGGCAAAGGTATCAGAATTACGTCAGACCTGTCTACACAGACCTGGAATGAGAGAAAGGGTTGGGGGGGGGCATTTTTAAAGCTCTTTCAGAGAAAAACATGCAGCCAAGGATCCTTTATCCAGCAAGGGTGTCATTCAGAATTGATGGAGAAATAAAGACCTTCCGGAATCGCCAATCATTAACCAATTTCATAACCATGAAACCAGCTCTACAGGAGATATGAAGGGGGGTTCTATAAAGGTAAAAAGGCCCCAAGAGTGATACAGAACAGAAAGTCACAATCGATACAAACAAAGACTTAACTGGCAACATGGCATCATCAAAATCATATCTCTCAATAATCAGTCTCAATTTGAATGGCTTAAATGCTCCCATAAAACGCCACAGGGTTGCAGATTGGATAAAAAGAAATGACCCATCCATTTGCTGTCTACAAGAGACTCATTTTGAACTCAAAGATACATTCAGACTGAAAGTAAAGGGATGGAATACCATCTTTCATGCAAATGACCTCAAAAGAAAGCTGGGGTAGCAATTCTCATATCAGACAGATTGGATTTTAAACTAAAGACTGTAGTTAGAGACACAGAAGGGCATTATATTATTCTTAAAGGATGTATCCAACAAGTGGATATGACAATTATAAATATATATGCCCCCAACAGGGGAGCAGCAAGATACACAAGCCAACTCTTAACCAGAATAAAGAGACATATAGATAAAAATACATTAATAGTAGGGACCTCAACACCCCACTATCAGAAATAGACAGAACACCCTTGCAAAAACTAAGCAAAGAATCAAAGGCTTTGAATGCCATACTCGACGAGTTGGACCTCATAGATATATATAGAACACTACACCCCAGAACCAAAGAATACTCATTCTATTCTAATGCCCATGGAACATTCTCAAGAACAGACCATGTTCTGGGACACAAAACAGGTCTCAACCGATACCAAAAGACTGAAATTATTCCCTGCATATTCTCAGACCGCAACGCTTTGAAAGTGGAACTCAACCACAAGGAAAAATTTGGAAGAAACTCAAACACTTGGAGACTAAGAACCATCCTGCTCAGGAATGATTTGATAAACCAGGAAATCAAAAATCAAATTAAACAATTTATGGAGACCAACGAGAATGAAAACACAACGGTCCAAAACCTATGGGATACTGCAAAGGCAGTCCTAAGGGGGAAATACATAGCCATCCAAGCCTCACTCAAAAGAATAGAAAAATCTAAAATGCAGTTTTTTTTTTTTTTTAAACATTTTATTTATTTATGTGACAGAGAGACAGCCAGCGAGAGAGGGAACACAGCAGGGGGAGTGGGAGAGGAAGAAGCAGGCTCACAGCGGAAGAGCCTGATGTGGGACTCGATCCCGGATCGCCAGGATCACGCCCTGAGCCGAAGGCAGACGCTTTAACGACTGCGCCACCCAGGCGCCCCTAAAATGCAGTTTTTATATACTCACCTCAAGAAGCTGGAACAGCAACAGAGGGACAGGCCTAATCCACGCACGAGGAAGCAGCTGACCAAGATCAGAGCAGAAATCAACAAATTAGAAACCAGGAGTACAGTAGAGCAGATCAACAGAACTAGAAGCTGGTTCTTTGAGAGAATTAATAAAATTGATAGACCACTGGCAAGAGTTATCCAAAAGCATAGAGAAAGGACCCAAATTAATAAAATTATGAATGAAAAAGGAGAGGTCACAACCAACACAATGAAATTAGAAGGATTATTAGAAACTTTTATCAACAGCTTTATGCCAATAAATTAAGCAATCTGGAAGAGATGGAGGCCTTCCTGGAAACCCATAAACTACCAAGACTGAAACAGGAAGAAATTGATTTTTTAAACAGGCCAATTAATTATGAACAGATTGAGTCAGTGATAAACAATCTTCCAAAAAATAAAACTCTAGGCCTGGATGGTTTTCCTGGGGAATTCTACCAAACATTCAAAGAAGAAATAATACCTATTCTCCTAAAGCTATTTCAAAAAATAGAAACAGAAGGAAAGCTACCAAATACATTCTATGAGGCCAATATTACCTTGATCCCCAAACCAGGCAAAGACCCCAACAAAAAGGAGAATTACAGACTGATTTCCCTAATGAATATGGATGCCAAAATCCTCAAAAAGATCCTGGCAAATAGATTCCAACTGTACGTTAAAAGGATTATCCATCATGACCAAGTGGGATTCATCCCTGGAATGCAGGGGTGTTACAACATTCGCAAATCTATCAGTGTCTTAGATTTTATTCAGAAACAAAAAATCAGAAATCATATGATTCTCTCAATAGATGCAGAAAAAGCATTTGACAAAATACAGCATCCTTTTCTGATTAAAACCCTTCAGAGTGTAGGAATAGAGGGTTCATTTCTCAAGCTCATAAAAGCCATCTATGAAAAGCCTACAGCAAATATTATTCTCAACGGGGAAAAGCTGGAAGCCTTTCCCTTAAGATCAGGAACACGACAAGGATGCCCACTCTCGCCACTATTATTCAACATAGTACTAGAAGTCCTTGCAACAGCAATCAGACAACAAAAAGGGATAAAACGTATCCTAATTGGCAAAGAAGAAGTCAAACTGTCTCTCTTCGCAGATGACATGATACTCTATATGGAAAACCCAAAAGAATCCACTCCCAAACTATTAGAAGTTATAGGGCAATTCAGTAATGTGGTAGGATACAAAATCAATGCTCAGAAATCAGTTGCATTTCTATACATGAATAATGAGACTGAAGAAAGAGAAATTAGGGAATCCATCCCATTTACAATAGCACCAAAAACCATACGTTACCTTGGAATTAACTTAACCAGAGACGTAAAGGACCTATATTCTAGAAACTATAAATCACTCTTGAAAGACATTGAGGAAGACATAAAAAGATGGAAAGATATTCCATGCTCATGGATCGGAAGAATTAACATAGTTAAGATGTCCATGCTACCCAGAGCAATCTACACTTTCAATGCTATCCCGATCAAAATACCGAGCACATTTTTCAAAGAACTGGAACAAATAGTCCTTAAATTTGTATGGAACCAGAAAAGGCCCCGAATTGCCAAGGAACTGCTGAAAAGGAAAAACAAAGCTGGGGGCATCACAATGCCGGATTTCGAGCTGTACTACAAAGCTGTGATCACAAAGACAGCATGGTACTGGCACAAATACAGACACATAGACCAATGGGACAGAATAGAGGACCCAGAAATGGACCCTCGGCTCTTTGGGCAACTAATCTTTGATAAATCAGGAAAAAACATCCAGTGGAAAAAAGACAGTCTCTTCAATAAATGGTGCTGGGAAAATTGGACAGCTCCATGCAACAGAATGAAACTTGACCACTCTCTCACACCATACACAAAGATAAACTCCAAATGGATGAAAGACCTCGATGTGAGATAGGAATCCATCAAAATCCTGGAGGACAACATTGGCAACAACCTCTACAACATTGGCCAAAGCAACCTTTTTCATGACACATCTCCAAAGGCAAGAGAAACAAAAGATAAAATGAACTTGTGGGACTTCATCAAGATAAAAAGCTTCCGCACAGCCAAGGAAACAGTCAAAAAACCTAAGAGGCAGCCCACGGAATGGGAGAATATATTTGCAAATGATGCTACAGATAAAAGACTGGTATCCAAGATCTACAAAGAACTTCTCAAACTCAATACGCAAGAAACAAATAAACAAATCATAAAATGGGCAGAAGATATGAACAGACACTTTTCCAATGATGACATACAGATGGCTAACAGACACATGAAAAAATGTTCAAAATCATTAGCCATCAGGGAAATTCAAATCAAAACCACACTAAGATACCACCTTACGCCAGTTAGAATGGCAAAAATCGACAAGGCAGGAAACAATTGCTGGAGAGGATGTGGAGAAAGGGGATCCCTCCTACATTGTTGGTGGGAATGCAAGTTGGTACAGCCACTCTGGAAAACAGTGTGGAGGTCCCTTAAAAAATTAAAAATTGAGCTACCCTATGATCCAGCCATTGCACTACTGGGTATTCACCCCAAAGATATAGACGTAGTGAAGAGAAGGGCCATATGCACCGCAATGTTCATAGTAGCATTATCCACAATAGCTAAATCGTGGAAGGAACCGAGATGCCCTTCAACAGATGACTGGATTAAGAAGTTGTGGTCCATATATATAATGGAATATTATGCAGCTATCAGAAAGAATGAATTCTCAACATTTACTGCAACATGGATGGCACTGGAGGAGATAATGCTAGGTGAAATAAGTCAAGCAGAGAAAGACAATTATCATATGATTTCTCTCATCTATTGAACGTAAGAACTAGGAAAATCGGTAGGGGAAGAAAGGGATAAAGAAAGGGGGTAATCAGAAGGGGGAGTGAAGCATGGGAGATATGGACTCTGAGAAACAAACTGAGGGCTTCAGAGGGGAGGGGGTGGGGGAATGGGATAGACTGATGATGGGTAGTAAAGAGGGCACATATTGCATGGTGCACTGGGTGTTATACGCAACTAATGAATCATCGAACCTTGCATCAGAAACCAGGGATGTACTGTATGGTGACTAACATAATGTACTAGAAAAACATTTAAAAAAATATATAGTGAATGCGCACAATGGAATATTATTCAGCCTTTAAAAAGAAGGACATCGGGGCTGGGGATGGATTAAATAGGTGAAGGGGTTTAAGGCATGCACTTGTCATGAAGAGCACTAGGTGATATATGGAACTCTTGAATCACTAAATGGTACAGGTGACACTATATAACACTGTATGCTAACTAAAAAATTAAAATAAAAACTTAAGGGGCACCTGGGTGGCTCAGTTGGTTAAGCGTCTGACTCTTGATTTCGGCTCAGGTCATGATCTCAGGGTCATGAAATAGAGCCCTGGGTCAGGCTCTGCACTCAGCTTGGAGTCTGCTTGGCATTCTCTCCTTTGGTCCCTCCTCCCCAATAATAAACAAACAAACAAACAAACAAATAAATAAATAAAATCTTTAAAATAAAAACTTTTTTAAAAAAGGAAACTATACTATATGAAACAACATGGATGAACCTGGAGGACATTATTCTAAGTGAAATAAGCCAGCCACAGAAGGACAATTTCTGCATCATTTCACTTATTTGAAATATCTAAGATAGTTAAATTCAAAGAAGCAGAGATTACAATAGTGTTTGTTAGGGGCTAGGGGAAAGAGAAGAGAGGAGCTGCTGTTAAAGTTTCATTCATACACAATGGGTATTTTTAAAGATCTTCTATACAACATCATGCTTATATTAGTAATACTGTATTATACACATTTTTAAAAATTTAAGGAGGTAGATTTCATAATAAGTACTTTTATCACAGTAAAGTTTTAAAAATTATTAACAAAATAGATTTCATGTTAAGTGTCTTACCACACACACACAAAAGGTGTAAGGATATTCTGAACTAAAGGCACATTGGATTAGGAGATTTAAAGGATGAGGACAAAACTCTGTGTGACCGGGTCAAAAAGTTCTAGGAAACAGTGACTAGGAGGGTTTAGGATGGAAAATTTGAAGGATGTGAAGAAAAGTCAGGATGGGAAGGTCTGCTCCAGATAGTAATGCAATTTCACGCCATGCTAATGCATTTTACTACCACACTCTTCTCTCAGATAAGTGGACAATTTTGTGTGCTTTCATCATTTATGAAATTAGGTTAGATATATTACATAACACAGAATTACATATTATATATGTGTGTGTGTATGTACACACATATACATACATATATGTACATACATATACATACATATACATATATGTATAAAAATATATATATGTGTATATATATATATATACACACACACACACACACACACAAATTATATAGCCAAAAATTTTAAAATATGGCTATGGCTCAGTCCCATGGGGATAGAAAGATTGTATTTATTTTTCCTAAGGAAAAAAATAAAATAACAACAGCAACAAAAACAAAGATGATAGAAAACACTGGGAATAAATGCTGAAGGCAATGAGAAAATATTTTGAAATTTTTAAAAATTATTTTCTTGGTGATAATGAAAAATCATCTACACTCAGAAGATTTTAATTTGGGAGATAATATAATCCAATTTGGAGTTTTGAATGCCATCTCCCAAAGCAATGTGGAGGATGGTTTAGAATGTCTCTGGTGTTTGAAGGTTGGAATATCTGTTAGGTGATTTTCCACAATGAATCTTCTTTAGAAATCCATTGTTCTAGAAAGGAAACATTTATTTATTTATTTATTTATTTATTTATTTATTTATTTATTTATTTAAAGATTTTATTTATTTGACGGAGAGAGAGACAGCCAGCGAGAGAGGGAACAAAGACAGGGGGAGTGGGAGAGGAAGAAGCAGGCTCCCAGCGGGAGAGCCTGATGTGGGGCTCGATCTCAGGACCCTGGGATCACGCCCTGAGCCGAAGGCAGACGCTTAACGACTGAGCCACCCAGGCGCCCCTAGAAAGGAAACATTTAAAACAAGAGGTATAAAACTTTCACCTTCATGCCATTTTAATTAAGTCGCATCTAGTTAGGAATATAAGTCTGTAGGAGTGCTTACTATAAGGGATTTTCAAAAATTCTAGCTTATACCCCACTGTATCCAATATCTTCTGTATACTGAAAAGGATGAAACTGGATATTATGTTACTATCTCTTCCCATATTCAGTGTATAATTATTTAATCAATATTCCTTTGCCAAATAAGGTAGATATCCTTAGAGTGTAGAAGTGTTATTGTAGGTACATATTGTTTTTTTCTGGTAAATTAAAATCCCTTTTAATTTTGGTCTCCATATTCTTTTGGGACTAAATTATGATGATTCAAAAGGAAAGTGTGAAAGTGTCATCAAGAGGAGAAGGATTCCAAGTGAATCCATTTGGGTTCATAAATAGAGGGGAAATAATGTTATATCACGAATTAAATGATATTTTATAAGTAATTAGGGGAGCTGAGTTTCCATAAAAGGACTGGTCCTAGGGCTGTGAGACTTTGTACGACTCATTTAACCCCAATGGATCTCCATTTCTTCACTTGTAAAATGAAAGCTTGGAATTTCAGAGCAAAAGTAGCAGTTCAGCCAAACTTCAGAAGGTTTTCCCTCTGAGACCAGAGATAGTCTTACAGTGTTTCAAACTGTTCTGCCCCAAGTATTCACGGCAAATCAATTAAAATAGGCAATCTAAACAAAACTCATTTTCTTTCCTGGGATAGGATTGAAGGAATCTTCTAATTTAAAATATACATCTAATTCTACGAAACTTGCCTCGTTCTAGTAAACCCTGTTCATTTAGTGAACATTTACTTAAAACCAATTATCGATGCAAAATATGCAGGGTACTAGGATAAGAAGAAGGAGGAAGAGAAGGAGGGAGAGAAAGAGAAGGAGAAAAGTTGGTAATGTCCCCTTGTTTCAAGGAACTTAGAGACTAGTGGTGAGAGAAGTGGAGAGACACATAAAGAATGACTACATGGCTTCCAAAGAGTTAGCCATATTTTTTTTTTCAAGTAACCATGATTTTTCCTTTCTTCAAAGATTCATCTTGTTTTGTTTTTATTTCTAATCATAAACAGTCATGTGCACCAATCTGTTACACTGCAGGCATTTTTCTTCCACCATATGGTATAGCATTGAATTATCAAAAATGTGAAGTAGAAGGATACTTAGAAGACAGATACTAGAATTCCCATCAGTGCCATGATAGTGGGTATCTGTGTGACTTGTCTACTATTCCGAAAACTGTCCTAAATATTAAGCCATCTATAATTTAGACAAATGATTTCTACCATGTCTATCAACACGAAACATGCAGGAGTGAGAAGAAAGGGTAGAGGAGCCTGAGTATTATAGTGTTTGTTGCAGAGAAAGAAGCATATTTCTAAACCAGTTAAATTAGTTCAGGGGTATGAGTGAGTTATATCACTGCCAAAAACTAATCACATATTAAAATATGGAGCAGTAACTGCTTGAGCAACAGGAGTTCAGGCTTTAAAACATTAAGAATATAAGCCAGGAGTTCTCAGTGGAGAGGTAATTTAAAAATCACTTAGGCAATATTTTAAATACATTTTCTAAAATGTATGTATTCATATAATTATGCTTAGACTTAACCATGATAAACTATGTTGGACTGGGCTAGGGCGAAGCTATCCACATTTTTTATCTAGTCATTTTTAGGTCTCTGTATCCAATTTTACCCATTGAATTCACAAAGCCAAAGGATTAAAATCTTCATAATTATTGTGTTTTGCTTAAAGCATAGTTTATTAGGTTTTATGTTGTTGTTTTTGTTCAGGGCAATTGAACTATCTACCTTACAATCACCTGTACTTACTATGTCTTGTCTTTGCAATTATGATACATTTTTCTTAGTGGAATGGTGAAAATAAATCACAGTAAATATGCGATCAAGATCTATTGAGTAGTGACTATCTTAACACTACTGCAAAAAGAAAAGAAGATAAAGAAAAGGAATGGTAAATGAGAAGCACGATAGCAAGATATTAGTAATTAGTTCGAGCTTTGAAGTTAGATATGTGTAGGTTCTAACTTCTGCTCTATTACTTATTAATAGTATGATTGAACTAGTTACTCAAACATTCCTCTTATTAGTTGTTGTTGTTTCTGTACATGGTGATAATTATATCAACTTCGTAAAATGTTCTGTGAAGTCTATATGGCAAACTAGGCATAAGATATTAATGCAGTACACATCCTCAAGAGTGGCTATTATAACCTGCCCTCCAATAATGCACCACCCAATAATGGCAATCTAGATATAACACAGATGGCATTTGGCTCTAATCCTCTGTGCTTACTCAAAGTGATCATTCCATCAATCTTGACAAAGCATGGTATGTTACTGAATGTTTGAACATGAATCATAGCACATTGGCAGCATTTCATTCCATGCTAGAGCCACTGAGTTTTTGAAAAGAGCCTGCACTGCCATAGTCAGGAGGCTAAAATCATTTAGATCTGTCATGAGCAATGTATTTTGGGACAAAATATCTAGTAATTCTGATATTGTTTCTTAATCTGCAAATGAGAATGATTAAACTTACTAAACTGAAATGGGCTATACAACAATTGATATAATGATTTTCCACCAACAACTCCACTTTAGAGCAAATGGACTATAACTTTCCAATATCATTGTTCACTATAAAAACACTCTGGATTCTTAGATTTAAAACATAACTAATTAGTCATTTAGCATATAGAAAGTGTTAACAAGAGGACAATATCAGCATTATACCTCATTTAGCAGCTGCTCTACCAATATATATATATGTGTGTGTGTGTAGTGTGTGTATATATATATATATGTATGTTTCAGCTTTGCTAGACTCTCCAGAGAATTTTGCAGATCCAGCCTGATTTAACTCTCCCTGAAGTTTCATTCTCCAGATGAATGAAACCTAACTTATTCAAAATACCTATTGAGTATAGCACCATGATTTCTGAAGCCTTCAGATAAAAAACAACAGCACTGAGTGTTATATGCAACTGATGAATTGTTGAATGCTACACCTGAAATGAGTGATGTACTGTGTGTTGGCTAATTGAATTTAAAATTAAAAAAAAAAAAAAACAGGTAACATAAGGCCGAATCAACCAAATGGCAAAACAAAACAAAACAAAACAAACAAACAAAACCCAATTGATTTGGAAGTTACTCAGTCTTTTAACAATATATTTAACAATATATTTTTTTCTATAACTTCAGGCCAGACATATATTTTGACAGATTTTTTAGTGTGTCTCCACATTTTTTACATATTCATTAAGCAATCAATATCTCCCCATTTTTTTTTCTTCTTGATGTAGTGCACTGATACCATACCCACAGTGGAAATATCAGGTTGGTGAGAGCAGCTGTGGCAAACCACTATCTATTTCTTTCTCATTTTAAATTTACTGATTCAGCCAACTGCACTGTATGATTTAGAAAAGAAAAATACCCGAAGATGGGTCTAAGAGTGCTTAACAAACATCACTGCAATTCTGAAAATGCTTTTACTGTCTGTTTTATATCAGCTTCTGCCAAGAATACCTATACAGCAGGTTTACTACATTATGGCAGTATCTTAAACCGCGACACAATGGGAGAAACACTGCAGCTTATTATTGAATGAGGCAATATTGAATTCTTTGTGTCTGTTATGATTCACTTTTCTACTGATGCATGCCTCATAAGTTTTATTTCATTTTTTGGCCTTTAACAAAAAGGGATTTTGATTGTTTCCCCCTCCAAATGCAGCTGTATTTTTACCTACACTCTACTAGCAAGTGATTCAAAATATTCCTCAAAAGAACTGAATCTTTCAGAGGAAAAAATGGGAAATTCAAGGAAAGGGTAATAATAACTAAAGTTAGGCACAGCCCCCCACACACGCACACAACATGTAATTTTTTGCTTTATTGATGTTCTCCACGAAAGATTCACAACAGCCGTGTTTCAGTTTCAAAAGGGAAAGAAAATTAATTATAATAATAATAATTATTATTATCATTACAGAAACCGAATAGAAACAGAAAAGGAATCTACACATAGATGAAGGTAAAAGTAGGCAATAAATGAGAATCAGGCAAAGTTACATCAAATCGGATACTTATACCATCCAACCTCATCAGCTGGAGAATTCTTGTGGGAATAGCTAGGTTGGAGTCCCAACTGAGAGGCCTGGGCAGAGCATTCTCCCCTCAGGTGAGACTTCCAACTGACCAATCCCATAAGGGCCATATTTATAGGGCAAATAATCAGGTTTTGAAATTGAACATCTGTTTGCCTATGTGCAGTTTGGAGCAAGACACACTTCCATGTTATCATGTTTCTATATTTTCAAGGAGCTTGGGCTATGTGTATCTGCTTCCCCTCCCAGATTCCATTCCCGGGGCCCAGCCCAGCCTGGAGCAGGAAGGGGTGTCAGACAAGATTTGTAGCTCTTGGCGTCCAGACCAGAAGGGACAGTTCTGACCTGGAGGCCAGACGATATACTTCAAACAATTATGCTCCCAAGGTTACTCATTCACACAGCACGCGTCTCACATTTAGCCTGCCTGTGCACATGCAGACCCAGGTGGTCAGTTTTGTGGAACAAATCACAAAAACATCTGTTCATACAGAACAACTGATAAACCCTACTCTTCAACATCATTGGGTGTTCAATCTTCTACAGATACCTTCATGGACTTAAAAGCTTCACTATTTATGCAAACTATGATATTAAGAAGGTGATATTACTATGATACAAATGTGAAAGCTACTGCTGATTAATATTATCATTATCTCTGCCTGAATTTCCCCTTGAAATGTCTACTCATTGTTTCACTCATTTTTTCACTTAATAATTACTTGCTCAATGCCTAATCTGCGTTAGGTGCAACACAAGATGCTGAGCACAGGTAAGAAGCAATAAGGGAAATATTCTTCATATTCTCCTGAGGTCTTATTCTTTGGTAAGGTATACAAATATTCATCTAGTAATCATAGATATATATAAGTACAAATGGTAGAAAATGCTGTGAAGGAGGGGTAGTCAGTTGTACAGGATTTAGGAAAGGAGCCTGCCTAGGGCATGAGAAGAAAAACAAGGAATATCAAAGGATAGAAGTAGACGCTAGTCAGAAGAACAGGAAGATTACATTCCATGTGCAGAACTCCTATAGATTTGTATTTTTAAATGTCCTGTGGAAGAGTATTGATAGGTTTGAAAGAATGACAGATGGCTAGCACGGGGCTTGAGAGACAGGAAGACTACCTATAATGGAATTTGAGAAGGTAACAGAAAGCCAATAACATAGGACCTGATAGGCCATGGCAAGGATACTGTGTTTATCCTATAAGTAATGAGAAGGTATTGAGAGGTTTGAATCAGAGGGTCCAGTTGGGAAGATTTATATGTGCATACGTATTTGTATGTGTCCATGTATTTGTTTTATGCAAAAGATATTTCTGTTTCAATGGGGGGATACGGTTCTTTCTAATACATTCAAGAACAATGAATTTTTTTGGTTTCTGTTCACTTTAAAACTCCATTATAATTGCTTTCCTATTAGAAAAGCTTTTGAAAGTGTGATACATTTCAAAAATACGAATTTGTAACAATATGAATCAATATATAATGACTTGCCAAAACACAAAGCACCAGTCCCATATGGTTTCAAAGGTGAATTTTATCATTTAAGGAAGGCAATATCAATTTTTTACAGAAAATGGAACCAGAGGGAACACTTTGAACTCATTCTATAAAGCCAACATTATCCTAACACCCAAACAAGGCAAAATACTACAAGAAAGGAAGACTACAGACCAATATCTCTCATGGATATAGACGTAAAAATCCTCAAAAAATATTAACATAACTGAGTCCCACAATGTACAAAAATAATTATACTCAGTGACCAAGTGGTATTTGTTCCAGGTATGCAAAGCTGGTTCAACATTTGAAAATCAATTAATGTAATCCATCACATCAACAGGCTCTAGAAGAACAATCTTATAATATTAATAGATGTTTTTGTCATGAATGGGTACTAAATTATATCAAAATCTCCCAACAAACTAGCGACAAACTTCCTCAACTACATATAGGACATCTGTAGAAACAGAAACCAAAATGATACTAACATCAAACTTAATGGTGAGAAAGTAGATGCTCTTCTGCTGAAACTGGGAAAACAGGGATTATCACTCTCACCACTCCTATTCAACTTTGTACTAAAAATTCTCGCTAAGAAAAGAAAATTACACTGACTGGAAGGAAAGAAATAACATGTCTTATCTGCAGATGACATAATTGCCTATGTGGCAAAATCCAAGGAATCAAAAACAAAACAAAACAAAACCAGAACACAAAACCACACTTTTGGAACTAATATGTAATAAGAGCAAGTTTGTAGGATATAAGGTTAATATAGAAAAAAAAATGCTCTCCTGCATACCAGCAATGAACAATTGGGATTTGAAATAAAAAATAAAACACAATACCATTTACCCTAGCAATCCAAAAATTAAAAACTCACATAAAAATCAAACAAAATATGTATAAGATCTATATAAGGAAAAATACAAAACATTGATGAAGGAATCAAAGAAGAACTAAGTAAATGGGGAGATATTCCATGTTTATGGATAGGAAATAACAATATTGTGAGCATGTAGTTTTTATCACCTTGATCTATAGATTCAATGCATTGCTAATAGAAAAACACAGTAAGTTACTAAACAGATTCTAAAATCTACATGGAAAAGTAAAAACCCAGGATAGCCAATATGAAGTTAAAGGAGAACAGAGGACTGCCATTACCTAAATTCAAGACTTAACTATAAATCTACAGTAATCAAAACAATGTGGTGTTGTTGAAAAAACAGACAAGTCAATGGGACAGAATAGAGACCCAGAAGTAGACCCACACAAATGAGGTCAAATGATCTTTGACAAAGGAGCAAAAGCAATCCAACACAGAAGAATAATCTTCTCGATAAATGCTACTGAAACAAATGGACATTCGCATGTTAAAAAAACAAACAAAAAACTATGAATCTAGACATTGACCTTAGATTCTTCACAAAATTAACTCTAATGCAAAACTTTAAAATTCCAGAATATAACATAAGAAGAAATTTAGGTGACCTTGGGTTTGGTAATTAACTTTTAGGTACAACACCAAAGACATGACCCATGAAAGAAAAAAAAAAAATAAGTTGGACGCCATCATAGTTAGAAACTTCTGATCCATGAAAGCCAATGGTAAGAGAACAAAAAGACAAGCTACGGACTGGGAGAAAAATCTTTGCAAAACACATATCTGATAAAGGACTGGTATTTGAAATACACAAACTACTCAAAATTTAAAAATAAAAAGACAAACCAATTAAAAATTAGGCAAAATGTCTGGACACTTCACCACTGAAGATACTTAGATGGCAAATAAAGTATATGATAAGATATTCAATATCACATGTCACCAGGGAACTGCAAATAGATACAATAATGACATACCATTGCACACCTATTACAATGGCTAAAAGCCAAAATTCTGGCAATACTAACCCAATAGCTTGTGGGAATGCCAAATGGTACAGCCACTTTGGAAGACAGTTTGATAGTTTCTTTCTCTCTTTTTCTTTCTTTCTTTCTTTCTTTCTTTCTTTCTTTCTTTCTTTCTTTCTTTCTTTCTTTTTCTTTCTTTCTTTCTTTCTTTCTTTCTTTCTTTCTTTCTTTCTTTCTTTCTTTCTTTCTAAGATTGTATTTATTTATTTGAGAGAGAGAGAAAGAGCACAAGTGGCGGGGGCGGGGGCAAAGGGAGAGGGAGAAGCATGCTTCCTGTTCAGCAGGGAGCCCGACACGGGGCTGGATCCTAGGACTGGGATCATGACCTGAGCTGAACGCAGAAGCTAGCCAACTGAGCCACCCAGGCACCCCCAGTTTGACAGTTTCTTACCAAATTAAACATACTCTTACATTATGATTAAATAAATAAATAAATAATAAATCTTTTTTAAAAAGTACTTAATATGTTAGTTGTTTTCTGAATTATGAAAATTCAAACTTGAAATTATTTTTTACAGAGACTACTACTTTGTTTAAAAAATATAAAATGTTCATAATTTATCAGGTACGAGCAAAGATCTTTTATTATGTAAATATATAACATCCTTTATGCTTCAGTTTTCTAAGGAGATAATACCTACTGAAGAGTCACCTTAATGAAAAAAGGAGAAACAATGTATCCGAATAGTATGTGGTAAGGTGATCAGTCTTGCTTCCTTTCCCTCCTCCTCTGTATATTCACACACACAAACGTGCACTTTCACACCCAAATCCAAACTTCTGTTTCCTACAGTTTCAGCACTGTGGTTAGGGGGAAAAAAAACCACAGTCTTTAAAGTGGGAATCGGCTCAATATGAAATTTCTGTTAGTTAGACTCAGAAAGCTCTCAGTTCTTAGACAATCAGCTGTAGCAGGAGGTTGTAAGCCAGGTGTTCTGAAAATGCAAAACACCTCACAGCTCCACTAGGTGTGAAAATAGTGAAATCAGCTCCTGCCATTCTTCAACTCACAGGCGCTTCAGAGAAATGGAGGGGTGAGTGCCGAGGGGGACTGAAGGCATGTGAGAGGCGAAGATCTACCCAGCGGTGGTCAAACACTTTCATTTCCGGGAATAGTATAAAAAGATTTTGCAATCTAGATAAGCTTCTTTTCATAGACTGAATCCTCTCCAAAAGGCATGTGAACTGTTGATAGCCATCGACTCCTTGAGCCAGTTGATTTTTTAAATTCCGATGCCTTGTGCGTCTAATATCCACTTTCATTTTCTACTCTTCATGGAAATAATGTTGATATTGTGGTGCTGTCAGTAAAAATGTGTAAATGGAAACTTACAAGGAAATTTGTTCTGACACTACAAACGGCAAATAATTTTAGTCTGTTTATATTGATGAGGAAACTGATGTGTCTTCTTTGTCATTTTCCTCTCTCCACTGTTATTACTGGCATCTACTTTTAAAAGCACGGTCTGTGAAAAATGATAGCAGTTGCTGGCGTGTTTTATAGGAGAGGTCAGTTTTTCATTTTTAACTGGGCATGGACACTAGATTTGTAAATAGCTTGATGGTACTGCAAGGCCTAGCCCTCTGTCTTCTAGGATGTTAAACAGCAGCCCTTTCATTTGTAAATCCAATTGTTTATTTTATTTCATACTCCATCCGTGTAGATCTCTTCTCTCACTGTCCCCTAGCCCCACATATTCAGATAAAAACATTACAGGACTTCACTTCAGGATGAATACTCCACACACTTTGCGAGACCCATTAGTTTTTTTCAACACTCAAAAAACAGTTTTTTAAAAGATTTTATTTATTTGTTTTAGAGAGAAAGAGAACACGTGCGAGTGAAGGGAGAGTGTATAGGGGGGGAGAGGTGAGGGAGAGAGAATTTGAAGCCGACTCCAGGCTCAGCGCAGGGCCTGACCTCACACCGGGGGAATCCTGAGCCCAAACCAAGAGTTCCACACAACTGTCTGTGCTACCCAGCCACACTACAACCACCCCCAATTTTTTTTTTTTTGTACAACTACCAGATAATCAATGAGGTCAGCATAAGAGCTATAAAAATGAATAAAGTAAATACGATCTAACCCTGTAAAGTTTACTATTCTAGAGACAAAAATAGATGATAAATGAATAGATTGATAGAATGATTACATATTTCACAAATACTACAGAGAAGAAAACAAAGCACTAGAGTAGACGACAATGGCTTGAACTGGACAAGATTTGATTCATGTAGGGGCTCTAAAAGTTTGTTAAAGGTAATGTTTAAGCAGATAGAGAAGAAAGAGCAAAGCGGGCTGACAGAGAAGGTAGTGGGAAATCCTTCCAAGCTGATGTAACATCAGGTAAACAAGTGCTGAATCAGGAAAGAGCTTAGTATATTTCAAAAACTGAAAAAATAAAATAAAATAAAAAAGGCCAATAAGGCTGTAGTTCATGAGTGAGTAGGGAAATTATGCACCACAAGGTTGAAAAACTAACCAGTGGCCCTCATTTCACAAAGGGCCAGCAACTTGAAGGTTTAGGAACAAAGTTTCATACTCATTATGCTGGTTGACAAAGGAAATATTTAAACAGGAAGTGACACTTCCATTTAGATTTTTAAAAATTCTTTCTTGCTACTGCATGGCAAGTAGATTAGGGTAAGATCTGGAAAAGAGTAGTTCAAGTGTGAGAAAATGCCAGCTTACATTATGATCTTCGTGGAGGTACAAAGAGGAAGACCCATTCAAGACCTACTTTGGAAAGTGAATTGATACAATTTGCTGCTGGGTTGGATGTAAAAAATGAGGAAAATAATGTGATAAATACTAAATAAATACATACATAAGTAGATAAAACGATAAAATTTGAACAAAAATCCAAAAATAGCAAAATCGAAACTACCAAATCCAGTGCCTACCGGGCTCAGCAAGAGAAGCATGCAACTCTCGATCTCGGGGTAGTGGGTTTGAGCCCCACGCTGGGTGTAGAGATGACTGAAATAAATAAATAAATAAAATCCCACAAATCAATAAAGATTATTTAGTAAGAGTGTATCGTGTATATAAGAACAGTTTGTGAACTAGGAATTTAGCAGTTTAGAAGAGATAGGAAGCTCACCAGCAGGACTTTACAGAATGGCTTAGAAGATTAAATGAAGATGTTTAAACTTACAGTGATTGGTTATTGAATGGGGCTTTAACTTTCACAGTGATTGGTTACAGTCTTTCCAGATGGCAGGGCACTGGTTAAAAGTGATTATCTTCTAATATCTTTAGGAAGATGACTTCAGTTTCTTTTATGATTATCAGGGGCATTTATAGATGACCTAAGTTAAGTTCTGACTAGGTTCATGAAATAATCTAGATTGCTTATATGGCTTGGATGGCTTTGTCTCCTCAGGGAATTCTCAAGTCCAGTCTCCATTCTGCATTTAATTCTAGCAATGTCTAGATTTCTGGCATATGCCGTCCAGCTATGTGGCACCATTTCCCAGGGTTGGAAAGCTTAAAGCAGAGCCAGTAGGAATCAAAGTCATTTTACAGTCCATTTAATTTTGAGACAACTCTGAAACGTCAACTAGAATAGCATAGAGTTGCATATCTTTGTAACTCAGTTATAAAGTTGAGTAACATGAGTTAAAGAGATATTCATTCATGAGCAGATGAGATCACTTTGAGAAGGGGTAGAAAAAGAAAGGCACACGATGATACTCAGCAACTCAATGTAAAGTGCTTGAAAATAGTTTAAATTCTACGTCTTATTGTTTCATCCAGGTACAGAATGCTTCTGTATATGTGCTTATGATAAAACACCCTTTAATTCAGCTTATGTTTGTCTTTTACTGGTGTTCAAATGCTACAAACAGATACAATCCTAAGTTTAAACCACATTACTTTAAGGAAAAAAAAAAACAACCTTACATTTTATGAAATCATGGCACTGTCCAGATTTTTCTATTCAACACTTGCATTTTCACTGAATAATTGCACAGTGTTTAGTTTCCTTTGGCTAGTGGAGGCAAAAATTGAAATTTTAAAAGCTAGGAGACAGGGGAAGGAAGGTGTTCTTTCTCTAGAAAAATATGCATAAACCTAATTTTGCTTTGCAATTTCTATTTGCCTCTGCCAAAGGCACACTTCTCAGGAATAATACTGTATATAAATCCCTTTATAATGCTAGTGCTTGAGGTAAGGATGTTCCAGCCAGATAAGTAGCAGGAGCCAACCTTGTTAGCAGATCAATGTGTTATAACAGATTTTAACTGAATATGGTTGTTGTGTTTGGGGGGAAAAATAGCATCTGAGTGTTTTTTAAGATAAAAAGAAATTTGCAGTCCATCTAATCTCAATTTTACAGAAGAAAAACCGAAGTTTGCGAAGGTTAAGTCCATTTTTTTCAAGGTCATACAGCTAGCTGTAGAATCGCTGTGGAACTTGAACTCAGGTCTCCAGACTGGAACCCCTGTAGTGTACAAGCGGATGGGACCCAGCATGCGTATGCTTCTGATGGAGCAGCCATTTGTACTGAGACCGTCTGTCTTTTGGTGATACTGTTGCTTAATTAGAGTTATAATCCTTGCTATAGCCAATTATCTCTTAGGGGCTAAGAGAGGTCTCTTTGGAGTTGGAGAACATAGGATCATCTTTGGGAAAGAGACAGGTCCAAAAATATATTTACTTTCTTCTACTTCACTAGCTGCCATTCCTTCCGGGTTTTGAGCAGCTGCCCCTTTGATACTGTAACACTGAGGTTAAGAATATCAGGGTTTAGAAAAGCACAAAATCAATCATCTCTACTTCACACATTGCTAAGAATTCTCTGTTACAAAGAACTTTTTAGAGTTGGGTTTTGTTCTTCTTTCCCTAAAAATCCTAGAATTCTTAATTTCCTGAACCTTTAACTCATTCATTCATTCATTCATTCATTCATTCATTCATTCATTCATGTGTTCAGCATTCTTTCACTCAACAAATATTGTTAAGCATGAATTTTGTGGTAAATTTAATATAAGAATACAAAGAATACATGAATGCAGAAGGGAACAAACCAGCCCCCATGTAGCTTATAGTACAGAATATGAAAGAGAAACTCACAATTAAGTGTATAATTATAAGTTCATAATTACAAATGTGATATGTGCTGTTTGAGAAAGACCCAAGTGTTATGAAGAAGAATTATATTGGAAGGTGTATTTAGATGGTAGGTTAGGGACATTCTAAATACAAATGGAACTAGGAACAAACACAAGTATTCAGGCAATTGATGAAACAAAATATTTTGAAGAAAACACAGAACATTCATTATTAAAGGTAATCATATTATAGTATGCCGAAAACAAATGTAGGCTTTGTAATCTGGGTAAGTTTTTAAATTAGTTTACAGACATGCAAATCATCAAATTACAAACTTCCTATAAGCAACCACACACACTGTTAGTCCTCCTCTTATGATTTGTACGGTTGTCTGAAACATTAGTGAGTTCTCAATTCCGGAGTATAACACAGTTCACATTCACATGATTTCAGTTGTCAAAATTTGGAGGATGTTTTTCTGGACATTTTTTCTTAAATCTGCATATTCTATGCTTCTTGAATCATGAATAGGTGACTTTCCTAATACAAGGACTGTTGGATTTGAAAGAAAAGAAGAACAAAGACTACTTTAACTGTGACTGTTTGTGTGATATATGGCAGAATATTTAACCTTTTTCAGCCTGGCTCCTTACGTTTATAACAAAAAAAAAAAATTGCATCCATCTTACAAGGCCGTTCAGAGGATGTTATAATGAATAAAACAATGAACATGGAGGCCAGCACAACATATGCATGAAATATATAACAACTAATATCATATCACCTCTGTCAATTATTACATGGCGTTGCAATTGTTCACTTATATTTCTCCTCTACTGGTCTGTAAATTGCTTGAGGGCTGGAGCAACTTTTTCAGTAGGGATTTACTTCTTTACTTTTAAATTAAGTACCATAAATTTTAAAATTTTAACCATCTTAAAGTTGCTAAAAGATATTAAGCATTTTCCTGCTTTCTTATATAGAGTACATTAGACTTAGTGAATCCCCTTCGGAATTCTTCCAGTCTTTTGTGAAAGTCTGTTTTTTTCTTAATATGTTTAATGTCTCCATGCTCACTGAACTCTTTGATTCCTTTTGCCTGCTTTTCTTTTACTCCTGTCTTTTCTCTGACCATATGCTGTTACTTCAATGGTATTGATACACCTGCATATTTCAGTCTTTGCTTTTCATGATCAATTATTTCTTCTAATCTTCTCTACACATACAAGATTATCAATCTTGAAACTATTGCCTAGAATATATTATATGGATTCTGAGTTTAAATATTCCTATATAGGCCAAGAGCATAAAGTTTACAACATAGTCTTTGAGGCATACAATTTTGCTATTAATATGCTTTTGATGTTGCTTTCCTTATTTTTTTAGTTGTAACCGACATACCACTTAGTTTGGAAGGTTGGTACAGTAAAGGTGAGACATTTATTACTTATGCCATCATTGCAGTAAAATAGACATATTTTTTACTCAAGCGAGGGCACATGCTGACACTTGGAGATCTCCCAAGAATTAGCTCATCCAACTTTCTCATTATAGTCATGAGGAAACAGACAAGTTAATTGACTTACACAGTTATACAACTAGTTATAAGCAAATATGAAAATTGAGCTAATAGATTTTAAATAATTCTAGGTAATTTCTGTGTTATCTTATGTCTAATAACATTTTCCAGTGTCAGAAACTCTATCTAATGACAACTTTTAATTGTACATGATGGTGATTAAAACATATTTTTGAGGGGGAGAGGAAAAGGCAGAGGGAGAGATAACATCTAAAGCAGGCTCCACAGAGTGTGGAGCTGGGGGCTCGATCTCACGACCCTGAGATCATGACCTGAGCTGAAACCAAGAGTCTGACGCTTAACTGACTGAGCCACCCAGGAGTCCCTTAAAACATATTTCTAAAATCCAAAGGAAATATAAGCTGTCAATAAGATGTGGCATTGATCTAGACAGCTATCACAATAAATATGAAAGACGAGTTCTTTAAGCTTATTTTATACTTTTTGGTTTGTTTTGCTGTTGAGATTCTAGTGTAGGTCAGTCATACTTTCCTAAAGTAAAAGCAGTCTTTCTCATTTCAAAGTCTAGCAACACTTTCCCATTTTACAATGCCTTGGTTGTTATTATGCCAAAATCTGTGGGAACTGGGCAAGAAAGAAAGGCTCTCAAAGAATGCCTATTATATTTTTGACCCATGAGCTTACTTCAGACTCAGAATTCCTAAGAACATTTAAATTTACCTCTTGTGGTGTGACGGTTTTAATTTACTAAGATTTCAAGTGGCTTTGTTGTGCCTATTTTTGCCACATGCCTGTAGAACATAACAAAGTCAGGAATTACAGATTCATTTCCTGCTCACTTTTTCTCATGGTTTCCAGGGTCTGCTATTCCATTCTGTGGCATTTTTATGTGATTTGTACTTAGTAATGTATAAAATTTAGATTTAACACTTATCAATATGCTACTTCTATGTAAGTTCTGATAAGTGAGGGATAGGAGCTAGGCATGCAAACCTGGATTTGCAAACCAAATCATGGACTAGCAAATCACATTTTCTATAAAGGCAGCTAATCACTTCATTGGCAGAAGAGAGAATTTTTTGGAAGGTAAAGTGTGGCATACCATTATGAGCCTTTTATAGGATTTTGATACAATGTTGGCTTTTAAACATTTAAGGAAAAAGACACTCTTTATTTTGGATCACTATTTCAGGGAAATTTTCCAGAAACTAAAGATAGTAGGCATCATTTGCAAATTAAAAGAAACTGACCAAAATGCATTAGCATACACATATACTATCCCCCCCAAATTATATATATATATAATTATCTTAAAAAATGAAGACAAGCACGTATAATGAGCTAGTACCATATTTTGAAACATTTAAAACCTTGAAAATAAAGTAGCATAGAATTACTGGTTTTATTCAAGGAAAGGACAATCTGGACATCAATCACATAGACAGCATGAATGAACTTAGCAAGAGACAGGAATGACTTCCAGCAATGGCTGTCATTATAACTTAACATTTGCATAACTTAAAATATCTATGGAGTACTGGCTAGAGTGATAATTCACAGTAGTTATTACACTTTCCAAATACAAATCTGCATTATCACATTTGATCCACATAATGATGCTACATTGTCCAATGACAGCTCGGCAGCTTCTTATCACCATTTTCATAAAAGAATATCTAGAGCTGGTTGATGACAGAATTTGAACTTGAACCTGTATCCTTTGGGTTCAAATCTCAGGCTATTCTAATCTCTTCTATTTCTCTATCTCAAGAGAAAATGGTAACTGTATTCTGATAATTCACATTAAATAATTGCATTTAACTCCTTATTGATTTGTACTGTTGAACACATATACAAACTTAAATACATAGTGATTTTTTCAATAAATTAAATTCTAAAATAGCAAGTATTTTCAAAGTCAAGGTTAAAAATATCAATCAAAAAGCACCAAAAAGTCTTAATGTTGAAAATTATGATCCCTTGACACTCCCTCATACCAGCTTTGTTCTTCAGAGGCAAAAGCATTTTTAACTATTTTAGCTTAACTTATTATTCTCCCCTCTGCTTGCAAGGTGCATTTTTACCTGGATTATCTTCACTGACATTTAATTTGGATTGCTGTTTTTTAAATTTCTTCTTTAGCTCCACCCATTTCAACCCATGGACCAGTACAGTAATAGCCTAAACCCTTGCCTGAAGCAGACTTCCAGCAAGCCAAATTCTAACCAGCAGTGGCCTCAGCACCTCAGGTTTCTCCTTCTGTTAAAGAAAATTTAGTCATTTATATATTTTCCTCATTCATTAATCTGACTATACATAAATTTATAAGGCATGCTTAGTACTTGTCCACAAATTCTTTAAAGTCAACTTGAATAATCTATGCTTAACTGAAAACAGGTGGGTCTAGAAGTTCTGGTATTGGGTTTGAAAATGATGACTATACTTATGGTTCTGAGGTGGTGTAAAATTCAAAGGTACATGAAGGTGGGTTGCTACTGCCCTTTATGTATTTTATATTTTTCTATAGATTCCAACTCTTGTTAGAAAATACCATGTGCTAGGGAACTTTAAAAAGAATTAAAAAGGCTCATAGGAAAAATAATCTTATGCTAGTCTTTTATTTTTTTAAGATTGATTGATTGATAGAGAGAGAGAGAGAGCGAGCAAGTGCAAGCTAGGCAGGGGCAGAGGGGGAGAGAGACAGAGAATCTCAAGCAGACGCCCCCATGAACACAGAGCCTGACACGGGACTCGAGCTCACGACGCCGATATCATGACCTGGCCAAAACCAAGAGTCAGACACTCAACAAACTGAGCCACTCAGGTGCCCCTACCCCTATGCTAGTCTTTTAGTCAACTCTGCAATTTTTCCCCCTCACTCCTTGCAAGTCCTCACCAAAGAGAACCACAGATATAAAAGGACAAAAGTTTGCACATACAGACCCCAGCACACATTAAACCAAACACATAACCACATACTCTTACCATAGTTTCCCTTATATCTCAGACGTCTCAAGATCAAATTAAATTACTTTGCATCTTAAAGGCATTTCTTTCTTCATCCTCCCTTTGACAACAAAACTACTCAAGATCCACTCATGACAGTCTATTCACTTTTTTATTTCAGTCTCTGGTAGCAGTCACAAACCCATTCCCATACTTTGGAAGGTGTATGCTATATTGGGGAAAGTTTATCAGTAGACATTAAAATTGAAAACCAAGAGTGTTCAAATGAAAGGGAATTTCATGAGGATCATCATTTAGCCGACACAGCTGGGTTTCCAGATGTAGACATGTAAAAATGAGGACAAAGGATAGATGGCTTGTTCTAGGGCACACATATAGCAATGTGCCATGGGACCCTCTGATATATCTCCAAATCACCCGGAGGTGATTCATTTCTAGTAATGAGTACCATGGGGTTCATACCATAAAAAGGCAGGCAGGTCTAAAAATAAAAGCTCCATATTTTGAACTCACAGGTAGATAGAGTTAGAAATATATGGAGTGTGTTATTTCCAACAACAAAAAAAAACCTAGCACATATTTTTCATGTTTTTTTTTTCTTTCCATCTCATTTTGAAATCTCATAATATTGATGGAAATACAAAATCTCCATTACACAAACACCAAAGTAATGATTATTATAGGCAATATTGATCTGGCAAGATCAATGCAGGCAAGATTAATGGAAGTTCAAATCTATTGATGAAAGTTCTGATAGAAAAGCAACAATTACATATTATCATAGTATCTCCTCTGAGATACATATTAATTGCAAAGAAAAAACTGGCAACTTTATGGTAGAGAAAGCCAACGGTCACCATTTTAACCAAGTGATCAAGGTTAATACCCTCAGTAGAAGATATATAGATATCATGTGTCCCTGAAGAGCTGAGAAGGGCATAATACTTCTATGGTATTCAATCTAATCATGAGAAAATCAGACAAATCCATTTTCTACACAATACCTGACCAGTACTATTCAAAAGTGTTATAGTCATGAAAAACAAAAAGAACTGAGAGCCTGTCCTAGAGAAGAGGAAACAAAGAAGTTGCGGTAATGAAGTGCAATGTAGGATTCTGAAATAAATCTTAGAGAAAAAGAAGGACATTAACAGAAAAAATATAAATGTGAATAAGATATTAGCAGAAAAGGACATTGGTAGAAAAACTACTAAAATGTGAATAGGACAAGTAGTTTAAGTAATATGATTGTACAAATATTGATTTTATGGTTCTAGTGATTATATTATAGTTATATATATATATATATAAATGTTAGGGACCCTAGAAGAATGGTATATGGAAACTCTGTATGACCTTGTAATAATCTGTAAGATTCTATAAATATCAAATTATTTCAAAATAACAAATAAAAAAATCGTATCCTAAATATTTGTAAATAACAACATAGTGACAATCAGAAAAGCATTTTTATACACTTTCCTATGGAGAGATGTATATTTAAGGAAGTATAGAAATTGTATATATAGATTTCAGTAAATCACCATAAAGTGAGCACATTCATAAACTACCACTCAGGTCAAAAAATAGAACAACATACCAGCAGCCTACACGTGTGCCTTATAATTCCTCCAGAGAGCTCCTTTTCCTCTTCTTCCCAGTGTAACCCCTGTACTGTCTTCCAATAGCATAAAGTTTGTTTCTCAATTTTATGTCAGAGCATGTAACAATTCGCAGGTTATCCAATACTAAATGAGAGTTTTCGTTATTTCGTAATTTCACCAACACTTCACTTTTTCTATTTAATTTTAACCATTCTGATATGAGCAAGAGGGTACAGAGTTTCTGTAGTGAATTTTTTTTTAATACCAGTGTTCCACATGGCTGAATTATGGCTGTGCAAAAACATCAGTGAAAAAGGGAATTCTTATAAACACTTTGCAGTGATTCAGCACATGGGACTACTTTTGTATTAATCACATTCTGAAGTCCCATTTACAGGTCCCAGAGGAAGTCAGATCTTTCCCAGAAGATTTGTCGTACAGAGTCAAAATGAATAGCATTGAATACAATGGGATTTGGGATTGTTTAGGTGTTGCATGCTTTTATTATACGGTAAATTTATTTCAACCATTTACATTTTAAGCATGACACAAAACACATATACATAAAAGCATAACAATCTCTCATAAAAAAAGGACTAATAGCTCTTTTAAAGATGCAGGTATTTTGTACTAATTTTATTTCAGTACTCGACTACCTTGATTAGTACACATGCTGTATTTTTCCAAATAGAAAGAGAAATAGCCCCGTTTATCAATATCATATATCGATAATTCTGAGAAACTTTTATAAAACGTTTAAAGACATTTGAAATGACTTAAACATTCCCTTACAAGCCTGCTAGAGCCTGCATGAATATATTACAATGATTTGGCATAAAACAGAACCATACTTTTAGTAAACAAAATTTCCTGAGATACAGCAAGAGTGACTAATAAAGAATAATAAGGAAAAATGATAATGGGTATTTAGGTAAATCTTATACAATTTACAAATGTATTTTTGATTATTTCTCAATAATCTTATGAAATTTTGTTATGTTCTCAGTTGCGCATTCAGCCCCAGAAAGAGTTAGAAATGTCAATATGTAGGGGAAGAAAGGGATAAATAAAGGGGGGGTAATCAGAAGGGGGAATGAACCATGAGAGACTATGGACTATGAGAAACAAACTGAGGGCTACAGAGGGGAGGGGGGTGGGGGAATGGGATAGGCCGGTGATGGGTAGTAAGGAGGGCACGTATTGCATGGTGCACTGGGTGTTATACACAACTAATGAATCATCGAGCCTTACATCGAAAACCGGGGATGTACTGTATGGTGACTAACATAATATAATAAAAAATCATTATAAAAAAAAATTTTCAGATGATATATAACTCTTGCATTCTTAGAATAAACTCTGTATAGTTGCATGGTTTAAAAAAAAAAGAAATGTCAATATGTAATTTGATTCAATTCATTTTTTAAATTCTTATAGCTCTATACTCCGAGTTTGTCTATCACAGTGTGATTTTTGCCCCCAAAAACAAAAAAAGGAAAGAAATCAATTTATTGCTGTTTCACGTTATTATTATGTGTATCCTACAGCTGAGAAAACAGATTACATGTAAAAGGTCACAAGGCTAGTATATGGCAAAGATTTCAGCTCAAGGTAAACTTTTAATTAAACCCTATTATAGTATTTCCACTTGTTCAGCACTACATCGCATTCTGGAGAATACTTACTTACAGTTATATTCCTCACTCAGGAAGTAAGGAGAAACCAAACCATTGCTTTTGAAATAACAGAATCAACGGTGAACTTCATTAGACATCCAACAGCTGACCTGTGTACTTTCTTACTGTCTACAGTCTCCCTTCCTACTTTTCCCTTCCTCCCCTATTGCTCACTCTCCTTCCACCTGCAATCTTTCCCTCTTTTTTTCTCAAGTCATTGAGAAATAAGCATTTGAGATAAGAACAGCTGGCCAACAGCAATTGTCTCAAGTATTTTCAGGATATAACTTTATTAGGGTTACCAAACCAGAAAGAAATCGGTATTTCTCTGCTTGGTTGCACAAGAAGATATACAGGAATTTTGGTCCTATCCTGATCTCATTGTTGATGCAAAGGCCAACTCAGTTCTGGAATATAAGAGAGATGAGAGTAAGAACTGAACTTGCTACATTAGGCAGCTGGGGTTGCACTTGACTTCTCCATATGTGTCCAGCTATTGGAATAAGACTTGGCTATTATTTGCCAACCTGGCACCAATGGTGGTATACCTTCCTCTTATTGCTACTTCTGCCAAAATAACAGGTTTCATCTCTGAAAATTTGACACTAATGATCTACTTCCCTTCCCACTTGCACCATTTTATTCCTGTGTATATGTGTATTTTGTTTAACTTTGATTTCTTTTTACTTGAGAAAGGGGATTTATGCATTTGTTATGTATGTAAACAAAAATCAGGCTTGACTACATGTATTAGAAAACTCCAAAATAAACAAAATGAAATTTTATTTCTCTCTCAGAGGTGATAGGCAGTCAGGGGTTGGCATAGCAGTTCAGTAATAGTAACAGGGACATTTTTTTAAATAATTGTGCTCTGCTATCCTGGAAGCCATCTCATAATGAAATATGGCTTTTGAAATGATAGCAAAAAAAAAAAAAAAAAAGAGAGAGAGAGAGAGATGAGGAATCATGTGCTCTCTCTAAGGAATCTCTTGTTGGAAATCATAAACAAACAAACAAAAAACCCTTCTGCTTATATTTCATTTGCCAGAACATAGTCGCTAAGCCAAATCTAGCTCCGACAGAGGACAGAAAAACAATCTCATAATGGGGTGCTACAATGTGTTTATATAGTAGCTACAGTTGACAAAGCTTACAATTACATGTCTATGTATATATATATATAAAGTAATATGTAGGTGTGCATAATATACATGTATATTCCAAGATGCAAATAAATTGGAATATGTATTTCCTACGTTTGTGTTAGTGTTGAAGGTAGCAAGACCTCCATATCTGTTGAAGGAATATTTCCTTAAGTCAAATATTATCATCCACAGAGGAGAAGCAATTAAGTATCAAGCATTTCAAACTGGCTAGCTATAAAATACAACTTTTCACAACAAATTTAAAAATTAATAACAGAAACTAAAAAATACATCCTTAATAAAAACACCAGTGGCTCAATACTAGATGACACAGCTAAAAAAAAAAAAAAAAAAAAAAAAAAAAAAGCAGAGGTAGAAATAATAACTAAAATTATTTGAATTATAAGAAAAATTATAAAAAATAATATTTTCCTATTTTAAACATTTAGTAATTAATAATTTTTTGTGTTTATGATACTATGATATATGGATGTCATATTTTAAATGCATGTATCATTTGGAAAATAATTTTTGAAAAGAACTATTCTAGGAAGCCATCAACATAATAAAAATATTTTGTTGTTCAATAAATAGCTTTTTTCAAACATTATATTATTTTATTTAAAACTAAGTTTTTTCACGTTAAAAAATGTCCAAGTATGGATAATAAATTGTATGGTTCTAAATATTGTTCATTGACAGTATTTTGAGTCAAATTTTGTGTTACATCTATTTTGAATTCTTTTTATATAATTAAATGAAATACCATTTTATAATTATATATTATTTTTATAATTATACATATGCTTATCATTATATAAAATGAGGCCATTGATTCTAATAATGAACTTTTATAAAAGACCTGCTTAGATCTCCGTGCTGACCATTTACTCAAGAGAACAAATAAATCTCTCATAAGTTAAGATAGTATACAAGGTCCAACGCTCCATACATACATTCACTCAAGTTTACATGTTTGTTCATTCACTTTAAAAATATAATGATATAGGAGCACCTGCGTGGCACAGTTGGTTAAGTCTCTTGATTTCAGCTCAGGTCATGATCTCAGGGTCATAGGATCGAGCCCTAAATCAGGCTCCCAGCTCGGTGGGGAGTCTGTTTGAGATTCGCTCTCTCTTCCTCTGCCCCTTCCCCTACGTCCTTGCTCTCTCTCTTTCAAATAAATAAATCTTAAAAAATATACATAATGACATATCATTTCCCAAAATATGCTCAGTACTAAAATAAAATAAGTAAAAAAAAATACAAGATATTTTTTTTTAAAAAGGAAAAAAACAGAAGTCAGGCACTGGAGCAAGTTTCTTCTGTGGTATATGTATGTGTGTAGGATGAAACAAGATAGAACTGAGGTTTAGTTGGCTTTCTTATTATTACTGACATCTATGGAGTTCGTATTTTATCAGTTTTTCTGTTTATAGCATAGCATTTTGTGTACAAAACTGAAAGACTACTGACTAAAGAAAAAGTCGACAAATAGCAAGATAGTCCATATTTTTAAAGTCTACCCATTTCCTGTTGTAGTAGCAGCAGACTCTATTCATTGCTTTGCTGTATCAAACATTCTATTTGATATCATTTCTGTTTCTCTTAGTTATGCCATAATCATAAAATGCCCCTAAATAAAAATATTTCAGGTTAAATCTAATTACATTAAGATATATAAAAAAATTATATTCCTAAATTAAATGTAGTACCTATTTTCTCAACACAACAAACAAAACACAGCTATATTTTCACTTGATAGCACCATTTCATATTAGGCACAAAAAGGTAACTACAAAATTAAACCTAAAAAATCATGGCAAAGACAAAAAGAACACTGACTTCGATTTAGAAAACTGAAGCAAAAGGCCAGCTTTACCATTAACTATATAATCTTTGTCTGTATACTTTATCTTTTAAGCCTGCTATTTTTCCATGGTACATGCAGAAAATAATATTTACCTTTCAATACTGTTTTGAAAATTCAGTTAAAATTCTGTGTGTGCATTTGTACAATTTATACAGGACAGACACTATAAAAATGAAATATGAATATCAATAATTCAAAGAATATTGGTAGAAATAAAAATAAACAATATTTCCAAAACAGGAGAGTCTACAAATCAATATACCACTTTTCCTATTTAAGTAGTAGTATTTTTAGCAATTCTGTTTTAGAGAAAATATGTACAAAGAAACCCCCTTAGGAAATTTTTTTGTTTGTTTTTAATCTCAGAGTAATTATCTAGGAATACCCCTCAGAGTAATGTTCTCTTTAATTTGACATTTTACATGTTGGAGAAGATTAAAGGCAAGCCATGCCCCAGAGTTATTTAACTATATGTGTAATTGTAAATTTATCAGCAGTTTCAGAAGTAATAGTGATCTCTTAAAAAAAAAATAGCAATAATTCCCCCAAAACAGAATACCATTTAAAATGTAACTTCCCCTTCTCCTTTCCTCGTCCCTCTGTTCTCATAATGAGGAGCTGCAACTGAATTTATGTGACAATGTTGCTGATGATCTGGGAAGGAAGAGACAAAGCAACAGTCTCAGAGCCTTCCAGGTCCCCACCAACTCTGCTATGCCAACTGCAAAGAAAAAAAAGCACAACTTGTTTTTGTTGGTAAAGTCAGCAGATGTGACTTGAAGACAAATAGGGAGCAGATGTGATGAGTCAGATTGTTTGCTTTTACATAGACAAATGTGGCTGTAGCCATCATAACCGGGAAATGCTTTAGCTGCAGAATCCGCTCTGTCTCCTAAGTACCGAGCTTATGTTTCTAACCCTCTCGGCGGTTCTAAAGGAAGCACAGAGAATGCACCAAACCCCTGAGCTCTCATCTGAAAATGTTAAGTTAAGCAAAATTAACTTTGAAAAATGATTTAAAAGGCATGCGTTGCCTTTTACACAGATCATAATGAAATGCACTCTGTTGGAGTTTTTGTTGTTAAGAAAAAGAAGAGAACTGACAAGAAAATAATGGGGAAAAAAAGACGTTTGGCAGAACTGGCATAGAAAAAGATTAAAAATGCAGCAGTTGTTTTGATGGAGTTGGGAGATAAGAAGTGTTGGGAAAAACAAAAAAACACAACCTGTTATTAGATTTGGTGGGCCATTTCTGAAGGTGGTATTTATTTCCTTGGAAAAGTCCAATATGCTCCGTTATCGAACTTCTGACCTTTCTTTCTAAACATTGCAGGGAGCTGCTGAGCATATGTGTCTCTGCTGCTGTGGATGCCCGGTTGCATCTTCCCAAGGCAGAGAAAAGGCAAGGTATATCGCTATTGCATTTGGAATCTCTCAATTCAAATCACAAAATCTAAGGGAAAAATACTATCAATTCTGAAAGCCAGGTCTGCTATTAACTTTTGCCCCCATCCTTTATTGTGTCTGAGTGATACCCTGGGCAGGCAGCGAACGCAGTGAATAGCATAGTGGTTTCATCGTTTCTTTTCCTTTTTAAACATATAATACATAAGCCTAAACAATAATTAAAGCATGAACATTCTTTTTTTTCCCCCCATACTCAGCCGATTGCTTTCTTTTTATTCTGGCTGTGGTGAGTGAGATTCCCGCTGTTTGATAACCCAAATTATCCTGACATTCCATTTTACTTTTATATGCCCCAAAATGAAGTAATCCCTTGCAGCCATTTATCTTACCATTGCCTTTGATGTATACTGTCAAACTCAGTGTAAGCATGCAGCAACTAGAAGGCTATCCAGAGACCTAAGTGGAGCCGACAGTAGTATATTCTAATGCAAATTACATTTGCATTCAAGAGGGATGTGATAGAACATTCTTCTGATAGATGACTATGCTTAATTACTGTGAACAGTGTTAAAATTTAAATGAATCATGACATCCCTTAGCCCATAAACGGTGGCAACAATGACATTTTCTGTCTATCTTGAATTCTGACTTAACCAGTTATTAGTTTTGTGAACCTCCATTTCTTCAAATATAAAATGAAGATTGTAATATCTAAGCTGTTGGGAGCTGAAGGAGCTGAAATCATGTCATATTGGTATGAAGCCTCTAGTCCACAGGATTACTCAGTGTTGAGCTGTGCACACCTCCACCCTGATGGCCTGACTCTGGCTCTGGCTAGGTGGGTGATTGCAGAAGGTCCTTGACTATCTGAGTGTCAGTTTCTTTATCTGTGGGATAATAACTACATCTTAAAATGTTTGAAAATTAAATAATAATTGATGAAGTAGTTAGGATGGTGCCCGGCCTGAGAATGAGTAGTCTTAATAAATGTTAGCTGTTAATCTTCTCTTTCATTCTTTCCTATTAGTCTCCTGCAGACTTTATAGAGTATAATACAGGTACCCCTCATTTTACTATGCTTTGCTTTATTGCACTTCACAGATGTTGCTTTTTTTTTTTTACAAATCCAAGTTTCAAGACTTCAGGGGAGGTAGCAACTGCAGATGTGGTGGAAATAGCAAAAGAACTGAAATTAGGAGTGGGGCCTGAAGATGTGAATGAATTGCCACAATCTCATGATAACATGTGAACAGATGAGGAATTGCTTCTTACAGGTGAGCAAAGAAAGTGATTTCTTGAGATGGAATCTATTCCTGATGAAGATGCTGTGAAGACTGTTAAAATAACAACAAAGGATTTAGAGTGTTACATAAACTTAGTTGATAAACCAGTGTTAGGGCTCTAGAAGATGGACTCCAGTATTGAAAGAAGTTAATCTGTGGCTAAAATGCCATCAAACAGCATCACATGCTACAGAGAAATTGTTTATAAAAGAAAGAGTCAGTCAATACAGCAAACCTCACTGTTGTCTTATTTTAAGAAATTTCCACAGCCTCCCCAACCTTCAGTAACCATCACCCAGATTAGTCAGTAGCCATCAACATGGAAGCAAGACCATCCACTAGCAAAAAAAAAAAAAAAAAAAAAAAAAAAAAAAAAAAAAAAAAAAAAAATTACTATTTGCTGAAATCGGATGATGGTTAGCATATTTTAGCTAGAAAGTATTTTTAACTTAAGGCATGTACATTGTTTTAGATGTCATGCTATTGCAAAGTAAAAGATTACAGTATAATGTAAACATAATTTTTATATGCACTGGGAAACCCCCCTCCAAAAAAAATCATTTGAGCTGTTTTTTTACGCTATTTGCTTTATTGGGGTGGTCTGGAAATGAACCCATGATATTTCCGTGGTATGGTTGTATGTAATTGGCCCACTATACCCTGAGATCTTTCTGACATCTATTTCTAGAGCCCCAAGGCCTATGGCTGGGCCTGAGAATCTAATTTGTGAATTTTGTTCTAATGCATTGCCACCATATTTCATAAACTCTCTGCTCAACATCACTCCTCTACAAGGCAGGCACATGTATTCAAAGTCCTTGTTCTATGCTCCTAGTCTTCAGAGCCCTGTTGCTTGTCCTGAACTAAAGAGAGATTACACTGTAATATTAAGCAGCTATACAATAAATATAGCTTTATAAAGTGAACTTTGAATTCATTGCTATTTGTTATGGGGGGCGGGGCACAAAGAGTCACAGAGAAGATAATATGCTATATTTGCTCTCCAGTCCCTCCAACGCCCTGAATCACTCTATGGGAGCAACAGCCTATTCCACATATGTAATCAACTTTTAAATGTATAAAGATCTTTTCACATAATAAGTCCAAGAAAGTAATGAAGTTCTAAGTTTGCTGGGTATATGAGATAGTAGAAATGAGAAAATGAGAGCTTTCATCCTGGGTTAGCTAGTTACAAGCTAAGCTACTCAGAGTAAGTTACATATCTGCTTTGAACTTCAACTTGCTTATCTGCAAATTAGAAATGGTAATGACACCTCTTCTAACTTCCTCACGGTGTTCTTTCATTGCACGTATAAGTGCCTGCTCAACTTTGTGTCCCCACTAAGTACACCCATCATCCTCAGTGACGTCAGCTTCTACTACAGTCATCTTAAACCGGATTCCTGCTTCCCACATCAGTAGCAAATGCTTTCTTTGTCACTCCAGGTCAGCTACATTTCCTTTTGTCCTCATCCCGGATCTTGTCATCATCTGAATTTTTTTAACCTCAATAATCACTGATTAAATCATGTAACATTCTGGCCACGCACTGTATTTCTTCCACATTATTTTGGCTGTCAGTCCCTATCTACAGAACTCATAGTCTTTTGAAGGCTGTTCCCTTGTATTCCATGATTCCTTGCCTTTGTTTACTGCCTTATTTTTTTTTTTCAGCTAAGATCCCACAACCTGTTATTTCATTAAGACTTCTGCCAATACTATGACTCTTCTTGATATTTTTAATTTTTGTACCCACCTAGCAAAATACTGAACCAAGACTCAACTATTTTATACTCTTTCTTCATGTATATGTTTCAATAGCAGGAGCTACTGGAGAAGTCACAATTTGTTACTATAAATTCATAATTATGAACTTCAGATATGCTCTCAGATTATGTGCTAATACTACTTCATTCTACAGAAAAACCAGTCATAAAAATAAACACAACTAATATTTTCTGATAGTCACCACCCAGTGGGTATATAACACAGATAGATGATATATAGATATATAAATTCATATCATAGAAATAACTTTAGAAAGTACGACTTTTCTAGTAGTACTAGGAAAAAAAAGTGCTACATACTACATTTTAGATAATATCATCAAACTTAAGTAGATACGATTTTAACCAAAGATGAAGGACATTTAATGAATTTGAATGAGATCTGAGATACTAAGAAATTTTCCTAAAGATACGGCTGTCATCAAAGATTTTACACTGTAGTTTTTTTTTGTTGTTGTTGTTTTTGTTTTTTTTTTTAAGATTTTACTTATTTACGTGACAGAGAGACAGCCAGCGAGAGAGGGAACACAGCAGGGGAGTGCGAGAGGAAGAAGCAGGCTCCCAGAGGAGGAGCCTGATATGGGACTCCATCCCGGAACGCGGAACGCCGGAATCACGCCCTGAGCCGAAGGCAGATGCTTAACGACGGAGCCACCCAGGTGCCCCCTGTAGTTTTAAATTTTAGATATTAATGTCTATCTTCCCCCTCTTCTATCCATTTCCTGCTAAGTAATTTTACTGTGTGTTCTGTTTGTGCTTTTGTAACCATAATCCCCCAGTTGTTTAATTTCAATTTTACATTCTATGGATAAGATTACTCAAGTTATCCCTTTACCTTGATGACTTGATTGTTAAGATCTTTGTTATTCATACACTTTTGCCAGATTTTATTGTCTGGAGTTTGTTGAATTTGTTTTGGTTTTCATTTTGTTTCTATATTTCAAATATATCGAGTGCTACAATATCTACATTCTTGCAACTTCAAAAACGTATTTCATTAACCTTCATACATTGCTCATATCCTCACTTAGAATAAAGGTTTCAAGAAGGCAGAGAATTGTCTGGTTCACTGCTCAGTTTCTAAGGGCCATAACAACAACTGGACATGTTAGGAATCCTGCAAATATTTATTTAATGAATGAACATAATAAAGCCACTGGTAGGGCTTGGAACGATATCAGAGACATTTCCCAAAATGTTCAGAGTGATTCAAGTCACATGGGATAGGAAATTGGTTATTTCACTAAGATATTAAATGAAAAAACCTTCGTGGCCTCTGTTGAAAGTTTAAATGCTTCATGGTTAAGAAAAAGATGCCATTTTAAACATGGGTTGCCTTAGAAGTGGTTCCTGTGTACAAACACCTGCTGACAGCAAAGTTATCACAGAATTTATAGAAATACTGAGTGTTAAGAAAGAAGCAGAGACATGGACGCCATCTTGGGCACACGAGGGGATCGAAACAGTCTCACACCTAACAACATATGTTTTTCTCTAGTTTTACAAAAGGTAATAGAAGTAACATCAGACACAACTCAGATGATATTTTCCTGCACAATTAAGAAAAACTATAATGACAGCTTGAGGAGTGGAAGTCACTTGTTCTAAAAAGGAAAGCACTTAGAGATAATGTCTACTATACTCTCCATAAATCCATGAAATAAGGAAGAATATCCCTGGCATTTGGTATATAATAATGCATTTACATCTTCGTGGTATCTTTTATGAGTTAAATGCATATTTACAGACATTTTATTTATCACAAACATGTCAGGTAGAATAGTTACCAACATTTAAAAAGTGGAGTTATTGAGGCTAAGAGCTTTATATCATTAGCCAAGAAAAATCTAACAGATATGTATGAGAGGTGCATTTTATAGTCAAGTCTACTGACTATGTGTCAATTCTACCTCTGTGAGCGTTCTCTTCTAGTTTGCAAGTAATCAATGCCAGTACATGTACTTATGATTACTCGGGTTATAGGCCTCAAGCCTGTCCATTGAATGCATATTCCAGATGTTCCTTAAATACATTGGACACTAAATCAACCTTAAAACAAAAGAAATGGTAGTTAATAGACAAATAGTAGAATTTAGTGAGAATCACTTCAAAATAATTAACAAACACTCCATTGTAAATACATGCATGAAGTGTTTTTTTACATTGAAATATAATTGACATACAATATCCTATTAGTTTCAGGTGTACATCATCATAGTGATTTGGTATTTTTATACATTATGAAATGATCCTCGTAAGTCTAATTATCATCCATCACTATGCAATGTTATTGACTATGTTCCTTATGCTATACCTTGCATCCATATAACTTATTTACTCTATAATTGGAACTCTGAACCTCTTAATCCCCTTCGCTTATTTCTTTTGCCCTCCCCCCGATTCTGGTAACCAACATTTTGTTTCTTGTATCTATGAGTCTACTTCTGTGTTGTTTTGTTCATTGGTTGTTGTTGTTGTTGTTTTTAGATTCCACATATAAGTGAAATCATCCAGTATTTGTCTAATTTATTTGCACTTAGCATAATACCATCTAGGTCCATCCATGTTGTCACAAATGGCAAGATTTTATTATTTTTTATGGCTGAGTAATATTGTAGTGTGTGTATACACACACATAATGCATATTTGAAACAAACAAACACACAAGTGAACACATATTTTTGAGAGTTTATCTTGGTCCATAATCCCCTCACCCATCAATGTCTCTATCAAGAGAATTTATAATCTACTCACAGAATCTGGAAATCCATCTGCTGGCAGATACTCTAATTGTAGGCACATGCAGCTAAAAGAACGTTCCACATCTAAGAGTTGTTACTCCAAAGGGGCTTTCTTAGTTATTTTGAAATGATCCTGACTAAATTCCACTATTTATCTAATATTAACTACCATTTATTTTGTTTTAAGTTCGTTTTAGTGTCCTTGATGTTTATCAGAAACACCTGAAATATGCTTTCAAGGACAAGCTTCACTTGCATAACCTGAGGAATCATAAATACAGGATTCCTGCATCAACAGCTTGTAAACTAGAAAACTCACAGAAGCATAACTGGGAAAATCACAGGGTTAACTGTAACTTGAAATGGAACTCCTCAAGTATCTTTATTTAAAGGATTAATTTAGTATGTTGGAAAAGAAAAAGAGAAACTAAGTTTATCTGAAATAGGTAGCATCCTATGAGACTGGAGAAATTCTTTGAGATCATTACCATACCAAGAGCTACTAGAATGATTATTGAAATTCATTGTTTTTCATGATATATCTATATCCTTAATCTTTTGCTAATAGTACCTGCAAAAAATATTAGGTAATGGTTTAAGCAGCCCCACCTCCCATGATAAATCAAGGTTGTAACAACATGGTCTGAGACTCTTGTTACTGTTCCCATTTTTCTCTTGCAGCGCTATTTTGTTACGAGTTATCAGTAAAGCCTGGAACCGAAGCTTTCATTTTACTGGAGTCAGCAGCAGTGGAATGATTCAAATAGAGTGGGAAAAGAGACATCACGTCAACGACTTCATCAAGGTTTATTTTTCATTCCTTCCACAGTCTTGCTGCTGAAATATGGTCTGACTGCTTTGCTGTATCATGGGGGAAAGTGGCAGCAGAATATGATTCAAAGCAAGCAGTTTCACGGTCTCATTGATGTAAAGAGCAGAAAAATTTGTTTTGGGCTGTTTACTGTTCTGAATAGCAATCAGTAGTTTGCACTTGTAGGTAAAGCCATCTGTTAAATATATCATAGATGTGCTCCATGTTAATATTTATTGAAAAAAAAATAGATCTTGGAGTCAGACTTAGTCTCTAGCAAGCTCCTTAACTCACTCTGGATGTAATTTTCCTTAAATATATAAAATGGGGGCCCAATCCCTAAGATTCCCTCCAGTTCTAATATCCTAAGTTTCTATATAGTTTTCTTGTATGTAAATACCAAATTCTAATGGATGGATCCATCAGAATTTGATGAGTTATTCTTATTCCTACACCATTGTTCTCTCAGATTAAGTAATATCAAAACCCTCTTTCTAAATTCTTATTTTTTAAAAACTTTTGCACAGCGAAGGAAACCACTGATAAAGTGAAAAGACAATCTACTGAATGGGAGGAGATATTTACAAATGATATATCCATAAGGAGTTAATATCCAAAATATATAAAGAACATATATAATGCAACATACACACACACACACACACACACACACACACACACACACACACACACAAATGAAGAATCTGATTAAAAATGGGCAGAGGACACAGTCATTTTTCCAAAGAAGATACACAGATGGTCAACAGACACATGACAAGATGTTCAACGTCACCAATTATCAGGGACATGCAAACCAAAACCATAATGAGATATTACCTTACACCTGTCAAAATGCCCAGAATCAAAAAGACAAGAAGTAATGATGTCGGTGAGAATGTGGAAAAAAAGAAACCCTTGTGCACTGTTGGTGAGAATATAAATTGGTGCAGCTACTGCAGAAAATAGTATACAGCTTTCTTAAAAAAATTAAAAATAAAAATACTGTATGATCCAGTAATTCCACTGCTAAGTATTTATCCAAACAAAACAAAACAAAACAAAACAAAACAAAACAAAAAAACACTAATTTGAAAAGATGCATGTATCCCCATGTTTATTGCACCATTATATGTAACAGCCAGGATATGGAAGCAACCCAAGGGTCCATTGATAGACAAATGAATAAAGAAGGTGGTACATATATATACAATGGAACATTACTCAGCCAGAAAAAAAAAAAAAAAAGAATAAGATCTTTCCACCTGCAACAACATGGATGGATCTAGACAGTAAGTGAAAATTCAAACTGAGAAAGACAAATACCATATGATTTCACTCACATGTGGAATCTAATAAACAAAACAAATGAACAACAATAAAGCAGAAATAGACCTAAAAATAACAGAGAAGACACTGATGGTTGCCTGGGGGAGGGGGAAGGGGAGGAAAATGGTTGAAGGGCAGTGGGAGGCCCAGGCTTCCAGTAATGGAATGAATAAGTCCCAGGGATAAAAGTACAGCCTAGGGAATATAGTCAATGGTATTGTAATAACACTGTATGGTGACAGATGGCAGCTACACTTGTGATGAGCACGGCCTGCTATACAGAGTTGTCAAATCACTATGTTGTGGGGCACCTGGGTGGCTCAGCTGTTAAGCGTCTGCCTTCAGCTCAGGTCATCACCCCAGGGTCCTGAGATCATGCCCTCCCTCAGGCTCCCTGCTCAGTGGGAGCCTGCTTCTCCCTCTACCACTCCCCCTGCTTGTGCTCTCTTTTGCTGTCTCTCTCTCCATCAAATAAATAAATCTTAAAAAAAAAAAATCACTATGTTGCATACCTGAAACAAATGTAACATTGTGTGTCGACTATACTTCAATAAAAAATATTACTGTTTTAATTTTGGTAAATACACATAATACAAATTTATCATCTAAATCATTTTTAAGCATATAGTTCAGAAATGTTAACTATATTCACATTGTTGTTCAATTAATCTCCAGAATTTTTTATCTTACAAAACTGAAATTTTATACTCATTAAATAACAACTTCACATTTCCTTCTTTTTCTAGTCCCTGGAAACCATTATCTACTTGTTATTGTTGTTGTTGTTGTTATTGTAAGAACACTTAACATGATATCTAGTCTCATGACTGGCTTATTTTTTTTTTTAAAGATTTTATTTATTTATTCGACAGAGAGAGAGACAGCCAGCGAGAGAGGGAACACAAGCAGGGGGAGTGGGAGAGGAAGAAGTAGGCTCATAGCGGAGGAGCCTGATGTGGGGCTCGATCCCAGAACGCCGGGATCACGCCCTGAGCCGAAGGCAGACGCTTAACCACTGTGCCACCCAGGTGCCCCATCATGACTGGCTTATTTTACTTAGTATAATATCCTCCGGGTTCATCTATGTTGTTGGACATGACATGGTTTCCTTCTTTTTTAAGGGTGAATAATATTCCATTGTATGTATATAACATATTTTCTTTATCCATTACCTGTCACCAGACTTTTAGCTTGTGTCCATATCTTAGCTATTGTGAATGATGGTGTAATGGACATGGGAGTGTGCATGTCATTCTACTTTTTATTTCTAGGAGTTTAACTACTCTAGACACATCATATATAAATAAGATCATAGAGCATTTTTCTTTTGGTGACTGTTTTATTTCACTTAGCATTTGATATTCCCCTGTATTTTATATCTATGGAACAGTGGCCAGGTTTTAATGAGTTAAAAAGGAAACATCACCATGCAGAACTTGGTGGAATACAACAATATCGGTGAATTTTAAATTATTCTCTCTCATGGTTTTGAGGGTGGACTGCGTCCATCTAGTCAGTTTTAGTTCAGAAGCCCTTCATGTAATTATAGTCAGACAGTAACTGGGGCTGTACAGTTTCAAAGGTTTCCTCATTTAAAGAAGGCTTTTGATGCTGGTTCTCAGCTGGGCTTTGGCTGAATCTGTTGGTCAAAGCAGCTATATTCAGACTTTATAGGTGAAATAAGCATTATCATAATATAGCAGCTGGATTCCATGGACAGGAATCCTGAGAGTCAGGGGGAAGATGTATGACCATGTAGTATCTTACCCTGGAAATTAAAGTATCACTTCTAAAATGTTCTATTTATTAGAAGCTAGGTGTTAGGATGGTCAAGGGGAGAAGGAATAGACAATCAGATGTGAGAGGACAGGAATTACACTAGATCTCAAAAGGAAGAATGGCAAAGGATGAAACATGTTTAAAACCGCAATAAACAGCGTCAAATGAGAACAATGCCGTCATATATATTTCTACTTCTCCTGTGTTGTTAGATTTATACAAATTATAAACATTTGTCTGACCTTTTGATAACGGACACTAGAAAATACCAAAATAGAAAAATGTCATATAGATTGTTCCTAGGTGGCAAAAGCTCAAAATAACAGAGGTAAAGTATCAGGATAACAGTAATCTTCTCAAATAAGCATTTTCTCATTTGGGACAAGAGGAGCCTTCCATAGGCTGACCGCTCCCTGATCACCGCTGATGGCAGGATCGTGATACATTGCAATGGTGCAAAGCACATGAAAACAAGGTGGCAGGGAGCTGTGCCTTACAGCATGGTGCTCAGGTACTGAAGTATCAGACAAATATCCCAGGAACATGTGGCTTTCGTTGTATTTCAGTCCATTTGTACCTCGAAAGTGCTCAGGTTTTAAAATGGCCTCCAGATATTGTCATTTGTTTTTTTAGCATTCGTTAAATCTTATCGTTTATTTTTTTTTACTAAAAGAATATCTACACTAGTGAAATGCTCAAGTAGAGAACATGAAGTGCAGATGTATTGCACTGCTTATGATATAAAGTAATTCCAAGCAAGATAAGGCTCTAAGAGGGGACTTTACAAACTGTTATCTGAATAATTTATTTTTTTAATAATTTTTTTCTAAAATACTTGCAAATAGTTACAACACCATATTTTCTTTGAAAATAGGTAATTCTTTTCATTATTAGATGTATACAACTGAATTAAAAATCACTTTCTTCATAAAGAATATACACACAAAATTAGTCCACATTCCCTATTATTGATTCAGTTTATAGGATAAAAAATTCATTCACACATATATTTGTATATGTATTGATACATGTATTTATATACATGTGTGTTATGTATTCACTGTAGGACTTAGAAAAACAAGAGATTTTTACCACTTATTTACATTGTTAGAGATAATTCATAAAAAACATTCTAAGTTATGAAAGTAATTTAAAAAATCATTTCCATCTAAACAAGCTCTAAAATATTGAGTAAACTTTAGATGAGTATAAAATTATAATTGCTAAGGCCCTCTTTTTTTTTCCAATAAAATGCATATCTTGGATACTACGAATTTGGTATTCTGAACTTAGAGGCAACTGTTTATTAAATTTTGAATCATATATTAAAGTTACAAATACAGCCTACAATCAAAAGAAATCAAGGTATAAAACAGATCAGTCAAATAATAATTAGTAACATGTACTGCTGTTTTTAAATGGCGCTTGAAACAAATATATATTACGTACATTTTTCAGTTGGAGAAACCAGGTCTGGGTGTTAGAAAGGCTGTCATTCCTTCAGTACTCCCAATTCAAACAAATGTCCATCCAAAATGGACACTCCACTCCACTATATTTATCTCCCCAGAAAAATCCTGTAAAGCCTATTTTTTAAAGAAAATTGGGTTTAAGATCCTCATTTTGTTTTTAACTTTAGAGCTCAGGCCCTATTCCTGTGATGATCCTAAGCTTCTCTGATAACTACGGGTTTTATAAGCCAATTTATTCACCCTCCTGCAGCAAAACATATTTATATTTGTTTCACACCCATGTTAACTAGACCCACTCCTACTAGGCACACTTCCATGTTGATCCTGGCCAAATTGAAGGTTGCTTCTGGTGATAGTGAGCCACTTCGAGAAGTTGCTTGGAATTATTTGCAGTTATTTAAAAGAGAGGCCGAGTGACAGAGAGGCAGTGATATACAGAAACAGCGTGGGCTCTGCCCAACACATCACATAATCCGAGCAACAGTACCCTATATTATCATCAATAATACACTTGCACCCTATTTAGCAATAACTGAAAAAAAATAGCAAGGCTTTTTCAAAAGTATCCTCTTTTTCTCTTGCAAGTCTTTTTATTTATTTTTAATTTTTATTTTTTAATGATGGACTAGTACTATGAGATTTCTAAGTGTTTGTGCACTCCAGAGAGCCTAAGATTAAAGGCAGATTCAGAAGTCAAGAATAATTTTAAAATATTAAATATTAAATTTTTAAAAATATTTCATTACTCAATATGCAAACTTAATATGAGCTTAGTTTACAAATGCAAAAATAATGTGTGGGAGAATCTGATATTTCAGAAAATAAGTATTATAAATGCCAAAAATGATTTCCTGTGTAGACACTCTCAGGAAGGTACTGGAGGGTGTTCAACAGCAATAATATGACAGCAATAAAGAGAGGAGACTAAAAGGTGAATTAACAAGGCCAAAAACTAAGGCAGCCAATAGAGGAAAGATGTAAGCTAATTCACAGAACAGAGGCAAAGGAGAATCTTGATAACATGGCCATGTGAAAAATCTAGAAATTGGCCAGAAGGATCCAGGAGGGATATCTCAGGGGGGTGGGGTGTGAGGGGTGCAGATTTAAATTTGTAACATCAATTGTGACAGATTTGACCAGGTGGAAAGGAAACTAACTTCCTTCTTCCCTCCCTCCCATCCTTTCTCCTTCCTTCCACCATCCCTCCTTTATTTCCTTCCTCTTTTCTTCCCTCCCTCCCTTGTTTTTTCTCTCTCTCATTCTTTTTCACTCCTCTTCTTCTCTTTGTTTTTCGGTTTAAACTGTAAATGAAAATTAAGATATCCTAAATTCAAAACTAATTCAGATTAACCAAAAATATACATACTTGCCTGATTAACAAAACAAAAATTACATTTTCAGCTGTATAATATCTCTATAAAATACTAAAACTTCACTTTCTGTGGTTTACTACAATTTTCCTTGTTTTACTAGATTGTTCTAGCAGATATTTTAATATAATAATTCATATTTTCCCAAGGCAATTTACTATATTCAAGTAAGGCTTTGACTATGCCAACACCAGTCATTTTAAACTGAATGCTCTTTGTCCTTGTGTTTGGTTTATCACATTTTATATTTAGCGAATTGTGAGAATAGTTTATTCTGGGGTAAATAATATTTTATTCTCGCTTTATTGCCATCAGGCACAGTTTTACCATCAGAGTTCCCATTATTTAGACATAACACAGTCTCTATGTATGTAATTCTAAGAATATATCATCTATTTCTGTTATTTCAATATGGATTCATTCTCAAGTATTACGTTCAAACTCTCCCCTTCTCCCCCCCCTTTTTTTTAAAGCTTTCTGCATTGGTTCATTGCCCAATTTACTTCATTTCCACGTCTTTATCTTAGTTAATAATATTTTGATTCACTTATAATATTATGATACCACAACATCATTTTATATTCTCTTTCACTTCATTTTGGTCATTACAGGCTACATTTTCATCATCTCAAATCTATTTTATATCATTTTAAAGCAGGCACTAGTCATTGTGTGTCCAATTATAATTGTTTTCTTTTATTTCCTGATATCTTGAATTCAATTACCGTTTTTATTCATTTCTCATCTGTTTATATTATCCTCAATTTGATTTTCTAAGGCTCTGGTTCTGCTAATATTATTTTACAATATAGTGTTTCCCTGATTTCATATACTTCCTTTTCATTTATACTTGTCCAGTGTGCGCACACACACACACGTGCGCACACACAATTTCTTCTAGAGAAAATCGCTTAACCTCAGTTTACGCCTCTTGGCATCTACTTACCATTCTGTTCAGTGAAACAATATTTTCAGAGTTTTAGTCTTAGCTTTACCAACTTTTTAACAGTGGTTTGAGTGCATTTTTCTTGCTAAATTCATCTGTTACTTTAGTCATAAATTCTGCTATTACAGGATTTGTATAATACATCTTTTCTTCATTTACAATGTTGAGTTGATCTCCTCTATCCTATACTGTGTTTCAATTAGTACATGTGGCTAAATTTCATACTGGTTAATCATTGGTAAAGATATTATTCTACTTCTAATGTAATTCTAAATTTCCTTTCATAGGATTAAAGAAAAGTCAAATGGTGAGCAGCCTCCCAATTTGATTCAGATGAGTAAAATGGTAGCCTTTCACTTTATTTACAGTAAAAAGTTTTAATCATACTTGACTTCATAGCCATTTACTCAACATTATGTGCCTCAAAAATAATGGCAAAATTTTAGATTTGTATAATCATTAAAAAGATAAGCATGACCTCTTAAATTCTGGTGCAAGAAAAATGAACTGAAAATTGAAGGCACTGACACAGAATCTTATCTTTGCTCATGCTGTTTTTTTGTGGGCTTCTTGAAATTCCCTAGAGAAAGTGCTAGAGATTCATACCCTATTTAAAATAACTTTGTCCTATGGCTATAATATATTATGCTCCTGTTGGTTGGAATTTGTCAATGAGAAGTGATTTGTTTTCTTCACATTTTCTCCTTCTCAAAGGGAAGTTCTGATGTTTCATTTTCCAGAAAATGGGTCTGAGTTCTCCATGTAAATTATAAATCTCTCACTTAGTTGACATTGTTTCATTTATAGATCAACTGGTTCATCTAGAGCAGAGCTGTTTAATTTATGGGATAATGGAATGTTCTCTAGACTGTCCAAGATGGTAACTACTGGTAACATGAACACTTGGGTTGTGTCAAGTAACATGAGGGATTCATTTAAGTGTTATTTAATCTTAAGTAATTTAAAATTTAAACATATGTATATTGCTAGTGGCTTCTACAAATAGAAAGGACTGTACTAAAGAGATGCACCTTATATCATTTGGGATTTTAAATATCACTATTCAGTATGTATTATTTTCAGGACATCCAAGAGGATCAAATTACATGAATCCAAAGGAAGATATCAAAAAATAAATTTTCCGTAAAAATAGCAAAATAAAAAAAAAAACACAAAAAAGCCCTACAAGTGTGTTTCAGAGATTTGAGAAGAGTTGTTTGCTTGTTTTTAAAAAATTATTAATTCAATAGCTGAGAATATTTACTGATTAACTACAAGGTAGGGCATTTTCCCTGAAACAATAAGATGGAATGAGACCAGGACAAAAACAGGTTGTAGTTCTGAAGGGAATAACAAATTAAACCAATGTTTCATTGCTGGACTGAATGGATGGTATGCTAAGAAAACGGGGAGAAGAGTCAGGGCATGGAACATTCTAGAAAACATCCATACTGCTTTTCAAATTCAAGGTAAGTAATCTTCGGGGGGGGGTGGTGTGGAGAAGAGAATATGTGTAATAACTTGTATCTGTCACAGGAATGAACTAACTTGGATGTTCTTTTTAAAAGTATAATTGTTTGGATGCTACTTTTTAGAAGTATTATTGTTTAGTTTCCCAATTCCATAACATGTACGTGGTATGGGGAAGTCTAGTCCTAAACAAAACGTCAATAAATAAGTAAATAAAGGCATAATTGACATTTCTAAATGAAAATTAACATATTTTATGCTTTCACAATTAATATGAACCTAATTACACTTCAAAGTTTCGGTGTGCCAAAATGAGCCTTCTAAATGCAAGCAAAGTCTAACATGGATAGTTATATTATAGATGTGTATCCAAGATCTTCAGAAAACTTGCTAAATGCCTCAAACAGGGAAAAGTAAGAAATATTCTCATCTAATAATTAGGCAAACCCGAGCATGTAAAGAAAAGTTCCAGATGGCCACTTAAAATATAGGCCTTCCAAAGTTTAGGGACAGACTTCTGGTTTCAGCTACACCCTGTAAAGAACTTAGAAGTCATCATTCTCCTCTCATAAGAAAAAGATGAAGAGGGGCGCTTGGCAACTCCGTCGGTTAAGTGTCTCCCTTAGGCTCAGGTCATGATTTCAGGGTCCTGGGATCCAGCCCCACTTGGCACCAGGCTCCCTCCTCAGCGGGGAGTCTGCTTCTCCCTCTCCCTCTCCGCCTGCCCCCTGCTTATGCTCTCTCTCTCTCAAATGAATAAATTTAAAAAATCTTTTAAAAAAATTAAAAAATTAAAAGTTAAATTAAATTAAAAAAGAAAAAAAAAGATGAAGAAACTGAAAACCAATGACTTTTCTTGGATTCATCAAGAACTGAGCCTTCAGGGCAAACTGTCACCCTAAAATCGGGAGAGGGGAAAATCCAGGGTCAGGGTCACAGTGTATGTAACCAGAGCAGAAGCTGAGGGAGTCAAAAACTGATGGGACCACTTGTATGGTAACGAAACAAAGTGCTGGAGATTGAATGTTGAGGACCCTGAGAGTAAGAAACTTGTGGGGCCACAGTATAAGGAGGGTCCCATCCTTCCAAGGGCTTTACCTTCAAGGATCTTTACCAGGTTCCCAAAATCTTTCCCAGAGAAAGATCCCCTTAGACCCTGGCAGGAGAAAAGAAAGAACAATCTTTGTGAAATAGGCACAAAGCCTTCTCCGTAACAAAGGTCTGCTCTCCAGGGTTAAAGTCTTCATCAAAGCCTTGTCCCAGCTGAAGAGGAACTGCTCTCACTTCAGCTCCCCTGTAGTCTCTCTGTCTCACCACAGTGGAAAAAGAAATGCTCTACTAGTGAAGAAACAAATACTTTTGCTGTCACAAGCCAGAGACAAAATCCACTAAAGACAATGATATAATCATCATATGATAGAACACTTCTCCTCAATACCTGAGCGCCACACAAAAAAGGCTTTGGTCTAATAACAGTGGATTATCAATAAAGAGTGGCAAGACATAGACTCTTTCCCTGGAAGAGTATACAGCAAAACCCAAAGTCAACAGGAGAAACAAAAACAAGGACACTAGAGAAATTTGAAGCCTCTGGGACCTACAGCTACAACGAATATTTGCACATAGCTCAACTCATAGTCAGATTTACATAAATTCTCACATTAAAGGCCTATTTGCCACAGTTCTTATTATCTGATACAATATTCCAGCTATCAGCAAAAAATGAAGAGGCATACCAAATTGTAAGAAAAAAACATTGAAGAAACAAAAGAAGACTTAGAACCAAACTCCAGAGATATGACACAGATGTTGGAATTATCTGAGGGGGAATTAAAAATGACTATGGTTAATATGTTAAAGGCCCAGTGGAAATAGTAGACAACATTCAGCAACAGATGGGTAATGTAAGCAGAAATGTGAGAACTCAAAAGGTTAGTGAAGTCTAAGATCTTGCAGGCATAACTTTTTATCTCTAAATTAGTTGTGAACATTTGCATAATGATGCCTTGAAAATGAAATAAGATATGCAGAAAATGATGTTGCCTAACATTTTAATAGTATTTTGGAGTTTACAATATGTTGTTCCTTATCTTATTCCATTAGGCCCTAACCACAGACCTGGAAAGTAGAACATCAGGCATTATTATTGTCCTTGCACAAAGCAGGGTTTAGAAGTTCTATCAGTCCGCATAAAGCAAAGTCAAGCTGTGATAACAAAGAGCATGCAAACCTTAGTGATTACAACAGCACAGGTTCATTTTTTCCTAGGTTCCGGGTTAATCAAGTGTGTGGGTTTGACCCTTTAATTCTAAGAAACTAGCTGCAAGAACATCTAGGACATTGCTTTGGTCTTGGTAGTGGGGGGAAAAAAAAGAAGCATTGACAGAAGTATGTGATGCTTCTTAAAGCTCTTTTGGAGAAAGAGCCTATGCCACTTTCCCCTCATTTTGCATTGGCAAAGTCAAATCATATAAGCATCTGTTGTAAATGTGAGGGACTTTTAACCCACCCACAGACCATGGTTCAGTAGGGAAGAACCAAGAGTGAGGGGCAGAAATTATTGAGACAATGATATACTCTACACCAGGTATTAGGGCTTACCCAAGATTTTAAGGAAGCACTATTTGATTGTAAGCTGATTTCAAATTAAGTGTTGTTATGATTCATCACTTAGAAAATAAAACAAAAGAAACTTATAACATAAAATTGAATAACTACCTTTAATAGTATTAATTCAGTATGCAAATGTCTTCCTTAGCGTATCAATTAGGAGTGGTATCAGCTACATATTTTTTTGGTGAATAAGTGGGAGTTTTACTTTCCTACAAAGAATCTTTTTTTTAAAGATTTTATTTATTTATTTATTTATTTATTTATTTATTTATTTATTTATTTATTTGACAGAGAGAGAGACAGCCAGTTGAGAGAGGGAACACAAGCAGGGGGAGTGGGAGAGGAAGAAGCAGGCTCCCCGCAGAGCAGGGAGGCTCGGTCTCCCAGGACGCTGGAATCACGCCCTGGGCTGAAGGCAGATGCTTAATGACTGAGACACCCAGGTGCCCCTCCTATACAGAATTTCTAAACAGATAGTCCCATGTCTGACACAGTAGTTCCATGTTGCTATCAAAGACACAGGCTTTTAAAAACTTTTCTTAAAATATGACTTTTATATTTATGCCTATCTCATCATGGCCTATAATAACTGCCCTATGGTCATGTCTGTATTCAATGCAGAAAGATACATTTAAGAGGCAGAAGTTTTGTAGCAAATGAAAACTTATTTTCCTTGACTGCATTTTAATAAACATTATATTTCTCAATAAATGCAAACTTCTTTTATCTAGTACTTACAAATTTGATTTTGTAAGGCCTATTGATTTTAAACAGAAGAAAAATGGAATAAGAAAAAAAATATATAGAAAAAAATATATAACCAATTTTTTTAAGTGAAGGCCAGAAAGGAGGTGAAATAAATAAATAAATAACTGAACCACATAGAGTAAAATAAAATAAAGAATAAAAAAAATTATCATCATAAATATGAAATTCAAATGCAATAACTATGTGTGATATACTTGGACAAGCAATTTTGTAAAAGTGTCATCAAGATAGATTTAAAAGAAAGGAAAAGAGAGTAAATAAAACTTAATTCTACACTGCTTACAAATGACTCATTCAAAGCATAAGGACCTTCAAAGGATAAAATTAAAAGAATAAAAACAAACAAAAATACTAGGCAAATTCTAACTAAACACAATAAATGTAACTATAATAATACCAGGCAAAACAGACTTTCCTATAACAGCTATTATAAGCATAACGAGCATTACTTCCACATGGTTGATTAAATCAGAATACATTATAATTTTACATGTGTGTGCACCTAATAGCTCCACAACATGTACAGTAAAAATTAATGGAATTACTAGGAGAAATAGAGACAAAAAAAAATGATAGGAGATTTTCACCTAACTTTCTCAGTAATTGATAGAATAAGCCTATAAAATAGCAATAAAGAGAAACTTAGAACAAAATGCTTGACAAAATAAAAAAATGCAAACCTATGGACTATCAGAAACAAAAATCTCAGAATATATGCTTTATGTCACACACATAGAAAGTTTATATAAATTGAACCACAAAATTTAAAACCTGTGATAACAAATTACAAAGGACGAAATATTATAGCTCATAATCTGACCGCAAAGCAAAAAATAAATAAATAAATAAGAAGCAAATAATGAAATATAAGGAGAAAATTGCCATGCCTAATAAAAAGAAAAATAACTGATTCATCAAATAAGCAATTATAGTGGAAAACAAAAAGCAATTTTTGCAAACCAGAAAATAAAAAAGTACTAAATATTAAGAGGTCAGAAAGTGTCCAAATACGGAAATACATAAAAGTGGGGGAACTGCAGGTCAACATGAGAATTTGGAATTTTCAATAAATACTCCTAGCAAAATCGATCCACGTGGGGAAAAAAATGGCTGTCTATATGGAAAAGGAAATTCTTTCCTCACACTATCCAGTTTCTGTTGGATTTAAGACTAACATGTAAATGAAGAAATCTTAAAATCTTTGAAAAAAGTAACAGAAGAATATCTTTTTCAATAAATGTTCTCCAGTAAAGAAGAAATTCTTAAATCAAACTTTAAGAAAAACACTACTAAAAACAAAATGATTGATAAATTTAACCATATTAAGAAATTCTGTTCAGTAAATGCTACAAAAAATTTTTGAAAAAAGGTAAACCATGAAATGAGAGACAATATTTGCAGAACACAGAATTAGCAATATCTAAAATATTCAAACTACCAAGAATCAGTAAGAAAAAACAAATAACTTGAAACAAAAAATAAAGAAAGTAAAAAGTTCACACAAGCTTCTCAGCAAAAAGGAAACCTATGTGGTCTATGGAGAAGTTAAAAGATATTCCAATATATCAATAACCATGTATATACAAATTAAAATAAAAATGAGATACTATTGCACAATTTAGCCAAAATATAATTTAAAAGCATAAGATGACAAGTGCTAGTGAGATCACAGATCAACAAAAACTTCCTTGATAATTAATTGTTAAGGGGATAAATTTGTATACTACTGTGAAAACTACTAAGACAACTCCTAATAAAATTAAATATGCATGTATCCTATCACTCAGTAATTTCATTCCTCAGTGCCCACTTATGGATGTCTTGCATATCTCTCCCACAAGAACAGTACAAAGCATCCATAGTGATCCAAATATCAATCAGTGGTAGATTGTTGGTTATGTTCATAACTTAGAATTTCGTACAACACAGATGAATCCTACAGGTGTGATAATAATAAATTGAATAAGCAGTAATGGTTTAATTTGTACAAAGTTCAAAAACAGGCAATAATAAATAACACATTTTTACTATTTTCACAAAAGTTAGGATGGCAGTTACCTTACTTTGCATGGGGAACACGTCGTTTGGAAAAGGCAGACTGGGCTTCTAAGGTATTGGCAATAATCTATTACAAACCAGAGTATTATCTGAGTTTTTACTACATAAAACTCCTTCATCTGCACCTATAGGTTTCATAGACTTTTTGATATTTATGGTAAATTTGTAAAGTTACAAATTGTAAAGAACTTAAAAATTATAAAGATTGTTACCTATTCTATGTGCATCATACAAGACATTAGGAAAAGAATACAAATGTGGAGCTAGATCAAATCATTTTCTATTACTATCTAAGCATGAAACCTGGAGGGCATTAGACTTCCCTAGCTATAAAAGGGACATATGGGACACCTAGGTGGCTCAGTTGGCTCAGTTGGTTAAACATCAGACTCTTGTTTTTGGCTCAGGTCATGGGTCATGAGACTGGACTTGGTGCTCAGAGGGGAGTCCGCTTCACGATTCTCCACCTCTCGCTACCCCTAGGACCCTCCCCCAACCCATGCTCTGTCTGTCTGTATTTATTTATTTATTTGACAGAGAAAGAGGGAGAGAAAGAGCACAAGCAGGGGGAGAAGCAGGCTCCCTGTTGAGCAAGGAGCCCAATGTGGGACTCGATCCCAGGACTCCGGGATCATGACCCGAGCTGAAGGCAGATACTTAACCGACTGAGCCACCCAGGCGTCCCAATAAATTAAATCTTTTAACAAATAAATAAGTAAAGAGGCAGAGGACCATGGTCAAGATTAAATGAGATTATCTAAAATGTTTGTATTTTGTTATCTTCCCAAACATACCTGTTCTTATTCTTAATATTTGTTAATGTCGGGGCGCCTGGGTAGCGCAGTTGTTAAGCATCTGCCTTCAGCTCAGGGCATGATCCCAGCGTTCTGGGATCGAGCCCCACATCGGGCTTCTCCGCTGGGAGCCTGCTTCTTCCTCTCCCACTCCCCGTGCTTGTGTTCCTTCTCTCGCTGGCTGTCTCTATCTCTGTCAAATAAATAAATAAAATCTTTAAAAATATATATATATATTTGTTAATGTCATTACTACTTATTTCCTAATTTCTAAGGCCAGAAATCAGCTAGTCAGCCTTTTCCTCATTTTTCATTTCAATTTGACCGCCAATTCCACCGCATGGTATGTCCTAAGATCCTACAAATGACTTCTCTATTTCCTAATGCCCTCTATGTTCAGGCTTCTGTAATCTCTAACCTGAATCTCTATGGCTTTAATTTTGGTGTTCCTAGCTCCTCTCTCATCTTTTCTTTTCTCTTCTTCTCTTTTTTTAAGTCCCTCACAGATAAATGGAGTGACCCTTCCCAAAATTACATGTCTGTTCACATATCTGCCCTCCTTAAATAATTCAATTACTCATTAATTGATAATATCCAATTTCTACTTCATCTGTTTATTTCTAAATATCCATGTATCAATCTAGTCATTGCTCCATTCATCTATCCATGTACCCATCCATCTAAAATAGGATCACCTCTTTACTCTGAGCAAGTATATTCGATTTTTTTAATGCAATGGCTGAGCTGCCATAATCTATTGAAGGATACTTCCATGACTCTATAATAGTATTCCTGCAATCTTATATTTATTTTCTCTCTGTGACACTTTTTCCTCCAGAATATTGAAATATGAGTATCTGCTGAAACCCACTTTGCTGTCCCATTCCTTTGTGATGTAGCCTCTGTCTCCATAGTCTTTTCCTACTGGTAAATACCTTTTCATAACTAGTTCTGTATGATCTCATCTTATGTAGGACACCTTCTTTGATTGCCTTGGATAATGTCAGTCATACTTCCATATTCCTTCAGAGATTTCTATCAATAAATCCATTTTATTATGTTTATCTATTATGTTTACCTATCACAAGCTATTGAGAATAGAAACTGGCAAACTTAACTTCATATTCTCATAATCTACACAAAGAGCTAGAACATCCATGGCATTTGGTAGAAGATATGCATTTTGATGACATAATTTTGATGATTATTAAATTTTAATTCCCCTTTTCTCATGTATCAATCTATACTCTTGACTGGTAATGCTTATTTTCAAGCTTTATCCATTTCTCTCTCTCTCTCTCTTTTGAGGATTGTGCAGCGTACTCTGTTTCCTGTATAGTCTGGTAAATCTGGGAAACTTAATAAATATTGGAATAATAACCACATACAGTGAGCCCAAGTCCCTGTTATTTTTATTTCTCTCCCCAAGACAACTTTATAGGCAGGAACTTCAAGGGAAATAATTTCATTATCAATGACAGTTGAGCTTACACTTTATAAAACTTTTTCTATTTTCCCTGTCTGTGAAATTTATGAGATACCAAATGTGTTTAGGAAAGTAATTTGAAGTAACGCTCTGGCCTTAATATGAGAAGTACTGAAACCTCTAATTGTATTTCAGGTAGTAGATCAACCTGACCTTCCATACTAGGCACCCGAAAGAGAGGAGGCATTTGTGTATTGTTAATGTTCAAACTTGTATACACTCCCAATATTATCTTTAGTTAAATGCCAGTGTACTGCTATGTTGTGATAAGACAGCCTTAATTCTGACTACCAAATTCATATTCTTATACCCTAAGTACAGCACCAACAAAGTTACATTATCTGATCTGGAAACACTCTATGCTATGGATTACCTTTATCAACAAGCAAAGAGTTGTGAATAGAGTCCATTTGATGAAATTTCAGGGTTGAACTGATCGGAGAAAATCACCATTTCTTTTCTGCCTATTGCATTTTCTTATGAGTACGTATAAAATTAACTGGGAGAAGAGCACAATTTAAAATATACATATATATTTTTTCTCTATTGGCCTGGTTCTCTTTTGTACAGGCAAATCATATCATTATCCACTCTGCAGCAAGTGAATTTTCTTCCAATTCTTAGTGATCTTTATATTTCTTTAAAGTTCTATTTAGAAAACTGAAGCAGTTTTCTATTGATAATCACCCATAGCATAGCCACCTAGGGTGGCTTTATTTTAACAGCATATTTGAACAGAAAAGACAACCTGTCTTTCCATCCTATACCTTTGAAAATTAAAACACTGGACTTAGATAACCTGTATTGAAATGATGCAGGGGGAAGGGGAGGAAGTAATGTAACCTACTTTGCATTCACTATCCACCTGAAACATTTGCTTTCTCTATGAATGAAGCGAGGGCTCATTTCCTCATTTCACCTTGATGATTATGAACTTTTTACACAACCAAATTTTCTACTGATTATAATTTGATGAAGAAAATGTCACAAAAATTAAATCAAATTAAATGGCATTCCTCAGGAAAATATATATAGACACATACCCTGCATCTGCTAGGTTGCTAAGTCAAGGATTCTGGAATAGACTATAATGTTACTGAGACCGTGGCTTATGGATACAGAGAGAAGATCACCTACTCTTTGTGTCTTTTCAAAGCCTTTGCAAAGGCATTTGTCACTGTCGAATCTATGAATATGCATGCTGTGGTTGCAGATGAGCTATAACACAGCTAGTCACCACAGTTATAAATCAGCCGCTCCTTGGAATATCATTTCTTGTTGCTACATAGAAGGTTAACAGAAAGGGAAGTGTTCTCCTTACCATTTCTTACTTCTCATGGAAATCTGTTCCCTCAGGTGACATTTATGAAAGAAACTGCAGCCCTGTTAATACTTGTGAAGAGTATGAACTGTCAGCATATCTGTACTCAGTTGCTCCATCTGTTTCTATTAATTCAATTTGTCTGTAATGTCCCAACCCTCTAATTATCACCTGTGTCATCTAAAATTTAATAACTGAAATCATGGGCTATGGTTTTGATCTTTCGTTGGAGTCTTTATTAAGAGTGGAAGTAAAAGTCTAAATGATTTGCCAGGTTGGTGGTTTTTTGTTTTGTTTTTTTGTTTTGTTTTGTTTTGTTTTCCTCAGTGGATGAAATCCCAAAAAGCTACTTATGGACTCTCTTGGGCATATGGTACAATTTCATGAATTCTGCTGCATTTCTGGAATCCAAATATGTATGTGACAAGTAAAAGGTGCATGACATTCAAAAGAAATACTTAGGGAGAAGGAGATTTTGACTAATTACATCATTTGGAGAAAACTAATGTATTTACCAAATTCAGCTTTTTGTTACATTGCAAGATTAGAAATTAGGAGCTTGGCATTTAAATTCCATATGATAATAATACTTTACAGACTACATTATTAATGCATAAAGCCTTTTATTCTGTTGAATATGTGTATAGGAAATTAGAGTATTGTACTTAGTAAGGCAAGAGTTAACATATAAAATACAAACTTCTGAATTCAAAGTGCATGGAAAGAAATGTATGTACATGATTGTATTTAAACCTCATTTAAACCAGCATCTCTTCTGATTCTATTTTGTAAGGAATGCTGCTTCAACTTTATGAACACTATTTGGTAGTGACATTATGTTAGTTGAATTCACCTGCTTGAAGTTTCTTTTCTATTCGTACTCAGACTTCCCCTTCCAACTCGCCTTTAATTCCTTTCTTAACAACCAAAAAAAAAAAAAAAAAAAGAAAGAAAAAAAGAGTAAAACTTAAAGACAGAATTAGAAACTTATCTCTAAATGATTCTTTTCATATAAATACACATGTTATTTCTGAAGACCAGTGATGTTAGGGAAGTAAGAAATTCCTCTTTTGTAAGACTCTGGTAAGTGTTTATCATTCTAGGGCTATTTTATACTGTATTGAAATTACTTTTATAAACAACGGTTATACATTTCTTCGTCTATGAGAGATTCACCTTTTCTACCGTAGTTTTAAATTACATTACTCCAGGGAGCCTGGGTGGCTCGGTTGGTTAAGCATCTGCCTTCAGCTCAGGTCATGATCCCGGGGTCCTGGGATGGAGCCTTGCGTTGGCCTGTTCAGTGGGGAGTCTGCTTCTCCCTCTCCCTCTGCCCCTTCCCCCTGCTCATGCTCTAAGTAAATAAAATCTTAAAAAAAAAAAAATACGTTACTCTAAACGCTCACCTGTGCAGTGACTGGAGCAAACAATGTACGTTTGTCATCAGATGCGGCCTTATGGAATCTTACTATCTAACTGCTTTATGTCCATGCAGTTAGGAAGTACTTTAAAGTACTTTATTACATGGGTTATGTACACTGCTGTGTGCGTGCATATTTGGGCGAGTGTGTGTATATGTGCTTAAATAATAGGAACTTTACTTAATTGTGGGAAAATTTTCAAATTCTCTTTCACTAAGTTTCAAGGTGGCCTGCTGCTGGATACATTAAGACAAATTGATTTCTTAGTTCTTCCACAGCACTCCTATCGCATATACTGAATTTATTTCTGTATTTGTTTCACCATCATTCATCTGAGCTAAGCTTTGTGTTTTCTTTGCTACACAGAACAAATCTTGTCACCTCCAGGAGGATCTTCCTGTCTGACTTCAATTTAAAGAGAATTTTATTTTTTTATATAATATACCTATGGGGGGTGCATTGCCTTCCCAGCTAGAATACTGTGTAAAGGTTATTTTTATATTGCTTTTATAATATAGTACCCAGAAGAGTGCTAATAAATATTAGTGGATATGTTAGGAATAAAAGAAAATGTAAACATATTCTTTTTAAAATAGTAACAATTATTTCTCATTCACATTATAGAAAAGCAGGTGTTGAATTCACCGAGACTAACAGTTTTACTAACGCACACAGAAACTCCAAGTGAATTTTTCTCTTTACCTCGATACCAGTTCTGTGTTTGCTGATGACCTTGAAATACAGCTTTCTAGTTTTAATAAGACAGGTAATTAAGTCAACTTCAAATGTGGCTCTGCACCATAAGACAGTGTTGGGTTCAAGGGGAAAATCCTTAGTTGCACATTAAGCATATTCCTTTTTAACTAATTAGCTGAAACATGTTTTCTTCTATTTGGTTAATATTTTTAATAAATTGCAAGTAATCAACTTTCAGTTAGAGGAGAACATACGTGAAAGTGAGTTGTCTGCTTCTTCACTAATGAGATATTTGTTCCGGATTGGCCAAAGTGCAAAGACATGGTCTCTCTAAAAGCAAAGTAGAGATGAAGAATGGAAAGAGTTCATTTCCTAATTAGCAAAAAATTCTACCTGACAGATATCTTTAGTCTAATGTGAATCTTCTCCAACCTCACAGCTCCCCTCCTAATCCATATCCTTAATGTAATGAGCAAAGTGCTTTCTTCTTTGGCTACCACCTTCTGATACCTGTCATCCTTTATATCTCCCCTGAAAGAAGACCACCTAAAGGCCACTGCATATTTGTATTTTTAAAGATCAATAAAATTCTTTATTATTAGAAATGATTTTTTTCTTTTTCTTTTTCCTTTTTTTTTTTTTAGTTTAAAATACAGAAGATCCTAATTGAATCAAAGGCTTATGTCCACGTCTCTCATCAAGGTGTTTCTCTCTCTCTCTCTCTCTCCCCTCTTTCCCTCTGTCTGGCCCTCCCCTCCTTCTCCTTGCTTATCTTTCTTCTCCAAGTGATAAAGGGAAAAAAAAAGAAATAAACTTTCAATGAAAATTTTGTTCAAAAACAAATCAAAATCAGATTTAATTGTGGAGAAAACATATTGTCAGATATAAAAGGGAAAAAGCAATTCATTTATAATAGTTATGTTGAAAATTTGCTTCAATGTAAGAGACTAAAACAATTCCCCAGTGTAAACAACTATCTTTGTCCCAAAATTCAAATGAGATAAATGCACAATGGAATGTGCCTTTTAATCTTAGTGAGCCAGAGAATAACAACTTTTAGTTAAATATATTCCATTTATCTATTAAAATATGTTATTACTTGTACATATGTTAATTTTCATGTAATTTTGTTTCCAATTTGATTAAATGTGTTTCAACAATTAATGTACTCCTCTCCTTCCATAGGAGTTAATAATTTGCCACAAGGGATCATTCGTTTGTGAGTGACATCTCTCTGTACATTGCAGAGTTAAACTTGATGAATAATTCACTTTGCCTTTCATCAGTTATTTCTGATTCCATATTTTATTAACTTCCCTGGATATATTTTTGCACTCCTTAGAGAACGTGACCTACACATGATGCACTAACAAAAGAAATCTGTTAGAGGTTAAAGGAACAGTAGAGACCCAGTTTCAGTTTCAAATTTTGCAGACAAGGATGAAGCTTAGAGAGTTAACTGTTTTCCCCAAGGTCACAACAAAACAATCAAGCCAGGATGAAATTTAGAGGAAAAACAACCGGAAGGGGTACTCCAAAGCATTAGCCAAGTTTCAAAATCTTTTTAATACTATCTATGGTCTGAATACAAGGTAATCAAGATGGCTTAGAGGAAGTTTTGAAGAAATACATAAGAATAGAGTAGATTGTGTTGATGATTTTACAATATATATGTAATTCAAATCATCAAGACATACACCTTAAACATATACAGATTTTTGGTCAATTATACCTCAATAAAGTTGGGGAGAAGACAGAGAATAAAGCAGATATGATTTACATTATATCATGTAAAAAGGCAGGAATTATAAAATATACAAATTAACTGATAAGATATGCCAGTTTGAAAGCATATCAAGGTATTCATTAGAAAATGCTTAATAATATAGATAGATAGATAGATAGATAGATAGATAGATAGATGATAGATAGATAACACTGATTAAACAACCTTGGAGGTCAGAAAGAGTACTCAAAGAAGAATGGAAGAAACTAGTCATCTTTCAGAAAACTACCAAGAACAGATTATTTGGGGACATTTTCTCTTATTATTTCTTTGATAAATTCAACCTCTAATTTCTTTAGTAACTCAATTTAATTTTGCATCTCTTGGATTTACTTTCTTTTTTTTTTTTAAGATTTTATTTATTTATTTGACAGAGATAGAGACAGCCAGCGAGAGAGGGAACACAAGCAGGAGGAGTGGGAGAGGAAGAAGCAGGCTCCTAGCAGAGGAGCCTGATGTGGGGCTTGATCCCATAACGCCGGGATCACACCCTGAGCTGAAGGCAGAGGCTTAACCGCTGTGCCACCCAGGCGCCCCTCTTGGATTTATTTTCTAAGTCCTATGATTTTGTTTGTTTATTTGCTTGCTTGCTTTTTGTTCTTTTCCTTCTGTTGCTTCATTATTCTTTCTGGGAAACTTCTTCAACTTAAGCATTAAAAATAAACAAAAACATTTAATGCATTTTGGATAGCAAATTCTGTTTATACATAGTAATGTAGCAGATAAAAAAATAATATTCTCTGAACCCTTCCAGGTTCTTCTTGGCTGAGACCTCCCAGTAATAAAAGACAGATTAGCAGGAGAAAAACAGATTAGCAGGACAAAAATATACTTCTGTTTATATAGGAGAGACTCAGGAAAACTAAGTAACTCCCCTAAGTGCCCCAAGCCACCACCTTAAATATCATTTCCAGCTAAAGACAAAAGAAGATGATGGGGGGCAGTTATGGGAGGCTATTAGGAAAAGCACTGTAAACATGGGCAGGTTGTTATGCAGATTTAGATCTCTGCCTTTTCCACTGATAGGAGTTTCTACTGATTGCCATCTTTCTCTTCCCGGTACAAAAAGGGAGACTGTGTCTGGTATGCCTTAAAAATAATCAGCCTAAAACAATCCTTAAGCCAAAGAGACATATTTTAAGGTGGCAAATTCTGCTCCCCTTCACTAACTTTATTAGCATCTTCTTATTTATGTAGTCATAACAACTCTTTTTGCTCTGTGAAAGTATTTTGAAAGCCGTTTGTTTCCTGGCTCTGTTTCAGCATCTTCCAGTTCCTTCCCCGCCCCCCCCCCCAATCCTTCTGGATTACTTTTCTTTCTGCCATGTTCCATCTTGTACCAGTTATTAGGCTTTCCCCCCCCAACACCCAGCTCCAGAACCCTTTACGTTCTATTTCTGATTCAACTCTGGTTTGTTCTTTGACCTACCACTATAGGGCGCTAGAGGGAACTGGACCTGCACACAAAAGAAGAAACTGAAACTATCCTTGGTCCCTGGATGTTCCTTTGAGCATCACCTTGGCAATGTCTCCTCACTCTAGAAATTACAGTTGGTCCAGGTTTCCTTTATTGTTTTGTTTTCACACATTAGACGCATCCTCATTCTGCTCCTTCCTAGTAGCCAGACAGCACTTCCTCCTTGGAATCCTGAATCCCAGTTCTAAGCAGCACTTTCTCTGAGCTCTTGAGTTAACATCTACTGGGAACAGCCTCTCTTCAGTCTTCAGAGTGCCTCCTCCAAAATTCTAGGTACTCATAACCCCAACATCTTTCTTTTTACTCCAGCCCTTGAAGTGGTAGCTGTTTCTGTCACTGTGACCTGTATTACATCAGTGTTTCCTTTGGGCCCTTCCAGTACTTTGTAGAACCCGCACAACCCATTTTTCAGTTTCTCCTCTCCTGTTATGAACCTGATACTGGATTTTCCTCTGCGAGTCTTTATTTTGATTATCTACTAATATTTTAAACTTAAGGACGAGGACTAAGTTACCTACTTGGAGCTATGTCAATCGATGGGTGCCATGATTATTTAAAAGCTTGTTCAGGGAGGCAACCATTTCACTGGGGCACTCAATATCATCATAAAAAGGTACTTCTCTGGTTGAGTCTGACTTTCTAGAGATGATCCTTCTCATCCTATGCCTCGTGGATAACTACCCAGCTATTAGGTGTGCAAAGCTGAAGAAGAAAAAGATGGAGCCAGTGTTTCCTACATGTAAACTCCCAATTAACATCAACATTTCCTGATCTTTACCTCAACCTTATCCTGTTTGGTACCTGATACATTCTATATACTTCTACGTTCTATACCTACTGACATTCAGAGGACAATCTGACACTTTTCTTAATTTATCCACTCTAAAAAGCTCTTGACTATAGTTTTCTCCATTGAGGTAATGGCTATTTCACATATAAACTGTTCTGTGATAAAACTGTTGTATCATACTTGCTGCAGCATGCTTGCCGATACTCTATTTTAATTAATTTGCTATTCTATTTTTTATAAAGATTTTATCTATTTATTTGTCTCAGAGAGAAAGAGTGTGCACGTGCACACGCACAAGCAGGGGGAGCAACAGGCAGAAGGAGAAGCAGGCTCCCTGCTCAACAAGGAGCCTGATGGGGATTCCATCCCCGGACCCTGAGATCATGACCTCAGCCAAAGGCAAATGATTAACCAACTGAGCCAGCCAGGTGTCCCAATTTGTTTTTATTTTAAATTGTTCTTTCCATCTGTAGGATCCAAAGAACCCCTCCTTTTTTTCCCCCCTTTGGTAGCATCAAATGTTGGATGGTGTGTGAAAATAAAGGCATGTCCATCTTATAATATTGAAAACAGGAGTTAAAATACACAATATTTTGAAGAGCAATTTAGCAATATAAAATTGACCCCCCAAAATACCTTTTGAATATAATTTTCCTTTACCTTAACATAAGCAAAAATTCTTTAAAAATTAGCAAAAATTAAAAATACACAAACATTCATGTACAGGTATGCTCACTCTCATAATCTTTGTAATAATAAAATGTTTAAAAGCAACTCAAGTACCTTGACCCCAACAGATTATATTTAAGCCATATGATAAAAATATAAGCAAATATTTGAAAAATTACATTCTCCAAAAACATATACAAGAGGCAAAATCACTATATACGATCTTAATTTACTGAAACAAAAATAATTAATTATGTCTATGTATAGAAATAGACTGAACCACAGTAAAATAGTTTAAAAAGTGGTGGGAATGCATACTACATTAATTTTATTTTAAAATATCCACTTTCTGTATTGTAAATATATATATTTTCATGAGTTTTATTATAAAAATATATTTTAAAATTCTAAAACCATTCATTTAATTATGTGAAACATACCTCTTACTGTAAAAATTCAAGTAGGATGGTTTACTCTGGAAAAAAATAGGTTAAATTATGATTTTGTTCAGTGGTTTCCAACCTAAATTTTGGCTTCATTCTCTCCATGTAAAATGTTAATTTAATAATAATAATGAAAATAATAAAATACTCATACAAAAATAATGGTCATGACAGATACACATAATTAACTATTTAGGCAGAATGCATCCATTTCCTTGTTTAATTCTTTTTTTTTTTAAGATTTTGTTTATTTTATTGAGAGAGAAAGAGAGGACACAAGTGAGGGGAGGAGCAGCAGAGGGAAAGGGAGAGAGAAAATCTCAAGCAGAGTGCAGGGCCAGGTACAGGGCCCAATTCCATGACCCTGAGATCATGACTTGAGCCAAAATCAAGACTTGGACACAACAGACTAAGCCACCCAGGCGCCCCTCCTTGTTTAATTCTTACAACACTTACACAGGAGAAGTACCCTCTGTGTCCCCACTTGATTGTTCAGGTAATTGCACAAGATGTTAAGTGATTTCCTTGTTCAGACCCCCTATAAGCGACAGAACTAGGGTTGGGATTGAAGTAGCTCACATGAGGACCTATGATCTCAGCACAGCAGCAGATGATGAGATGGGTTCCGGCTGACCGGTGGTCCGCAGAGAGTGAACTCATCACACTGCATATGGTGCACAATGTACAGGGATTGAGAACTGCTGATTTCTACTCATCCTAACTGATAGAAGAATAAGTTATTTCAGTGACAACACTGGAGGGGGAAAAAAAACAGGTTCTAAAGGCATTTGCCTTTAATGATAACATTTGGTTTGGGGAATGTTTGCTACTCAGTGTTAAATGATAAAACTTTTTTTTTTCATTTTTTAAAAAAGTTTATTTATTCTAGAGTGAGAGGGAAGGACTGAGGGAGAAGGAGAGGGTGAGAGAGAATCTCAAGCAGACTCCCCGCAGAGCACAGAGCCCAACCCAGGGCCCATTTCAGGACCCTGAGATCATGACCTGAGCTGAAATCAAGAGCTGGAGCTGACTAAGCCACCCAGGTGCCCCTAAACAACATTTTTAAAAGCTGTATCACAAAGGATTAAATATGAAGGAAAGGATTTACTGTCAATGAGACCTGCTCACAAGGACCAATTATAAAGTCACTCTAAGTTTATTATAGACATTTAAAATAATTGTAAAGGTTACAAGACAATCATTAAGAATGTTATTTCTTTTTTTTTTTAAGATTTTATTTATTTATTTGACAGAGACAGCCAGCGAGAGAGGGAACACAGCAGGGGAGTGGGAGAGGAAGAAGCAGGCTCCCAGCGGAGGAGCCCGATGTGGGACTCGATCCCGGAACGCCAGGATCACGCCCTGAGCCGAAGGCAGACGCTTTAACGACTGCGCTACCCAGGCGCCCCAAGAATGTTATTTCTAAGACTAGATGGTAACATTAAATATGTTTAGAGCTATGGTTTCAAATGCAAATATCCCTAAGAATGGTGGCACATTCATTTTGAGGCACATGATGCCTAATACTAGACATCTGGTAGAAAGTAATAGAAGGCTAGGTACTTCCCCCCCCCCCCCCCCCCGCAACAGACAGTGTCTACACATTTTATATACCTTCTTTTGAATTCAAAATAGAATATGGAATTATCCATACTCTACAAAATTACCTATCTATAAAAGATAGACTTGCAAGGAAGTCATTGCATTGTATTGTGAAAGCACTATCATTAGCAAGGTAGAAACTGCAGAAGAAAAGCCATAGTAAGTGTAGGGCTAAAACTCTAGTACAAATTCACAAAGGAGTTAACATTTTTGCTGAGACATGGAAAAAAAAAATAAGTAAACACAAGCCTGGAACACAAGATTTGGAAAAGGGTATTCCTAACAGAGGAAAGAGATCCAAACATCCTAGGGATGCTCTTTTTAGATGAAATGATGAATGGTCAAACTGGAAAGTTCTGCTGGGTTCATCATAGTTCATGACAAACGTAATGAGAATGTGGATCACTGAGCACCTAAAAGTAGACAACTTGTATTAAAACAAGGAAAAGGAGCGGAAGAAAAGCACAACCATGAAGTCTCTGTTATGAATCTTAAGGATGATCATGATACTTGAAAGTTTGTATTGTAACTTTAGCACATATGTTACGTATTTTTAATTATTACGGCAAAGAATGTTTGAGAGGCACATGATGGCACCCTAATTCATAGGGGGAGCAAGTAATCACAGCAAGGAAGACTGTAGTTGTAAGGATAAAAGGAACACAACTTTCTCCAATGCTGTTCACCATACAACTTTTACAAAAGAAACACAACATTCTAGAAGACGAATCTATCAAGATATAATGTAGTAAATACGTACAGATCAAGCTTCGGTTCACATATAAGAAGTTTAGGATGTTGGTCATGTATTTCAAACAGGAAAAAAAATGTGAATTTAAATAGCAATGCTTTTGCTTCAAAAAAATAAATAACAACTTAAAATTGTACTAATTAGTCTCTTACTGAATGTCATCGATATCAAAATAAGGCCTCTCAAGGACATCAGGGGGGGAAAAAAGAAATAGTAAAGCAATTAATTTGACTTTCTTCTCATTAAGTTCTCATAATTACATTTTCAGGATTAAGTATATTTATGTGAGGGGCCTGCCATCTTATTTGGATAGTAAAAGTGTCTTTGTTCCATCCTGAAAAAAAAGTGGACTGTTTATATTGAACATTAAAGTCAAAAGTTTCCATGAAAATGATTAAGGAAAACATAGTTCACAAACCTGCATATTAATTTAAGGATTCACAAACATTTTGTATTTTATATTTTATAAATAAACACTTTATTTTATAAGTCTAAATTTCATGCACATTTACAAAACAAATAAGAAGAAATAAGTCTGGTGACTTTTCTTTTTTCTGTTGGACAGTCTGGGATTGGTGAGAGGGGGTGATGTAAGTAAAGCTTTTCAGTCATGTGCTTAATTCACAAACAAACACACAATGAAAGTAAAGTCAACTATTTGAGTACTTAACATCCAACAAGATCCTATCTTAGATTTTATTGGAAAGTATGAACATGGGGAGTCTGAAAGTACACCATCTGAGTTTTGAAACAAGTAATAAATGAGCCTGATTGAAAACCTAGAGAAAATCATGCGAAAGAGAAATGCCACTTTCATTTCTTCTGAATCTGGTATTTGGGAACTTGGATTAAATCTGAGGAAAATGTGCTGTCTAACACAGAAGTCCACAATATGACCCCTCTTGCTTACATAGCTGACCTTTTCCATTCATAGCAAGGAGCAGACACAACATGGGAGGCAACGAATGGGCCAGAAGTCATATAATGGTGGGGCTTCCCACAGATGGGAGGAAAAGACAGGACTGTGAAAAAAGACCTCACACCCTTGCAAACATGATACATTTAAAATGATTAAGTTTAACAATGAGGATTCCAAGACATGTCTAAAGTTGGGAGAAAATAGCGTTTACCTCAGGCAGTAGGTGAACGTCATTTGTGAAAATGTGAACTTCGTGCAAGAAGATTTTTGGGACTGCTCTATAATGAGGAAGACTGAAACAGTATTTTTAGTGGTTTTCCTGCCTCCAGTTTTATAAGCTCCACAATCCACCGTCAATAACAGTCAGAGTTAGAGTTCTAAAATATTCTGTCCCCATTTCAGTTACATGGCTCACCGTCCTCCTCAAGATAAAATCCAAATTCTCCTCCATAAAATATAAAAGTCTCCATGATTTGGTGGTTTAGCCTTTCCATGCACTCCTTCTCACACTTCCTTCTATGCCCTTTAAACTCCAGCCATACAGAAGTTCTTTCATTTTTAAAAACAGCCTGTTGTGCCCTTTATAACTTTCAAGCCTTTGGGTACACTATTCCTTGAGAGAGAGAATGATGTTTTCTGGTTTCTTTATTCGGCTACAGTCTATTCATCCTTCTTGCCAAGCTTAGACATCAATTTTGTTTTGAAATAAGATATCAACAGAGGGAAGAAAGGAAAAGAAGTGCTCTCCCTTCCCCCAGTTTTGTTCTTCTGCCCTTATCGACTTCTCTGACACTGTATACTCCCACTACTAGCTCCCGCGTCATCCTGTACCATAATGCTTATTTACTTGCATCTTCCTTGAAAGCTTTATGACAGCAAGATGAATGTCTTTTTGGTTCCCCATTTAACTCTACCGTATTCAAGGGTGCCTGAAACATGGAAAGATTAAATAAATCAGTTTTGAGTAAGTCAGAAACGGAGGAAATGCTTACATAAATACATGAGGGAAGAGACATCTAGCAGTTATTGCAGCAGAAAGTTGATTTTGTAACTAGAACAGCATTTTCACAAAACATCTAATTGTTTATATGTTTCATATAAACTTTCAGACACAGGCAGCCATGAATGAGTGAAGTACATGGCGATCTGACAGATGAGTGAAAGCTGGCACCTGGCATCAGACATGTCCAGAGAAATGCAGCAGCTTCATGGGAAGCATATTGACTTTGGGGTTTTCCAAAGAAAATCTATCTGGTAAAAATTACTAGACAATGAATTCTTGGCTTGGTTGCATCAGTTGCTTGTGATAGAGTGTGCCATGGCCCCTGCAAACAGTTTTCACGTGAAACTTTATATAAGACTGAGAAAACATTAGCTGATTAGCAAATACTATTTACTGGAATTTTTAATAGGCATTCAGGGAAATTCTGATGGCAGGTTCTAGGAATCCAACCACTGGGGGATACAACTGCAGATTCCTCAGCTATTGATGGGAAAGTTGGAAGCAGATTATAAAGACAGAGTCATTTGGAGAAGATAAAGGAGAAACTGTAATGAGTAGCACCAGGATACACAGTGGGGCCTGGGATTTATGAGTATTTACCTAAAGGAATATGGGCACAGATGTGCCGAATAAAATGGACAAAAAAAAAAAAAAAGAAGAAGAAGAAAAAGAAGAAAAGAAAAGAAATGAAAAAGAAAAAGAAAGAAAGAAAAAAAGAAAGAAAGAAAGAAAGAAAGAAAGAAAGAAAGAAAGAAAGAAAAAGTAGGCCCTCAAAAGGGATCTTGAGAACATACAAACACGTAGCTTTAAATCTCATGCACAGAGTAACTGTAGTGAGTTAAATGCAACAGGAATCCCCAGTGCATTTTCACATTCTTATACTCAGCTAAAAGGATACAACCTTTCTGCTTTTTTTCAGTGTTCCTCTATCCCTTACCCATTTAATGTTACCTTCTTTCACTATCATTATACCAGATTTTAACCCTATGGAGCACAAGCTCTCAACTAGGGTGATTTTGTTGCTCTGCTAAAGGACAATTGGCAGTAACTCAGACGTTTTTATCACACTGGGTTGTTGGTGCTATTGGCATGCAGTGGATAAATGTCAGGGGAGCTTCTAAACATTCTGCAATGCAAAGGACAATGTCACTGTGACAAAAAATTTTCCCGCTCCGAATCTCAATATTTCTGAGGATGATGAATAGTGAGTGGCCTAGTAATGAATTTTCTTGGGTTTCAACCATATCCCCATGGAATAAATGGCCTTGTGTTGAAAATAATTTGAGAAGGAAAGAGAATAGTTGGCACTTGAGAACAGTGTTTAATAGTAATGCTTATTAAAGCTCCAAATCCATTGAATTATTGAATTTATCATGAAAATCTCAATATTCAAAGCCACTGGACAGGAGTTTAAGTCAGAAATTTTTCCACAGCTTTATCAGCCCATCAAAATAGTGACTTTCTATCAGAGGTAACAGCTAATAATTTCACTAGATAAAAGGTTTTACCACGCTATGGCATTATCAAAAAAAAAAAAAAAAGCAGAACAAAGAATAGTAGTAATAAAGCAATAAAATATAGAGGAAAAGCACAAATAAGTATAATAAAAAGAGAATTACTTTCATCTATGTGGATCAAAAATCATCTGCCTGGTGCTGATGTTTGCATTACACCAGCTGGAATTTCCACACAAATTGCTGCATCTTTCACACGTTAAACTAATGCTCCTGACTGAGTGAATGCAGTTTTTTGCTAGGGCATATGATGTAGCAATACTTAGACTATGGAAGTCAGACAGATGGCCTGGCAAATTAATCCATAAGCAGCACGCCATAAGGCTGGTCAGTGACAGTGATGGAAATCTGTGGTCCTTGAGAGGCATAATCACAGGAAATGCAAAAGTGAAAAAGATCATGAAGGAAAGGGAAGGCTGCTATTTACTTTTCTTATAAAGCCACTAGATAGGTCAATAAATATACTTTATTTTTTTAAGTGCTGAAAGAGAAGAGTTTTACTCATAAGCAAACAAGTGAAACCTGAGCTATCTGAAACTTTGTGACAATACAGTCTCCTCTTTACTCTAAGCACCTCACCAGAATTTCAAACAAAGGGTCACTTTAAAGATCAAATATAAATTATTATTCTCGCTATAGGTGTTAGAGTTACTTTATGTGGGACTTTGTGTAATTTTAAATAGTCACTTGTAATCCATGACCAGCTTTTTGGTTTTTCAAAATTCTAAGAGTTTAATTATTTGTGCGATGAAAAAAAATCTTATTTAAAAATTAAAACATTAAAAAAACACTTAAGTACTAATACATGAAGACAATCACTACTAACTTGTCCTAAAGATCCCATAAATGTGATCGTACACTGTATGTGTCTAACCAGAGGTTGTCACCTAATCGCATGTGAAGGGATGAAAAGTACAAAGGCTTTTTTAATGAAGTATACTAAAACTAGTTTCTGTGAGGTATTTTCTGTTTTATAAGTGAAGTATGAAGTGAGTCCATTTTTTGAGTATAAAAGGAAAAGTATCAGCTTTGGAGATTAACAAGAATCTTACATGCAGAGCAAAATGGCTTTTTTCTTTCAAAGGAAAGAAATCTTAAACTAGGCAAAACCTAACATATGTGAATAATTTTTCTAATGCTATGTGCACATTGCATAGTGTCTGAAACCTAGTAAGCGTTTGCCTAGCAAGAACACTGTATCAGCTTTTGATGCAAACCAGCCCACCCAGAACTTAGTGACTTAACAAATATTTATGATTGCTCACTAGGTCCAAGATGTTCTTCCTCTAGGCCAGCTTGGGTCTGCCTGGTCAAAGCAGCCTCACGCAAGGCTGGTAGCTGGCTCAGTGTCAGCTAAGTGATGAGGTAACTTGCCCACGTATGTCCCATTATAATTCTGGCGAGTTTGGTGTGTTCACGTGGAGTTCTCTACAACCAGCAAGAGAGCGAACCCGAAGGTACGAACACTCATTCTGCCACAACTCGCATCATGTGCACTAAAAGCCTATGGCCAACTCCAGTTCAAGATTCAAGGGAGGTCTCTCTAAAACAATAATCACATAAAAGCAGGTATATTATCCTAAATTAAGTTTAAGCTATTTTAACTGTGCAGAACCTATATGAATATAAGCTGATGTTGCCTTACACGAACTCATATATTTCCAAGTTTAAAAAAATGAGTCAAAATACAGAATCTAGATCTAAAATACTGGCCCAGTATAGAGAAGCACTTTCTTGAAATTTATCTTTCATTGATATTATTTTCAGTGTAATCCCTTACCAATTATTTATAGGAAAACTGATGATGAGAGATTGCCAGATTCCATTTCCAAGTAATAAATGAATAAGGGATGTTTCACAAAGATCATAACTGGTGGATGCTTTTTCTTGACTAATTTTATTTCATAAGACTAGCATGTGTTAAATTGACGTAGGAAAATATGACATCTTTTGGCCATATACTTCTTTGCAGTAACACCACAGTGATTTCTTGCATACACTCAGTTCTCTAAACTAAAAACAAACAAAAAACATTTGTCTCAATTTACATTGCTTTTGTGCAGCACCCATGTAATATCCATGAAATATTGATCACATCTATGCATCATGATTCTCTACTTCAGAAATCATTACACAGTAGGTAAAAATATATAATGCAGCTCATAGTAATGAAATATTATTGATGAATTAAAGGACATAAAAATGTCAAGCTATAATTGAAAAAAATGCCAGATTTAAAAAACATAAAAATTACATTTTCTGAGTGAAAGGATACCACTGACAAGTTCAAAATCCAAAGACAAAGCAGGAGGAAATCTAAAATAAAAATAAATAAATATGGAAAACTGTTAACATATGTAATATAAAGAAACTATAGCATATTGATATTAAAAAGCAAAAATTAAATCCAAAACAAAAGAAACAAACAAACAATCCAAATGAAGAATTTGGGGCAAAGAGCATAAGCTTTCAAAGAAATGTAAATACAAAAGGGAAAGAAAGAAAGAAAGAAAGAAAGAAAGAAAGAAAGAAAGAAAGAAAGAAAGAAAGAAAGAAAGAAAGAAAGAAAAGGAGGGAGGATGGGAAGGATGTAAGGAGGGGAGAAAAAAATGAAAAGTAAATAATATTATAAGATGTTCAATTTCACTTGAATATATAAAAGACAAATGGAAAGCATTATAAGACAATTTTCCATTCTTTTGTTTGGCAAATAGTAAACAATCTTTTAATAAGATCTAGAGCTGACAGTTGAGGGGAAAATGGGTACTTTCATGTAATCCTGGTGGGATATGAATATAGACTCTACTTGGGGAAAATATGATGAAAGTATTGACCAAAAATGAAAGATGAATATAAAGCTTGTCTTTTTCCTAAAGTAGCTTGCAGTAGACAAATAATTCTTCCAAAAGAATTCAACTCGTAAAGCGATATCAAAACATGCAATGACAAAAATCTATATAAATTCATCAGAGAGCTGACAAAACAATGGGTTAGACAGACCAAGATTACAGAAAGGGATAATCATGGAACATTTTGCCTGAAGATGTTTTTCTGATTCTGGCATCACTCAACAGGTTGAGAATCTGGGTCTGGCCCTTGAGAGAGGGCTACTTCAGGGGCACAGGGAAACCAGCTAAAATTTTGGTGACCCGATTAGCATTTTTTTTTTTTTTTTTTTTTTTTGTGAAAACATCAGTGGTCAACATCCAAGAGAAAAAAGAAGAGTGGATTAACTGGGCCTGACACCTGGCAATTCTCCCCTCAAGGCATTGAATGAAATCTGCAGCGGTATAGGAAGGGAGTTGGAATGTGAAGGTAAAGGCAGGTGAAAAAGCAAAGACAGATTGTGATAGTCTCGCCCTGCTAGGAAGATAAGAGATTAATGCTCAGGACAGGCCAGAAGGAGAGGCCATAATATATAAACTAGATTCTTGGTTGGAAGCCCTGGAGACTTATGCTCTAAGAAGTGGAGAAAAAAACAGAATTAGACTGATCCTTACCAAACTGGCCATCCATTTTCAACTGGGTTCTTTCTCTTTTTGCTTTAAAATGATCAGTCACCTTTCCTTCTCTATAGCAAAGGATGAACCCCTGCTGGAAGACTGTCAACCTCTATAAAGTTTTTCTTCAAAATAAATAAGTAAATAAACAAACTATAGAGAATCCAGATATAAACAGAAAAAAAATGAACACTGATCTCCTATAGCCACAAGGTTGAAATTTCTGAAAAACAAACCTCAAACTCTACTTTCAGGTGACTGGATTGTGAAGAAAAACTGAAATTACAGACTCATAAATATCATAAGGTAAAGTTAAGTGACTGCTTACAAAATTATTAATCTGGACAGAGAAATATTGGCAGTGATGAAGGATTGTTGGAAGGCAGGCAGGAAGGCAGGCAGGCAGGGACAAGCCCCCCTCCCCCCAAGAAACCACCCTTAAAAGGATTTTATACCACCTTGGAAGGAGCCCTCCACCCTTTCCCATGGGATAGGTACTGACAAAAACCTGATTGGATGACAGGTGCAGGTAGGGTTAATTAGATTAAAAGCCTGCCAACAAGCCCATAAAAACCCCCTAGACTCAGAAACTCTGGTGGCAACCCTCTCACGTCCCCTCCCTCTTTGGGAGCTTTGTACTACCGCTCAATAAACTTTACTTTGCTGCCCACCACTCTTCGTCTGGTCTCCCCTCTTCATTCTTCAAAGTGGCGTGACCAAGAACTGTGGGCACAAAAGGAAAAGAAATCCTGCAACGTTTGCAGGTCTGGCGAACTCGAATCACTACAATTGAAGATTATGACCCCTCACAAAATTTTCAGATTTAACAAATTCAAAGATCCAGGGCCCTGTGAACACAGGAGAAAAAAACAGGTTCTCTTGAGGAAGAACCTTGTTATATCATTGCCCATTCTATGCTTATTTTCCAGAGTCCAGAATGTACTGTGGAAATCAAAGTATAGTAGTCTACTAACCAATGTAGCAATAATATATTCTGGAGGAATTTCAGAGCTGAATGCCCCTTCAACTAAAAATTACAAAGATAGGGATCTTTATTATATCTTTCTTTAATACCTCTATGTGGTCTGTACAAAAACAAATGTATTTTGGAGACCAATAGTGGATTAACATGAACTTAATCAGATGTTTATTCTATTCCATCTGCTATTCCAGAATTGGTTTTTCTACCAACCTCATCTGGTATTCAACCAATGATCTTATGAGTGGCTTAGTTCTACCTCTTAGTAAAGACCACTGGACTCACTTTTCTCTCACCTGTCTATGAAAATACTTACTGCATTACTGTAGGGACATATCAACTCTCCAGCATTTTGTCATAATGTAGCCTACAGGAATACTGACCATCTTTCATTCCACAGGACAAAGCGTAGGTCTTCTATGTTGATGACACCATATTGATTAGACATTCGTGAAACATACATGTGTGCCGAAGTGTGGAAAGAAAATTCTACACAATTAAAGAACTTGCCATTTCACTGCAATGCCAAGGGTCTAGTAGTCTGGAGCAGAGTAAGATAGTCTCTCCAAATGAAAGGACAAATTGATACATGTGACATCCCCTACCACTAACAAAAGAAACACAGGTACCGCTGGGCATCTTTGGGTTTCAGAGGCAATATATATTTCATTGTTGCATGCTCCTTAAACACATTTACTGATCACTTGAAAAGGGCCAAGAGGAAAAGGAAGCTTTTCAACAAATTCAGGTTGCTGTAGAAGCTGCTTTGTCACTTCAGCCATATGACTCAGTCAGTTGCATGGTGCATAAAGTATCTGTGACAGTAGAAATGTTGGAATGGAGAGTTCGGCAGGCCCTGAGGGACCTAATAAGACATTTGCACCTTTCAAAGTGAATGGATACAGCACTGTAGCCCCACTGGGGAGTAGCCCTGTGAAGTGAAGAGAACACCTCTCGGTGGCAGAACTTTAAGGAGAGTACACGGTTGTTCACTTCTTAAAGGGAAATGGCTAGAGATACTGATATACATTGATTCATAAACAGTGTCTAGTGCTTGGTCTGGAGATTAAAAAGTTCAAAAGAATAAAGTTGAAAAGCATCAAGATGTAGGGAAGAGATGTTGGCTGAAACTCCCTGAATGGGCATAAAGTGTGATGACATTTATATCTAAGGTAAATGTATTCACCAACAACATCTTCAGTACAGGAGGTGGTCAAAAATCATGTGGACAAAATGACTGATTTCTGCTGGTGTTGGTGAGCCTCTTTCCCCAGGCACCTTTGCCTTAAACCAACTGACTCACTGTGGCAAGTACAGAAATTATCATGGGCAAACTAGATGGCAGGTGACTTACTACCAACTATATAGTCGATCAGCCCACATGGTCTTCAGTGACAATTTATCATCAGCAGAGAATAACCCTGATATCGCATCATTTCCCAGTAGACCGTGCAGCTACCTGGCTGAAGGGGAACTGTCTGTACTTTCTGGAACAGGAATAGATCTGGGTATAAACTCACGAGCAATATTACTAATGCTTCTGCCCAAACTCTCACCTGGAGAGCTAACAGAATGCCCTAGTTTTGTTCATGATATTCCAGACCCCAAAACGTATCTCTAGGAAATTAATTTTACAGAAATTCAAAAACAAGGTTCTCATGCTTGACATGTTCGCAGATCTTAGTATTTTTGCCCATATCTTTGAAGCAGCTGTCTTGATAAAAAGATGCTATAGCCTTTTGGAAGACTGTCATGGCAGCAGCTAAATGACAACACCTTGAGGTATTTCAGTAGTGTTATTTTTTTAAAAGATTTTTATTTATTTATTTGACACAGAGAGAGAGACAGCCAGCGAGAGAGGGAACACAGGCAGGGGGAGTGGGAGAGGAAGAAGCAGGCTCCCACCGGAGGAGCCTGATGTGGGGCTCGATCCCAGGACTCTGGGATCACACCCTGAGCCGAAGGCAGACGCCTAACAACTGAGCCACCCAGGCGCCCCTGCAGTAGTGTTCTGCCAGATACTGTATATGCCCTGATATATAATAGTATCCTTTATACCATAGCCATGATACATAATTACAGGAAACAAAACAAGGAAATCACATTTGCTTTGTTTATTACCTATTATGATCTAAGGAAGAAATACTTCAAACAAGTAAAACGGGTGGTCCATTTGACCGGAAGCAGAGCAGCACAAAGAAAAGGATTGCTGGGCTGACCATGACGATTAATCCTATCTGTGATGGGGAAATTAGGTTGTTATTGCACGAGGAGAAAGAATAAGTTAGAATATGACTGTGACCATGAGATTTTTCTGGGAATTCTCAAGTATCCCATGTCTTATGCTTATAGTGAGTTGAAAACTACAGTAACCAAACACAAGAGAGACAACTAATAGTGTAGACACTTTAATAAAGAAGTTTGAATTGCCCTAACAGGTTAGACACTGTAACCAGATTACAGATATAGAATAGATACCAGAATAAGAAACTTGTAATTACTATCTGCTACCGCTTTATTGATTGCTATATTATTTATGCATTTACTTCTTTGCTTTGATATTATTTGTATATATTAACAAATTATTTTTCTCTTCTCTTAACTCTAATATGTGTTATTAGAGGTTAAATCTGAAAATAATATTTAAATTAAAGGGTATCAAAGGGAAAGTGTAACTTAACAAGAAAAAGAACAAGTATCATCTGGAGATTCTATGAGTCGTTGCACTTCCTTTTTGGGGAGAGTGTTGGCATGTCTTTAGTTTTAGTTCTTTCCACTCAGTTAAACTGAAAATGTGTTTAATCAGTGTCTTTACTCAGAAATTACATATATTTATGAGGGACATGTGTGAGTGCTGCATTGGCAAAGAGATACACTGTAATAAATTATTTGGTTCAACCAAGCGTCATCACTTTTGCCAGTATTTTCCAGAATTCCCCTCCCAATATGGATCTTGATTAGTTTGCTCACAAGAGGTACCTGCCTAAAGTTTAAAGGCAGTCATGAAATTGAGGCCATTAATATTCTAAACTGTTTGTAGCTGTCAGATGTTGTTGTGGTCAGAAGTGGTGAGTGACTTGTCAACTTGCAAAGATAACAGAAACTTCTACAAAGGCTGGCAGCTATTTAGACCTGGCCATTACCCCCTTTTTTATTTGTGGAAGTAGAGTCTCAGATTTCCCAAATTGTCTGTTTTCTTTCTCCTCTCCAGCACTTCAGATCAAAACCACACTAAGCAGTTTCTGATCTTTTGGCCACAGATCCAGGCATTTTCTCACCCAACTCTACACACCTATGTGTAACCTCTCGTTCCTATATGCAATCCTTATTTCCATAATACTTGCAGGAGCTCCTATGTTCTTACTGATCCAAACATATAATAATTAAGTAGCTGGATAAATAAACAAAAACAGGACATATGTGAACTAATGAAGTGAATACATTAGGAAACAATGATCATGATTGACTCAAGTAGGGCCTGACTGAGGTTCAAAGAAGGAAATCAACCAGTCAGATATGATTATGAGTCACCTTCAAATGATTCCCTTCATTGAATTACCAATATTTACACAAAGACTATGGAAGATAAAAATCTCAAAGGAGACAAATTAGACATAGACTTTTGCCTTTTTTAAAATTAGGAGCAAGACAAGGATAAATGCTGTGATCACTTCCATTTGCCACTGTATTGAATAGTTTGTCAGTGCACTACAACAAGAAAAAAAAAAGTAATGGGTATAAACTCTGGTGAGTTGTTAGATTTAGGTAATGGGTAGATGGGAAGATAGTCTTAGAACTATTTATCAAGGGAATAAGAAACACATAGAAAAACAGATTTAGAATGGATTAAGGGGGAGATAGAAGGTTTGGGAATATTCTTGGGGATAACAGAAAAAGTAAGTAAAGCAGCAAAATGTAGTTGGGTGTCAGATGTACTGTGATCTTAAATAAAGAGATGTCACTCAGTAGGTTCCCATATATATATTTTTTCCCTCCAGCTACATTGAACTGCTTGGATGTACATGTGGAGACATACCTGAATTTCACAGGTATTTGGCTAGGCAGTGGAACAACAGGGTAGGGCAAGGTTGGTGAAGAAGGGGGTAAAGTGATAAACACTGGATTGTAAATTAGGTAAGAAGAGAAGTAGGGATAAGAGGGAGGACACATTACAGTGGGACAAAAAGAGAGTAGTGTAGTCACAATATGAGACTGGTGTATTTGAGGAAGTAAGCCTCAAAGATAAGGTGAAGTCAAAGAATAAGATAATGAAAAATTCAGAGACTGGAAATGGCATGGTTGTTGGTAATGGCAATATTTGGAAAATACTCTTGTGGGAACAGTCACTAGGGTAAAAATGATAATCAGATTGGAGGTAAAAACATTAATAAAAACTCAGAGAAAGTGGGTGGATTCTGTGGATAGTGAACTCCACAAGAATGACAGAAGTAGTGATTGAGGTAAAGACAGTGAAACATATTAAAGTTTTCAGGGATTGAAAGAGTGACTGAGAGGTAAGTTGACTGGATAATTTTATGCCACGGGATTCAAATAAATCATTATTCATTTATTTGAGGAGTGGGGGGGGAGGTGGTGGTGGCAATAATTTGGATATGAAAATGAGAATCAGGTAAGACATATACCTTATCCTATGTCCTACAGCATATGGGGTGTGGAAAGAAATAAAACTTACCAGAAACAAAATATTTTAAAATGTATCATATAAACTGTAACTCTAATCAAATCTGTAATAAGTAGACTGTTTTACATCCTATATGAGAAACTTTTCAGTGTCACACTTACTTGGAAAGTGAAAAGTATATACTTACAATTCCCTATCAATAACACTTAACAAATTTTTATACTGTGCCTTTTTAATGTGTCAATGGCCAGCCATGTCCAAAAGTTTTATTGTTCGAATTTTAATATTTCTGTCTTCTGAAAGATTTAATTCAGATTTAATTTACATTTTAATTTTTTAAAGATTTATTTATTTATTTGAGAGGGAGAGTGAGAGAGAGAGCACACATGAGCAGGGGGAGGGGAAGGGGCAGAGGGAGAGAGAATCCTCAAGCAGACTCTCCACTGAGTACAGAGCCCAACTCATGGCTTGATCCCAGGACCCTAAGACCATGACCTGAGCCAAAATCAAGAGTCCAATGCTTAACTGACTGAGCCACCCAGGTGCCCCAATTTACATTTTAAAAGTAAATTTCTTTACTTTGGATACATTATAAATGAAACTTAATTTATATTATCATTAGGAAACTTTGATTATATGTAATTCGTTTATATTAGAGAATTATTTTTAAGTATTTTTTCTTGAAAAGTTGTTTTATACCATTCTTCGTTTTACCATGCATCTTACCTCCACAAATATAAAATGAAATAAATACAATGTGTTTAAAGAAAGGTGTTCTGGGAGAAAATTATAGGCCTTGAATACTTTCCAAATTGTGTCTTAAAAACAAATAAAAATTGAAGCTGACAGTTAACATAATTCAGGAAAACAAACCTTACAAATACTCAATGCTTTTATTTTCAGTCCATTTCCTTTAACATGATAGAAGTATAAAGAGCATGTGTATTTTTTTTTTTTCATGGATGGAAGTCATGGGGCTTATAGAATCCCCATATAACTCTTTTCTTGCAGAATTATTCTGAAGTTGATTTGGGAGCGTTTTGTGGGGAGGGTGAGGATAGAACCATGGAACATAAACAATACCAGGTGTGTTCCTTACTGGAGTGGAAACTTTATAGTAAATATCAGGTTAGCAAATAGGTTTTGTGATTTTACCAGGATAAGTACTAATTGTTAGCAGCAAATATATGGAAGCTTTGCCTAACTCTGCGACAGCAGAAATGCCCGCAAACGATTCTTCTGGAGACACTGTCTTTGTTAGAGTTCCCTAAATGCTGTTGGAAAGCTGTACCAAGCAAAACTATTAAAGAAAAAACAACAACAGCAACAACTAATGAGTGCAATGCTGATAAATCAGACCCTTGGGTTGAAAGAAATTAGACACTGTTTACATCATTGTTGAAAAAAAGAGACACTCATAAACTTATTCTTTTTAAATGTTAGGTTGACAGCAATGTGTCCTTCATAAAACAAATGCTTACTGTCTTCTGATAAGTAGCTCACTCAAAAACACATCCATTTTGCTTGCCTAATTGTCACAGAGCTATCTGTCCCACTTGTAAAATGGTATGAATGAAAATTCAAGACTTAATGAAAGCTACACTCCCCAATGTTAACTAAATTGGCTTTAACCTTGACTTTTCAAAGTCTGTACAACATTATGACAAGGGTATCCCTGCAGATAAAAAGATGCTGTTCCCTATGTCTTTCATCATACTTCAAACTACTTAGCACCTTCAGGATGGCCTCGAGGGTCCTATATAAACGGAAGAAGAAATACACAGGTACACCAATAATTACTTTCCTATCTCACAAACTGACTTCCAAAATCTAATATGATAAAACCCTTAAGGTTTTGGAAAATATGCTGAGTCACATTCCAAGATTCAAAAGATTTTTTATTTGATTATTGTTTTTCTAATCTTTTTTATGTCAAAATGTGTATGCAACCTGAGGAAATAAATCATATAATATAAAAATGATAATACAAGAAGAAGATAAAAAGAAAGAAGACGGGGCATTCAAAATCAAGTCAGAATAACATTATCAAATGCTGCAAGTAGAAATGCATAGAAAAAGAGACATATTGATGAGTATTTGAGGAACAAACTACCTTTCAACTTTAAAAGTAGAAATGTGTTAGGTGTTTTATAATTGCGTCCTGTATTCCTTAGAACTTATGTCTAGTTGCTTAGCTCTTTTGGGCGTTGGAGATGAGGAGAGAGAATGTCAATTCAAAATCTTGCCACCTCAAATTCTTTTTTTTTTTTTTTTAAAGATTTTATTTATTTGACAGAGATAGAGACAGCCAGCGAGAGAGGGAACACAAGAAGGGGGAGTGGGAGAGGAAGAAGCACGCTCACAGCGGAGGAGCCTGATGTGGGGCTCGATCCCATAACGCCGGGATCACACCCTGAGCCGAAGGCAGACGCTTAACCGCCGTGCCACCCAGGCGCCCCGCCACCTCAAATTCTTAAACATATTAACACTACCCCTTGTGCTTTGTGTTCAAAGATGCAACGTTTGCGGTGACTCAGTGAATAAGTAGGAGTGGGCAGTGAAGGGTCTGGGTAATGTAACCCAACAAAGTAGATGGAGTAGGTGTGGGGTGAGGTGACGGTGGTTGTTCTGCTACTTGGCTCTCTAATCGGTGGCATAATTAGCTTAAAGGAACCTCCAACAGAATGGAACAATGCCATAGACAACTTCTACTCCAGAGGTCTCTATAACCCTCTTCCTTTTTTTTAAATTTATTTATTTATTTATTTATTTATTTATTTATTTATTTATTTATTTATTTATTTTAACCTTACCTCTTTTTTTTTTTTTTTCCTCCCCCTGGCTATTCTGACATAAATGTCTATCTTTCTGCCTAGTGTCAGGGGAAGACTACTTGCTACTTGAAAGAATTCATTTAGTCAAATACCAAAAATCTTCTAAGATTCAGAACAATGCTCAACAAAACTAAACTTTACAAGTTATTAGAAATTACTATGGGTTATCCATTTCTTACACACACAGAGAGAGATATTAAAGCCTTTGTTTTATTATATACAAAGAAACAAGGTATCTTATTGAAATTAAGAATATTATGCTAGGTTACAGTAATTCCTCAAAGTAGCAATTAATTTTGTTCAGTACTGTCTTTAACGAGAAGCTAAATAATTTTTTTAAGAATCACATTGTAACCATCAGATCAATCACAAGCTGCAGAAATTAGGTTAACCAGCATCTCCTGGTCTTTGGTGATTTTGCCACCAGAAGAATAATTCATGACTAAGCAGTTAAAATGATTCTTCAATTAATTCTGTGTTACCTGTGACACAGTCATAAACACAAACCTATTAATGGGTTATGCTCCTTAGTTTTTCACTATTTACACTATGACTTGGAGGACTAGTGAAGAACTACTAGTTCTCCTTCTACAACTTGAAATATGGAGTGAATAAATGCTTACAGGTTTCTAAAAAGGAACTGTCCTCCACTCTACATCTATTCTCCCCATGCCCCTTTCCACCCTGACTCAGCTTAGAGTAAGGTAATGATCAAAACTAGTGTTTTTAAAATCCAAGGACAGGGGATTTTTGCTGCTTCTCTCAGGTAAAGCCCAGGAAGGAAGCAAAACACCCATAGTTGGAATGGCTATATGGTCCTGGTTTGATTTTATTGAGGTTCCCCTATGACTCTAGCAAGATGTGGAGAGAGTAGAATAATTTCTGTGTTCCAAAAGACAGCATGAAATGACAAAGGGTTATCACAATACTGGGAATACCAGGTGCCAAGGCACAGTAGAATAGACTCCAGCTACCAAGGAAAACACAAGACATACTAAAGACTGAACTGTATCCTAGAGTCAATCACATGTAAGCCTTGACTTACTCATATTCAAATAAAACATCTCAGCAGATAACAGTGGACAATTAATGGTCATCTAATTACCACAAAAAACAGTAGCATAATTTATAGAATACAGAGCTATAATTCAAATGTAGAACTTTCTAATTTCATATGATGATATCTTTAATTCTTTTAAGATTTTATTTATTTATTTATTTATTTATTTATTTATTTATTTATTTATTTGACAGAGAGAGCGCGAGAGAGGGAGCGCACAAGCAGCAGGCAGAGGAAGAGGGAGAAGCAGGCTCCCCGCTGAGAGAGCCTGACACGGACTTAGGGGCTTGATCCCAGGACCCTGGGATCATGACCTGAGCGGAAGGCAGACACTTCACCAACTGAGCCACCCAGGTACCCCAATGATACCTTAATTCTATTTGAACTCTAACTCAGTTCTATGTTTGTTGGCTGAATAAAAAAATGAAGAAAATTGAATGAAATTTTGAAAAGAGCAAATTAAACATTCTAAGTAATTTCAACTTAGTTTGTAATTGATTTGATAGAAATTTGATTTTGGATGTAGTACAACAGTCTAGTTCTTATTTGAATTCCTATCAGGTAGATGCTTTTTAGCTATGTTAGGAGGCATGCATTTTCTCCGACCCAGTGTAAGGATATGTGTTGAGGAAATTATGGCCACATTGTGGCACCTATGACTCTATCAAAATTCCCACTTTATGTTGCACTTGGTAATGCACATCTCCAGCTCAGTTCGATTATCCATATAGAACTGTCCTGAAAATCTTTCTATAAATACTCAAGTTTTACCTTATATCTGCAAATCAATTTAATTAGGGTTATATGTTTGTAGTTATATTAAAGTAAAAAATTACTTATGTTTTAGAATTATAAGAAACAAGTAACATAGGATTATTTACAACAAAGCCAGAAGCAATTGTCTTCATGGAACGGAGAGAGCACATATCTTTATCTGAGGGAGGCAAGCTGTTTTTCCTCTGATGTAGCATCTATAATCATGCGATAAACGCAGTGCCACCTGACTAATGATTTAAGTGCATTTGAAAATAAGTTACTCTTAGATACCATTTTTTTTTATTTTTTAGAGATATCACTGTGAAAACTTCACATTTAAATAAAAATCCTTATCTTTCTAAGATTTCATCACGGTCTCTTTCTCATATACTCTTGCATTTTCCTAATGCAAGGCATCCACTCTGTTCTAATACAACATTTATCATCAAACATTATTTCTATTATACAGAAGGTAAAACTGAGGCTTTGGAAACTTCCTTTGAAAAAATAAACCTTACTCAATGACAATATGTTGTCTCATAAATTTAAAAGGTGTGCTCATTTTATTTCAAAATGAGCATTTTAAATTTATATCATTTATAGTTTTAAAACAAAACCATATGCTAATTAAGTTAATTTCACATGTGTAAAGAACATTCTACTCAACTCAAATGGAAATCTCATCCATACAATGAACTGTCATCATCTTAGAAAGTATATTGTCCTTCAAGTACTTTTCTTATATTTGACACAATGTGTAACCAATCTGGGATGATCAGAAATTTTAGTTTCACCTTCATCCATGATATATTTAAGCATGTCTGCTTATGGCCAAGAAGAAGATGCAGGAACAAGTTGGTTCCTGTTAAAAAGAAAAGAGGAAGAGCCATACAAGAGGCATGGCAAGAAAAGCTGAGACATGAACTGACAACGTGTGAAATCTAACAATGACAAAGATGAAAAGTTTTGACATAAATGACAACCCACTTCTCACTTACCTCTGATGCCTCAGGCTTCAAATCAGAGGAAAGGTTTTGTAGCATGGAGACTCAGCAGGGGCTGCAATCCAGCATGGCTATCACCAACAGAAGCAATGGGATAAAAAAAAAAAAAATTAAAAAAGATTAAGGGATTAGTATTTAATACCAGCTGATTAAAGACAGAAATACTTCACGCACAAAACTTTTTCTATTAAATAACACATAAGTGATTTGTTATTCGATAGTTATACATTTTTTTCTAATTAAACTTTTGTTTTAATGGGTCTCAAAATTTTGTGAGAGATTTTTAGTCAAATTGTTTCCATTAGAAAGTACTGATTTTGAAAACTGATAATTTAAAACTGCCACATACACACCAAAAAACCCAAATGGCCCACAGAACATTCTCCTTTCCTTCTGAAGGTTTTATGATGCACTGTTAACATTAACCAGTCTTGTACTATTAAACTTAAATGACCAATTGACACAAAGAGTTCTGAGACCGTTCTTCCACCACGGATAAGACTGGGGTGGCCGGTATTGGGGATAATGCTCATTTAGCCTTCTGAACTTCTGGGAGACCTGGGGACCTTGCCAGCTCCAGCTACCTTCTTGTCCACTGCTTTGATGACGCCGACAGCAACCACCTGGCTCATGTCACCAATAGCAACACGGCCCAGCTAGTCAGAGAAGCTCTCAACACACATAGGCTTGCCCGGAAACCTATCGATGATGACAGCATCACCAGATTTCAAGAACTTGGGGCCATCTTCCAGCTTTTTTCCAGAGCAATGATCAATCTTCTCCTTCAGCTCAGCACACTTGCAAGCAATGTGAGCTGTGTGACCGTCCAGCACAGGTGCATATCCAGCACTGATTTGGCCTGGATGATTCAGGATAATCACCTGAGCCACGAAGCCACCTGCTTCCACTGGTGGTCATTTTTGCTGTCACCAGCCACATTGTGACAACGAACATCATTGACAGATACATTCTTGACATTGAAGCTCACACTATCTCCAGGAAGAGCCTCACTCAAGGTATCATGGTATATTTCAATAGACTTTACTTCAGTTGTAATATTGACTGGAGAAAAGGTGACCACCATACTGGGTTTAAGAATACCAGTCTCTACTTGGCCCACACGGGCAGTATCAAAACCACCAATTTTGTAGATGTCTTAGAGGGGCAGACGCAATGGCTTGTTATTTGAACCAGTTGGCAACAGAAGGCAATCCAGAGCTTCAAGTAGCGTGGTTGCACTGGCTTTGCCATATTTATGGGTGACTTTCCATCCCTTGAACCAAGGTTATGTTAGCACTTTGCTCTAGCATGTATCACCATTCCAGCCAGAAAGTGGCACGAATGTTACCGTGTCAGGGTTGTAGCCAATTTTCTTAATGTAGGTGCCGACTTCCTTAATGATTTTCTCCTATCTCTTCGGGCTGTAGGGTGGTTCAGTGGAATCCATTTGGTTAACACTAACAATTAGTTGTTTCATACTTGGTGTGTAAGCCACAAGGGCATGCTCACAGGTCTGCCCATTTTGGGAGATAACTGCTTCAAATTCACCAACATCAGCAGCAACAATCAGGGCAGCACAGTCGGCCTGAGACGTGCCTGGAATCATGTTTTTGATAAACTCTCTGTATCCTGGGGCATCAGTGATGGTGACATAATACTTTCTGGTCTTGAAATGTGACACAGAGATAGCAGTGGTGATACCACATTCACACTCTGCTTTCAGTTTACCCAAGACCCAGGCATATTTGAAGGAGCCCTTTCCCATCTCAGCAGCCATCTTCTCAAATTATTCGATAGTTTGTCAATCCCACCACAGTTGTAGGTCAGAGGACCAGTAGTGGTAGACTTGCCCGAATCTGTGTCCAATGACAATGATGTTGATATGAGTCTTTTCCTTTCCCATTCTGGTGTAGGTTTAGAGGTGGTTTTCCTGACACCTGTGTTCTGGCGGCAAATCCATTGAGAAAAAGTAACAGTTGTATTTTAATTCTCACTGAATTCATGTAATGATATTCTCATATTTGACCTTCCCAGAATATTCATATAATGGAAATAGTTACCAGTTCTCATACACTGGGAGAAGAAGAAATTTTCCCTTGTAATCAATTTCTATCAAATGAAGAAGATGCACGTGGCAAAGAAACCCTTAACATTCTCCTCAGCTTGACTAAACTTTAGACAGTCTTCTTCCCAACCAAAGAAACGTCCCTTTTTGTAGAGCATTTATTTTGGAAAACTTGTAAATTCTTCTTTGCCCCTTTGAGGTATACGCAGATTTTTAAAAATCATCTTGCCAGTATTGTGACCCAGGACTGTCTTTATCAAGAATTTGGGAGCAATTCCTTTGAAATGTAATCACCAAGGAAGATTAGAACATGTATTCCACATCTCTGTTAAGAAAGGAGGAGCCTAGGGGCGCCTGGGTGGCTCAGCTGTTAAGTATCTGCCTTCGGCTCAGGTCATGATCCCAGGGTCCTGGGATCGAACCCCGCCTGGGCTCCCTGCTTGGTGGGAAGTCTGCTTCTCCCTCTCACACCCCCCTTGCTTGTGGCCCCTCTCTTGCTGTCTCTTTCTGTCAAATAAATAAATGAAATCTTCAAAAAAAAAAAAAAGTAGGAGCCTAATTTCTGTGGGTGCCAGTGAGCAAGCCTACTCATACAGAAAATCATTTTGCAAACTCAGGAAAAATTCAACATGGTGGACACATTCCACTAGTCAACCTCTCCTATCCTTTACACTAGCTCCCCCTAGTGTTAAGGAGAGAGAGAAGAGGGAGAGAGGAGAGAGAGGGAGAGAGAAGACAGAGAGAGAGAGAGGCACACACACACACAGATACAGAGACAGGGGGTGGAGAGAAGACAAACCCGTTACCTTTTGTTTCAGTGGAACTGAGCCAGACTGAGTTCTGGCCTCTTTCCTCTATTGCAATATTCTGGGGAGTTTTTTGTTTGTTTTTTTTTAAGATTTTTAAAATTTATTTGACAGAGAGAGACAGCAAGAGATGGACCACAAGCAAGGGGAGTGTGAGCGGGAGAAGCAGGCTTCCCACCGAGCAGGGAGCCACCGAGCAGGGAGCCCACGCGGGGCTAGATCCCAGGACACTGGGATCATGACCTGAGCTGAAGGCAGACGCTTAGCAGCTGAGCCACCCGGGTGCCCCTCTATTGCAATATTCTTGAATAAAGCCTTCCTTGGCTATTTAACTTTGTCCAGTGTAGTGTTTCCCTTGACACATGCATCCACATTTTGCATCTTTATAAGAAAACACAGCCATCATTCATTCATCATTCCTTGATTCAGAACTCTAATTTTTTCATTAATCCCATAAATGTGTGTTTGATGTCTGGCACACACAAGAGCCTTTGGAGTGCTGGGATTAAATGATGAAATATTCTTGCTCTTTATATTTTAATAGCCTGAAATCTTTAAATTGTATTTATAAAGTACACGTGGGAAGTAAAGATTCCTTTGGGAGACAAAGACTACACAATCTGGAGCCTCATGATTTACTCAAGAGTTTTTCATTTGTTTATTTTGATTTATTTATCTTGTTCATTTGTTTGTTTTTGCTTGTTTTGCTTGTTTAAGCTGGATGCCTGAAAAGGGTCCAAACCCTCTTCTCAAAGCTGCAAACAGAAATTTCAGAAGGCTGTTTTTTTTTTATGATGATTTTCGTGTCAGGAGAAGAGAAGAGCTTTTATTTACTTTTTTTGTAGTCATTTAATTATTTGCTTCATTTATATTCCTTTCAGATATGAGCATGCAAACACAAAGCTGAATAGGTGGTTTGTCTTTCTGTTCATCACTTCGTGGAGAGGGAAATCTAATTTAAGCTTTATGTGGACGTTGCTGATGGAACAGCAGTGTGCTACCCCCAAATGATGTCAGCCACACGACCCTATGGCCATTCATACTGATTTGGGAAGAGGCAAAGTCACCGTTATTTTGAATTTGATACAACTGTAAAATTAGATCCTGTCTATTAGAGCCTAAACTTGACCTCTAGGATATATGACCTAAGCTATCATGATGTACCACCCATTAGCAAAATGATAAGTCAACTTTCTTAGAGAAGTCACATTTGTTACTTTAGATGATGTGACAGCCATCAGAGAGGTATAGAAAATGAGAGTACTCTCCAGGTAGTTTTTTACCGAAGATGGTATTATCTAGAATGAATAATTTGGTAAAGCATATTCACTATGACCTTAGTTCTAGAATAAGAAACAACTTATCCATTCTAAAGCCATGAGGAGACAAACTCCTATCAGTGATAGCTATCTAAAAATGTTAAGAGCTCAAGGAACTAAAGAGTAGATCTTGACAGGATCCTGTAGTAAATCTACTGCCCCATATCCACGTGCCTCTATTTTGAAAGGCTGAAGGGAAATCTTCAACAGAGGCCAGAGAAATGGAGAGAAATTGGATGAGCCTTGATGTGTGATTGGTGAAAAGGGTGAAAAGTATGACTTCAGTGGAACCTACGAAACAGATCAACGCGTCTGGAACAAACCACCAGAAAGAAGGAAACCACAAAAGCCATTTACCCAGAAAGAGCCTAACAAAGTTAAGGATTAGAGAAACCACCTCCTGTGCCGATTCGGATTATGTGAAACTTCTGGCTCAACCCTGAGAGAACCAAAGCACATGTGAAGAAATATTAAATGAAAAATTGCTGAGACCTAGCAATTTTATCTTGTAGACTTTTTTACATGGAAATGAGAAGTACACTATGAGTATGAAAAGATGCTTACTGTAGAATTATTATTCTTAATAACTAAAAGCTCTAAATTACCTAAATATTCAATAAGAGAATGATTATATAAATAATGATTTAGTTGTAATAAAAGAGAATACTAGGCAGATATTCAAAATCATGTTTAAAAAATTAATGAAATATTCATCCTAACTTTAGGGGACAAAAGGAGCAGGCAGAAGGCAATTTATGCTATTTGCAAGTATACATAATATGATGTCTGTACATATAGAGCAATATTGAGATTTGTGCTAAGATCAAAATATAACCCTTCTCTAGGTGTGGAGATTACGGATTTTTCTTTTCCTTCTTAAGTATCTTCTCTACTTTTCAAATTCCTGGCACAAAAAATATTGTTTTTATCATCAGAAAAAAATCTTTAAAAATTAATAGCTATAAATTGTTGAGACTAAAATTTTTCTCTACTTGTAAGCTAAGCCATTAGCCTGCCACAGCTTCACAAATGTTGTCAGAAGACACATGATTGTGGGTCAGAAGCAAAGATCTTTATTACTCATGACCCAGCAGACAGCATAAGCTTCATATTCACATTAGTCCCCTTGTCCCGCAGAGTCCCACAGAGGTGAGGCAGAGAATGCAGTTTTGGCCCTGGGACCCAGAGTTCACAAAACTGATATCTTTGGGGGCTTCTAGCAAAACTGCCCAAAATGTGTTTCCAAAGGGAGACATTATTTTTATCATACCCTTCAGGGAAGAGATCTGCCCTCTGCCCCAGAGGGAGATACTATCTCTATCTTTGAAAGCTGTTTGCTATAAAAATATCCTTAAAAAGATAGTTTGGAGAAAATCATCAATGCCTCTTTGCAAAATCATGTGCAGAAATATAAGAGAACCATTGGAAGTATGTGTCTCATCACAAAACACATTTCCAAACTCAGTATCTGTTTTTTATTTTTTATTCTAAACTTCTTTGCAAAGGAAACAGTGTCTCCAAGACATTATTTTTACGATTACTGATACTGCCATCCTGCCCCCTCCTGAGTTTGCTATTATTGAGTTCTTCATAGCACAGCATTAGAATGTCCTTTAAAACCACACTAAGAATCTATAGTCTTGATTCTCACCTGTGACATTGCATTTCACTGCTAAGAAACACTGGCTTGTCTTTTTGTTGTCATGGGTAGTTTTAAGCATCTCTTACACCCCGAAGGTGTCTGTGGCAGGGGATAGATTTGATATACCACAGGACACACACTATGAGGGAAATCTTTCTACCCACCCTGATGTGTGATGAGGTCGCTTTGGGTAACCAGCTCATTTCAGCCAGTCAGAATCCAAAGGTACAAAATACATTTCCCACATAACTAAGATATATTCTGAGAGGACTGCTCTTGTCCATAAAATAAATAAAAACAGGCTATTAGACAAAATGAAATTCTCTGATGCTGGTTCACCCAGATACTGCAGGCCCTTCTACAAATGAGAATCTCCTATTGGTCAAATGGAATCCATGGATACCTGAGTTACTAAATCTCAATTCTCTCTGACATTTGGGAAGTTGAATTCCCCCTGCATTTTTGGATCTGTGCTTCATTATTTCTCCTTTCTTCTAGATAAAGATCAAAATTAAGGTACCAGGAATGACACAGGTGAATGTCACACTACCTACCATAACTGTAACTTTGAAAAATCACTCAGCCCAGTGATTTTTCTTTTTCTTCCTACTACCAGCTCCAACATCACTAGCATTCTATTTGGGAAAAAAAAAAATCAGGTTTAAAAAAGTAGCTAGCAAATTCTAAATAGAATTTAAATGTTCTAACCAATACTAAATAAATAAATAAATAAATATAAATAGGTGAAGATATGTTAACTCAATGAGGGGTGGATGGGAATCCTTTCACTGTGTATCAAACCATATTATCACACTATACAGTTTAAATGTATCTTACAATTTTATTTATCAATTATACCTCAATAAAGCTGGGGAAGGAAAAAGAAAGGAAAGTCTCTCTAGGCTTTCTAGAAAAGTCCATAAATAAAATTAAAATACTAAAATCATACAACTTTTTCTAAAATGGTCATTGAACCTAATGATTTAATGAAAAAGCGAGTAACAATTTACTATTACAGTAACCTGCAGAACTTGCAAACACCAATACCTGAGAAAAAGATGAGAATTAACATAGTCTATGTTGATTATGAACTAGCTTTTTTATCCTGTTTCTGTTCATATCCCTATAAATAAATGCTTTGCTTTAGATCCAATTAATGGTTTTATTGGTATAGAAAACTTCCCTTTTCCCCAATCTATTAACCTATCAGTGGCTAAATAAAATAAAATAAACCTCCAGCTACAAACAATGATGAGTTAAAAAAATAAATTATTTTTGATACTGACATTTATAAAAAGTCTATAAAAAGTGTTCGAGAACAGAAGCAGACAATATTATTATTCTTTCTTTGCCAGTAAACTTAGCTCCATATTTTATATTTTTGTGTCCCATTTGATTTCACTTAGCATGAACATTTTCCAATGTCATTACAAAGCTTTACTATAAGTGATTATGTAGAAGTAATATAACTTATTTAACTATTCCCTTTTTGTTGGGCACTAGTTATTTTCTTATTTTTCACACTTATTAAAAAAAAAAGCTGCCACTACCAATATTCCTAATCATAAGCTGGAGACCACATTATTTCCTAAGCTAGATACCTAGAAGTAGATTGCTGTATCAAAGGAAGGACTCATTTTTAAGGCCATCCAATACATTGTCAAATCACCACTCAATACACTGTTACCAATTTACTCTTCTTTTGTAGTGCATGGGAATTGTCATCTCACTGGATTCTTCTCAGAATTCATCGTTAAATATTAGAAGAAAATTATTTTTATTTTGGCTTTAATTTATATTTCTTTAATGAGAAGTAAAATTAAACATTTTTTTTCTCATAAGAATGTACCATTCATATATCTTCTTTAGCAACTTCTTAGTCTCACATGCTTACAAAGGCTTTCTCAATCTTTATTTTACTCTCCTGTTCAGAGTGGTTGGGAAGATAAAAAATCTAAATTTCTCCCTTCTCTTAACATGAATGGGGTTGTACCTATTAGTTAGAAAGCATAAGTTCTGAAAGGTGGATGTGGAGGTTGATGCCACCCTTCTCCAGCGGTATCAGTAGACTAGTGGCCTCCACGGCGTGTAGATGTTGGCAGTGGCCTAGTTTCCACATTCTGTTGTCTACTCACCAGCTTCATGGATGTGGAGCACTTGGGACATTTACAGCAAAGTTTCTAGCAGAGCAAAATTTGGATCCTGGCCACTCTCTAGGCAAAAATTTTATTTCATTTCCCTGATGAGTAGCAATGTAGAATATTTTTCATGTACCTGTTGGCCATTTGTACATCTTCTTTGGAAAAATGTCTATTCAGATCTTCTGTCCATTTCTTTTTAAGATTGTATTTATTTATTTGATAGAGAGAGAGAGACAGAGAGAGGGGGAACACAAGCAGGGGGAGTGGAAGAGGGAGAAGCAGGCTTCCCGCTGAGCAGAGAACCCGATGAAGGGCTCGATGCCAGGACCCTGGGATCATGACCTGAGCCAAAGGCAGATATACTTAAAACTATCCTGTACCCATACAACTTTCTCTTTTCACTTTCAGTACAGTACTCATAAATTACATGATATAGTCAACACGAATTTATAAAATAAGCTTTGTATTAAATGATTTTGCTCAACTATAGGTGAATGTAAGTGTTCTAAGCATGTTTAAGGTGGACTAGGCTAGGCAATTATGCTCAGGTTAGGAATTTTCAACTTAGGTTATTTTCATTTTATGATGGATTTATCAGATGTAACCCCATCATAAGTTGAGGAAGACGTGTATATGGCTCTAATATTCGTCTAATAGCCTTTGCCAGCAGTCTACAAATTGCCAAAGGAACAATTTTCAAAACTTAAAATCAGTCTTGTGAAACAACGGGATCATTTAATTGTGTTACGTTAAGCTTTCAGAGAATAATTTCTCTCTAGTATCATGTCATTCTCAGATACTTGTACTTGATTATCATTTGGTTTTGTTTTTAATATTATTATCCATTGCTAACTATATAATATATATAAATTTCCTAAAAAAACATTTACCAATAACATTTTTTAAGAAGTTTTCAAACCTTCTTTGCAGAACCCACAGTGGTCTTCTGAAGGATTCAGAAGCAATCGTATATATGACTTAGAAGCAATTCTAAAGGAGGCAGGTGGATAACCACAGGAACCAAGTTCACCTTGGAAATAGACTCCGAGGAGTCCTAACTCTCTATCACAAAGAAAATAACCCCAGGGCATCACTGCTAGCTGCCCCCAAACTATGTGATACACATAGAAGATTCACAGCCACATGGTGAGAATGAGCGCTCTCAGAAGTGTGAGAATTGCTGATAAAAGAGAGTTGATGGCACTGGGGAAAGGATATACTTTCAAAGTAGGTAAAAGCGACCAGTGCAAATTATACCTTAGAGGATCCAGAGCTCAAAAACAGTCCTAACCTAAACTGTGAGTGAAGAGACAGAGAGGAGTTCTAGAGGCTATTTTTTTTTCACATACTCAGTTATAATATTTGAATTAATAACATCAGAAAATAATTGGAAAAAATAGCATTTCTGTGATTTCTAAAGTCCAGAATGTAAAAACATTCTCTCATTTAGAAGACATCTTTTCAGACTTCAAATATGACTAACGATGCATTAGAATACAATTATGTGATTCTTCTTCTAAATCATCCTTTGCATTTGGTGCTGAAAAATGAAGAAATTGCCCAAGGGATCTATGATACTATTACAGTGAATGAAATATGCCACAACTTCAGCATACCATGTAGCTATTTTGCCAATACCAAGTCCCTCATTGATATTTGCACAGAAATCCAGGACAGTGTTCAGCAACCTTTTTCTTTAAAAGGCCAGTTTCTTTTCTTTTCTTTTTTTTAAGATTTCATTTATTTGTCAGAGAGAGAGAGAAAGAGCACAAACAGGGGGAGTGGCAGGCAAAAGGAGAGAGAGAAGCAGACTTCCCACTGAGCAAGAGCCTGATGTGGGACTTGATTCCAGGACCCTGGGATCCTGACTTGAGCTGAAGGTAGATGCTTAACTGACTGATCCACCCAGGTATCTACATAAAAGGCCAGTTTATAAATATTTTAAGCCTTGCAGGCCATTTTGTCTGTGTTGCAACCATTTAACTTTGGCATTAAAGTGCCAAACCAGCCATGAATAACATGTAAATTAATTGGCAGCACTGTGTTCCAATAAAACTTAATTTACAAAAGCAGGCAGCGGGGCAGATTTGGTTGGGCCATACTTTATTAACCCTTAGTCTATAACATATATTTAAACTTGGGTCATAAATTGAAGAGCGTTCTTAGGATGAAAGATTGCCTGTTTAAATGCATTATTTTTTTCCTTCTTGCATTCCTAGTATTTACTAGTCATAGGATGCTCCTGGAGTCATCCTTGTATTGCCTGCATTTTCTGGCATCTAGAACGGCGATCCTCCCAGAAATTCCCGTCTTAACATATCTCTACCTGGAAATTTCATTCATACTTTAAAGACTATCTCTAAACTTGCCTCCATCTTCTCTGTGTCATTCTTCCTCTTATCTCTTTAAACTGTGTATCTGCAGATTCCTTAGGACACTCTTAGTTTCTGTTCTGCATTATAATTGTTTATAAACATGCACTCAAATAAGAGGATTTCAGATTTTTGGTCCCTTAAATTGACCAGCATAGTGCTTTGCATGAAACGTTCAGTAAGCAGTTATCCAGTGGATGAATGCCTGAATAAGCACTTACATTTGGAAAGGAAAGGAAAAAGATTTAAGGTCAGTGTCATGGGATCAATTTGGCTAGAACATTTCAAGTAAACCACAAGTCATTTAATTTTTATTGCCATATTAATTTAACAACATAGCCTACCCATATTGAAAACTTCCAAAATTGGCTGAGAATCTTGGGCAACTGACACCATATGTTTGAGTAAGAAATTCTTGTCATTTATTCAAAGTGGCCCACTAGTTTTATTAAATCATTTAATTTCTCTAATGAATTCAAAATAAAGCATTGTGTAAACATATAAAGAGCATTTTAAATAAACATGGATGTTTGTCTTCTAACGACATCTAAGCTGTTAAATGGGTATTTTATTTGCATTTCAATATTATCATAGAGAGTTGTATTCTTTTTTGGGAATATGAAAGTAGACCATAGAAAAATGTAAATTATCAAATAAATACTAGCTTATTCTTTCCAATGTCATATCTTTACCCACCAACAAATTAATCAGTTCTTTCTCAATTTTTAACTCAGTAAGAAAGACTCAATTTACCCAAAAAAGGATAAATTAAAAGAACATCATGAAAGTCAAGGACTTACAATCCTTTGATGGCAATGATTAATTCCCATAGCTTGCTTTCTTTCAGAAATTCTGTCATTTATCTTTTCTTTTCTTCATTTATTTTTTCTTTTCCTAAAAATAACCCTAGTTCTTATATAGCTCTTTACTATTATGAAAATGCAACTGCATTTACGTAAAGCTTTGTTTTTGCTAGTCATGTGAAAATGAGATTTCTTTTCATGTCTAGTGTGTTTTAGGCACACATGCTTGGGGAAAGAGGCATTAAGGGCAGCAAAGGACAAGACAAGGTCAACTGGAGAGTGCAACTAAAGAGAATCAGAAATAGAAATAGCTCTTCATCATGGATCAAAAGTCATTTCTTAAAATACCCATAAGTGTATATAGTAATATTCAGAAGGCAGAATTTTAAACACAAGCCAAGATGTCTTGGGTTATTTTTTTTTAAGATTTTATTTATTTATTTATTTATTTATTTATTTATTTATTTATTTATTTATCTATTTGTTTGTCTGTTTGTTTGGGAGAAAGACAAAGATAGCGATAGAGAGCACGAGCAGAGGAGAAGAGGGAGAAGCAGACCCCCCTCTGAGCAGGGAGCCTGATGCTGAGATTATGACCTGATCTGAAGGTAGATGCTTAACCAACTGAGCCACCCAGGTACCCCTTTTGGGTTATTTATAAGGGTTTTGAATACTACAAATTCAGTCCAGATATAAGAGGAACTAGTTGTCTACATTCAATGGGATTCTCTGGATGCAAGTATTCAAACCAACTTGACGATGTGTAAACAGAAAAGCAGAATTTATTTTAAGGATTTGGAGGCTGATTCCTAGTGTCTAACAATAGGATGGCAGTAGAACCTTAGCAAGGGACCAGAAATGAAAACCGAAACATTGGCTGAACTCTTCAACCTTTGACTCTACCTCTTTCTCTCTGCAGTGCTACCAACATCTCTTCCAGAACATGACCATTCCTTGCTCTTATACACAGCAGGTAAAAGAAGGCTACCCATCTTTCCTCAAGAAACCATTCACACTAAATGAGAATTTCCTCATCTTAATTCCAGATATCCAAAATTGATTATTTCATTTGCCCAGCTTGTGCCCAATGTCAATACTGGGCTTAGTCAACTGTACCATCATACCTGACAGGAGATCAGTCAAGATAAGAAAATATGGAAGGGGGCATTGTAAGCTGGAAGGAAACCCCCAAAATGTGTTTACTCTGAAGCCCCAGAATTCATATAAGTACACAATTCAAAGTGGAGGACGTTATCAAACAATGTAGCTAGGCATGAAAACTTCTGGTTGAAAATTTGCAATGGTGAACATAAGCATAAATAAATAAACCTTTGCCCAAGAAATTTCATTTTTAAAAATTCTGAAACAAAGGTATAAGCTTTGCACATAATGTAGGTATAAGGATGTTAATCACACCTTAATTAGAGCAAAAAAAAAAAAAAAAAGCCAACAACTGGGCTTCTAAAAATTATAGTAGATCCAGAGAGCATTGTTGGTTAAAATGATACTAAGAATTCAGTATAAGGTGGGAATTATTATTTTTTTTCAGTAAGAAAAGTTTGGAGAATATTTATATTCTATGGCCCTCTATACTAAAGGTCTCATTTAAGTCTCCAAAGTGTCTATGTCAATATAAAAAAATTGTTAATTACAAAGTTTTTTTTATCATCCTAGGAATGCCTATATACATACCAGAGCATTTCAAAACCACAAATTACATCGCTCATTTAGTTGTTAACATAATTGTTTTGGGAAAAGGATACATTTACTTAAGTTACATGTGAATCCCTTAGTCCTTTGTGAATTTATCCATTGCCCTATATATCAGTTAGTCTAAAAGGTCCAAACATTTTTCAGGTCTACATATCTTAGTGCAATATGGCTCAAATAACAGTTTTGACTCTAAAATTTTGAAATTCAAATTCATTTTGAAGCTTAGGCTCTTCAGCAGTCCTACAATCAAGACAATATCTCTGTGAGGAGATGAAAGCCAAAGTCAGAGAATTCAAACATGCATGTTAATTGGGGAGGGTGGGCAGGATATTTAGGCAAAAGCAAAAGGCTATATAAAGTTCCAGAGACAAGAAGAAAAAAATATATATATATATGATGGGCATTTAAACCCAAAGTAAAAAAAAAAAAAATCCATTAGTCTATAGTGATAGATATAAATGATTAGATATATAAATAATGACAAATCTCTGATGCAGAAGAATTCTGAATAATTTTTGTCAATACTTTGCTTTTAACAAGGTGAAGCATAGCTCTCCATTACTTAAGTGCAGGCTGTGTGTAGTGACCTCTTTCTAAAGATTACAGTACGGACAGAGACAGGAAAAAAAAGAGAGACAACCTACAGTGCAAAAACATGACTAACACTATCTCAAGCCAGCTGATCGGGTTTAAATCTGCACCCGTATGTTATACTGATAGTTTGCACTCTTGATGTGATGTGAAGAATATGGTACTTTCCTCTGTGGTCTTCCTCCCCAAAAACCCATAGTTCCAGACTGACCATAACAAAAACATTAAACAAACCAAATTTAAGGATATTCTATAAAATATCTGACCAGTACGCCTCAAAACTGTCAAGGAAAGTCTGACAAACTGTGTCAGCCAAGGAGTTCTTGGTAGATATGACTATTAATGCAATGTGTTACCCTGGATGGCATCCTTAGAAGAGAAAAAGGACATGAGGGGGAAACTGAGGAATTTTTAATAGAATAGGGACTTTAGTTGATAACAGTATATCAATATTGGTCCATTAATTGTGACAGTTGTGCCATATTAGTGCCAGATAATAATAGAGGAAACGGGTGTGAGGTATGCACAAACTCTCTGTACTATCTTTATGATAATTCTGTAAAACTATAAAACTGTCCTATATGTTATATTAAAAATGGCATTTAAGAGAAACTAAAAGGAGGAGACTGGGAATGAAGCATCTTAAGAGAGATATACTGCAGCATAAACTGAGAGACTTGAATTCAAAGATGATTTACTGACTGCCTTCCTTTGCGACCGCACCTGTGCAGCGAGCACGGTGGTCCTCATCTTCCTGCAGCTTAAACAGTTCTAGTGGGACGGTGGGATAAAAAGCCATTAAGCCAATAAATGAAGAAAATAATCACACATAGTGATCGTCCCTGTGAAGGAACTAGGCAAAACCCCTACATGTATGCTTTGTAGTGACCCAAATTTATTCCCTTTTTAGTATTTCCCCCACCTGCAGCCCATCCTCAGCCCTACCTACAGAGCTCGCTTGTCAGCTCTGACAGTCTGGGATATCTGTAACCGGCCAGTGTGGTAGCAGATGCAGATACGGTAAATAAATTTCTAATTGTTTCTGGGTGTGTTCACGTGTGTTTGTCTTAAACAGGGTGGGTACTCTGGGGCCTCATTTCAATTTGGAAAAACAAGCACAGAAATGAAATTGTGACAAACCTGGAGATAAACCAGATGTGAATGGTAATTTTTTTCCTCTGTGGAGACAAAAGAGATGTGTGAAATGTAGGTGTTTTTTTTTTTTTTCATTCTTACTGCTTCTCTAGGATGTATTTTACTTTTCCACTCTTTCTAGCATATTTTAACAATATGTATTTTAGAAGCATAGCCACATAAAGTCTAAAAAATGTTCACGTTTTTTTTCTTTTTCTTTTAGAAGGGTTTTTCTTACCATGTAAGAGCATTAGATTCTGAAGGACCATGAATCACGACTGGGGGGAGGAAAGGAAGCTACCTCAACTGGCCAGACTGGGAAAATCAACCACAGCTTTAGTTCACTGTGAGACACTGTAGCCTCCCATCTATGTCTAGCTGCTTTTAAGACATTTCAGTTTGTTGATGGAGATAAAAGCAGGATTTCATTTTCATTTGTTTTAAACTTAGTTTTTGTTTGAAACTTAGCTCCACATAATTTCCTAAAAATTTCTGTGTTTTAAAATTTAGCTTTGCATAATCAAAAATATAAAGCAAATTTGCTTAGAGGAAGACAGGATTTTGAAAAAAAATAGTGGACTTTTTGTAATTTTTTCATGATTGTTCTCTCATTTGGTAAGTGTGTTACAGTTCTCTTTAGAATTCTCATGTTGAATAACGATAAAGTGAGCATTTGGTTTCAGAGATACCAATCCGATAAATCATCGTGTAAATCTGAGTTCGGATATGAATTGATCTTATGTTTAGAGTTTTGTTGTGATTTCATTTGGTTTGCTTCGCTTCTTAAGCCGAGGAGGTCACCGGCCATACCAAAGAGACTGAAGCTTCTGAGTGTCATACCTTTTTGGACTTGAGACCATGGGGCTTCTAGAGTTATTTAGATTGAAGAAAAGTAGAAAGCACTGTTTCATCTTTGAAAGTGTTGACTGCATAATTCCAGAGTCATAAGGGAAGCAGGACAAATCTTCTAAGGGTGACCAAGCACAGGTAAACATCCTGGTGAGGAAATTCTGATGATTGCTAACCCCCAGGTTAGAGGGCAACATCGGTTCAATGATTATAAAGCAATGAAAGAGAGAAAAAATAAGACCGTTGTTTAGAATATTTTGGAAAATATACTTTTCATAGGTATTCAGTTTGAAAGAATGAATGAGTTAGAATAAGAGCTATTTTGAAATGGTTTTATACAAAGAACAATACTCTGATTCATCCAATTTAATTCCTGTAGAAGAAAATGAAAAGCCCTAAAGCAGACATCTGAGGATTATCTTACCAGCATCCACTCATTCACTTCTGAGAGCTTCTCCTTTATCCTTTCAAGTCTGTTTGTTTGTTTGTTTGTTTGTTTGTTTGTTTGTTTTTCAGAGACAGATAGAGAGAGAGCACCGTGAGTGCACAAGCAGGGGGAGCAGTAGAGGGAGAAGCAGGCTCCCCACTGAACAAGGAGCCCAGATGCAGGACTCAATCCCAGGACCCTAAGATCATGACCTGAGCCGAAGGCAGACTCTCAACGGACTAAGCCACCCAGGCATTCCTTCTCCTTTATTTTTTAATCTGAATAACTCAGATAAAAACTGGGACATGGTCATCAAGAACTGATTATTAAAATGAGAGTGATCAGTCTTTATATTTTTTATATTGGAAAAGGGGGGCAATGTTATCTGTGGTATGTGATTCTTGGATGGGAAAAAACATATTGAATATATAGGCTGTCGGAGAATTAACAAAAATAATTTAATGCTAAATTAGGGGAGCCGAAAATATGATAATGGAGTAAGAATATGTTAACAGTTAAGAATATGCTGTTACCAGTAGCATCCCTGTTCCCAGGTATTTTCAGGGTCTTACTGTATCCACACCCTTCCAGTGGCTTTGTGGTTCAACACTTCCTTCCTCAGTGACTCAATAAATGAATTTCATTTTATATTTTGTGAGTGTTTTCCTCTTCTTCATTATTAGCATTTAAGGTATTTGAAGTATCTATTGTACAGATTCATTTTAGTTTATTAATCTTCACTATTTTTTGGGTGTGGGAGGTTCTTTATTTCATTAATATAAATAATATAGATAATACCAAGGGTGTTTCTTCTCATTATTTTGTTTATTTTGTTCTATTGCTTTTTTCTCAGCTCCTTTATTTTAGCGCATAAGTTATTTAAAAAATAAATTAAAAAACCTATTATTTCTGATCATAAACCATTTATGTCTAACTCATTTAGCTGTGTCCTACAATATATTGACATGAATGTTTATTATCATTTAATATATGTATCATTCTATGCATTTCTTAATTTCTTTTATTATTTCCTGTATAATTAAGTTATATCATAATAGTTGGTTTATAACCCAGGTTTTTAGGTCTTTTTTGATTTACTGTTTACATATATCTTTTTTCTATTTATATATTTTTTAAATTTTATCAGAGACTAACATAAGATCTTCCCCTAACATGTTCCATGAATATTCAAAAGGTGCATATTATCAAGTGTGGAATTCTAAATAAAAATAAAATTTTAATGCTATTTCGTTATTCAGATCTTTAGGCTTCTCCACTTACTTTTCTTTCTCTTCTCTATCCACTAGTTTCTGAGAATGCTGTGCTAAAAATTTCAAAGTATTTCCAAGTTCTTACTCAGCTATCAAAAAGAATGATTTCTCAACATTTGCTGCAACATGGACAGCATTGGAGGAGATAATGCTAAGTGAAATAAGTCAAGCAGAGAAAGACAATTATCATATGGTTTCTCTCATCTATGGAACATAAGAACTAGGAAGATCGGTAGGAGAAGAAAGGGATAAAGAAAGGGGGGGTAATCAGAAGAGGGAATGAAGCATGAGAGACTACGGACTCTGAGAAACAAACCGAGGGCTTCAGAGGGGAGGGGGGTGGGGGAATGGGATAGGCTGGTGATGGGTGGTGGGGAGGGCATGTATTGCATGGTGCACTGGGCGTTATACGCAACTAATGAATCATCGAACTTTACATCAAAAACCAGGGATGTACAGTATGGTGACTAACATAATAAAAAAATATTTTAAAAAAACTTCTTAATTTATCTACATTTCTCTGGAGCTTTGTCTGTTGATGCTTCATATATATATATTAATATTTTGTTATTTGCATTTTTTATGATGGTTTTTTTTTATTCAGTTGTTCTTTTATTGGTTTCTATTTCATTCTTTCCTGATTTTTTCCCCTTTTTTATCTGAATGAAATAATATTACATGATACAATTAGAAACCCAACTTTGTTTTGTTTCTTATTTTCCATCTGTATCCTATTTTCTAAAATTTCAGTTTTTTTCAAATTTTATTCTTTTTTTATATTTTGACAACATATTGTTGAAATTTTAAAAATTAATTTGAAAGACTTGTTTTCTACTTCATGAAATTTTTTCTATATTTATGTAAGTACTAGTGTATCAAAACTCACTTTCAACATTGGTTTCTGTTTCCTTGCTTTTCTTGTGTTTTATTGTTTGTTTTGCTTTGTTTTTCTTCTGACTTAAGATCTTTATTATTTTTCTCTCAGTTACTCTCTTAATACTTATAGTCATTTTACCCACTGATTTGTTTAATCAATACTTATATTGTGCAATAATATATTTACTAGACTATTCTCTCATTTTACCTTTAAGTATCATTCTGAAATATTGTTAAAATTTTATTTTCTGAGTTTTTATTTATATACTTTCTTGTTTTGGAATAAGAAGCTTTTGGACAACAATATACTTTCTTAAATTATTTGATTGATGTTTAATCCTATATCATTTTTCACACCTGAATTTAATTATCTATTTTTAAAACTTCATTCAAGGGATGCCTGGGTGGCTCAGTCAGTTAACTGTCTGCCTTCGGCTCAGGTCATGATCCCAGGGTCCTGGGATCGAATCCTGCATTGGGCTCCTTGCTCAGCAGGGATCCTGCTTCTCCCTCTGCCTGTCGCTCCCCCTGCTTGTGCTCTCTCTCTCTCTCTGACAAATAAATAAAATCTTTAAAAAATAAATAAAAAATAAAACTTCATTCAAAAGTATTTTCAAAACAGATTTCTGTTTGCCAGACATCAAACATCTAGTATGCCTTAGGGCCTTTTTATTACCTTCTCACATTTAAATGTAAATCTGGATGGTTATAAAATTGTAGAATTACAAATTATTTTTCATCCCTATATTAACCAGAGTAAGCTATACCACGTTGTTATAATAAACTACCCAAAAATATCACAATAAATATTATTTCTTGGTCATATCTGAGGCAGATCGGAGCCTTTTCCATAGAGTGACTCAGGGAGCAAGGACAGAGGGCAGAAATCTTTATTTTATTAGTATTCCATCAGCCTAGAAGAATGCAATGCCCTTAGTGAGTGCTCAAGAAATATTTGTTGCATTAATTAAATAGTGAATAAAAAGTAAAGGAAAACAGAAAAAGTTTGTAGAGTTGTACTACTGAGGAAGTTGATATTTATAAAATAATATGTGGTTTGTTTAATGTATCAACATATGCTAAGATGAAGTGTTGTAGGACTTTCTTCTAATTTAGGATACAATTCATTTGCATCTTTAACTGAGTGTGAAAGGATGCCTAGACACATATATATGGTGGTTTTCTTAAGAGTGTGAGAAAACTTCCTAAAATACCAGTAAATTGAGTGTTAGATGAGAAAAAATTGGGGATACTGAGCATATCATGAATCTTATTAGTTCTCAATTTCTCCATTGTTTCCCTGTCCCCTTTATCACTTTTTCCTCCAACTGTGACCCATGGTTTACTACCCAATACATTTTTAATAGAATTATTGGGTAATATTTATTTTGGGCTTATTACAATCCAAAATGAGTTGCAGTTAGCTGGTCATTTATCATTGTTGAATCGAGTCTATTCACTTTTATTTCTAATTGTGGTAAACTTAATTATAATTTTTAAAGAAACATGCCAGTTTATAAAATATTATCTTTACATAAATTTGCCAGACTTTAGAAATGTACTACCTAACAAGAAATCACGATCTTAACCATCAGATGTTTTGTTTTCTATTCATGGCTATACATTAGAAAGCTCAAAATGGAGTTTAGGGACCAAAAAAAAAACAAAACTGTAGTTAACGTTTTCAAAGAACATTCTAAGACTTATTTTCACACCCTGTGCTATTAATAATACCCTATCAATAAGTCATTGCTGCCCAAGGAAGCACTGGAATGCCCTGTAGAGGCAAGTTTCCTCCCTTATACTTTTGAAGCTAAACCCCAACTTGCTGCTACTTTAACAAGGTGACTTTCCTGACATTTCATATATCATTAATTATTTTTCCATTTTGCTTAATCTTACCACCCTCAGTAATTTGTCATAGCCTTTGAATTCAGACACATATGGTTGCATGCTAAAGGGACTGAAACACATCAGGGATCTAATTTTTTTTGACAACTACATTATGTCACCTCTAGCATTGGCATATTTTAAATTTCTGTGTTTTCTCCCAATTTGATTGACAGGTAGCATACTAAATTGCCTTAGCTCTTGAATATACTTGATTATAGCCCCAAGATCTCCACCCCCGATAAGTGAGTATGCTCTGATTTTTAGAAGCAAATATTCTTGTAATTAAAGGAAACCTCTCTGTTTTTCTCACTTAGCTGTGTCAAGGAATAGCTTTTAATTTAGGACTGGAGCTTCAAAACTTATCGACTTATACATACTATAATTCCGTCTGATGTGTGAAGTAACAACATATCACTATTCTATAGTATTTAGCTTTCGGTTTATCTAAAATTCCACGGTACTGTCTATTCTATAAGAATTAATGACTATAAGTTTCTTTTATTTATTTATTTGAGAGAGAGAGAGAGAGTGAGAGCAGGAAAGAGAGGGAGAAGCAGGCTTCTCCACAAGCAGGGAGCCTGACATAGGGCTGGATCCCAGGACCCTGGGATCCTCTGAGCCAAAGGCAGACGCTTAACCAACTGAGCCACCCAGGCACCCCTAGTTTCTTTACTTTTAAATGTGCCTCGGGAAGAAACCTAATTAATACATTGAATTCACCTCGCCATATGCCACGTTTACACCATACATCTTTCCCGAAGAAAAGCAAAGTGATAAGGAAACTACATTCACAATAACAGTTTGGCAATTTCTTTAAAGATATGAAAATAAGATTGTAGTCTTTCCCCTTGAAACAAAAAGGATTTCTAAAAAAGGATACAAATTGAAATAAATTGTTTTTAAAAAGTAGTTCTTGGCCTCTGTACTAGTGTCCTAGGGATGTCATAACAAATTAACACAAACTGGGTAGTTTCAAACCACGGAAATTTGTTCTCTCACAACTCTGGAGACTGGAAGCACAAATCAAGGTATCTCTAAGTCCCTGTTCCCTCTGAAGGCTCTAGGGAAGAAGGTTTACTTGCCTTTTCCTGGCTTCTGGCAGATCCCAGAAATTCCTGCATTTCCTGGCTTACAACCACTTTAAGCTAAATCTCCGCCTCTGTCTTCACAAGGTTTCTTTTCTCTTTATGTCTTTATATGGCTTTCTTTTCTCTATGTCTCCGTCTCTGAATCCCCCTCTCATTTCTCTTACAAAGATCCTGTCATAGGTTTAGGGCCCATCGAATCCAATAAGACCTCCTCTTAAGGAAGCGCATATGCAAGGACTGAATGTCCAAATAAAATCACAGTTTAAGGTTGTGGGTCACATGAATTTGGGGAGATATTGCTCAAACCATTATAATCTGCATTTATAAAGTAGAATATATAAGAAAACACTTCTTGAAAATGAAGCTGGCAAATCATTTTAAAAGCTAACATTAATTCAGTTTTCCATTTGTCACTAAATCCTAGTAATACTACTTCATATGCTCCCACCAAAGGACCCATATTATCTATTGCAGCACATAAGAGACACCCCAGACTCCATGTGCTTTTGCTGGGACTGCCCCTTCCCTGGTGTTGGCACTGCCAGCTCGATCTCTGCAAACCAACTACTTACAGGACCAATTATAAAAAGAAATCTATTAATTAGAGCTGATTACCACTTATTTCATATATCAGCACAAAGCCCATTGGTCTTTATTCCTGTTTACCTCAGTCATTTGTAAGTAGAGTGATCTTATACTTTATCTTCCAAATCAGGCCACTGTGGAAAGTGGAAGAAACACTATTAAGAATTAAACTGAACCAACAAGCACAAATGGGACCAGGCATATGTTCACTCTACCAATAACTGCCCCGCATAAAACAGGTCTTTATTCCTATGTCTCCAGCCACTAAACTAAATACATGTGGGACTCCACCCTCTGAACTTTTCAAACCCTTCTGTTATGCCCTCTGGAATGTACGTGAGCCATCATCAGCGAACTGTACACTATCCCCAAACACTACATGCTCCCTTCACCATTCTGTTCCATCTGAAACCTAGCTGCAAATACCTCCAGTGCGGATTATTCCACCATTTCTCTTACCAAGCAGCCTGGGGTGAAGCAGGTGTCTTTCTTGGTCTTCAAAATGTCATTTCCTTCCTAAAAGGCATAACCTCACACTATACCACGGAGATGCTGTACGCTTATGTGGTTATCTAGTAATCTCTCAATCATCGCTTTTCCTTTCTTGAAAATTATATTATCCAGTTCACTTTTAAGATTTTATTTATTTGAGAGAGAGAGAGAGCAAGAGAGAGAGCATGAGAGCACAGAGGAGGAGGGAGAAGCAGGCTCCCCGCTGAGCAGAGAGCTGGACGTGGGGCTCGATCCCAGGACCCTGGGATCATGACCTGAGCAAAAGCAGATGCCTAACCAACTGAGCCACCCAGGTGCCCCCAGTTCACTATTTCTTTCTCCAGCACTATTTTGGTTGTGATTTTAATGGCTAATAATTTTAACTGTACCGTCCATCCAACATCTTGGTCATTCAGGTCCTTCGGTTGACCACTTTTAACAATATTTACCTCCACCTTTCATCAGCCACCTGCTCCCAGGTGAGACAGCACTGTTCCTCATACAATCTCAGTTTTAAACACCCACTCAAATCACCACCCCCATCTCTGCTTATCATTCAGTTATTTCCCCATTCTTTCTGTATCATCAATGTGTCCACAGTGACTATTCTTGTAATCATATAAACATGCTGCAATATTTCTCATCTAAGGGAGAAAAACACTCTTAATTCTCACCCACTCCCCATCTCCTCTCCTTATCTAGTTCACTTTGTAGCAGAACTCACTGAAAGTGATTTCCATCGACCTGCCCCATTGCTCTCAATAGTCAGTCACATTATACTTCCATCCCGATAACACTACTGAGAAGCGGGGGAGAGCTCTTGCGATTGCAGCCAAGAATTTTCATCTTGCCAATATGTTTGGACCTCTCAGCGGTGATGACACAATTGATTTCCTCCCCCTTCTCAGAACACCTGCTTCACTCAGCGGTCTGGACACTACATGCTCCTGTCTGTCCTCTTTCTGTGCTGTCAGCTCCGTCTCTGGATCTTTTGCCTTTTTCTCTTCACTGACTGTATTCACTCCCTGAGTCATTTCTTTCATTCCCGTGGCGTTACACTTCTGGTATATGCTATTAATTACCACAGTTTTTCCCCTCTAACCTGGATGTCATTGCCCAGGGCTCCAGACCCAGGTGTCTATTTACTTACCTATCATCTATCCTTGGAAGTCTAACACATATCCCAAGTTGAACAGTGCCAGAACAGCTCTTGAAGCCACCCTCGAACTTTTTTCCCCCTTCATCGGTCTTCTATTAATCAATAAAGATCACCATCATTCACCTAGTGACTCAGTCTAAACATTTAGGAAACACTGTCACATTTAATTCTTTCCCTCTCATACCACATCCAATTTTTTAACACTGTTGGCTCTTCTTTCAAAATGTACCATAAATCAGAACATCCCTTTCCATTTGTTACCACCCTAGTCTACCATGCAACCACGGTTCTTGCAAAATACAAACATAGTCTCCCTGGGGGCTTTTTTCTTCCATTATTCTTATCTGAAATCTATTTCCAGCACAGCATCCTCAGTGATCTTTTTCAAAGGCAAGTAAAATCTAATTCTTCCCTTGCTCCATTCCATTGCAGGTAGAAAATACCAATTCTTGATGTGGGCATCCAATGGCTGATTTGGCCTCCCTGCTGCTCACCTCTCTTGAGCCACCTCCTACCTCTGTTTTTTATGGCTTACATCTCTTCCAACTGACTCTTTCTTGATGCCTCCTCAAACATACCTAACTTTTTCTACTTTAGAGTCTTTTCACTTTCTTCCTTCTTACTTAAATGTTCTTTCCCTCGATATTCACATAGTCCACACCCATTTCTTGCAAATCTTTGCTCAGCCATATCCTCAACACATGGCTCCCTCTCTCCATTTCCCTTAAAAAAAAAAAAAAGGTAAAATCAAGACTTTCCTAAAAAAATAAAATATAATAACATGTCAAAGATTACATTTAATTCATTAATTGGGGGGGGGGAACCAGCAAAATGTTATAAGTAGTTCAAAGAAAAATTTAAATCATACATATATATACAATAAGTAATTCTGAAATAAATTTATAAATAGATGCCAAACCAGTCTACCTGTCTATCCACAGGGCAGTGATCAATAGCATTCTGCCACATACAATTTATTTGCATTTTTATGAATGCAATTTTTATTATTACCAGCTTTCTACATTTTAGAGTTGCAAGTTAGCTAAAAGGCAATGAAAGGAAGAGATTACCTGGAAGAATGCACTGATAGGACTCTCTGTAGTCTTTTTTTTTTTTCCCCACTTCAAAGTCTTTCATAATGTTTACTGACACTTGCTATCTTCTTATCCTCCTTTACTTTCTTTCACTGAAATTATTACTAAATGAAAATATATTATATATTCACATTTTTATTGTCTGTCTCTCTCATTAGAAAATAAGCACCATGAAAGCATAAAATTTTAAAAGTTTGTGGCACATAGCTGTTCATAATTTGTTGAAGGTTGAAGAAATGTATATATTTCATAACAGATCTTAAATATTATCTGTTCACGGTCATATATATTTTTAAAAGGTAAAAATGACTCTCATCAAAACATAAACTGAATATATTTCAAAGATTTTATTTAACTCTTTAGTTAGCCAGTACGAAAGCAGCTCAAGTTAAAATTAAACTGTTAAAACTAGTTTGAAAGATAATTCAGAGTAAACACACATACACAGGAAACCAGGAATAGTTTCACAAGAAATGAATTGGTTATGAATTCAAGCCTGGTGTGAGGGGGACCAGTCATACTGCAATTGGACACATCCATTTGCATTTTTATGAAAACTAATCATTGGCATTACTATCAATTTTCTACAACTTATAGAGTTTTATTATAGCTCAAATATAATGAAAGGTAGAGATAATCTGGAATATTAGATAGGATACCCGGCAATCTTTTACCCCATTTTAAAATATTTCAGTTTTTTTTAATATCACATGGACATTAGTATGAGAGAAAAAAAAAAAAGAACAAAAACATTAGTGCGAGAACTGTCCAAATATAGGGAAGATACCTAAACTCTGAATGCTGGTCCTCTATTTTTTTGTATTCCCATTTTTGCATATCAATTATCAGCCAAAATATAAGCAAGTCATAAGCCAAAGAAATGTGATTTTTTTACCATTAATCTTGCATTTTTAATGTATGTTTTGCTAATTATCTTTGATGTCTTAGTTTACACAGCAATTAAATCAAGTGTTCTAGTTTGGATGTCTGTAGAGACTAGTTAGCTTTTCACCCTTTCTTAGTCATATTAAGCCATTAAGTAAGTTTGTTCTTTCCTATATAATAGATTCTTGGCCACAAGGGATTGTGACAAAAGATTCCAAAATTTAACATGAATTCTTGTTCATTGCTTTAATTGCAACTAATGCAATAATGTGGTGTACTGAGACAGAATTCTGAAGTGGTTCCCCTTACCTGTTTATATGAGTACCAGAATCCTAATTCTAATATGAAAATGGGGACCATCCATTCCAAACATTTTTATATGACACGGTAAGTATAAAGTTTGGTTAAACACCCACGAATTTGATTTAAAAATTAATTTATTATATATTTGACTGTCCACAGCTATTGATAATGACCTATAGAGAATTTCTTATCAATGTTAATTCTCCCTAGTGTATATTTCAAGTACCTGGTGATAACTCTGATCCATTCTAGATACTGATTTGTTTCTCATGCTATTTTTGCCCCATGTAATCTGACTGAGATATCAGCATATTATTTCAGGCCCTTCTTGCTATGTTTTAGACTTTATCTTTACATTGCCTCAAACTAGAGCCTCTGATCACTGACTGTAATACTCATAATGTCTGCCTTATGACATAAATCTGCCTCTAAATGTGAACTTTTCAATGAAGTCCATTCTTCAACTAGGCCACCTTCTGTTCTCTTAGCAAGCATTACAACGCTAAGGCTCAATTTGTGAGAAGACTATTTTCCTGATTGGAGACCAAAATGGAAAAAGAAATATATGTGAGCTGCATTAAACCATTTCTTTTAAAACACCATTAAGCATGTACCAACCAACACCCATAGATTAGAACATTACAGTTAAAATATTCTACACTAAGGGATGCCTGGGTGACTCAGGCGGTTAAACATCTGTCTTCAGCTCAAGTCATGATCCCACAGTCCTGGGACCGAGTCCCATGTTGTCCCACATCGGGCTCCCTGCTCAGCAAGGAGTCTGCTTCTCCCTCTACCCCTCCTCCTTGCTTGTGTTCTCTCTTTCTCATGCTCCCTCTCAAATAAATAAATAAAATCTTTAAAACAATGTTCTACACTCAGATAATATAAGTTACACAAGGATATCTTACAGAGTGCTGGTCCTTAACATAATTTATGAATACAGCACAAGGTATCTTGTAGAATACACTCAATATACCCTGAAAATCTGACTTTTTCCAGGACCATATGACTTCGTATATTTCAGTAATCTTTCTATATTGTTTTAGCTCGCTATCAAGTTCTCTTAAATATTGGAAAGAACATCAGTAAGAGATTTTCCTTGCCCTTAGATCTCTTTAACATTGATTTTAATCAACAATATCATGCAAAATTAAACTGCACAGATAACCCATGGTATGATTAAATTATTATCAGACAGTAACTAATCTAGGCCAAGGAAGTTCAGAGCATTTCAGCATTGGAATATGATTTCTATAAATCAGTAACAAAACTCATACATGGCCAGGGCTAGAAATAAAAGTTTCTAGGTATTGACCTGCATGTGTGTACATGGATGTACATGTCTGTGCATATGCACACGTGCTCATACTAGTCTTAGTTTTCTCTTCTACCCTTTGGTCTTCAAAAAAAAAAAAAAAGTGGACCAGTGCCAATATATTTACCTAAGTACATGTTGGTTTTATTTTCTATATTCTAATCAATAACACTCTGCATAAATATGAATCTGTGTGTAAGGGCATCCACATGTGCCTATAGATATATTAGATGGCTATAATTGTACCGATAGCTATCGATACAACAGTTTCATCGGTGTTCTAAAAGTAGTTTCCAAATTTTCAACAATTTATCTAAAACTCTTAGAATTTACCTGGAAGTCATTTTAAATAATAAAGTCAGATACTAAATACATGAAAGAGCATCTGATTTTAATTGTATAGCTTTCAGCTTTTCCTCATTCTTCCACTAGCTTTTGTCCTTCACAATGTGAATGGTAACGCTACTAGAAAGAACATCATCTAGAAGATATAAGATGCTCTGTAAGTAAAAACACCATGAGGACGAAATCATCAATTTCCCTAGGAAGTCTTGACTGATATTCTCTCCTAGGTGATGTCATGCTTCTTATATAAAACTGCTTGCCTGTGAGCCTGTAACCGTCAGGAGAGCAATCTCTTGGGTGTGTACGGACTGGACATCGCTATCTATTTCCTTAGATCCTAGCACGTAGCCTACGACAGACGAGGTGCTCAATCTGCATTCTCTGAAGGAGCAGAAAAAAGATCATAGGAGAGGATAGCTGAAAACATTTTTTCCTAAAGAATTAGTCTTATAATCAAGACATGATGAGAGCAACCATTAGAATTGATAAATATATATCTCCATGAAAATATTCTGCTTCACAATCATTTGAACAAAGGTAGGAAAAAATCACCAATTATTAAACTAATATAAATGGCCTAGGTGCTACATAGGAACAAGGGTCAATGGTCTTTTTCCTAGTTCAGAATGAAATATGACATATTGCATATTAACTTTGTAGTACGGACTCTACGTAAGGTGTATGCCTTACGGGATAGACGAGGAGCCCTAACTATTAACATCAGAGGAAACAGGATAAAGGCATCTTGAGAGAGCAGAGCATACAACCAAATATAAAATTAACAGTGGGCTACAGAGTAGGTGGAATTTAAGAGGAAAAAATGTGGATCAGTAGTAACCAAGTAGGCTCCTTCTTTGTCCTTCTGTCTACTGATTTGATTACTAAGGAGATTATTAGACACGTGTTTTTTTTTTCTCAGATAAGTTAATGAAGAGATAGTGGTAACAAATTGTAGCAGCACTTGAAAAAAAATGTATGTTTGAGTGGGAAAACCAAGTATTTAGCTCCTTGACTTGATGTCGAGAAATTTAATTCTCTAAGCAACAGAATATGAGCCTGATGCTGCAATGTTTTTGAACTACAGCATTCTCTCTGAGCTGTGATAGATTTTAACAAGCTACAGTTAAGCAACAGTGATGAACCTAAAATTATTCAGATGAATTCTTTTTGTCCTTCCATATCTCTATATATCTTTTGTATTTTTATATCTCTATCTTAGCATCTTCTTTCTACTGCCTTTTATATGTATGTATACACACACACACACACACTTGCATATAAAAGGTCACATAATACAGCTGTATTATATGTCTATATGTAGACATTCAATGAAGTATTTATGAAATGTGTAACATGTGCTAGAAAGATGAACATGTGAAGGAAAGTAATATATAGTCTGGCCTTACGGAGTGTAGTGTCAGTGTGGGAAGATGAATACATTAACCAGTATTAGAGCATTCAGTAAACAATCTTTGATGGTGATTTACCTAACAATCTATGGCAGTGCAGGAAAAGGATGTGCAGGATATTTATGGAAAGGAGGCAAGGGAGGCTTTCACAGATGTTAGAATACTTGAGTGCAGTCTCTAAGAAAGAGAAAGAACACACAGGGCAAAAAAGAAAAAGAGGCAATGTCAGAAAGAAAATAGCATTTGCAAAGGCACAGAGGGGCACAAGAGTGAAACACATAGAAAATCACATGCAGATCAACCTGAGGACCTGTTACAAATATATGCAGATATGTAAGATTTAAATAAATGCATGCATTTTTTTTTTTTATTCTTCTATGTTTGGATACACAACCTCCTCTCATTTTTTCCCCCAATAGTAGTAAGAAAAAAAAAAATGCTTGTTTTTCAAGGACATACAGAAGAAATCTGGCTAATACTTCCTCAAAGCAATAAAGCAACAGAGTAATGTAATTCAATCCAACAGCTACAGGATACTCTACTCCCTTCATTACTCCATAAAACATTTTGCCTATTTGTGAGAAAAACATTTCACTTTTAAATTGGGATTCCAAACTACTCTTATAAAATGGAGGTACCTCATGCTTGAATATTTCTGTCTGTTGGTCACAGTTGTCATTTCTTGCTTGTCCTGGGAATGGGCCATTTCCTCCCTCCTACCCCAAGATTAAAAAAAAAAAAAATCACAACAGGGGAATGAAATAAAATAAAATCATGATTTACTGGTTTCAGCTCTAGTCAGAGAAGCATTTTGTCATTTCTTCCTAAACACTTTAAAAAGCATTTACATCTTCAATGATACCCAAGGTCATGTGAATCTCTGAGGCTATTTTTGATGGACTATTTTTACCAGGTCTGACAGCAGAGAACATAGCACTGAAGCTCACACCTCACAAATGTAATTTGGAGTGTTAATTGGAAAGGACCTAGCTGACCCAGTGATTTCTACTCTCTAAGAATTGGTGACAAGATATCCTATCCTTCCTTCTGAAGTCTGGTGGACAGAAAAGGTGAAGATCATGAGGGATTTTGTAGGGGGAAGCAAAGGTACAGAATATGGGAAATAGGAGAAGAGAGATGTAAAAAAGAAAAAAAAGTTTTGATTACTTGGTGAAAATAAAGGAAAACAAATTATAACTTCTGAAAGATTAAATAAATGATCTAAGAATGGTTAGGACTAGTCCAGTTTCTATTCAGAATGTCTTTAAAATAGTCAAGAAGGAAACCCAGATGTTTTGTGATGGGAAAGTCCAGCAAAACAAAACGGAGACTTGAAACTTCTCAGTAGGAAGTGTAAGCCTACCTAGCTCATTGTCAGACAGTCTTCCTCTCACCGTCTGTGAAGTTAGACAAGGGTACCACCCAGATTAGGCAAGCATGAGGAACTTAATTTCAAAATCTTACAAAGAATGTTCTGGGTTAGAAGTAAACAGAAATTTCTGGGCACCTGATAAGGGCCTTCTATGCTAATCAAAAGTGTATGAGGGCACGGGGGTCCTGGGGATGGGGTTGGGGTAGAGTAGAAGTGATGAATAAGGAGGAAAAGGAACCCAAGCACAGAGACAGGCATGTGCCATTTAGTCTCCAACTGAACACTTTTCTCACTCATGAAAGTAGTCTAAGGAAAGCAAATTTACTCTGTATTAAAGTCATGGCATTTGCAAGAAGAAATTTACTTGTTTAGATCATATGCTATGCAAAATGAAGAAACTGACAAAATTTTTCTTGTAAGACTTCTATCAGGACTGACTACTAAATAGATTGAGAAAATCACTCCTGTTCCTGGTCTTAAACTTTTATAGATGTTCCTAAAATGTTCATTTAGCTCACCTCTGGTAACAGATTGAGCAGGATGATTTATGAACAGGGCTGATTTCCATACCACTGATGGATGCTTTATTCCCTTAATGATCACTGGCAAGGAGCAGCTACTATAAAACCTCAAGTGTCACTAATAGGACTTTTTAGCTCTTATACTGTAAAACACAATTTGTGAGCTTTTTTTTTTTTAAGACATAAAGCCTCAAAAAAAAAAAAAAAAACACTTTACTCAACCATGTACTAAGCATTTTAACCTCAGATCATGTATCCAACTGCCTGACTGGTATGTTTTCAGGCAATACATAGAAAAGCCACGTTGGCTAATATATTAAGGATAGATAATACACTAAGCTATGTGTAATTAAGAAAGAGAATCTCTACCAAAATAAGTGGAAATATCTCCTTTTGAAAAATTATATAAATAAATGTTACATGCAAGTAATTGATGTTTAAAAATACTATCAAATGGAAGTTGCTTTAACTATATACCATGTACTATATGTTATATTTTCAGGTGTTGAATGTATGTGTGTGATGTTAGGGATTTGGAGTAAGAAATATTTTTTAAAATATTTTCTTTATATATTTTGCTGTTTTTATATAGAAGATATAAATCTGTGTGACTTTAAAAATCCAAGGGCCTACGAGATATTATTCTCTAATTCAGTAATTCAGAGGCTTTTGTCAAATTTACTCCCATATCAGTGATTTATAGTAGGTATGGTGAGGAGGGCGGGTGCTTGACATTGTTTTCCATTTGATAGAGGGCATCATGACACCAGAATTGGTTATGTGGGTCTTGATGTCTCAATATTCTCATCTGGATACTGAGGGGGTTAGACTAGCTGATCTCAAAGGACTCTGACATCTCATACATTATTCAATTCTATAAACCCAGAACATAAAATGAGACACTCCACAAATTTAAAACAGTAAAGTGTACGATGACTGACATTCCCTCAAAAAACTTATTACATCCATTTTAAAACCACAATCTTTAGGGAGTATATAGGAATTTGGTATAAAACTTGTATTAGGCCCCAAAATACAAGGCAAAGACCACCTCCTGTTTTCGGTATTCATCTTTTTAACTGTAGCAGAGGATGGTTATATATCAAAGCATGATGGTCAGTTAAAAATTTATGAACAAAAAAAGATCAATTTCTTGATATAGTGCCTATTTCCAAGGTGAGGGGGATGGGGTTCGGAGATGCTGACTTTACACAGTACAGATTAACCTAATCCTAATAAAATGGGAAGGTTAAGGTTCCCACTCATGTTGCCATTCATGTTATAATCATTCCAGAGAGCACAGGATGCCCTTGTAGGAAGAAATATCTTTGAGCTAAATAATTTTTTTGTTAAAATTCTATCTAGGACCTGGTTTTCTTTTTTTACCTAAATGAAAATGTCCTTTGACACAAAAAGTAAAATATGATGATGAACCCCCCCCAACAATTTAGCATCAATCAGAAACCAGAAAAAATAGAAATCATTTTCATTTCTTCATTTTTTTTTTTCCATTTCACCAAATTCAAGAGTTACATGTTAGGAGAGTGGACTCTATTTAGAAAGACTAGGAATGTGAAGCGCATAGACAAAGCAATTTATCACATAAGGCTCAAGAGTAGCTAGTGTCTATTGAAACAAAAGCAGAATGTCCCCTCAGTGGGCTTGATGAGAGAAGAAGGACCAAAAGTAAGGAACTGAAAGGGGTCCAAGTCATAAAAGGATTGCATTGTAAATATCTTCAGTCAAATCCTACTCTGTGGGCTCTTAACTCCTGCCTTGCCTTGTAATAGTTTCCCTACAAGAACCACTGTGTTAAGCAACTTATACTAAGTTACCTGAGCCCATTTGCAGTGATTTGTCTTCCAGAGATAGCCATGGGCTGAGCTTCACCTCTCTGTGCCCTTCCCAACTCCAAATGAGGCACACCATCTCCATGGTCCAAGATAGTTGTGTTTACCAAAGGACCATTTGGCAGCAAGTAGGAAACAGGTGTCATCTGGATGTTTTCTACTGTTAGCTTTGTTAAACACAGAATAAAGAGCCAACTATTTTAGCTGAACTTGGAAATATGGGTCCTGGAATTTTCTTCTCACCTTAGTAAAAAGAATGGAGGTGGGACTTTCTTGTTTGTTTGTTTGTTTAATAACGGGAGCCATACTCTTTGGAAGATGCATCTTTTGCATTGTTTGCAACGTAATGACAGCCTGGTACTATAGACTAGGAAAATAAAGAGTGCTGGAAGCTACAAAGTATAAAAACTAACCAGCAAGAGAGTTCTATCAGTTCACGCTGTACTTAGTTGCAAATAATGGAAAATCTTACAAAATTAGCTTCAGTTAAGAGTTTATTTCACTTGCAGGACAAGAAGCCCAGATGAAGCTGATTAATGACTTCATCAAAGACGCAGTCTCTAGAAGCCCTTACTTAGCACATTGCTTTGTGTCACAAGGTGATGGCTCTACTTTTAGGTATCACCTCAGATTCCAAGCAGGAAGAAGTAGGGACGGTGAAAGCAAAGGGCTGTAACTGACTAGTCTGTCTCTTTTTATCAGAGAAGCAAGAGCTTTGCCAAATGCCACACCCAGGAAATTCCAGGTATATATCATTGGCATGACCTAGGATTCATGGCTACTAACTACAGCAAGCACTGGCCATGGGGATTGAGATTACCATGACCGACTGTGTCCAATCATGCATGATTCACTTGTTAGTAGCTGAATTTCTTTTTTAAGATTTTATTTATTTATTTGAGAGAGGGAATGAGGGAGAAAGTGAGAGAGCGGAGGATCAGAAGGAGAAGCAGACTCCCTGCTGAGCAGGGAGCCCAATGCAGGACTCAATCCTGGGATTCCAGGATCATGACCTGAGCCAAAGGCAGTCACTTAACACTGAGCCACCGAGGCGCCCCAATAGCTGAATTTCTTATGTACACTAATGCAAGAAAGAAGGTAGCCCCATTCCTCAAAAAGAGAGTCAGAGCAGATTAATAGGCAGATAATGAACTTGAGTTTTTAAACTCCAGCTAGTTTATATTTCTGCTTCTATGTATGTATTTTTAAGAGTCAGGGAATTGTTTTTATCTTACTTAGGTTGCCAGTCATACATTTTTCTTTATAAAAGTATCAAAAACATTTACTCTGTTCTGTCCTAGCCTTTGGTTAAAAACCAGTATAATCTTCGCTTTGGAGCTCAAAGCCAAGTTGAAGAATCACTTTGGATGCAAGGCAGTAAAAGCCATAGACAGCAATCTATAAGCAATACATGAGAAGGAAACAGACCTTACCCTGGGAGATCAGAGAAATAATTTGTTTTGTCAAAAACACTAAGGACTCCACAAAATACAGAAATATTTACTGGTGACACTATAAATTACCATAAATAAAAACCTGACAAGAAGAGAAATATACTTTAAAAACAAAAGAAATGTGAAAAGCTGTGATTAAGAAAAAACATCTCTGCAGAGGAATCTAGCAAAATTGCCTGAATTAGATTACGTATGACTTTGTATTATCAAATAAGGGGTATGAAACATCCTGGTCTCCCTAAATCTATTTCTGCACAAGACATGTGAATTCTAAACTTCAAATTTCTTTACAGTAGATATGTTTTAAATTATCCTCAATTTGTTTTACATAATAAGTGTAACACCATGTTTTTATATCTCTTTGAAATGATCACGATGTTGAGAGTACCAAGATCGTCTTAAGTAGAGAACAAACCCTTAATTTGTTGTTTGAAACAAGATGGGCATAATTAGGTAAAATATTTATTTCATTTGTTTATCAACTTAAATGAGCAACTACAGTGTGTCACCACATAATTATTAGGAGAGGTTTTAAGATCGATACATTATGGTTTATTGCCCTTATGGAGCTATGAAATAATCAAGCCAATAGTTATATATTGTGTTTTATTGTTTTTAAATAAATGTAAATCCTCTCAATAAAGGGAGCAGATAATTTCAGAGATTCCCATACAAACAAGAAATAGAAGTAGCCAGAAAGGCAAGCAGGGAATAGCGGCACTCTGAAATTTGCTCTTTGCCAGATCTCTTTTTAAATGCCAGGAAAGGGAAAGAAAGAAGAGAAACAAGCAGGGGGAAGGCAGTGGGAGGAAGGAGAGAAGAAAAGGACACTGAGGGGGGTAAGAAGTGGATGAAAAGAGGGGAAAAGCAACGGAAAAGGAAAGCTGAAAGAGGTAAGGAGTGGAGAGAGAAGGGGAGAAAAAAGCAGATAGGCACTGCATTATGACATTGCAGAACTCATTCAAAAAGCTCTGGGTCTGGACTGCAAATGAGCAAACAACATGGACACACAGACACACTAGAGAGTGCCAGCATGGTGGCCCTCACTGGCCATGGCTCCTATCAGGTCTCCCTTCTTCCACCCCTACAGCCCTACGGTCTGTCCCCAATAAAGCAGCCAGAGTCAACCTTACTGACTACAGGCCAGGTCGTGTTTCCCTACTCTGTAACTTTCGGTGGTTCTTCATTTTATTTAGGGTAAAAGCCAATAACCTTTTAATGGTCTACAAGGGCTTATGTGGGTTTTTTTTTTTTTTTTTTTTTTTTTTTTTTTTTTTGTCCCTTTTTAAAAATTCTCTGACCTCATCTCCTACTTCTGTGCTGAAACTCACTGGCCTCCTTCCCTCTCTCAAACATCCTGCAGAGGCTCCTGGTGCAGAGCTCTGCACTGCCTAGGTTCTCTGCTAAAAATTGCTCTTCTCAGCTACCTCCTGGCTCCTTCAAGTCTTTGCTCCCACGTCAACTTCTCAGAGGTTTATCCTTAAGTAACTAAATGGTTTGCAGACCCTTTCTGACAACACTCTCAGTTCTCCTCACTCTCCATTCTATTGTTTTCCATATCCAGAGCCCTTGTCATATCAATCAAATTTATCACATTTATTGTTTAATATCTACCTCCTACAATAGAATATAAACTCTTTGAAAAATGCAAGATTTTGTGGGTTTTTTTTTTCTTTTTATTCACTTATATACCCTTAACATTGTGAACAGTGGGTGGTTCATAGTCACTGATATAAGTTAATTAATTAATTAATTAACTAATGATATTAGTTCTATTCCCAGTTTTCTTTGGGGATCCATAGCAGAGCACCAATTTATTCTTAAACTTTAAAATATTTCTTCTATATAGATTAAATGTTGATGTGATTCCTACAAATACACTGTTGCATTTTGATTGATACAAATACTTTATAGCTTATTCTCATTCATAATAATCCATGCAAATAATCATCACTTTTTTTCCACAGTCTTTTTTGGATGCCACTTTCAAGTTTGTGTGTGTGTGTGTGTGTATCAAACTTTCGACTCTAGTCATTACACATACATGGAAAAATGGCTTGTAAAAGGTACCAGGGAAGGTGCAGAAGAAGCTGTAGTAGAGAGGTAGGTATTAGGAGGGGCATTTAGAATGATTTCATGAGTACATGATGCTCCGTTAGAAATAGTCAGTCATTCAGAAATTCTTTAGGCATTCAAGACAGAGAGAACGATGTGCTGTGCGACTAAAAAAGTGAGAAATTGCATGAAAGTGTGTCTTGTGAAGGCTACATCTGAAAAAGTGGTGGGAGATAGATCTAGAAAATGACCAAAATACTCATCAACTTCTTTCAAAATCCAGCTCAACTGATGCTTTCACCTCTCTATCTTACCAATTAACCCCTCCTGTAATCCCTCTCCTTACTGTTCAAATGTGCCACCTCCTTCTATGTTCTTCCATAAAGAATGAATTTTTTAATAATTAAAATGTTTTCAGTTATAAAAATAAATTTTAAAATTAATATTCTTTTTCCCCTAAAATTTAAATTTTCTTATAATTTTGATCAATGTCTGCCTTTCCTATTACTTTGCTGTTCACTCGCTTGGTTTCTCTGTTAGAAATTATGTTTTCCCAGGATAGGTATAACCTATTATTTACCTTTGCAAGTCTCATGATTATTTGGACATAAGAGCACCCAATAAATACTGATGATGAACTACTGAACTGAATAACTGATAACCTTGTATACTTGTTTGCCAGGGACAGTCTTAGTTTATGCTATTACAACAGTGTAATTATTAACAGAGCCAGATTTCATTCCTAACAATGCTCCCATTTGGATGGATAGTTGTATGAACTTCTTTCTTGGGACCCACACTAGAGCAAAACTGTAATGCAAATGGTGGCAATGCAAGTTATGGTAATTGCATGGAAGCACTCTGAAATTTTCCAGTCTTTGGCAGCACTTGCTTAGAGCCCAAATCAACTTCCCTTATTCCATTCTAGGCAAACTCCACCATGGGTCTTTTCCTGACACTTAACAACTTGCAACTACATCAACTCCTACTTAATTTCTTCTTTTTCCCCTCCTTCTATAGAGTTTAGTTAAGTTCTGACTTAATTTTTCTGTATTTCTTTTTTTTTTTAAGTTTTTATTTAAATTCCAGTTAGTGAACATACAGTGTAATATTAGTTTCAGGTGTACAATATGGTGACATTTCTCTGTATTTCTAATGTGCTAAAAGATAGGACTAGCATCCTTGCCAAGGATTCACTATCCAGTACATAATGTTGTTTGTGCAAGTTAGATTTTGTAGTTGCAAATTACTCAAACTTATTTTTAGATAATTTAGAATAAATTATCTCTTCTCATCCATGTGCTATACACAGTCTGTAACTGACCCTTGGCTTTTACCTCACTCCCTTATGATTCAAATTCCAGGAGAGGGATGTATTATTTGATTTGTTTGAATGATGTGTTCACCCCATTAGCTGCACAAAGATAGCATTTGTCTTGCAGTTCCTCCACAACCACACAACTGGCTACAGTGGCTGGAGGGATTTCTCTGCTTTCCACTGAAATAGGAAAGATCTGATGGCCTGAAAAACTTATATTTGAGTCCACACAATGCCTTTCCCAACCAATATGTCCTTCTTTTCATATTTACATAAAAATATCCCTTCTAAATAAATCTATTCTTTGTATAACCAAACCTCACTCAAATCATTTCCCCAGAGACACAGTCTAACGTCCACAAATTACTGAATTCAGTTTTAAGCTCAGATTTCTAAATAACAGTCATACTTCATTTGTTATAATTCTGCTTCAATATTATTTATTGTATATTATAAATTATAATTATAATAAAATACATATATAATAGAATATGGAGGAAAAATTAAAAGGAAAGTTAAACAATGGGTGTGTACCCATACATATGATATTTAATAAAAGGAAAAAGAAGTGAATGGTATATTCTTCATTTCTGTAAATGGTCATGGGGTTTTCATGGTATTTTTTACTTGGGACTTCTCTCCGCCATTATCTAGTCAATACTCAACATCCTTTTTTGTTCGTTTGTTTGCTTTTAAATAAGTGTTATTAGGTGGATAACACAACTGCAATTTCTGAGGGAAATGAGCTCATGGTGATTCTGTCAGGGAGGGGTGAGTATTTTTCATTAGCTTTTTCCTCAGATGATTTTTTTGTTTTCTTTCATATTCTTCCACACTTCTATGGTGTAGAAAAATCTATTCCTCTTTAGTTATCAGGATCATTACCCAAATCAATACTGGAATCCTATTCTTGGCCTCCTTAGTGGACTAAGGAAACAGAAAAGCCTATTAGCAGGTTCAGTTTCCAATTCAATGTAGGTTGACTGTCATATTTTTTGGAAATATTCCAAGTCTTTTAACCATGGGGCTGAGAGTTGCAGGGACACAGATATATTTCAAGCGGCCAGTAGTTCTAACACCACAAGATGCCACCCAACTTCCTCCAAGATGCCTCCAGTTTGGTTTGGGAATCATGACCATATCCTAATGCTAGAACTATGTGAATGTTACTTTACATAGCAAAGGGACTTTGCAGATGTGACTGAGATTAAAGATGTTGAGACAGGAAGAGTATACCACAGGGGTCCAAATCTAATCACATGAATCCTTAAATATGGAGAATCTTTCCAGGCCTAAAGAACCAGACAGATGGCGATCTGAGAAGGACTCATCTTGCCTCTCCTCCCCATTACTGGCTGACAAGATGAAGAAGGGGGCCTCATTCCAGTGAATGTGGGTGGCCTCTTAATGGGATAATGAGAAAACATTCTCCCTTAAGCCTCCTAAAAGAAATGCAGACCAACTAACATCTTGATTTTAGACCAGTGAGATGTGCATTGGACTTCTAGTAAACAGAAGTATAAGGTAGTAAGTTTATATTGTTTTAATTCACTAATCTTGCAATAATTTGTTATAGAAGCAATAAAAATATTTTACACTGGCTATAGGGAAAATGGCACATTTACAATTGCTAGTTAACAGCATGAAAGGAATGATTCTCAGACTTGACTGCACATTAAAATTACCTGGAGAGCTTTTAATACTTGCAATGCCCAGGAACCAATGTCCAGCCCAATTAAATCAGAATCACTGGGGCTGGAATCTAGGCAACAGTATTTTCAGAGCTCTCCAGATGATTCCAATATATAGCCAAGTTTTGAGAACCACTCATACCTGGCATTCTTCAGAAGAGTATTTTCACTGTTGGTACAGTGACTGAAATATTAAAAAAATTGTTCTACCAACCAATAAGTATTGGCTACTTCTAGATGAGAAAGTATATCATAAAACACATGAACCCCCTCTCAGCAACTCATTGCCTTATTTCAAAGATGCAGGGACCTTTCTTAGAAGAATGTTTGTTAGCAGAGCTGAAGGAAACATTCTCAACATCTACAAAAAACCTACAACTAAAATCTTATTTGATAGTGAAAACCTGGATGCTTTTTCCCTAAGATCAAGAACAAGGCAAAGATGTCTTCTCTCGCCACTCTTACATTAAAAGTACTAGCTAGCACAAGAAGATAACAAAATAATTAGTAAGACAAGAAAAAAATTAATAAATGATTAAAAACTATTAATAAATGATTTAATGAGGTCAGAGTTTGTTAATATAAAAGTCAATTACTTTCCTATATATCGACAATTAAAACTACAATTTGAAATTAAAAACAATAATATTTATAATAATACCAAAAATGAAATACTCAGGTATAAATCTAACAAATTATGAAAAGGATCCACATGTAGAAAAATATAAAAATCTGATGAGAGAAATAATAAAAAAAAATCTAAATAAATAGGGAAATATTCTGTGCTCATGGATTAGAAAACTCAATATTGTTATGATATTAATTATTTCCAATATGATTTATATATTCAATTCAATCCTAATCCAACTTCCAGTAAGCTATATTTTGTATATCGACAAACTGGAGATATCAAAGGAGAAAAGACACAAAACAGCCAAAAAGCAATGCTGAAGAAGAAGAAAATTGGACTACTGACACTACCTGACATCAAGACATACTATTACTCTACATTAATGAATAGATCATGTTATTGGTAAAAGAATAGACATATGAATCAATGGAACAGAAGAGATAGCCCAGAAATATACACAAAAATAAACTGAGCTGATCTTTGACAAAATCAAGAGATCTTTGACAAAGGAGCAAAGGGAATTCAATAGGGACAGGAATCTTCTCAACAAATTATAGTGGAACAACTGGATATCCATCTCAAGAAAAACAAAACAAAACTTAGACTTTAAAGGTTTTATAAAATCTTAAGTGAAAATTGGACCATAGATCTAAATATGAAATGCAAAACTATTACATTTGTAGAAAACATGGGAGAAAGTCTGGGAACCTTGGGTTGGGCAATGAGTTTTTAGATAAAACACCAAAAGCATGATCTGTAGAGGAAAAAAAAAATCATTAACTGTTAAGTAAAATTAAAAATGTCTGCTCTGCGAAAGACAGCGTCAATAGAATGAGAAGACAATACACAAACTGTGAGAAAATATTCCTAAAACACATATCTGATAAAGTACTTATATCCAAATATACAAAGAGTCTTAAAACTCAGTAATAGGGAAGAAATACGCCAATTTAAAGTGGGTAAAAGATCTGAACAGAAACTTCACCCAAGGAGATATACTCAAGACAGAGGGCAAATAAGCATATGAAAAGATGCTCACCACCATTTGTTATCAGGGAATTGCAGATTAAAACAACAACCTGATACTACCAGGCACCTATTAAAGAGACTGAAATCCCTGATGATTAGTAATGTTGAATATTTTTTCATGTGCCTGTTGGCCATCTATAGGTCTTCTTTGGAAAAACGTCAATTCGGGTCCTCTGCCTATTATTTTTAAGATTTTATGTATTTATTTGAGAGAGAGAGGAAGGGAGCTTATGCACACACACAATCAAGTGGGGGTAGGGGCAGAGGGATCGAGAGAAGCAGACTCCCCACTGGGCAGAGGACTGCACACAGGGGCTCTCTACCTGGGGTCTCTTGACAAGGGGGCCTGAATCAGGGGCTCCACAGGGCCTGGATCCCAGCCCTGGGATCATGACCTGAGCCGAAGGCAGATGCTTAACAACTGAGCCACCCAGGTGACCCTCTTCTGCCTATGTTTTTGTTGGTTGTTTTGTTTTGTTTATATTTTTTATATAAAATTCTTTATATATTTTGGGTATTAACCCCTTATTGTATATATAATTTGCAAATATCTTCTCCTATTCAGTAGGTTGCCTTTTTGTTTTATTAATAATTTCCTCCACTGTGCAAAAGCTTTTTTGTTTTGATGTAGTGCCAATAGTTTAGTTTTGCTTTTGTTTCCCTTGCCTTAGGAGACATATCCAGATAAATGCTGCTATGGCCAATGTCAGAACAATTTCTGGCTGTGTTCTCTTCTAGACCCAGAGGGCATTATTCTAAGTGAAATAAGTAAGACTGAAAAAGACAAATACTCTAGGATTTCACTCATACATGGAATCTAAAAAAATAAAATAAAATAAACAAAAAGCAGAATCAGACCTGTAAACACAGAGAAGTGCCGGGTGCCAGAGGGGAGGGAATGGGGGGATGGGCAAGACAGGTGAAGGGGATGGGAGATACAGCTTTCCAGTTACGGAATGAGTAAGTCACAGAAATAAAAGACACAGCATAGAGAATACAGTCAACGATACTATAATAGCATTGTATGGTGGGATGGTAGCTACACTTGTGGTGAACACAGCGTTAAGCTTAAACTGGTTGAATCATTATGTTGTACACCTGAAACTAACATAACATTGTGTGTTAACTATACTTAAATTAAAAAAAAAGTTAATTTTAAAAAATGGAAAAAAATAAAGTGACTAAAAACAAAAGCACACACACACAAAAAACAAGACCAAATGCTGCCAACTATACGGAGCAATAGGAACACTCATTTGTGAGGTGCTTGGGTGGCTCAGTCGGTTAAGCATCTGTCTTTGGCTCAGGTCATGATCCCAGGGTCCTGGGATAGTGCCCCTGTAGGTCTCCCTGCTCAGCAGGGAGTCTGCTTCCCCCTCTGCCCCTCCCTCCTGCTCATACTTTCTCTCTCTCTCTCAAATAAAGTCTTCAAGGAAAAAAAAAAAAAAGAAACACTCTTTTGTTTTGAAGGAGAATACAAAATGGTATAACCACTTTCAAAAACAATTTGGCAGTATCTTACAACATTAAACATATTCTTTTCAAATGATCCAGCAATCGGGCTCCTACTTATTCATCCAGTTTATTTGAAAACTTGTGTTCACACAAAAATCTGTCCACAAATATTTATAGCGGCTTTATTTGTAATCACCAAAAAAATGGAAACAAAAAAGATGTCTCCCAATAGGTGAACTGATAAACAACAGTGGTACATCATGCAATGGAATACTATTCAACAATAAAAAAGATGAGCCATCAAAACGCAGGAAAATATAGAGAAACATTAAATGCACATCATTAAGTAAAAAAACGACAGTATGAAAAAATTGCATTTTCTAAGACTCCATTTATATGACATCCTGGAAAAAACAAAACTATAGATACAGTAAAAGAATCAGTGCTTGCCGTGGTATTTGAGGGGAGAGTGGAGGGCTGAAAAAATGAAGCCCGGGAGAGTTTTAGAACAGTAAAATTATTCTGTTCAATACTGTAAGGGTAAATAAAAGACCTTATGCTTTTGTCTGTATCTTTTGAACTTCACAGCACAAAGAGTGAATCTTAATGTATGCAAAGCAAAAATAAAATCATTTAGGAAGTTGTAGGATCCCCAGAAGGAAGGCAGGCTGTGACAGGAGAATCTAACAGTATTACAAATATATGGAACAACTTTACTGATGGGAATGTGAAAAAGGTACCTAAGTAACTTTAGAAATGAGAAGAGTCTGTAAAACAAAAAGCAAAAGGAGTTATGCATAACTACTGTTTTTTTGTTGATAAAGTTGCATCCAACAGGAATACACGTTAACAACTGTGATACTTCTGTTTATATGTACCGGACTGAAAATTTAAGTCTATTTTCATGTTATGAGCCAGGTTCCTCACAGTTGAGAGGGAAGTTTACAGATAAGAGGGAGAGGAGGCTACACTGATTCCTATGCTTAGTAACAGAGTTAGAAACATGAATATCAACTCCTTTTTACTTAGTATACATATAGATAGAGAAATAGAGAAATAGATATAGATATCTGTATATATAAAAGTTCGTGCAAACCCCAAAAGTCATTGCTTTGTTAGCTAAGGTGGAGAGGGGCAAAAGAAATGATACCCCAGTAATAAGGAGAAGAACTTGTGTCTAGATCTTGGTTTATAATACCATTTTCCAATAAAAGGAACCATGGCTTCTTGGAGAAAAGCCTGATTCTAGGGCTAGGACCAGAAATATATAAGATACATATTAAGTAGTGTCAGAAAATAAGACCTATGCTAAAAACAACAACAACAACAAAAACAATGAAAAAAACAAAACAAAACAAAAATACATCGGAGCCAACTAAAAGAGCTCCCATGGGACAAAGCTGGATTAGTATGAGGAAAAAGAAAAAGAAAAAAAAGTAGTGTTGGATTATAACTTCAAAGTATGAAATAAGTATCTTATTATTCCATACTGATATAAATAAATGATTTACTAAATTAACAAATTGGGGCAGGGAGACTAATCCTTCATGCAGAAGATTTCTAAATAATTTAAGTAGATACTCCTTCCTCAAGTATATACCCATTCCTTTGGTTTGAGCTATGCACAGTGACTTCCTTCCAAAGTACAGCAGAGGAAGGGGGAAGAGACAGTAACCTTATGATAGAAAAATCTCACAGACACTACCTAAGTTGGTGATCATGGACAACATTAATAGTCATAAATCAGGTTGACAATAGGTACCCTTCATATAATGTGATAAAAATGGCACTTTAGATCCGTGGTTTTTCTCCTAATAGCTCATATACCGAGTCTTATCATAGAAAAACATTAGACAAATTCCAATTGTGTGCCATGCTACAAAATATCCTCAAATGTTCCTCAAAACTGTTAAGGTCATCAAAAACAAAACAAAACAAATGTATGAGAAACTACCATATTCAGGAGGAGCCTAAAGAGACATGATAACTAAATGCAGCGCAGTATCTTGGAACAGAAAAAAGAAATTGGGTAAAAACCCTGAAATTCTAAATAAACTATGGATTTTAGTTAATGATAATATGAACAAGCAAACACCAAATGGACTTAATGCCTTTGCTCAGATGCAAGCCAACATCACATGATATCTGAACAGTTGTGAAGTCAAATATTTTTAAAGTCGTATATATAGCAAAACACAGTTGATGCTTGAACAACAGGGATCAGGGATGCTGACCCCCTGCACAGTGGAAAATTCACATATAACTTTTGACTCCCCAGAAACTTAACTACTTATAGCCTTCTGTTGAACAGAAGCCTTACCAATAACATAATAGTTGATTAACACATATGTTTAGGTTATATGTATTATATACTATATTCTTATAATAAAGCAAGCTTAGAAAAAAGAATGTTGTTAAGGAAATCATAAGGAAGAGAAAATACGTTTACAGTACTGTACTATGAAAAAAAAAACATATACAGTGGACTTCCACAGTTCAAATCTCTGTTGTTCAAGGTCAACTTGTAAACAGGTAAAACATTTAATGAATGTGTACAACCCCACTAACACAGTATTTGCTGCTACATTAAAAGCACTTATTTAAACATGTCAATGTCTTTCAATAAGATGAAAGACACAGGGCTCATTCTTTACATTATAAAGTATATGGTTTCAACAAAAATCCTAAATGTGGAAGGACCATTGGTAGCCTAAATATGAAGTTGAACTTTGGCAAAAATATGAATGCTATAAAGAATAACAGAGCCAATAAGGAAATACACAGGTTTATATCATTTGTCCATATCATGGCCCTGTTCCAGTACATATTTTCCTTTGAAATGGAGAGGAATAATCCTGTCCAAAATGACTCTGAATTTTAAACATGTGGTCTGCTGATTTACATATATTTTTCTCTAAGTAACATCATATAGAAATTACACTGTTAAATATTTGAAACACATATTGAATTCACTGGTTCCTGTGAGTAGAGAAATATGTGAGCAAAGAAAAGAGTTCCTGGATATAAATATAATGTTAGTTACAATTTGAGCAAGAAGTTTCCACTGAAGAGAACAGAAAAGGTCCTTGTTACTAACTGTACATCTGGTATATATTCAGTTCCCCATTATTCTCATCAAAGAGCTGTCTAGGCAAATGCAACATTCTTTACAAATAATGAACTATTTTTTACCATGTGATGGTAAATAAAAATTACTCCAGTACATCACATACTATAAGCATTTTGGAATAAAGACTAGATTCTTGGGAGGAGAGGAAAAAAGATGGCGGAGGAGTAGGGTACCTTTTTTCAGCTGGTCCCTGAATTGAGCTGAATATCTACCAGACCATCCTGAACACCCACGAAATCAGCCCGAGACGTAGGTAGATACATCTGGATCTCTACAAATGAACATCTCTGGCGTTGAGTATTGAGGTACGAAGCAGGGAGCCATGAATCCGTGCACAGATATCGGAAGATAAATGGAAGGGGGAGGGAGCCACCTCACTCGGGGAAGCAGAAGCCTCCTGCACTGGGGAGCCGACTGGGAAACCAGACTGAGACCAGGAGCTCGGGAGCACGCTGACCAGACTGAAACTGGGAGCTCGGGAGCATGCGCAACTGGACTGAAAACCGGAGCTCTGGAGCATGCGTGCACAACACTGAAACAGGGAGCTCAGGAGCGTGCACGAGAACTGGGGGCGGCTGGTGGTGTTAGAAGCACAAAGGACAGAGACGTGCAGGCCCTAGGAACGAGGACTGGGACACCGGCTGTGGGGCGCACAACCCGGGACACTGCAGGGTTTTTAGCAGCACCGAGAGAAACAGAGTTAAAGTGGCCAGGAGAGCTCAGTGGAGAGCAGACTGCGATCCCTCTGTTCTGAGACAGAGGCTTGGATACGGCCATTGCTGCTCTGACTCTCAGAAGAGTCACAGAAAGCCTCCAGGGAAAGCCGCCAGAGAACAAAAGCCTGGGAAAAACCGCTTCGCACTGTGCCCATCCCCCACCCCCCAGGGGACAGGACAACTCTACCCAAACAGGGTTGCCTGAGTATCAGCGCGGCAGGCCCATCCCCCAGAAGGCAGGCTGAAAAAACAAGAAGTTCACATCCCTAAGGTCCCTATAAAACAAGTGCACATGGCTTGGGTCCTGGTCAATAATTTGGGCTCTGTACATCCCCACAACCACTCCTCATCAGAATGACAAGGAGGTGGAACCCCCAACAAAGGAAAGTAACAGAGACTGTGGCCTCTGCCACAGAAGTAATGCATATGGATATAACTAAACTGTCAGAAATGGAGTTCAGGGTAACAATGCTCAAGATGATGTGTAGGCTTGAAAAAAATATTAATGAAAATATTAACGAGAATATAGAATCTCTAAGGGTGGAAATGAAAGCAAATCTGGCAGAAATTAACAATGCTATGAATCAAAGGCAGTCTAAACTGGATGCTCTGACAGCTAGGGTAAATGAGGCAGAAGAACGAATTAGTGAATTGGAAGATGAGATGATAGAAAAGAAGGAAAAAGTGGGAACTTGGCTTAAAAAACTCCAATCTCAAGAATGTAGAATACAGGAGATTACTGACTCAATGAAATGTTCCAGTGTCAGAATCATCGGCATCCCCGAGGGGGTGGAGAAAGAGAGAGGTCTTGAAGAGATATTTGAACAAACTGTAGCTGAGAACTTCCCTAATCTGGCAAAGGAAACAAGCATTTGTGTCCAAGAGGCAGAAAGAACCCCTCCCAAGATCAGTGAGAACAGACCAACACCATGTCACATAATAGTACAATTCGCAAATCTTAGATCAAGGATACAATCTTAAAAGTGGCCAGGGGGAAGAGAATCCTCCCCTACAGAGGGAGGAACATCAGAATAACATTGGACCTGTCTACAGAGACCTGGCAAGCCAGAAAAGCTGGCAAGACATACTCAGAGCACTAAGTGAGAAGAGCATGCAGCCAAGGATCCTTTATCCAGCAAGGCTGTCATTCAGAACAGATGGAGAGAAAAGGTCCTTCCAAGACTGGCAGAAACTGAAAGAATATGTGACCACCAAGCCAGCCCTACAAGAAATATTAAGGGGGGTTCTATAAAAGTAAAAAGACCCCAAGAGTGATACAGAACAGAAATTTACAATCTATAGAAACAAAGACTTCACAGACAGCATGACAGCATTAAAATCATATCTTTCAGTAATCACTCTCAATGTGAATGGCCTAAATGCTCCCATAAAATGACACAGGGTTGCAGATTGGATAAAAAGACATGACCCATCTATATGCTGTCTAAAAGAGACTCATTTTGAACCCAAAGATACATCCAGACTGAAAGTGAAGGGATGGAGAACCATTTTCCATGCCAACGGACCTCAAAAGAAAGCTGGGGTAGCAATTCTCATATCGGGCAGATTCGATTTTAAACTAAAGACTGTACTTAAAGATGCAGAAGGACACTATATTATTCTTGAAGGGTGTATCCAACAAGAGGATATAACAATAACAAATATCTATGCCCCCAACAGGGGTGCAGTTAGATACACAAGCCAACTCCTAACTAGAATAAAGAGACATATAGAAAAGAATACGTTAATAGTAGGGGCCTCAACACTCCACTCTCAGCAATAGACAGATCATCTAAGCAGAAAATCAACAAAAACACAAGAACTTTGAATGACATACTGGACTAGATGGACCGCATAGATATATACAGAACACTACACCCTAGAAGAACAGAATACTCATTCTTTTCGAATGCACATGGAACTTTCTCCAGAATAGACCATATACTGGGTAACAAAACAGGACTCAACCAATACCAAAAGACTGAGATTATTCCCTGCATATTCTCAGACCATGATACTTTGAAACTGGAACTCAATCACAAGGAAAAATTTGGAAGAAACTCAAACACTTGGAAACTAAGAACCATCCTGCTTAAGAATGACTGGGTAAACCAGGGAATTAAAGAAGGACTTAAGCAATTTATGGAAACCAATGAGAATGAAGACACATCGGTCCAAAACCTATGGGACACTGCAAAGGCAGTCCTAAGAAGGGGAAAATACATCGCCATCCAAGCCTCACTCAATGGAACAGAAAAACCTAAAATGCAGTTTTTATATTCTCACCTTAAGAAACTGGAGCTAGAACAGAACAGGCCTAACCCACGCACGAGAAGGCAGATGATCAAGATTAGAGCAGAGATCAATGAATTAGAAACCAGGAGCACAGTAGAGCAGATCAACAAAACTAGAAGCTGGTTCTCTGAAAGAATAAATAAGATCGATAAGCCACTGGCCAGACTTATTCAAAAGAATAGAGAAAGAACCCCAATTAATAAAATTATGAATGAAAGGGGAGAGATCACGACCAACACCAAGGAAATAGAAACAATCATTAGAAACTATTATCAACAACTATATGTCAATAAATTAAACAACCTGGAAGAAATGGATGCCTTCCTGGAAACCTATAAACTACCAAGTCTGAAACAGGAAGAAATTGATTATTTAAACAGAATGATTAATCATGAAGAGATTGAAGCAGTGATCAAAAACCTTCCCAAAAACAAGAGTCCAGGGCCTGACGGATTCCCCAGGGAATTCTACCAAACATTCAAAGAAGAAATAATACCTATTCTCCTGACGCTGTTTCAAAAAAATAGAAACGGAAGGAAAACTACCAAATTCAT